>NC_134094.1:21143449-21770296 GCF_000715075.1 Nicotiana tabacum | reverse complement strand
CTATGGATTTGTTGTTGGGCTCCCACGGACTCAGAGAAAATTTGACGCAGTTTGGGTCATTGTGGATAAGTTGACCAAGTCAGCACATTTCATTCCAGTGGCAGTTACCTATTCTTCATAGAAGTTAGCTGAAATTTACATTCGTGAGATTGCCCGCCTTTACGGTGTGCCCGTGTCTATTATTTCAGATCGAGATGCACAGTTTACCTCACACTTCTGGAGGGTTGTACATCGTGAGTTAGGCACGCGGGTGGAGTTGAGTACATCATTTCATCCACGGTCAAACGGGCAGTCAGAGCGCACTATTCAGATATTGGAAGATATGCTTTGCGCTTGTGTTATAGACTTTGGAGGTTCGTGGGATCATTTCTTGCCGCTTGTGGAATTTGCTTATAATAATAACTACCAGTCGAGCATTCAGATGACCCCATATGAGGCATTATACGGAAGGCGATGTCGATTGCTAGGTTGTTGGTTTGAACCGGGAGAGGCTCGGTTGTTGAGTACCGATTTTGTATATGATGCCTTGGATAAGGTCAAGATTATTCAGGATCGACTTCGCACAGTTCAGTCTAGGCAAAAGGGTTATGCCGATCGTAAAGTTCGTGATATTGCATTCATGGTTGGAGAAAGAATATTGCTTCGGGTTTCACCTATGAAAGGTGTAATGAGGTTCGAAAAGAAGGGCAAGTTGATCCCTAGGTATATCGGACCCTTTGAAATTCTTGAAAGGGTGGGTGAAGTAGCTTATATGCTTGCATTACCACCTAGTTTATCAGTGGTTCATCCAGTGTTCCATGTGTCTATGCTCCAGAAATATCATGGTGACCCGTCCCACGTGTTACATTTCAGCTCTGTCAAATTGGATAAGGATTTGACTTATGAGGAGGAGCCGGTAGCCATTCTAGACCAGCAGGTTCGTTAGTTGAGGTCAAAGAGTTACCTTTCAGTTCTAGTGCAGTGGAGAGGTCAGCTTGTTGAGGCAGCTACTTGGGAGTCCGAGTCGGACATGCGGAGTAGATATCCCCACTTGTTCGCCAGTTCGGGTATTTTTTATTTATTTATGTCCGTTCGAGTACGAACGGTTGTTTTAGAGGTAGAGATTGTGATGACCCAAAGGGTCATCTTGTGAATTAAGACTCTATTACAGGCTCGTTAGCCTTTAAAACCTTATTTTTACATACCTCAATTTGTGTGCGCAGTCCGGACGTAAATTCGAAAAGCCTTGATGTGGAAATTTATGAAATAATAATATTTGGGATTTAAAATTAATTTTTAGTTGACTTTGGTCAACGTTTTGAGTAAACGGACTCGGATATGTGTTCCGACGTTCCCGGAAGGTCGTTGTAAAATATGGGACTTTGGCGTATGCCCGAAATCGAATTTCGAGGTCCCTAGCTCGAAAAATGAATTTTTGATGAAAATTATAAGACTGAAATTCTATGGATTTAAAGAAATTGATTAATGTTTGATCTCGTTGGTATCGGACCTGTATTTTAGTTCCGGATTCCGGTACATGCCCGTATTTTGGTTTCGGAGCCCGGTACAGGTTTAATATAATATATAAGTCATGTCTGTGAAATTTGGTAGAAATCGGAGTTGATTTGACGTGATTCGGATGTCCAGTTGAGAAGATAGTAGTTTTGAAATGTTCTTGAGGAATTCATGGGTTTTGGTGCTAAATCCATAGTTTTAGGTGTTATTTATGTGATTTGATCGCACGAGCAAATTCGTATGATGTTTTTAGACTTGCTGCATATTTGGTTTGGAGCTCCGAGGACTCGGGTGAGTTTCGGATAGGCCACAGGATGTTTTGAACTTAGAAAATTTTGCTGGTATAACTGTACCTGTTGCAGGCCTCTGATCTCGCAATTGCGAGATCATACATCGCAAATGCGAACCAAGAAAGTATGGCAATTGTGTGATTTTTATCGCAATTGCGAAGAAAGCCTAGGCCAGCAGTTCTCATAATTGCGAGTTTATCTTCGCAATTACGAGTTTATCTTTCCAAGCTTGCAATTTAGTGTTTTTTGTTATGAAAGTTATGTGTTACCTCTCAGGTGCCGTACATGTTATGCTTCGAAATGTGTATTGTGCAAAGTGAACTAAAAATGTGGTAAACATAATGGAATGAGATGTTAATACTAAGTTATTACCCATCCTCTTGCTTTTCTTCAGAGTTCAACTATAGGTCTGCTTCTAATTCTTCTTCTTTTTATTTATTATATCTTCTTCCTTATTTTTTTCACACGTGTCTTCTTAGACAATATCAAAGAAAGAAGCATGATTCTTTTAGTTACTATATATGAAACATGTTAATAAAACCCACTGAAACACACAAATCACACCTATTTATTTTGTTTTAGCTAAATAGCTATGTGGCCTAATAATACGTTGTCAACACACTAAAAGGGGAACCCACATTTTCTGTCGTACGAGGGGTAGCTATAGGAATAGAAATAATTTTATGTGTATTTTTGGACCAAAAGATGGACAGAGAATAATTTTAAACCATTTTCAAATGATATGAGTAATTTTCACCCTTTTTCCGTTGAAAAAAGCCATGTTTTATAACATCACATTAAGGTGTTACAACTAGTTCATTTACTTATATAAATTTCCAGTTGCAACATTAGTGACAAAAGGTACAAAATTGTAGCATTTTGGAGGAGAGAGGGCAAGAAGGTCATGGAAGCTCATGTGAAAAGTGATTTAATTGCAACCGCTTAGATTTTCATTTCAAGAGTAAAGATAGGAGTTTAAAAAGAAAATGTATACTTATAAAAATTGCCCATTTAATCCCTTATTTAGTAGAGTACTAGCGTTTAAATTAAGTTTGCTATTATATTTAAAAAATTTAAATGCTATATTTGTTATAAAATCTGCCTATTTCTGTAACAGTAATAAAGATATGCTAGTTATGTATGTTACTCTTAAGAAGTGTAAAATTTTCTCTAATAATTAGAGTATGAGCTGTGATTCCATGAGATTGCTATATGATGTGCTTCCCATTACATAATCAAGAAACTATATCAAAAAAACTAACGGAAAGTGTTGGTGAAATTACAAGTAATTACAGTTGAAAAAATAATATGAAAAAAAATAAATAAATATTCTTCAGGCTGAGGCGCGGATATCTCGCTCTTTTTAAGGAGATTCAAGCCCAATGCAGTAGCATCTTCACCGGTCCAGCAGTAATATCCTTGACTTGTCCCCTCCAGGATACAACAGCCCGACAACGTCGTATGACTCGAACAAACTCTGGACAAGTTGTTGAGTCCAAAACTCCACCAAAATGAACACCTTCCTTCAACAAATATAATATTCTCTTTTGTAGAGAATAAGTTGTTGACTTAGATTTTCTCCTTCTCTTAAATCTCTTTTTCACTACACCAATTTCACTTTTTACATGCACACCACAATATTTTCCCATCTACGATACAAGGAAGAAACACCATTATTTATAGGTGTAGAATTTATTCCATAAAATAAATAATAAGGTAGTGAGATAATAAAATTGTAGAATATGGTTGTGGTAACAAAATTTAATATTTAGTGGGTAATTAGTAGTAGATAGTAGCATTAGTGGTTTCATGAGTTACACCAAAGTAATGACCACTTTCTTGCCAATTTATAATCATTACTTCACAAAAAATAATGCACTTTAATATTATAATTTTATAATTAAAATGCACCAACAGAAAGATCTTATAAATCCTTGATAATTTGGAAATGGAATGTGAATTTAGCCACTATTTTTTTTATTTAAAGGAAAATAAAGGGGGTGTGGGTACAAGGGTCCTGGTACTATTCATGTACGAAGAACCTTGAAGGGGGATGCAAATTTAGGGGTGTTTATCGGGCGGATAATTATGCTTAACGGTTCGACTTATCGGTTATTGAATTATAAATGTAGTAATCTGCTAGCCATCCAATAAGATAATGGGCAGATTGGTATCTGATTAACGATTATCAGGCGGTTTATCGGCTAAACCAAATAGAAATATTTTGGTATAATATTGAAATGAATTCTTTTTTATGGGTAGTTTTGTTAACTGACTCACATCCTAACAGACCTGATGAGCTGGATAGAATTAAAAATTATGGTGGGAAAGTTATAAATTAGAATGGACATCGAGTCTTAGGAGTTCTTGCTACTTCAAGATCCATAGGAAAGTATAAATATAAAAATTCTTAACGGGTTAACGGTTTATCCGATAAGAAAATTGAGTAATCCGCCCCCAAACCGTTAAGCCGTTAATTATAAAATCTCAATCTGTTCACCATCCATTACCCCCATAATCCGATATCAATAAGCCAACAAACTATCGGTTCGGTTCGGTTAACAGTTTTGATTCGGTTTTGAACAACCCTAGCTGCAATGAACAAAAATCTCACTCGGGGACCTAAAAGGCAAGCAAACATTCGAACATGAGTGCAAGAGATCAACCGATAAATGGACGAGCTCAATTTCACGACCCAAAATCCAACTAGTCGTGATGGCACCTAACCCAACCAGCTAGGTAAGCCAATTATCAACTATCCAATTCCAATAATAATTATTAAAGAAATTTAAGTAAACAAAAATCTTAATCTTATACATTCCCCAAGAAGTGGTAGTACAAATCATGATCTTCTAAGAATAGAGTTTACAAATATGGTATGAAGTAAATACATCATCTGTTTGAAAAGTACATAAACAGAGTTTTATGAATCTAAGGCTACCATGAACAAGAGGCAGCTACAACCGGAACGCAGGTACATCTTCAGATCCATCTCCCAACGAACACAGCAACATCAGCAACCAACATCTGCACGCAAGGTGCAAAAGTGTAGTATGAGTACAACCGACCCCATGTACTCAATAAGTAACAAACCTAACCTTAGGTTGAAAGTAGTGACGAGCTTGTACCAAGGTCGGGTCCCAACTTCAATAACCAACAATAGTTCATAACAACTTAAACAAGTAATACCAGAAGTAACTCAACAATCAAATGCTCAGCAAAAACATGATTTCTGAAAATAGTTCTGCATTTCAAGTACATCAATGAAAACCCAAATCGTTTACCGGAGTTGCCAAAAATATGAATAAGTTTGAAAATAATAATTTTTCCAAAATCCTTTCAATAATAAATAAGATCTTTCATTTTTCTTTCCAGATAACCAGTGTAAAACAAATGCATCACTATGCACATCTGCCAATATGTGTGACAAATCATGAATGGTGTAATATCGTACAATATGAGAAAAAATACATCTCTATGCCTGAATATCATGTGTGCATGTCAATGCAATGTATCTCAGAGATGAACTCATATGCATACTCTCAGAGTATCAATTCACTCAGCCCTCCCCATCACTCAGTCCTCATAGTCACTCAATCCTCACAGTCACTTAATTCTCCTAATCGCTCGGCACTCGCACTCGACACTCGGCACTCGACACTCACACTCAGTAGGTACCTGCGCTCACTAGGGGGTGTGTACAGACTCCGGAGGGGCTCCTTTAGCTCAAGCACTATAATCTGCACGGACAACTCACGTGTTGTACGGACAACTCACGTGCTATAGTATCAATATCTGGATCCGCACGGATAACTCACGTGCTATAATAAGCCAATCTGGCCTGCTGCGGCGTGCAGCCCGATCCCATAATAATAAAGTATATAAAGCCAATATGACATACTGCGGCGTGCAGCCCGATCCCATAATTATTCTCACAATCAGGCCCTCGGCCTCACTTAGTCATCAATCTCTCCAGTCTCTCGGGCTCACAATATCATGAAACTAGTCCGAAATGATGATATGATGAATCAATAAATAGTAACAGAGACTGAGATATGATATGAAATGAATGAACATGTTTGAGTATGAAATTTCATTTTAAAAAAATAATTCAACAGCAATATGACCTCTGTGGGTCTCAATAATACTGGCACATAGCCTTAATATGATTTTTAATATGATTCTCAGCTCAATTTCTTCAACACATAAAACTACATAGAAAATACCAAGATTATTTAACTACAAAATTTTACGGAACCAATTACGTCACAATTTCTATAGTGCACGCCCACACGCCCGTCACCCAGCATGTGCGTCACCTCCAAACAATTCACATAATACGTATATTCAGGATTCATACCCTCAGCTCCAAGATTAGAAGAGTTACTTACCTCAACCTTCAAGCTCCGAAAATACTACAATGCTCCAATTGATTAAAATGTCCAAATATCACTCACAATTCAATACCTACCATTAGATATCCCAACTACATCAAAATAAATACGAAAAGATTCATAAATATCCATTTAGGCTTCATAATTCGACAACAAGCTTTCAACCAACCCAAATTATCCAATAGGCCCATCCATTAGCCTATTCAATTACATTCTTATCATTTAATAATCATTTGGAGTCATTTATAATACTATGTTAATTACCCAACATCATTAAGTCACTATTCATTGTCTTCTCCAACAAAACCATATGTTCAAGAACACCCATTTCAAGAACTAGTGTTGTATGTTGTCAAAATGGTGATTCCATATTCAATTTGTTCATCAATTTAAGTTATCAAGTTTATTGGAATCATTAGAAACTCAAAATAATTCCTTTTATATCAATTCATCACTATTTATCTTCTTCTTTGCCCAAAATATCATTTTCAAGATCCTCCCTTAGGGTTCATACAATATCCCATTACAACTTCAAATAAAACTCATAAACATGCTACCCATACTCCAATATGACATATATATGAAACTCAAGTGAAGGGATTACCTCTTGGTGGAAGAATCTAACTTTTTCTTTTTTTGGTGTTCTTGAAGATTCAACCCATTTCCTATGGATTTGATCCATATTAATGTTAGTATTATCACTAAATGATGTTATATAATCATCCTTGTACCAAAATAACTTACCTTGAAGTGTATCCATGGTGGAAGAGCTCCTCCTTCTCTCTAGAAATCTATTTCAAGATGAAGAACTAACTCATTCTCTCTCTAAACCAACGTTTTTCAACTCCTTAAAATGACCCTTGAAGCTGTGTAGCCTCCTGCGTAGGCTACGCACAAAGGCTACGCAGGGTGGACTTTCATTCCCCTTCAACTGAAAGTTGCTGGATTTGCCTACGTAATAGTGCGTAGGCTACACTGCTATGCTGCGTAGGCTACGCAAGACTCGCGTAGCTGTTCTGCCACCCTTTAGTAAAAAAGTAATAACTTCTTGTAGGAATCTCCAAATGACAAACAGTTTGAAGCATTAGAAACTAGACATATAGACCTTTCTTTGGATAGGTTATATACCATATAAATCTTCATATCGTGAGAGTTATGCTCATTTGAAGTTAGGTCTTGCGCGAACTCGCTTGAAACTTTATCTCATCATATAATTTTCAACTTGACTTAGCCTTAGGGCTCTTCTTAGACCATAAACCATTCTTAATGCACCTCATACATATATTATGATGATCAATTGATATCATTCAAATTATCAGTCTTGTTCATATCCGAATTAATATAATTAGCACCCGCCAATCTCCTTAATGGTCTTAAAACTGTTCGAAATTTTTCCGGGGTGTTACACTCGGGGGAGGAGAGAGCCAAGAGCCATGCTTTCAGAGTAATGGGCTTTGTTTTCTCTCGTTTCACGTTGATAGTCCTTCTTAATAAAACATAATATATATAATATAAAATATTAACAAAATTCTCATGGCTAGAAATTAATAAAAAATGGATTAATGTTCGAGTTAAGTTAATAAAAAAACAATTTAATTACTTTTCTCTCTTAGGGGATAATATAGTTTTGGCGTAATTATTTGTTTTTGTGCTTTTAACAATCTTGGGTTGTGCATACTTTACGCATAAACTATAACAACCAAACTGCCAATTTTCGAACCATTTAATATCAACAAACTTTCTTCTTATAAATTCTTTCCCTCCCAAATTGCTCTTTTCCTTTTTTTCCCCTTTCCTCTCCTTCCTTCTTTTTTCCTCCAAATTCTTCAGTTTCTTTCCTCTATCAATTATCTACTTTTTTAATAATGAAGGCTTTCGCTCATTTTTTTTAATAAAAAAAGGTGCATCTTTCTCATTTCTTTCCCCTCTCTCCCCCGTTTATATAATCCTTTATTAATTTGTATATTTTCCTGTGATGATTTCAAGAAATATGTGATATTGTCAGTGACGAAACCAAAAATTTCATTACTATTGTTCAAAATTAAATATATACATAAATTTTTGGCTTGTATATGAAGCATCTTGTATTATATGCACAATGCATTTTTTTTGATAAAGGTGCTCAATTGATCATCCTTCTATCTTTGTGGCTCCGGCGTTACCTGTTGGTTATAATTAACATTAATAGTTGAAGAATAGAGAAATAATAATTTTTTTGTGGACAAATTAAAGTGCATGAAAAAAATAGTATTTTCTTTCGGAATTTTGTTAAGAACTTAACGAGATTTTTAGGAATGATTTTTTCGTCTTTTATTGAATTTAATAACATTTAGATTTATATGATGAGGTTTTCCGGAGAATTGTTAATTGAACATATTAGATTGGTTACACTATTGTGGTTTAAGTTTGACTATTTGTCTTGTGATTGTTACAACTTAGCTAGCGTTTGGACATAGTTTTGATTGAAACTTGAAAAAAGAGTTTTTGAAGTTGTGTTGAAAAATAATTTTTAGAAGTTGAAGTTATGTTTGGACATGCATTTCATTTGAAGAAAAGTTAATGTTTTGTGAGTGGGAAAAACAAAATTCACCCAAAACTGCCATAAACCAGCTTTTGAGAACTTGAAAATTCTTTCCCCAAAACATGATCATATTTCATAAACGAACAATATTTTCAAAATTATTTTGAAAAAATGAAGCCGTTAATTAGTCCAACTTGTAAATCTTAGACTTGTTAAGTATTAACCTGTTTATACATTTTGCAACAATTGCAGGTTCAAGATCTTGTCAAGGACTTTAGGCAAAGGAATGGCAACAAGGACAAGGGACATTGCCCCTCTAGTAAAGGGTAAGAGAAGCACCAACATATCTAAAACAAAGTCTCTTGTCCACACACATAATTCCATTATTCCTACTGCCTCAAATAAGAACATCATCCCTAGCTATCTCAAATCCAAACCAGCTTCATCAAGTTATTCCAACATTCACCATAAACAAACTCCAAAGCATAAAACATCGTTCGATAAGCCTCCTTCTAGTCTTGATAATGCTCATGGCAAGAATGTAACTTCGTCGAGTGATCCCAATATTCACAATAAACAAACTCTAACTCGAAGAAGATCGTTGGATTATAAGGCTGCCCTATCTTCTAATCTTGATAATACTAGAGGCAAGAAGCTAGTAGCCTCATCATCAAGTGTTCCTCCCAACATTCATAATACACAAACTCTAGCTCGAAGAAGATTATCGTTGGATCATAGACCTCCCTTATCTTCTAGTCTTGATAATACTCGTGGCAAGAAGCTACCCTCATCAAGTAGTGATCCCAACATTCACAGTAAACAAAGTCTAGCTCGAAGAAGATTATCGTTCGATCATAGGCCTCCCCTACATTCTGTTCTTGATAATAGTCCTCAAGGTAAGAAGCTTACCACATCAAGTAGTGATCCCAACATTCACAATAAACAAACTCTAGCTCGAAGAAGATCGTTCGATCATAAGCCTCCCTTGTCTTCTCCCCTGCTAAAAAACAGAACAATATCTCCTAATCCTAGGGAAAGAATTATCAAACCATCCTTATCATTTTCAGGTAAAAAGTCCACTTCCCAAAAACCCCTTATGAATAAATTGTCCAAATCATCTCATACTAGTACTAAGGATGTTATTGGGAAAAAACATACTCCTGGCCTCTATGCTAGGGCAGTGAAGCAAGATAGTCCTGCTGGTTTAACATCAAAAACATTTATAACATCGAGTTTAACAGATATAGTTGAGCATATTGATCCTCAGGGTGAAGAATTAGAACAAGAGGTAGTAAATAGTGAAAGTAATTTAGTCATTGATGAAGATAATGAAGAACTAAGTGAAATTGTAAACATCGATGAATACCTCAAGGCTGCTGAATCCTCATTATATGTTGTCGAAAATCAAAAAGTCGTTAAGATGGAAATAGAAGAAGAAAAACTACTAGTTGAAGAAACAAGCATCAACAACCATAAAGAAGTAGAAGAAATCAAGAAGGAGCCTAGTAAACTTGATGTTGAAGAGACAGAAAAACAAGAAAGTGCAATAAGAGCATTGAATGAGAACCAAGAAAAGAAAGAGGAGGTTCAAGAAAGTGAAGTATTATTAAAAGAATTGGATAATTGTCAACAAGAGAAAGAGGAGGGAAAGGAAAATGAGGAAAAAGAAATGAATTTGGATATTAAAGAAGAGAAAGAGGAAAAAAGTGAAGGAAGAAACAAAGGAAAGGAAGAGAACAAAATTAGCACTATGGCATTTGCAAAGCCTTATCTTCATTTGGTGCAAGGGAATAAGAAGGAAAGTGTAGTATCTAATGATGTGATTGAAGAAACTGCAAGTAAACTTAGAGAGCAAAGGAAGAATAGAGTGAAAGCATTGGCTAGTGCTTTTGAAACTGTCATTTCCTTACAAGATCACAGGTAAGTACATATACTTGTGTTGTTGTGTATAAGGACCATTCATTGTTGTAACTTGTATGCTTATAATTCCCCCAAAGAAGTGGATATTGTAACAAAAGAAAATTGCTTTTTTTGGAGCAATAAAAAGAATTTATACATTATGCGAAAAAGTGGGACATTGTTATTTTCCAATTGTAATATTTACCGTCATATATAACTATGACAAGATTGTTTAAATTTTCATCTGGTAACTAGTCGAGCTCTGTTTGATCTCTCAAAGAAGAACCCGAATCAATTTCAGGTTATGATGTAGATTACATGAGTGATATGGTTCTTAATTTTTCACCGTTGAAGCTGATACAGAGGCATATTCAAGATATAGAATCAGAGGGTTCATAACGATTTTATTCTATTTTGTATGTGCACGTGCATGTTCAATTGGATCTGCCCCTGTCCTGATACCATTGATTCCTTAAGAAACTTATAAGTCATAACAAAAGATATTAACGATTAAATTGATTTAGGTTATGAATTCCTCTTTTAATCTTATTGTAGTATTAACCTATAAATAATATTCCCTTCATTTCAATTTAGATGATGTAGTTGGACTTGACATAAAATTTAAGAGAAAAAAAGAATGACTTTTGAAATATGTGGTGCTAAAACTTAAGGGGCAAAATCTTAGTGGGACCATAATATTTGTGTGACTATAAAAGCTTCTCATTAAGGATAAAGTGGGTAGAATGAAAAGTTTAAAGTTAAATTATTTTTAAATATAAAAATATATCTTTCTTTTTTGAACGGACTAATAAGAAAAACGTGTCATCAAAATTGAAACAGATGGAGTAGTTAGCAGACTTACGGGTTTCTCCTTGCGGGAGCAAATCGTCTGTAGCAACCACGACTCGATTTACTAGTAGTTGGGAATCCTCACAAGATGAATTTCCTTGTTTTCACGGATCTGTTATTACTGGTGAAGTCTTTAAGTACTAAGGTGGGACTTGAGGAACTATAGTAGAACATAAAATTGTTTTAGCTTAGAAATAAGAGCCAAAGTTGAACCATTTGGTGATATTAGTCAATCGAAAAATCATGTAAAGAATGATTTTTAGCAAAAATCATGTAAAGAAATTGACCTTGAGAGTTGAGACAAACTCAAGGCAAGAATTGCCTTTAGACCACACAAAGAGACAACATCACGTTTTCTCAAGTAATATTCGGTACATCAGCTTGTGACAAAGAAAATGAAACTCTTGTCTAACTCAACCCTAAATGTTAACTCATAAAATGAAAATTATCCAAAGATACAAGGATTGATCATTCCTTTGACTAACGTAGGATATTCTAACACGTAACGTGAGATCTTATTATTAATCCTAGGGGTAAAATATCACTTGATATAGCTTTGAGCATGGCTTTGAAGTTACTAAACTTGGGCTCCCAAGGACAAATCGTTCACTTAGTCCAACTTCAGACTAGGAATTCGACGGTTGGACATGGTCCATTGTCCCACAATAATAATATAGTATATTAATTAAGCTATTAATCTTGGGCTCTAAAGACAAAGTTTTCTCTTGGTCTAACTTGGATTTAAAGGTTGAACCTAAGTCTACTTTCAGTCAATACATAATAGTGCAATATAATCCTAAGCTAGAAAGAACAAATAGAAAGAGATGAATTCTTTTTTCTTTTCATTTCTTGGGTTAACCAAAGAGAAACAGTAATTCAGTACTTATAATAACAGTATCATGATCATGACAATAACAAAGGAAAATTTTAATTAAATAGCAGTTTGTTCAATAAACTTAAGACCTATATATTCTTTTGGCTGCAGAACTCATAAAGAAAGTGAAATTAAACAAAATAAATAAATAAATAACAAATTATATTCTCCAAAAACTCTTAAACAGTCGATTACTTGCTCAACAAGAAATCTTCATGATCATGTACTGTACCGAAGCTCCAAAGAAATCTGTCTTTCCAATCTAAGTTGTCTTCTAAAATTAGCAATAAACACCTCCGATCTTCGATCAATGTCATTTTCATCATCGTTATCCACATTACTTCTGATTCTTTGAATACAACGTATAGAAGGATCATCCCGTTGTTCAAATTCATCAATGTCGCGAATTACATCATATAAGGAGCTGCTCTTACACTTTTTGAATAATTTTATAGGATGCTTCCTTCGAAAGCTAAGGATTTTTGAAGTTAATTTCCATTTCTGCATGTTATAACTAAGTAGAAAAGCTATCTTCTTGGCTGCATTTTTCATGAGTGTCTTTAATAGTGACCAATTTTGTGTTTTCATGGCCGGCTAAGTTTGAGAGTTGGATCTTTTCTGTTTAATGTGGGAAGGGAAGGTAAGGGGTCTCTTATATAGAGGTAGAAAGAGCTGAAAATTGTGAGACAAGTTACACGGTTTGGCCAGGCAAAGATAATAAAGAAATGCTAAAACTGTTATTCACACTACACACTTGAACCTTAATTTGTTCTTTGCTATTTGGCACTAAAACTATTTCATTCTTTGTTCTAAATGACTCAAGCAAATATTTACTAATTGTTTGATCGTCTTATCTAAAAGTTTAAGTAAGTGGATAGACTTTTATTAATTATATAATCACATCCTTTTATGTGTGTGTTTGATTGTTTTTCATGGGTCAAGTATTGAAAAATCTTTTTGATGGTAGCGAGACTTGAACCAGGATCGGTATTTTCTCTCTACTATGTTAAAAAAATAGATATTGTGCATAACTCAACTAAAAAAATGTTACGCCCCGAACCATGGCCTGGGCGTAACACGACACTCGGTACCTAACTGCATGTGACCGAGCGAACCAACTGGATGGATGGATCAACATGTGGTATAATTGTAAGATGAATATAAACATGCAACATGTTGATTAACTAAAGAGTCTGATTGAAATATCATAAATGCGAAAAGTACTGAAAAGTATGCAAGTATAAACGAGTAGCCGACAAGTCTAACACATAAAAGCCTGCTAACATCTGACTCACTCGACTATAGTTTACGAAGCCTCTAAAGAATACTGAAATTAAAACTGATAACTGAGAATTGATAACTGATAAACCGAACTGAACAAAGAAAGTAAGGATATGAATACTCCATCTTTTGAATGATGAACCACCTTTTATCTGAATAAATAAACTGTAGCCTAAGGCCCAATATATATATGTGTGTGTGTGTGTGTATGTGCGCGCGCGCCTGCGCGCGCACAAACTGCGGGCTCGGGCCCAAGTACAAGTGTTCAACATTCAGGATTTAAAATAAAAAACTTAGAATCATACTGCAATACATGATTCTGAAATAGTGAACCATATTGGGTTACATGATACCGGAATGCTAAATAGGACTAGACTAAGATATATATTCATAATAGAATGATCTGTCATAACTAAGACTCATGGGATATTGAATGAATTATGAAACCACGTCATCTACAGAATAGAAGTTCTATAACTATTCATAGAACTGAGGCATAATTACTTTCTGAGAAAATTCGTAATAGTCATAAGAATGAGACGTAGGGACACTACAAAAAAAATCGGCTTTAGTGACGGGCGAATTTCGTAGCTAAATAGTATATTTCCGTCGCTAAATAGGTTTAGCAACGGAATAGCGACGGATTAGTATATGTCGCTAATTTGCTCGTAGCTAACCCCTTACTAACGAAATAATTGAATCTGTTGGTAAGTTAGCACCGAATTAGCTACGGTTCGTATCTATTGCTACTCTTAGCGACAACACATATCCGTCGCAATTATCATCAATTTTGTTGCCAAATCGACAAGTCATTTCGTTATTAGATTTAATTGGCGACGAATATTTTCTATCACTAATCCGCCGCTAATGTTTGTCGCCTCTTTCAACGGTAATCTATGGCAATATATATCAAGAGGAACCAATATTAGTACTGCGGATCATGTTTTAGTAACTTAAAAATTTTATCAAACATCTTATGGGCGTAAAGCCATATAGCCCTCATTAATGGAGTTTCAACATCCAACAAACTATTCTCTCGCTCCTAGATAATTTTAAAATCTCAGATTGTTATATTCAACATCATTCTTCATCACCCATAAGATAAAAAATACTCTTAACCAATAATCAATAATCAACAACCTAAACCTATAACCGTTCATACTTTTCTGTCAAACCCATTGAATGAATTGGGAAGTGGGGCATTAGGGGTTTTGAATGAGGAAAAAGAATTAAACTAACCTATTTAGGAGTATAGTAGAAAAAACAAAAAAAATTAATAAAGGAAAAAAAATTCGCGAATTCGTGGGGTGCGCTCTGCCCCCACTTTACTGTTTTTTGGTCAATCGCGTCTGCCTTCGCACGAGGCGCGGATTTAGATGAGCCCAGTGTTGGCTATTTTTTTAGCTTTTCAAATTTAGCCACTTTCGGCCCTTTATCATGATTCTTTCACCCCGAGTCATAACAATTCGCACAATCTCATTCCTGTAACATTCATAAACATGTCAATACTTTCACAATAAGCACTTGATTTAACGTCGCGCCACGACGAATTACAACAAAGCCATGGGTTGCCTCCCAAGAAGTGGCTGATTTAACGTCGTGACACGACTCGGGCTATAACATATCAAGGATCTTTCAAGTACAAGGTCGAGATCACTTTATCTTCCTCTACCATGCCTTGATAATGTTTTAGCCTTTGCCCATTAACTTTGAACTTGCGGGAGCCATCTTACGTTGTAATCTTGATGGCTCTAGTTGAATGCATCTCTACCACACGAAATGGTCCTGACCATCTTGACTTCAACTTGCCCAAAAACAACTTCAGTCTCGAATTGTATAGCAATACCATATCTCCAGGTTTAAAGAATATTTTTGTTATGCATCATCTTCATTCTCTCCTTGTATAGTCTTGTGCTCTCAAAAGCATGGTAGCAAAACTCATCAAGCCCGTGCAACTCTATGACTCTACTTGTACCCGCAGCTTCCATATCGAGATTTAGCTGCCTCAATGCCCACAAAGCTCTATGCTCCAACTCCACGGTTAAGTGACACACCTTCCCAAATACCAATTTATACGGCAGCATGCCAATCGGAGTTTTGAAAGCGGTACGATAGACCCAGAGTGCATCGTCTAACTTTCTCGCCCAATCCGTTCTTGTAGCATTCACGGTCTTTGTCAAAACGCTCTTTATCTCTCTGTTCGAAACTTCCACTTGCACACTCGTTTGTGGGTGATATGGGGTGGCAACCTTGTGGCGCACGCCATATTTTTTTAACAACTTTTCGAAGGCTCGACTGCAGAAGTGAGTGCCTCCATCACTGATTATTGCCCTTGGAGCGCCAAACCAGGTGAATAGATTCTTTCTTAAAAAACCAACGACCCCCTTTGTATCATTTGTAGGGAACGACACAGCCTCTACCTATTTTGACACATAGTCCACAGCTACGAGTATATATTTGTTTCTATATGAGCTGACAAAAGGCCCCATGAAATCGATTTCCCATACATCAAACACTTCCACCTCCTGAATTGGGTTCATGGGCATCTCATGTCGGCGGGAAATATTCCCGGTCCGTTGGCATTCATCACAACCCTTCACCCAGAAGTTTGCATCTTTGAACAATGTCGGCCAGTAGAAGCCCGACTCCATCACTTTTGTCGATGTCCTTACTCCCCTGAAATGGCCACCATATGGGGATACGTGACAAGCCTGCAAAATAGAAGATTGGTCTATCTCGGGAATATATTTCTGAATTATGTTATCAACACAAATCCTGAACAGATAAGGCCCATCCCAAAAGTACATACGACAATCACGAAAAAACTTTTTCTTTTGTACAGAGGATAGGTCAAGGGGGGTAATACCGCTTGCCAAGTAGTTTGTAATATCTGCATACCATGACGCTACCTCAAGACTTGTGGCCAACAGTTGTTCAATCGGGAAAGTTTCCACGATCTCGTCTACCTCAACCTTCTTCTCCGCTCCTTCCAACCTGGACAAATGATCTGCCACTTGGTTCTCCGTTCCCTTTCGGTCATGGATTTTCAGGTCGAATTCTTGTAGTAGCAGCACCCATCGAATCAGGGGTGGCTTTGAATCCTTGTTCTCAATTAGGTACCAGAGGGTAGCATGGTCAGTATAAATAATTACCTTCGAGCCTATCAGGTATGACCTGGATTTGTCAAATGCAAACACAACTGCTAGCATCTCCTTCTCGATCATTGTGTAGTTTATTTAGGCACCACTCAGAGTTCTAATTGCATAGTATATTGGGTGCATGACCTTCTCCTCTCGCTGCCCCAGCACTGCTCCTACAACATAATCGCTTGCATCGCACATGAACTCAAATGGTTGCTCCCAATCGGGTGCAACTATGATAGGTGCAGACACCAGCCTCCTCTTCAATTCCTCAAAAGCTACCATGCAGTTGAAAACACAAAGGGGTGATCTTTTTCAAGCAATTTACACAAAGGGTTAGCAATCTTGGAAAAATATTTTATAAAGCGTGTGTAGAAATTGGCGTGGCCAAGGAAACTTCTTATTGAGTTAACGGAAGTGTGTGGTGGAAACATTTATATTACATCAACCTTTGTACGATCTGCCTCAATGCCTTTACTTGGCACTAGGTTCCCCAAGACTATACCTTCCTATACCATGAAATGGCACTTTTCCCAGTTTATCACCAGATTAGTCTCCATACATCTCTTCAGCACTCTTTTCAGATTCCTAAGGCAGTCATCGAACGAGTTTTCCATCACTGAGAAATCATCCATAAAAACTTTTATTATGTCCTCTACCATATCTGTGAAGATGGCCATCATGCACCTTTGAAATGTAGCGGGTGCATTGCATAGGCCAAACGGCATTCTCCGGAAGGCGTAGATGCCATATGGATAGGTGAATGACATTTTCTCTCTATTCTCCGGGGAGAATGACATTTTCTCTCTATTCTCCGGGGTAATAAAAATCTGATTATACACCGAGTATCCATCCGAAAAGCAAAAGTGGGACCTCTCTGCCAATCTACCTAGCATCTGATCAATCAACGGTAGGGGAAAATGGTCTTTTCGGGTGGCCTTGTTCAATCTTCTATAGTCCAAACAAATTTTCCATCCCATGACTGTTGTTGTTGAGATCAGCTCGTGGTTCTCATTTTGCACCACAGTCATTCCACCTTTCTTTGTAACACACTGAACTGGGCTAACCCAGTTACTGTCAGAGATGGGAAAAATAATTCCCGCATCTAACCACTTGATCACTTCCTTCTTTCATATTGGGGTTCAGC
The DNA here is from genome assembly GCF_000715075.1 of Nicotiana tabacum. Lineage (NCBI taxonomy): Eukaryota > Viridiplantae > Streptophyta > Magnoliopsida > Solanales > Solanaceae > Nicotiana > Nicotiana tabacum. The sequence continues at coordinate 21,752,407 of NC_134094.1, read as the reverse complement.
CTTCTTTGATGTTCTCTGGAAGGTTTGTGCCCATCTTCCAGTAAAATCTTATGCATACAAAAGGTTGGGTTGATACCCTTAATATCTGCAATGGTCCAACCAATTGCAATCTTGCACTCTATTAACACCTGTAAAAGCTGTTATGCCTGCATATCAAACAAACCAGATAAGATAATAACAGGTAAAGTCGAGTTAGGTCCCAAGAAAGCATACCTGAGGTGAGATGGTAGTGGTTTCAGTTCCAACTGTGGTGGCTAATTGATCGATGGCTTAGCTGGAGGGGTCTTTCTTTCTTCTAAGTGTAAAGACTCAAATTCGAGCTCTCTTTTCCAGTACCCTTGGCCTTCAAGAGCCAACACCCACTCTGCCAAGTCCTCACCATTTACCTCTTCTAAGTTCATGAGGCATGCCGCAAGAGGGTCATTTGCAATAAGTGCCTCGGCATCTTCCTCCATGATCACATCCACAGCTTCTATCAAAGAGCAGTTTGCAAACTCACTGGGTCGCCGCATAGACTTTTATACATTAAATGTTATTTCTTCATTATTTAGTCTCATCTTCAGCTCCCTAGTTTCACAATCAATCAGAGCTCTTCCTGTGGCCAAGAACGGCCTTCCCAGAATTATTGGAATCTCCTCATCAACCTGGCACTCCAAAATGACAAAATCTACCGGAAACACAAACTTTCCAACTTGTAAAAGTACATCGTCAAGTATACCAGATAGCTTTTTCACCGTTTGGTCAGCTAGCTATAGTAACATCGATGTGGGCCTTGATCTTCCAATGCCTAACTTTTTATAGATAGTCAATGGCATCAGATTTATGCTTGCCCCCAAATCACACAATGCTTTGGCGAATGCATAGCTACATATGGTGCATGGAATTGTGAAGCTTCCAGGGTCGGATAGCTTCTCAGCTATAGGTCTTGTCACAATAGCACTACAGGTCTGATTCAATGTCATAGTTACTAAGTCTTAAAAGTCGAACTTGCGTGACATCAAGTACTCCATCATTTTTGCATAACCGGGCATCTCCCTCAAAGAATCAATTAGAGGAATATTTACCAGAATTTGCTTCAACATTTCCATGAATTTTTTGTACTGCTCATCCTTATGATATTTAGCCAACCTCTATGGGAAGGGTGTTGGAGGTCGCTTCCTTCCTGTGACTTGAGTTAGATCCTGCTCCGGCACTTTTTATGATGCCTTCTCTTGCACTTTCTCAGGCTCCTTCGCAACCTCTTTTTCTTTGAGTGTTTCATCTTGTGCATGTTGTACCATTACCTTTGTTAAACCTGTTGAATTGTCCACCTCAATTGGTACTGGCACAAGTATCTCAGTTGGTCGGCTTTCGCGAGCAATTTCTTGCTCTAGATCAAGATCTCTACCATTTCTTAGACTCACCGCCATAAGCTGCTTTGGGCCCTGCTCTTTCGGATTGACATGTGTGTCTGCAGGTAACATCCCTTAAGGCCAATTATTCAGAGCCATCGATATCTGCCCTAGTTAAATCTCAATACCCTTGATAGTTGAGTCGTGTGATACTACCTTTTCTTGCATCTCGTGGACCTTTTCATCCATTTTCCCACTGGACCCAATGAGTTGTTGCAGCATTCCTTTAATTTTAAACAACCCATCATCTTGTCGCACTATCTGTTACTGTTGAGGTTGTTGATAAGCTAGTTGTTGATTCTGCTGATTGTACCCTTGTTGCCTTTGATAAGGCACATCCTGACCCTATAGTCGTGCAACTCCAAGATTATTATTATTATTATTATACTGCTGCTGTGCTGGCCTATATTGTTAATTCTGTTGTCCCCAAGTCTGACCACCTTGTCTCTGGCCTCCATAGTTGCCCACATATTTCATATACTCTTGATAGTTATGGTTGTCACTTTCACCACTCCACGAGCACACATATGGTTGGTTTAGGCATAGTGTACATAAGCCCACATTAGTCGTGTCAACTATATGTACCTGCTTCTGGCCTGATTCATCAATATTCTTGGTAAGGATACTCATTTGCATCATCAGAGTGGCCATATTCTCGGCTATGGTGTTATTTGGGTCCAAAGCTACTGAGTAAACTACAGGGGTGATTGTAGTATCTCTTGTCATCCATTCAATGTTTTGAGCCATTTTATCTAGCAGGACCTTACACTCTCTAAATGATTTGCTCAAAAATGCTCCACCTGCTGAAGCATCAACATTGGCCTTCAATATATCTATCAATCTCATGTAAAACCTTTGTCCCAACATCTGATCTGGAATGCCATGATGTGGACACTTAAGTAGCATCCCTTTGAACCTCTCCCATGTTTCTTGTAGTGTTTCACGTGGTTTCTGCATGAAGCTCAATATCTCATCAACTTGCTTGGCAGTTTTATTGGGTGGGTAAAACTTGTACAAAAACTGCTTGACTAATTCCTCCCAAGTGGTGATGGAGTTTATGGGGAGCAAATTGAGCCAAGTCTGAGATTCTCCAGTCATTAAGAATGGAAACAAAAACAGTCTAATTGCTTCCGGTGTCACATTCGGTTGCCTTTGAGTGACACAAATTGACAAAAAGCTTTTCAGATGCTGCTGTGGATCTTCAATGTAAGACCCGGAGAACAGTCTTTTGTTCTGCAGCAGATGTAGCATGTTGTTTGTGATTTGAAATGACTCCGCTTGTATCTGAGGGACTGCAATTGCGGTTTCCAGATATTCGGCGGTGGGTTGTGCCCAATCATACAAGGTCGCTTCTGGCATAAAAGGTGCCACACCCTGATTGTTCGGGTCATTCCCATTGTTTCTGTTGTTTGGGTTGTCTATTACGTCACCCATGTCTAGTTCGATTCGTTCTGTTGAGTTCTGTTGTCGTTTGTCCTTCTTGTTTGCACGATTTAATGCCTTGAAAGCTTTCTCAGGATCTGATAATGCTTCAAACAATTCACCAGTTCTTGAAGAGTTTCTAGCTGTAATTAATAAGACCGTTAAATCCCCGGCAACATCGCCAAAATTTGATCACGTCCAACTATGCCTTATAAAAAGGACTAAGCGGTCATTGCAAATATAATCTGGTTTACAAGTCCGGAGTCGAATCCCATAGGGAATTAACCTACTAATCACAACTGCTAGTTTCGCAAGAATTCAAGTAATCAACTTCCAGAAATATTGAATAATGAGTTGAGTGTTTACTAACTAAAATCAAGGTAATTAAAAAGCTGTAATTTTATTACTAACAAAGCAAATGTTGTAGACAAGATTGTAAGGGTCTAGGGTTACTATTTCCCCTCTTATCGGAATCCTTCCTGTTATGTCTCCTATAAATTCGCCTAGATACTCTCTACCAATCGTGAGCACTTTAGGTATCGTAGTTCTCTTCCGAGCAAATACAATAATTTACTAGACGTATTCTTCCAAACTATGCTAGCTGGCACTAGTTTACCGCTCACTACGATCGCACCAAGGTTTTGTTATTTCTAATCCCACCTTTAAACCCTATGTATTGATCACTCATATACGTTAGGAGTGATGTTTTTCAACAACTACCTAAATATGTATCCTTTTCCAAGTTATACACATTAAATATGCATACCCAATTGAGGGTCCTTCAATCAACCACAATAATCACGTAGTGGAACAAGTAGAGAAAATCCAATGGCAAACTTATATTAAACGCAATAAAAATTCATACTCCAAGAGGTTCCATCAAACCCTAGAATAAAGAGTTTAGCTACTCATAATTGTTTTCATAACTACAATATAAGAATTCATCACCAATAATAGATAAGGGAAGAAGAAAGATAAAAACTCATTTCTGAATCTTCCGTCTTGCTCCTTGCTTGTTCTTGCCTTCAAAGATGTTGTGTAACCCTTAAAAAGTCGTTCTTTGATGTATTTATATCACTTAGGCTTGCTAAGGGGCGGAACTTTTCAATCCCACTTCGGATAGAAAAAGCTAGAATCTGCGTCTGCCCTCGCGCGTCGCGCGCCCATGGACGCGGATTCAGCTTCTGAATTCTTCCATTCCGCGAAGCGATCCGTGCCTTTGCTTCTCTTCGCTGTTTTGTGCCTTCACTTTTCTCCTATTTTGCGTCCGTTTTCATGCCACGCACGAGAATAGACAAGCTCCCAATCCTTTCATTTTTCTCCTTTTTGCAATAATTTGATATCTTTTGCTCCATTATCATTCAAGCTCACTCCTACAAATAAGAAATATGTAATGAGTATAATTCACTTCAAATATCATGTAATCTCCCGCAACTCACATGACAAATGAGATGAAAACACACTCAAATTCATGCACTTTTGGCTATTTATCACCCATCAACTCATATCTCATGAACTAGAGTCTATAATCATTAATCCAATACTAAAATCAAGTAGATGGTGAAGATATTACCTGTTTTACGTTCAATCCTCTTGAATTCGAGTTCTAGAGTTTCTTTTCTCAACAATGATGTCCCAATCAAATATCTAATGATTTAAAGGGTTTACCCATGTTAATAAGGTGTTAGAGAATTAAAATTAACTTAGAATGACCATTAGAACTCACCTTGAATGGTGGAGGGACCTTGGGGAGGTTAGGTTCTTGAGAGTTTCCCTTCCTAGAGCAAGTTTTTGTGTTTTGGGTTGTGAGGGAAGAAGTAGGGCTTTTAAAACGACCCCCTTTGTGCGCTCCCACACAGCTGAAGGCCTAAATGCACACCTGAATGCATAGCAAGGTCAGTAGCACTGCCACAAGTGTGCGGCCACGCACGGGACTAGCTGGGCACGCACCTAGGCGTGCATACTACGCATTGTCAAGTAAAAGGCACATAACTGTTTACACAATGATCCGTCCAGGCTCTACAATATGTCATTGGAAAGCTATTTCAAAGGGATACAGCTTTCTTGTTTTGCGTTTTCCCAAATTCCTTACAGATTTTCACGAAATCCTGCTAGAAATAGGTCTTTCATAAACTTAGTCAATTTTATCGAATCTTATGCACCTCACTCTCTGTATTGATTCTAAAACAACTATTTCCACACATACTCATCCCATTAGAACTTCACATGTCTAAAATATAACATTAATACTCATTTAATACGTCCACACCTAATCCAAATTTATGGAGTGTTACATTATCTCCCCATTGGGATCATTCGTCTTCGAATTCGATTATCCTTACTATAACTACGGCTAACTCTGGACCTTAACCGGGTCTGATGGAAACATGCGAATATTGAACTGTCATGAACACATGTATACTAAACCGAATAAATACATGATTATTGAACTGCTGAGATACTAAACTGAATAACTACTGAATTGACTGAATACTGAGCTGACTGAAAACTAAAAGACATGGAGATTATAATATAAGGTCTAAATGAAAAGGTTAGTTACCTTCTACATTTTCTGCTTGCTCTTCAAAGAGATGGGGATATCTAGAGTGCATGTCCTCTTCGGCCTCCCACGTAGCCTCTTCAACCTTCTGATTCTCTAAAGCACTTTCACTGAAGCAATTTCTTTAGTTCCGAGCTTGCATATTTGACGATCAAGAATAGCCACTGGAATTTCGTCGTAAGTCAGGCTATCTTTAACCCCTATAATCTTTGTAGGAACCACAAGAGACGGGTCTCCCGTGAATTTCTTCAACATAGACATATGAAATATTGGGTGTACAGAAGCTAATTCTTGTGGCAATACTAACTCATAAGACACGTGCCCGATCCTTCGCAGGATTCTATATGTCCTAATATATATGGGACTAAGCTTCCCCTTCTTCCCAAATCTCATAACGCCTTTCATACGTGAAACTTTCAGAAATACCCAATCATCAACTTGGAACTCTAAGTATCTACGTTGCACATCCGAATAGGACTTTTGGTGACTCTGAGCCATCTTCAGATGCTCTTTAATTAAGTTGACTTTCTCCATAGCCTGATAGACCAAATCAGGTCCTATAAACTCCGCTTCGCCAACTTCGAACCAACCAATTAGTGATATACACCTTCGCCCATACAGAGCTTCGTACTGTGCCATCTTGATACTAGAGTGATAGATGTTATTATAAGCAAAATCAATGAGGTGTAGATGATCATACTAATTACCTTTAAAATCGATAACACACGCCTTATCCATATCCTCAAGAGTTTGAATGGTGCGCTCTGCCTGGCTATCTATCTGAGGATGAAAAGCTGTGTTGCGGTTCACTTTTGTGCCCAATCCTTTCTGAAAGGATTTCCAAAATTTCATTGTGAACTGAGCACCACGATCTGAGATGATGGATAAAGGAGTCCGATGCAATCAAACAATTTCCTGGATATACAACTTGGCATAATCCTCTGTTGAATCTATAGTCTTCACTATCAAGAAGTGAGCTGACTTGGTAAGTCAGTCTACAATCACTCAAATCGAATCATGGTTCTGAAACGAGCGAGGTAAACCTGTTATGAAGTCCATGTTTATCATCTCCTATTTCCAAACGAGAATTTCTATACTCTGAGCCAAACCACCAGGCCTCTGGTGTTCGGCTTTCACCTGCTGACAATTCGGACACATAGCCACAAAATTTGCTACATTCTTTTTCATATCGTTCCACCAATAAATCTCCTTAAGAGAATGATACATCTTTGGGGAACCTGGGTGAATAGAATACCTAGAATTGTATGCTTCTGACATAATCCGCTCTCTGAGCCCATCCACGTCTAGAATGCATAGCCTTCCTCTGTACCTCAAAGTACTATCATCTCCCCCTTGTTCAAAAGTCGTGATGCTTAGGCTATGACTTTACCGTGCTGCATTAACACGCACCCAAGGCCAACCCCTGAAGCATTACAATAAACAACAAACCATGTGGTTCCTTACGGTAGTGTCAAGGCTAGAGTTGAAGTCAACCTCATCTTCAACTCCTCAAAACTCTTCTCGCAAGCATCCGACCACTGAAACTTGACTTTCTTTTGAGTTAGTCTAGTCAAAGGGGATGAGATGGAGGAAAATCCCTCTACGAAGCACTTGTAATAGCCTACTAGATCCAAGAAACTTCTTATATTAGATACTGATGTGGGTCTAGGCCAATTTTTCACTGCCTCTATTTTCTGAAAACCACCTTCACGCATTCGCTTGAGATGACATGGCCCAAAAACGTTACTGATTTCAACCAAAAATCACGCTTAGGAAATTTCGCATGTAGCTTGTGATCCTGCAGTGTCTGCAACGTAATTTTGAGATGTTCTGCATGGTCAATCTCGCTACGGGAATAAATCAAGATGTCATAAATAAACACAATAACGAACAAATCAAGATAAGGCTTGAAGACCCTATTCATAAGGTCCATGAAAGTTGCTGCTGCATTCATTAAACCAAACGACATTACCAAAAACTCGAAATACCCATAACAAGTCCATAAATCTGTTTTAGGAATATCAACTTCCTTAACCTTCAACTGATGGTACCCCGATCTGAGGTCAATCTTGGAATAACACTGGGCACCCTGAAGTTGATCGAATAAATCATCTATTCTGGGAAGGGGGTACTTGTTCTTGATGGTGACTTTTAAACTGACGATAGTCAATGCACATGCGCAAAGAACCATCCTTCTTTCAGACAAACAAGACTGGTGCGCCCCAAGGTGAGACACTTGGCCTTATAAATCCCTTATCTAGAAGATCTTTCAACTCGACATTTAGCTCTTTCAACTCTGCTAGAGCCATTCTATAAGGTAGAATGGATAACGGCTTAGTGTCGGGGAGTAGATCAATTCCAAAGTCAATCTCTCTATCGGAAGGGACTCTGGTAAGATCTTCAGGAAACACTTCTGGGAACTTATTTACAATTTGTACTGACTGGAGAGTGGGAATCTGAGCATCTGCATCCCTAAATTGAACCAAGTAATAGATATACCCTTTAGAAATCATCTTTCTTGCTTTAAGGTAGGAAATAAACCTACCTCTAGGTGCTACTGCATCAACCTTCCATTCTAAGATTGGTTCACTGGGAAATTCGAAACTTACTATTTTGGTTCTACAATCCACTGTGGCGTAACAGGACTCTAACCAATCCATGCTCATGATTACATCGAAGTCTACCATTTCCAATTCTATTAAGTCTGCTATAATAAGGCGATAATACACTTTGACTAGACATCCCCTATAGATACATTTAGCTATAACTAATTCTCCAACTGGAGTGGACACTTCAAAGGGTTCACACAACTTTTCTGGTTATATCCCAAATTTCTTAGCAATATATGGGATTACATAATATATGGTGGATCCCGGATCTATAAGAGTTTAAACATCAAAGGTAAAGACTGTTAGCATACTTGTGACAACGTCTCTACGAGCCTTTGTATCCTGACGGCCTTCTAGTGCATACAAGCGATTTCGACCACCGCCCGTATTACCAGACTTTGCTGCACCACGCCCTTGTTGCGCTTGAGAGTTCTGAAGGGCTGTTGAATTAGTGGACTGAGCAATATTGCCTTCATTATTCTGCCTTGCTGATGGACAATCCCTCAAGAATTTTCCCTGTTAACCGCACCCAAAGCAACCATTTGTGCCTGAACGACACACCATTGGGTGTCTCTTACCACACGTGTTGCAAATAGGGTAACCAGGGACTCTGTAGTCCATACTATCTTATGACTGTGAGCCTGCTCTGAAATTTTATTTTTTCTTGTTAAACTTGAACCTCTGAACTGGTACACTAGCTGAAGATGGAGTCGGTACTAATTTTGGTTTCCTGAAGAACTGAAAATTACTACCTCCTTGAAATCCCCCATGGCTGAAATTTCATGCAAACTTAGCTCTCTTGCTGAACTCCCTGTCCTTCAATCTCTGTAGCTGCTCTTCTTCCTTCATCCTATCTTCGTTCCCTTGAACAAAGGCAACCATCTTAGTAATGGTCATGTCATTGTTCTGAGTAGCTATATTAGCATCAGCAAACAAGTCATCTGAAAGCCCCAACACAAACCGTGTAACTCTGGCCCTCATATCACGTACCATTTCTGGAGCATACTTGGCCAAAGAGACGAACTTGAGGTAGTACTCATTCACACTCATCTCATTCTGTCTGAGCCTCTCAAACTCTAAAGCCTTAGCTTCCAAGACCTCAATAGGTAGAAAATGCTCAAGAAACGCATTTGCAAACTCCTTCCAAGTCGTAGGAGCCGCATCCTCCCCTCGGGACTCTTCCCATGTTTCATACCAAGTGTTAGCAACATCCTTCAGCTGATACAAAGCAAGCTCTGCTACCTCAGTGTATGTATCATGCATCACTCAAAATATCTTCTGAACATCATCAATGAAGTTTTGCGGATCCTTATCCTTTTTGGACTCTGTGAAAACTTGAGGTTTCATCTTAGGTTCTTGAGAGTTTCCCTTCCTAGAGCAAGTTTTTGTATTTTGGGATATAGGGGACGAAGTAGGGATTTTAAAACGACCCCCTGGGTGCACTCCTGTGCACCTGAACGCGCAGCAAGGGCAGTAGCACTGCCACAAGTGCGCGGCCGCGCACGGGACTAGCTGGGCACGGATACTGCGCATTGTCCAGTAAAATATACATAACCTTTTTCACATATATTCGCTTAGGCTCTACAATATATCATTACAAAGTTATTTCAAAGGGCTACAGATTTCATGTTTTGCATTTTCCCAAATTCTTTACAGATTTTCACTAAATCTTACTGGAAGACAGACATTTCGTAAACTTAGTCGATTTTATCGAATCTTATGCATCTCACTCTCCGTCTTGATTTTAAAACAACTATTTCCACCCATACTCATCCCGATAGAACCTTGCATGTTTAAAATATAACATTAATACTCATTTAATATGTCCACACCTAATCCGAATTTACGGAATGTTACAAAAAACTTTTTTGAGGTTTAGTTAGGCTCAATGTTTAAGGGTGTGTTTGGTATGAAGGAAAATATTTTCTAATTTTTCCATGTTTGGTTGGCTTAAATATTTTGAAAAATATTTTCCTTATGAACTCATAGAGGAAAATATTTCCTCCAATTTCCTCATCAAGAGAAGGGAAAGCATTTTCCAAAACTCTTTTTTATCTTTCTCTATCCCCGCCAACCCACCCCACCACCACCCTACCCTCGCCCGCGATCCCCGCCCCTACCCTAAATAAAAATATTATTATACCTTCTTTTCATTTTATAGATAGAATACTTTTTTTTATTTCAATAAATGAGTATTTTCTTTTCAAGATATAAAAAGTTTTTTTTTCATTTTAATAAAAAAGTACTTTCTTTTCATGACGTAGAAAAAGTATTTCTTTCATTTCAACAAAATGATGTAGTAAAAAGTATTTTCTTTCATTTCAACAAAAAAAGTATTTCCTTTTCATAATGTAGGAAAAATATTTTCCTTCATTTCAACAAATGAGTACTTTATTTTCATGTTGTAGTAAGAGTACTTCAACCAAAAAGTAGTATTTTTTTTTTAGTTATGGAGCACAAATTTCAATATTATTTTTACATGAAAAAGTAGAGCAGCATATTTAGTTCCTTTGGGTTTATGTGAAGTTTTAGAAGAATAATTAAATTCTTAAAGAAAATAGAGTTATGAAAACGTTGGGTATTTGGGAGGGGGGAAGGGAGGGGGAGAGAGCACATGAAACATGGGGACTTAGGGGAAGGAGAGTGTGGAGAGTAGCATAAAAAAATTCCTAAAAACTATTTTCTACTCTCTAACCAAACACTAGAAAATATTTTCTTAAAAAAAAAAATTCACTCACCAACCAAAACAAGGGAAAATAAGTGATAATACCAATCATTTTTCATAAAAATATTTTCCATAAAAAATAATTTCCTTGATACCAAACACACCCTAATACTGCAGTACTTTAAACCAAAAAGGAAAGTATTGCAGTTGGTTTTGTGCTTAAAATGAATAAAGGGACCCCACTTTATTGTTGGATCAAGAAGAAACTTCCAATAATTACTAGACAAGTTCAAGATTCACAAGCTAAACACATGAGCATAGTTAAGTTTGGTTGAACCCAACCTACACTTATGTTATTTGCACTTTTGAAAACTAATAATGGCAGGGGGTTGAAATATGGGTCAACTCATTTAACTTTTAGTTTAGTACTAATTAACTAAAACATCAGCTTATAAGCTTTCTTTGAATAAAAATTCACATATTTATAACGTATATAAAATGTTATAATGACTTATTTATATCCAAATTTATTTAAATGTGGTACGTAGCATGAAAAACTGTATGAATTTGAAAATATACCTTCTAAAATGATATAGAGGGGAGAAACGGTAAAAGCAGGGCTGTTCTTTTTCGGTGAAAGTAAATAAAATGTACGTAGAACAATTTATACATAATTAGCACCACCTTCGTATTCGCATTATATTCATCATCTCTTTTACATCTTGTTTAGTTACTAAACCTTTTTTTTTTATAGTCGTAGTGTCTTAACGAACTTACAAATACCTCGATTTATTCTACAAGGTACTTGTTATATCCCACCGGCACAAGTAAATTTCTGTCTACCGAAACTTGAACAGTAGGGGAACTATTGTTTTTTCGTTACAAAAGTATTATGAATAACCCATTTATCCATGGACCCTCCTCTAACTAATCAGATTGGTATTATGAATTTCATTTTCTTCTAATTTTGATATTCTGAAAAGGCTACTTCAGTACTGCTATCCTAATGTCAATTTGGTCAATCCAGGAAAAAACTTGTTACCTTAATGTTGACTCAGTAAGAAATGGTGTAAAACACAAAATAAATAAGTAAAGGAGTTCGACTAATATTTACTCGTGAAAATACTGTCAGAGCAATTTCCTACAAAATACGATGTAAGTAGAAGACATATTGCAATTAATTTCAATTCTTTTTCATTTAATACTTGACTAGTGTCGTTGAAATCAAGCACTGTTTGTTTCTTTTTTTCTTTTAAAATAAAAGTTTTGATAGATCTAGGAATAATACAAATAAGTGCTAATATGCTTTATCTTCAAAAAAACAATAATGTAAATATAAAAATGGCTTTTCATCAACTGTTTAAATAGTAATTAAGTAAAATAAAACCGTGCGTTTGGAAAAAAATTACGTAAACCAAAACTAAGTCAAATAAAACACGAAGAAAATAGCACATAATCAAGCAGGTGTGGATCTAGTACATAATTTGTGGGTTCACCTAAATTCAGTAACTTTAACTCGTACTCTATATGTTAAAAAAATTCACTAACTAGGTATGATTATGAATATCAGATTAATTTCGAACTTAGTTAAATCAAATGTATTGTAACAGAATCCCAAACCCAGACTCATAAATCAAATCATGCCCCGCCTCTGTAATTAAGTTTAGCAGAATAATTAGCACGCAATACCAGTTCCTTAACCATAAAAAAGACTTCCTATAATAAAGCAAAAGGCATAATTAACTCGAAATTAATCAAGTGTCCATACACTATTTTCTAGCAGGAAATCACTTCGACTACACAAGAGTGCGCGTCAAAAAGCACTACTATTTTCCGGTTCCATATTATAACTTAGTTTATATACAAGACTTGAATCATTTCATTATGTTCGCTCCTAAAAGAATTATGCATTGTTAAATTTGAAAGTAATTTAATTTAAACTTCATGTTATATATTTACTGACAAGTTTTTACAGCAACGCATATGTTATGGCATATTTAAAAGAATAAGTTTTAAAGTATCTTTATTTATTTTTATCTCCGTGTACGATGCACGAAAGATGGTTAGAAAATGATTTTTAGAACTTCCCGAGTTATCACTGTTTTGAAGAAATAATCTGACTTTTAGTTATAGTTTTAAGTTATATGCCTTTTGTTGTTGGGATGTCTACAGATGTCGCTATCCAGTCTTTTTTAACACTAAATATATTTGTGGCGGATGTCAAATTTATGTCAAGACAAGATATAGTCTTACTAATATTACATTTTGTCGTTGGTGATCCTGATAAAGTTTAGGACAAATTTAGAGACTGACTCTTAAAAGAAGCTGACTTACATAATCAAAGATAATTTTGTGTTGAGTTGGGGGCTTTTGGAGAACATAATAGTTATTTTCTACTATGAAAAAGTATTAGGTGAGATATGAATATATCATAAGTTTGCATTGCTTACATTCAAATCAAACTCACTATACATTGTACTTACCTAATTATTAATTTAATTTTAATTGTTCAATTTTGCAGACAGTATCTAACTATTTGACATTCAACAATTCAATTCACTCGAATAGGCTAGCCATTCATCAATTTTAGCTCATACTTTTTCTCCTTCAAATTTTCGATTACTCATTACGCTCTTGTTTTAATATGATTTTACCGTCTACACTACTTGATAAGGACCGCACTTGCAATACACATATACATATAGACTAGTCTTTAAATAGTAGTGAAAATAAGTGTTATATATATATATATATATATATATATATATATATATATATATATATAATACTTGTACGCTTTTTTATTTTATTCGCAGGTCGAGTCAAATATAGTTGAACAATTCTTTTTCTTAACATTTTTGTTTAAGAAATTCATTCATAACATACAAAAAGATATGCAACTTTAATGATGACTTCTACTTATGTCGTTCTTATTTAAAATATTCTTTTATACGTCGATGGAGTTTTTTGAAGAGTTTGGAGGCCAGAGGTAATTTGTTACCTACATTGGGGCATTAAGGAGATGTATGATAGAGCGAAGACCCGGGTAAAGACAGTAGGAGGGGACTCGATTATTTTTCGGTCATGATGGGATTGCACCAGGGGTCGGCGCGCGCACTTAGCCCTTTTTAATGTGGTGCTTATGCTTTCCTTTTCATTAGTGTGAAGATGTACTTGGGCACAAGTTAGCACTCATCATTTTGGTCATTTTACTATCTTGTTATTTTTTATGTTGCTTTTACATGGCTTTTCGGTGTTGTTCCTTCTTATCTTTTTTTTCATTAATGTGTTGCTTATGCGTTCCTGAACCGAGGGTTTATTGGAAACAGCCTCTCTATCTTCACAAAATATGGGTAAAGTCTACATACACACTACCATCTTAAGACCTCACTACATAGGATTATACTAGGTATGTTGTTGCTGCATGTTGTTGTTACAGGGAGTACTTTTCATGTAAAGAGATAGGTCATGTAATTTGTCGAGAAAGCATGTGTTTGTATTTTCCATGATTAGTTTGGAGTAATTCTCACTATATTATCTAACTTTACACGTTTTTAAATTTCAATAAGTAATGCTTTAAAGAGAAATTCCTGACATGTTGTCACAATCCGGAATTCCAATCTCGTAATTGTGATGGCGCCTAACATCCACTTGCTAGGCAAGTCGATGTGAGATAATTAAATAACCAATTTTAACAGTTAAAAACACAATGATGACATACAATGAGAAATTTGAAACACAATCTAACACAGTACTAATATAAGTCACGTGTCTACTCTCAAAGATCCGGAGTCACGAGTACACGAGCAACTAGAAATCTACGAACAGAGTCTAAAATAAATACACTATTTCGAAGGAAAAGAATAGTAAAAATGAAAAAAGGAAGGGGACTTCAAGATCTGCGGAAGCCAGCAGATCTACCTCGAGTTTTCATAAGCAGTGATCCAAGTTGAGGCACCTCACGCACCGCGAGGATCAATACTAGTATCTTTACAAGTAGTGCAGAAGTGTAGTATGAGTATAACCGGCTCAATGTACTCCGAAATATCGAGCCTAACCTCGACGAGGTAGTGACAAGGCTATGACAGGACACCTACATAAATAAACATGTACAAGTATATATAAAGCAGCAGTAATAACAGAGAATGGTAACGTACAAACTGGGAGGGGACATGGAAAGGGGGCAAATATAACAGCTGCGACATGTATGAAATCACGAAATAGCCAAGTAATCATCAACCAATGAAATCGGATAAACCAATGATATGAAAATGGCACGGCATCACCCTTCGTACTTTTACTCTCGTCCTCACCATAAAAAGATGATATAAGTAAAATGAAACGACATGGCATCACTCTCCGTGCTTTTACTCTCTTCCTCACCGTGTAATAATAAATAAATGCGATAAATGGCACGACATTACCCTTCATGTTTTTACTCTCTTCCTCACCGTGTAATAATAAATGAATGAGATAAATGGCACGGCATCACCCTTCGTGCTTTTACTCTCTTCCTCACTATGTAATAATAAAAATATGAATTCGAGTAATAAATAATACGGAGAATGTATTTAACATCAAATATGATGCCAAGATACCAATTTTCAACTTCCAAAAATACTCAAAAGTTATGAAATAAGCAATAATTGCGAAAGGAATAATCAAAGAAGTAATAACATAACCTAAGCATGGATATCATAATTAATAATGCAATAAAATAGGGAAATAAGTTCCACCCGCATGCTTTAACTCAACAACAATGCAGAAATACTCGTCACCTCGCATATACATTGTTCCTACACATAAAACACGTAGAAAATAGTGTAACAAGTCTTAATCTCTCAATTCAAGGTTAACCACGATACTTACCTTGCTACGCAATCAAATCAAAGCTCAACCGGGGCCTTTCCTCTAAAATTCGCCTACAAACCAATCGAATCTAACCAAATATAGTTCAAACAATTCAAAATAAGTTTTAGAAACTACCCACGAATGAAAAAGATTCAATCTTTAATGATTTTGGAAAAAGTCAACAAAAGTTAGCCCCAGACTCGCTTGGTCAAACCTGAGATTCAGACCAAAACTCAATTACCCATTCACCCCCGAGGCCGATTATGTGATTAGTTTCTAAATACGACCTCTATTTAAGGTCTAATTCTCAATTCCTCAAAATCTTCAATTTTTACCTACATCTCTAATTTCTACCATGAAAAAGTATAGATTAAAGGTTAGAAATCAATGGGTGCTGATGGAAATAAAAGAAAACGAGTTAAAATCTACTAATCTATGAAATTGGGATGAAATTTCTCTTCAAATTCGCCTCTAGGCCAAGCTCAAACTTGAAAATGATGAAAAATGGGATAAAGATCGACTTCTTTTGGAAGTTTTAATTCACTGGCGTCAGATCTTCTTCGCGTTCGCGATGGCCCGTCCCTCCTGGCCTTCGCATTCGCGATCCTTGGTTCGCGTTCGCGAAGGGTGATCCCACCACTGCTTCACGTTCGCAACCTAAACCTCGCGTTCGCATAGAAGAAATCCCACCCCAGCCCAGGTTACCCTTCGCGATCGCGAAGAACAACGCACCACACACCAAAAATCACTAAAAACCAGCAATCTCCTAAGCCTGAAATAGTCTGTAGCCTATCCGAAACTCATCCGAGCCCCTCGGGCTCCAAATCAAACATGCACACAAGTGTAATAATATCATACGAACTCACTCGCATGATTAAAATACCAAAATAACACTTAGAACTACGAATCGGACATCAAAATACATGAAATTTTTAAAGAAACTTAAGAACTTTCAAATTAATAACTGGACGTCTGAATCACGTCAAATCAAACTCGTTTTGTACCAAATTTTGCAGACAAGTCATAAATAGCGAAATGAACCTCTACCGAGTTCCAGAACCAAAATCTGAACCCTGTAGCAACAAAGTCAACTTAAGGTTAAATTTAGGAAGTCTTTAAACCTTCAACTTACTAGTTTTCAACAAATCACCTTAAATCGATTAGGGACATCCGAATTCAATTTCGGACATACGCCCAAGTCCTAAATCATGATACAGACCCACCGGAACCATCAAAAAACTGATCCGAGTCCGTTTTCATATGTTGACCATAGTGGCATTTATCTCATTCATTTATTATTACTGATCCGGGTCCTCCAATGTCTGAATGGTGCGCTCGGACTGACCGTCCGTATGGGGGTGGAATGTTGTACTCAACTCAACCTGTGTTCCTAACTCACGATGTACGGCCCTCCAGAAGTGCGATGTGAACTGCGTACCACAATCATAAATGATGGACACTGGCACACCTTGAAGATGAATGATCTTGCGGATATAGATCTCAGCCAACCGCTCTGATAAATAGGTAATTGCTACTGGAATGAAATGTGCCAACTTGGTCAACCTGTCCATAATGACCTATACTGCATCAAGTTTCTTCGAAGTCCGTGGATGCCCAATAAAAAAATCCATGTTAATATGCTCCCACTTTCACTCGGGAATCTCAAGCTTCTGAAGCAAACCGTCAGGCCTCTAATGCTCGTACTTTACTTGTGAAAATTCAAACACCGAGCCACATATGCAACTATATCCTTCTTCATTCTTCTCTACCAATAATTCTCCCGCAAATCATGATATATTTTGGCGACACCCGGATAAAGAGAATACCGCGAGCTATGGGCCTCCTCAAAAATCAACTCACAAAGCCCATCCATATTGGGCAGACAAATCTGACCCTGTATTCGCAACACCCCATCATCTCTGATAATAACCTTCTTGGCACCATCGTGCCGCATCGTGTCCTTAAGGACGAGCAAATAGGGGTCGTCATACTGACGCTCTCTTATGCGCTCCTACAAAGAAGACCGTGCAAGATAGAACACGACTGGGCTGCGAAATATCTAACCTCACGAACTGATTGTCCAAGGCCTGAACATGTGATACTAGAGGTCTCTCCCTAATCGTAATATACGCAAGACTACCCATACTCACAGCCTTTCTAATCAAGGCATCGGCCACCATATTAGCCTTCCCGGATGATACAAAATGGTGATCATAGTCTTTCAACAGCTCCAACCACCTCATCTACCTCAAGTTGAGATCCTTTTGCTTGAACAAATAATTTAGACTCCGATGATCCGTGAACATCTTACACGACACGTCGTAGAGTTAATGCCTCCAAATCTTCAGTGCATGAACAATGACTGCAAACTCTAGGTCATGAACATAGTAATTCTTCTCATGAACCTTCAACTGCCGCGACACATATGCAATCACCCTGCCATCTTGCATCAATACTGCACCGAACCCAATACGCGATGCATCACAATACACCTTGTAAGATCTTGAACCTGTGGACAACAACAACACTGGCGCTGTAGTCAAAACAATCTTGAGCTTCTGAAAGCTCAACTCATACTCATTGGACCACCTGAATGGAGCACCTTTTTGGGTCAATCTAGTTAATGGGGCTGCTATGGATGTACTGTACAAAATAAATAAATAAATAACAAATTATATTCTCCAAAAACTCTTAAACAGTCGATTACTTGCTCAACAAGAAATCTTCATGATCATGTACTGTACCGAAGCTCCAAAGAAAGCTGTCTTTCCAATCTAAGTTGTCTTCTAAAATTAGCAATAAACACCTCCGATCTTCGATCAATGTCATTTTCATCATCGTTATCCACATTACTTCTGATTCTTTGAATACAACGTATAGAAGGATCATCCCGTTGTTCAAATTCATCAATGTAGCGAATTACATCATATAAGGAGCTGCTCTTACACTTTTTGAATAATTTTATAGGATGCTTCCTTCGAAAGCTAAGGATTTTTGAAGTTAATTTCCATTTATGCATGTTAGAACTAAGTAGAAAAGCTATCTTCTTGGCTGCATTTTTCATCAGTGTCTTTAATAGTGACCAATTTTGTGTTTTCATGGCCGGCTAAGTTTGAGAGAGAGATCTTTTGTGTTTAATGTGGGAAGGGAAGCTGAGGGATCTCTTATATAGAGAAGAGCTGAAAATTGTTAGAGAAGTTACACGGTTTGGTCGACAAGTAAGGGAGCCAAAAGTACTGTACATATACACACTTGAACCATGGTTTGATCTTTGCTCTAATTAATGTCTCAAAAGTTTAGATTGTCAGTGAGAGTAATTAATACTATCTTCGTTTAAAAAAGAAAGAGCATTTTACTATTTGGGGAGTTTTGTTTGACCATGTTTTTGCAAAGAATATATTCTGGTATCAGAATCGACTCACCCCTATTCTTGATTCATTCAAATTTCAATGTTGGGCCATTGTGTTATGTTATTCTTGCTCCAATGGACCAGATTGGGCATGAGGCGGTGTTAAATATCTTTTTATATGATTTTGAAACTCTCACCTTAAAGGGTGTGTTGGGTATGAAGGAAAATGTTTTCTTGGAAAATGAGTGGTTTTATCACTTATTTTTTCTTGTTTGTTTGGTGAGTGAAAAACTTTTTTCGGAAAATATTTTCTAGTGTTTGTTTAGAGAGAAGAAAATATCTTTTAGAAAAATAATTTTTTATACTTTCCTTACCCCTCTCCCCCCAAATACCCATATTTCCTGCGCTCCCCCCAAACCCCAAATACTCAATGTTTTCAGCACTCTATTTTCTTCAAGAAATTAATTATTTTTTAAAAAGTTCACACAAACGCAAAGGGACTAATGTGCCATTTTACTTTTTCACGCAAAAACAAGGTTGAAGTTTGTGCTACATAACACAAAAGAAAGTACTCTTTTTTGGTTGAAAAAGAAAGTACTATTTCGGCAAAATGAAAAAAGTACTCATTTTGTTAAAAAAAGAATTCTATACCATGAAAAGAAAATACTCATTTTGTTAAAATGGAAAAAAGTACTTTTTACTACGTCTTGTTGAAATGAAAGAAATATTGAAATAAAATAAAATATTTTTTTTACATCATGAAAAGAAAATACTCATTTTGTTAAAATAAAAGAAAATATTTTTTCTACATCATGAAAAGAAATTAATACTTATTTTGTCGAAATGAAAGAAAATATTTTTTCTACATCATGAAAAGAAATTAATACTTATTTGGTCGAAATGAAAGAAAATATTTTTTCTACATCATGAAAAGAAATTAATACTCATTTTGTTAAAATGAAAGAAAATACTTTTTACTGCATTATTATTTTGTTGAAATGAAAGAAAATATTTTTTTCTAAATCATGAAAAGAAAGTACATTTTTTGTTGAAATGTAAGAAATTACTTTTTATTACATCATTTTGTTGAAATGAAAGAAAATATTTTTTCCTAAATCATGAAAAGAAAATACTTTTTTTGTTGAAATGAAAGAAACTACTTTTTACTACATCATAAAAAAAATTCTCATTTGTTGAAATGAAAAAGAAAGTATTCTATTTACGACATGATGAAAAAAAGTATTCTTAATAATATTTCTATTTAGGGTGGGTGTGGTGAGGATGGGAGTAGGGGTGGGTGTAGGGGGAGGGGGTTGGTGGGGATGGGGAGTAGGGTGGGGAAGGTTGAAGAAAAGATTTGAAAAATATTTTCCCTTCTCTTGATAGCTTTTGGATTGAGCTATTATGCTTAAATTTCATTTTCTTAACATTACTTAATAAGAATATATTCACATAAATACGTATGTGTTTTTTTATTATAATTAAGATTAACCTCCAATTATTCCATTTTCTCATTTTCTCGGACGCTACTGTAGATTTAGATGATGTATCATATTGTGCAGAACTCATATTGGGCAAGAGAAATTGTCTATTCTTTCCCCTTGTAAACTAACCATGAACTAATTCAAATATCTTGTCCATAACAAATGAAAATACAAAAATAACTAAACAGGAAAAGTTCAATACCAGAAAAAAAAAAAAAACATGAAATGATTCAAACGTCTTGTTCATAACTAATAAAACTAATAAACTAACTAAACAGACTATTCTTAGTTTCTCCAACAATTACACATGCAAACAACTTATGTTGTCTTCTTCTTTTTAAATACTCTCTTGATCTTATTTTCTGATAACTGTGCATTTGAATCTTCTTCAACCATCGCTGCAGGATTAGTTATACCTATCTTGGCAGGTGTATGTGCAATATCGATCAACTCATTATCTTCAGTCGAATCCTACTTATTTAAAACAGATAAACTTGTGAAAATCAATAGTTAATCTATAGTTCTTGTTGCATTATTATTTTATAACCTGCAAATCATTACATTAAAATAATAAATTATGTAAAATAATTATAATGAGTTGTAAAATCACCGTGATTTCGTTATCTTCATGACTAACTTCGTTATTATTGAAATCTGGGTCCTATAAAAAAGTGTATCATAATTAAAATGTAATTCAATCACAAATAAAAAAATTGAGAAAAATTGAGAATAGAAACATACTTTGAATGTGTCCTTCTTGTGTTGAAGGAATGTATTTCTTTATAATTCCCTCGTCGTCAGTAAGCGTAACAACTTTTAAGACTTTGTCTTTATATGAGCGTATCAGAGAGAGGCAGTATGATGATCCTCATTTACTTGTCCTTAAGGACACGGTGCGGCATGGTGATGCCAAACAGATTGTTGTGGGGGAAGATGGGGTTCTGCGAATGCATGGTCGTATTTGTGTGCCTAATGTGGGTAGGTTTCGTGAATTAATTCTTGAAGAAGCACACAGTTTCAGGTATTCTATTCATCCAGGTACCGCCAAAATATATCAAGATTTGCGGCAACATTATTGGTGGAGGAGAATGAAAATAGATATAGTTGCATATGTAGCTCGGTGTCTGAATTGTCAGCAAATTAAGTACGAGCATCAAAGACCTGGTGGTTTGCTTCAGAAGTTAGAAATTCCTGAGTGGAAGTGGGAGCGTATCACTATGGATTTGTTGTTGGGCTCCCACGGACTCAGAGAAAATTTGACGCAGTTTGGGTCATTGTGGATAAGTTGACCAAGTCAGCACATTTCATTCCAGTGGCAGTTACCTATTCTTCATAGAAGTTAGCTGAAATTTACATTCGTGAGATTGCCCGCCTTTACGGTGTGCCCGTGTCTATTATTTCAGATCGAGATGCACAGTTTACCTCACACTTCTGGAGGGTTGTACATCGTGAGTTAGGCACGCGGGTGGAGTTGAGTACATCATTTCATCCACGGTCAAACGGGCAGTCAGAGCGCACTATTCAGATATTGGAAGATATGCTTTGCGCTTGTGTTATAGACTTTGGAGGTTCGTGGGATCATTTCTTGCCGCTTGTGGAATTTGCTTATAATAATAACTACCAGTCGAGCATTCAGATGACCCCATATGAGGCATTATACGGAAGGCGATGTCGATTGCTAGGTTGTTGGTTTGAACCGGGAGAGGCTCGGTTGTTGAGTACCGATTTTGTATATGATGCCTTGGATAAGGTCAAGATTATTCAGGATCGACTTCGCACAGTTCAGTCTAGGCAAAAGGGTTATGCCGATCGTAAAGTTCGTGATATTGCATTCATGGTTGGAGAAAGAATATTGCTTCGGGTTTCACCTATGAAAGGTGTAATGAGGTTCGAAAAGAAGGGCAAGTTGATCCCTAGGTATATCGGACCCTTTGAAATTCTTGAAAGGGTGGGTGAAGTAGCTTATATGCTTGCATTACCATCTAGTTTATCAGTGGTTCATCCA
Source organism: Nicotiana tabacum (assembly GCF_000715075.1). Classification (NCBI taxonomy): domain Eukaryota; kingdom Viridiplantae; phylum Streptophyta; class Magnoliopsida; order Solanales; family Solanaceae; genus Nicotiana; species Nicotiana tabacum. Next base: position 21,730,071 of record NC_134094.1, on the reverse strand, counting down.
GTGTTCCATGTGTCTATGCTCCAGAAATATCATGGTGACCCGTCCCACGTGTTACATTTCAGCTCTGTCAAATTGGATAAGGATTTGACTTATGAGGAGGAGCTGGTAGCCATTCTAGACCAGCAGGTTCGTTAGTTGAGGTCAAAGAGTTACCTTTCAGTTCGAGTGCAGTGGAGAGGTCAGCTTGTTGAGGCAGCTACTTGGGAGTCCGAGTCGGACATGCGGAGTAGATATCCCCACTTGTTCGCCAGTTTGAGTATTTTTTATTTATTTATGTCCGTTCGAGTACGAACGGTTATTTTAGAGGTAGAGATTGTGATGACCCAAAGGGTCATCTTGTGAATTAAGACTCTATTACAGGCTCGTTAGCCTTTAAAACCTTATTTTTACATACCTCAATTTGTGTGCGCAGTCCGGACGTAAATTCGAAAAGCCTTGATGTGGAAATTTATGAAATAATAATATTTGGGATTTAAAATTAATTTTTAGTTGACTTTGGTCAACGTTTTGAGTAAACGGACTCGGATATGTGTTCCGACGTTCCCGGAAGGTCGTTGTAAAATATGGGACTTTGGCGTATGCCCGAAATCGAATTTCGAGGTCCCTAGCTCGAAAAATGAATTTTTGATGAAAATTATAAGACTGAAATTCTATGGATTTAAAGAAATTGATTAATGTTTGATCTCGTTGGTATCGGACCTGTATTTTAGTTCCGGATTCCGGTACATGCCCGTATTTTGGTTTCGGAGCCCGGTACAGGTTTAATATAATATATAAGTCATGTCTGTGAAATTTGGTAGAAATCGGAGTTGATTTGACGTGATTCGGATGTCCAGTTGAGAAGATAGTAGTTTTGAAATGTTCTTGAGGAATTCATGGGTTTTGGTGCTAAATCCATAGTTTTAGGTGTTATTTATGTGATTTGATCGCACGAGCAAATTCGTATGATGTTTTTAGACTTGCTGCATATTTGGTTTGGAGCTCCGAGGACTCGGGTGAGTTTCGGATAGGCCACGGGATGTTTTGAACTTAGAAAATTTTGCTGGTATAACTGAACCTGTTGCAGGCCTCTGATCTCGCAATTGCGAGATCATACATCGCAAATGCGAACCAAGAAAGTATGGCAATTGTGTGATTTTTATCGCAATTGCGAAGAAAGCCTAGGCCAGCAGTTCTCATAATTGCGAGTTTATCTTCGCAATTACGAGTTTATCTTCGCAATTGCGAAGGGCCAATTGTCGCAAATGCGACATACTCTTCGCATTTGCGAAGGCAGCGGAAATGTGAAGGTTCTCGCATTTGCGAGCTTCACGTCACAACAGACTTATTAAGAGTTCATATTGGAGGATCGGGTTGCACGCCGCAACAGACTTATTCATATATATATATATATATATATATATATATATATATATATATATATATATATATATATATATATATATATATATATTGATGGATCGGGTTACACGCTGCAACAGACTTGATTAAAATGAATATATTGGAGGAGCGGGTTGCACACCGCAACATAACCGAATATGAATATATTGTGAGAGCGGGTTGCACGCTGCAACAGAATTGATGGAAATGATAATTGGTTATAACTGCTGAGTTACCTGATTTATTTCTATTATTGTTGTTGTTACTAATATTGCGTACAGGTAATGTAAGTTACCCGCCTTAGCCTCGTCACTACTTCGTCGAGGTTAGACTCGGCACTTACTAGTACTTAGGGTCGGTTGTACTGATACTACACTCTGCACTTTTTGTGCAGATTTTGGAGTTGGTCCCAGCGACGCACCATAGACTTGCTCGGATTTCAGCTACCATAGGAGACATGAGGTATAACTGTATGGCGTCCACAGTTCTGAAGTCTCCGTCTATTTTACTTTAGATGTGTGTTTATTTCCAAACAGCTTTATTTTATTCATACCTTTATTTGTATTTATTCTAGAAGCTCGTGCACTTGTGATGCTAATTCTGGGATGGTATTTAGACACCGTTGTTTTTATGGATTATTCACTATATTTCAAACTTTGCTTCCACATTTGTTTCTTTGATTATTAATAATTTAAAAATTGATTAATATTATTCTAACGTTGGCTTGCCTAGCAAATAAAATGTTAGGCGTCATCACAGTCTGAATATGAGAATTTCGGATCGTGACAATAATACACTAAATAAAGCTACTAATATAAAAAGACTAAAGTAGAAGATGGGAAACTAAAATGAAAGCATAAATTTCCTGATACAAAATGCCTCTTAGTTCATAACCTCACTCTCAAAAATCTACACCTCACACATCGACCACAATATACCACTTTGTTAGACCAATAAAAAATAATTGAAAAAAATAAAAAACAGGCATTGGTAGTCTGTTATTTTCAGAACATGCAATACATGAAAGAATACAGGATGTTGATTTGATATCATCTGAAGGATGAATAGGTTTTAATCTTTTTTCCCAGTAACATATGAGGTTTATATCTTCTAGTTCCAGATTGAATTAATCTACATATTCTAGCTTTCATACAATACTTGTAAACAAAAGTAGATTTTCTCGAGTCTATGGTGCTTTTTAAGTGTTTAACTGCGAAAGAACAAACTCAGATTTTAAAGAACTTCAAAACAAAGTGAAACTTTAGCGATAAGCTAAAAACTGAGAACTATTAAAAATAGATCTTAGTTTTTTCAGTGATTAACTACAACTATCTTAACTTTAGCGAAACTCAGGGACAGCTAAAAACAGAGAACTATTACCTTCATTTATAACTTATCAAACCTCTCAAGTAAATCTAATAAGAGCAAAGGCGTGCAGATTTAGCAATAAGCTCGTTTGAAATTTTGAAAATTATATCTTAATACTTTGTAACTTAAAGTTAAAAGAACTTTGACGTTATTGGTTAACCTAAAGTTCTTTCAAGTTTATCAATCCTCACATGCATATAGACACAAAGTCAAGTACCCCATAAATAAGAAGGAAATGAGATGCTGGGGAATGAATCATGCACCAATTTTTTGGATGTTGATGCCTTTATTTTTCTAAGCGGTTGTATTATACCTCAAATACAGCATCTTTTAAATCAGTTGTGAGAGATCAAAGTTGTAAAGAAAAATAGACCAGGGACAGTGATGCAACTATACCTTCAACTAAATTGTCCTGCAGAGTCACTGGACACCACTGTCAGTTCAATTTTGAAGAACATAAACTGAGGGTAAGTAGAACTATGAAATGATGTGTCTGTAGTGTCACACGTACGAAATGATGTATTTGTAGGAATACGTGGAGCATAACCAAATCATCTTAGGCTAACTTATTCATTTTATTATATACATGTTTCGTGAGTTAGTTGCATTCTCTGCCAACGCAATCATCTCTAATCCCGTATAATCTGGTATTACCCTCATAGCATTCAAATTTCTAAGACACCTAGGCTCAGTATTTACACACATGTAACATTGTTGGTCTTCCAATTGTTCTAATAAGTCGCACTCACGTTGCTAGCCCGCAAGGCTCCTCCATTTTAGTCATCCGGTTTTGAATTCTATGTATTACATCTTCATCTACCATACCGTTCTTCTAATGAGTGAGTCTGGATATCTAAATTGCTTTCATTTAAAGGACACAATTTGGTGCACCTCTACGAGTGAAGTTGGCGGTTCAAATCTTACTCTGAATTGTTTATTTGCAATTCTATTAAACCAATTCATTTGCTTCATGTTTTTAGTATTCCAATTAGACGAAGGTGATGTAAATCTTATGTTATAGACTGAATTGCAAATTGCAGTCTTATATTGTCATTTAATCACGTTTTATACTTTTCACAAATTGCAGAGTATTTCTTGCAGACAAGTGCTATTCTTTCGGCGTTAGTTCATATCGTTGATGAAGAAAGGATTGAAAAGAAAATTGCAAAATGTTGGATGATTTACTGGAGATTCATCTTCTCCGGTAAATCAAATCTATTCTTTAATATCGGATAGACTCCTTATGCCACTAGTAGCTTTTGTGGTTACAAGATTCTGAGCAGACTATAATGAAATAGTTCTTATCAAATTTAACCCCTAATATTTGAGGTACTTAAAAATTCTATTGATGGCAATTCAAGTAAGTTGGTCGAGTTATTTGATCAACTAATATAGAAGCATACTTTAAGTCCTTATGGATTAGTCGGAGTATTTATTTTGTCTCTCTTTAATTTTCTTTTTGTTGTCAGGTAGCTTATTAACAGGAAGTGGCAAGCCGATGGATATATTAGCAAAGCTAAATTAGTTAGTTGGTTTTTCGCCTCATCAAAAAATTAAACTTTTTGAGGTTAATTTTTTTTTTCATATTCTTCTCTTGCTGCTAAGTTTTTAACTCAAGCCCTTTTTTCACAAGTAACTTGGGATTGGTAGTCCTACGCAACAATAATATAGAGACAACCCGATAAAATTCATCTATTTGTTTTGTTGCCTAAATTTAATCTTCGCTATTTTTTTTTGAATCGATCCACGCATCTCGAGTACGTATACTAGTATAATATAAACCCAAAATATTTCAACTTTTTTCAATAAACTTGCATATTTAGAACAGTATAAAAAATGTTACAAAATGACTATTTATTTTTGAAGTATTAAATATGGCCATAAGCAATAGTATTTTCCTCCTAAATATGCCATATAAAATAGAATAAAGTGTACAGTAATAATTTCAATTAATTTATGTGAACCCATTTGACTGGGACATGACATTTAAGCATAAAAAAAAAGAATTTTAAACTTGTGGTATAAAATGAGATATGACTATAAATCAATGCATAAAGGTAAACTGTTTCCAAATAAGGAAAAAGATCATTCTTTTTGACACGAACTAAAAAAGAAATAGATTCACATAAATTGAAACGGATGTAATAAAAACTTATCCTGCTGATGTTTTTTTTAAAGATGAAAGCCAATGAAGTTGAACAACACCAAATCGGTAACATAATACTGAAACTCAAGCAACTCAACATACCCCTAATGTGACAATTCAAGCAAAGAAATTTAAAGTGTTAATGCTACTGAACAAAGAAACACCCCAAGTCCATTACTAGCTTGCAAATATCTATGTATAGTTTAGCAATAAAAATCTGATAATTAAAATGTCAAAACGGGGCAAAATCCTCAAGAAAAGGGTGGCTAAGCCTATTCCCCTCTTTATTCTCAAGACATGAACCTCTCACAGATTGAAAATACATGTGAAGTAGACGTGCAAAAACTGAAGATTGTTACGGCTAGCACAATATAACAATTTAGGCAACTGGTGAAAAACCTTAACATTTCAAACTGTATGAATACAAAAATAGATCTTAGTACGATGCTCAACGCTGCTGCAAGCAGGAAATTTGGGAAGGGTGAGGGGCAAAGAGACAAGGTTTAATGACTTGAATTTCTACCAATAGCTGGCAACAAAGCAGCCCGTCCTGTGGAAGGACAAAAACCAGTACGAAGAGACGAAGGCCTGAAGGCAGGGAAGCTCTATCGGGGTTGAAAACCTCAGTCAGCTCAATGATGTATCCCAGGGGGTCAAAGCGGGCAATGAAACAATCCACACTATAGGTCAATTAAATGGAGATTGATGTAATCACTCCCAAGCAATTCACTCACTCTTCTAAATTTTTACAAAACCAAGGGCTTTAAGCAAAACGAAACTTCTCCAGAACTTGTTGGGAAGAAAAGAAAGTTTATATCGCGAAACTTTTCACAAAACAAAACAAATTTTAAAGGGGAAAAAAATATCATTAAAACCAAAAGAAAGAGAAAAACAGGAACATACAGCATACCAAAGCAAAGTGTACCACAGGTCTTACTTGGTTTAATGCAAACTCTGTAGTAGGTTATAAGGCCACTTATAAAAAAGAAAACTTCTATGTTAATTTGTGCGGAGAAGTTTACATCTTGAAAATTAGTCAAACTGACTAGCAATATTTTGATAAAAATTTGTTCCTTTCTCCCCATAAACACGGAGAGATAATGCTGAGGAAAAAGGGAAGCTTTTGATAAAGAAATGATGAAAAGAAAAAGAACACAAAATAGTTTAAATCAAATAAAGAGAAGCAGATTTTTATTTTTTAAAAAGGGAAAAAAATAAAGAGGATAGCAGCAGCATAAAAAGCAAAGGGAATCACAGGCCCATAGGTTGATGCAATCCTCGATGCCAGGAACTTCCATGAGTAAGATTCATAACTCTCAGATACCCAGCCCCACGACCTTGCTGAAGTGGCGATCAATTGTTTAACAAGAATGTGAGTTCCTCAAACCACTCTGTAACAGATTAGGTACCTGCCATTTGACTGTGATGCCATTCATCATCCTTAATATCTACTTAAATTACCACTACACTTTGAGGTGAGGCGTGTCATAGCCGCAGAGATTCAATCAAACAGAAGCATAGTGATGTAGTAGCTAGCTGGGATCCACAATCTTTGAAATTGAAGATCCCACAGCAGGGCAGTGAAGAACGAAACCACAGAGTGTGGGAGCAGAAAACCAACGAAGCAGTAGCAGAAGACACCTCAACACAAGAAAACAAAAATAAATTTTTAGCAGCATTCATAAGACGTTTTCATTCTCTAAAAGTAATAGATGCCATAAAATACATAAGGTCTAAGTCCCTAAGATAGTGCTTCTTAAAATGGGAAAAAGTTTAAGAAAATAAAAAACACACTTATAATATTAAACGAAATTGAAACCCGTTTAAGTTGAGGGCATGGCCTCACTTACACAGCTGCGACTAAGTCAAGCATAGTAACACATCCAAAAACTCCTGATCGAGACAAGAAATCATCTCTTCCATTCAGCTCCTGCTTCTGATTCGGTCCCTGAGGCCATTTCTGCATACAAAGCAGAAGAGAAGCTAAGGAAAAAGACAACATTCTTTATCAATACGAATGAATAAATAATATAACAAGTTTGTATTGCATGAGACCAAACATCCCGATTCAAAAACCAAAAATAAGTAGGTAACAACACTGACAATACCAATGCTACACGAACTAAGGCATGATGGACCAAATGGATACGAAATAATATAAATAACAATTCAAGAGACAAATCCTAATACATATACATGCACAAGTATCTAAATACCAAACTTTAACCAAATTTACACATTATTAAGAAAAGAATGTCCAATAAACAGAGATGACACAATAAAAGATTCCCAAGTTAGTAAGTTCACCCATTGGCATAAGGAACTTCATCTCGTCCACGGTAAGGAGATCGGCTATAGCTACGACCACGAGGCGATGGGCTTCGGCGTCTGGGCGAACGTCCACGAGGACTATAACTCCTGTTTCAAAAAGGAAATCAGGAGGGGAAAAGCGAATTTGTCATGTCCTGCTGTATATTGGAAATGAAGTTTTCTTCTGACCTGCGACCATAACTTGGGCTCCTCCGATATCTAGGAGGGCTGCGACTTCTACGTTTTCCAGGAGCTCCACGCCCTCGGCACTCACGAGCAAAATGACCAGCCTCACCGCACTCGTAGCACTTCAAATCAGAGCCTCCAGAGCGACCGCGACCACCTCCGCGGCCTCCTCCTCCTCCTCCTCTAGAATTGTGCGAGAGCTCCACTCTCCATCCATTCTTCCCTGTTTAATGTATAAGGAAGAGAACACCATCAAATGCTTCAATTCCCGACATATTTGCTGAACACTACAGAATCTATAGTATAGAGCGACAGCATAAAAATAAAAGTGATTATCAACCTAAAATATAAAACAAAAGGGATTGAACACCGGAAAAGGCTAAAATTTGCATGGCCATAAATAAGATAAATAAACCCATTCAGAAGGGTGAACAATATGAGTCTTGGCGTAAATGGTAAAGTTGCTGCCATGTGACCGGGTTCAAGCCGTGAAAACAGCCTCTTGCAGAAAAACAGGGTAAGGCTGCGTACAATAGACACTTGTGGTTCGGCTCTTCCCCGGACCCCGCGCATAGCGGGAGCTTAGTACATCGGGCTGCCAAAAAGAAGGTTGAACAATATGCAGGAGTAAGGAACCATACCATCAATTTCCCTGATTGCGTCGCGTGCATCTCTTTGGTCATCAAAGTCGATAAAAGCATAACCAGGTGGGCGTCTTGCAACCCAAACACTGCAAGCATTTATATTTTTGGCATTGCTAATCAGAAAGCATTATAGCAAGAAGAATGATCGAAAAAATAAGGAGTCAAATTCCATAAATGAAATAACCTCTAGTGATACTGAAGTGCAACCAATGCTCTTAATATCTAGAATTAATAAGCCAAATCCCTTTGGTTTAAATCTCAACATATCACTTTCTTTGACATCCATTAATCAGTGTTTTTTTATTCAGAAGAGTACGCAGCACAGACTCAACACATCAAATAGCAACAAAAGCATGGAAATTTTATACCACATCCCATTTCATTAGAAACTTCCTTCATAAGTTAGTTATGAATATTAGGAAATAATGCACTTGCGGTGTATTTTACACTCATTTTTTATAAAATTAGCAAAATACAACCTCCATTGCATATAAGTACTGTTTCAGGGAGACAGGTCACAGGTATACTCAGCAAGCTGGGAAGCTAGACTAATATAAATTCTTTTAGCTGATCACAAAATAAGACTTTAATGCTCCTCCATGTTAGATTATTAGTGCACACGTCATCCAAGAACTGACGAAGGAATCTACCAAACAATCCAAGCAATGTAGAACGAATAACTAGCAACTACTTATAATAGGTAGTAGTTGTAAGCAAAATATTTAGTTACTCTACTGCATAGGCAGTATTCAACAGCCAAAAACAAAATAAAGTTGCACCAAAAATCCTATACATAAGAGGTAGTTACTCTCTCTTCAATTCAACTAACTTGTAGAATATGCAAATAATTTCAAAGCACACGAATTACAAATGCAGAATTCAGTGTATAATTTGATTTACCTTCTTATAACTCCAAAGACACGGAATTCATCTTCCAGTTCTCTTTCAGTGACCCTAGGATCAAGATTTCCAACATACACCCTTGACATCTCGGAATAATAACCTATTAAAGAACACCGATTTCAGGCAAACATGAATAGAACCTATCACATTAATAACTAAGAAATTGAATTGCACTGTCAGAAATTCACCAAAATCCTCGGAAACAAATGGGTATTTTCAACTCTATTTTCTTGGTAGCACTGTAGTATGCTTATATTATTGCAGATTTGAGTTGTATACACTGATGATGTAATATCATGTTACACTGGTCACCAGCTCGATTATACCAAAAGAGTATTATATACAGTACAAGTGTAAAGAAATTTTACACTATCAGGTCATTTTTATTTGTTCTAGCAAGTAACCTGCTTTATTTTCTAAATTACAAGTCCCATTTTTTTATGAAGTGTAGAGCAGTGTAGGATTTCCTTTACACCTGTAAATATTCTTTGCCCGGTGTATATAAATTAAGCTCTTAATAAAAACAGTTACCTATAAAGCTGCTTAAACTATGCACAGATTAGAAATTAATCACAATAAAGGGCATCAATTGAAGAGTTCAATGAAACACTATTTTCATACACAAAAAAATCATACAAAACTATCCTAAATATCCGTAACATAATCAAATTAAATAAAATAAAAAACTTTTTTTTCCAATTCTGTGAAACTTCCAACAAAATTATGATTCGCGGAACTCACAAAATTAAGCATCTAAAGATAGGAGAAGAAGTAATAACTTCAATATTAAAATAACAGATCAAAGCATACAGATCTACAGGTTGGAGATTGATGAAAGAGGAGAGAGGAACCTGAAACCCTAGTGAAGAACTGCAACAACAACAACAAAAAAACCCTAGGCCACCCCGATTTGCTGAGAAAGTGAGGAATATGAATAGGGAATGTATAGAGAGATATTTTAGGGTCAATAATTGGATAACTAATGGATATGAAATGGGCTTGAAAACTGGACTTACTGGGTTAAGCCCAAGAAAGCTGAAACTCAAAAATGGGCCTGGGCCTTAAAGTTTGAAAAAATAGAGGACATGATCTCCCAATAAGTAATAACTACTCATAATTTGAATTAAAAAAATGACCACATAAATATTTATTTATAGATAGCTTAGGAGTATTATTTTTTCATTGATATTTTATAAAAAAACTCAAATAGCTAAAATAATCTATATTATTATAAAATGATGAATATAATGTCGGTTTACAACGGGATTATTCTTTGTAGATGCCTCCAGCGGAAACGAAATAATATTTCTATGTCATGCATTACTTGCAAATATCATATCAAAAGGCATGATACTATTAGCATTAAAAGCTAATGGTGTACCAACAACGATTTTATTGTGATGTCACCCACTTTAGATTTGATATACCTCTTCAAACAACTTAAATAACCATCACTAATATATCAAAGAAGAACAATGGTGCTAAATTTATAAGGAAAGCAAAATTGATAATATGGGATGAAACACTTATGGCTAAGTATCAAACGATCGAAATAATTGCCCAAAGTTCTAGAGATACATTAGATATTAATGAACCGTTTGATGAAAATTAATGGTTTGGGATGTGATTTATGTCAAGTACTACCAGTAGTTCTAAAATCGACAAAAGCAGAGACCGTAAAAGTTAGCTTGCCAAAGTTATACTTCTAGCCTCAAATAAAAAAGATTCAACTGACAAGAAATATAAAGTAAGAACAGATCCAGTATTTAATGCCTTCTTGCTTCGTGTCAGAAACGAAGAAGAGCATCAATTAAAAGATTATTTGATTCTTCATGAACACTTGGTTATCAATCCCAATGGTAATAGTAGTGCATTTAATAAGAGAAATAGTTCTATCATTAGATTAAAATGTAATTTGTGCAAAATGGCATGATAGAATTAAAAAGATATCGTAGCTAGCAGAAATAAATATGTTATCAACTAAATAAAAGGTTGATTGCAGAATTTTATAGTAAAAACAAGATGTTATTTTGTGTTTGACTCCACAAAAAATGATATCAATAATTTCTACCAAGAAGAATACTTAAATACTTTAATACCAAATGACCTTCTACCATACATGTTTGTTGTCAAGTTTATTCGTTCTTACGTATGTTAGTGCCACCGTTTATATAATAGACTAAGTTAAAATTGGTCTTCCATTGTATATAGGTTGATTTTGAAGAAAAATATGTATGTAATGCTACTGAAAAATTTAGATACGCCGAATAGCTTATGTAATAGCACACATGTGGTATATAGAAATTTTGATAATAACATTACATGCAAAAATTATGATACCGGTCAATGTGCTTCTAAGTATATTCTTATCCTTGAATTCAACTTTCGTCTTCCGAAACTAAGGAATATCAGTTTAAATTTGTGTGAAAATAATTTTTAGTATGTTTATGTTTTGCAAATATAATAAATAAAGCACAAGGACAAACATCCTAAATATTGGACTATATTTATCGCAGTATATTTTCTTACACAAACAATTGTATGTTGCACTTTCAAGAGAGATATCAAGATCGACAACAATAGTTCTGGTTAAGGTAGAGCAACCAAAGCATTAGGAGGAAACATACACAAAAAAATATTATCCACAAAGAAGTATTCGTTAAGATATCATCACATTAAATACTGTTAAACTATAATACATAATTATCCAACTAACATGACAAACTTGATCATTTGTGTAGGTTTTGATGATGTCCTTTTATTTTAAATTCATGTATTACGCTAATGTAATCATATTTTTCAGCATTTAGACGATTGTTGTATTATTATACATAAAATTTCTCTCATTAATTAAATTTTATTGTTCATTCATATAAATAAATGTATAAATCATCACGTACAATTATTAAGATACTAATATTTGTAAAACACTGCAAAATCGTATCTTATAGTTCACTTCTAGTTTGTGACTAACAAAACACCAAGGGATCATTTGGTTCAAGTGTTAGTTATGCGAGGAATATAATGGAGGGATTGTTTATATAATAATTAATAATGAAAGAATTTTAATTCAATGATTAATAATAAAAAAAGTGTTATACACGAATTACTTATTCTAAAAAGATATTTTTATTTTTAAATAATTCACTGCCTACATGGCTAATAAGCGTATTCTTATTTCACATTCGATTTAGCATAAAGTACCCCCTAAGTAATTATATTTTATACAAGATTTTCATATTAGGAATACCATCAACCTAACCCGTAAATAACGAAAAACTGGAGGATTAATTAGACGGTGAAACTAGGGAGTAATCAGTGTTCTAAAAGACGTTTTTGGGGCGAGGCACACCAAAAACGCGCCAGGGCGAAAGTCTTAAGAGGCGTACGCCCAGCAATTCAGGACGTACGTCCGGCGTTCGTGGCGTACGCCGCATTTGAGGCGAGTTTTTTTAGCGAGGCGCAATCCCCAGATATTTTTTCAAATTAAAACAAAATTTGTTGAATAAGTCTTTCATATAATACCCAAATTTTTAAAATTCAGCTTGGTAATTACTCAAAAGTTTTAAAAAGGATCTGAAATGTATTAAATTCTAAAAGTCAAGACCTTTTTTATTGATTGAAGCCCCAGTTCATGGTCTTTCCCAATTCTTTATCTTGTCTGCTAGTCTGTTAGCATCTCCCAAAAGCAACGAACTCAAGTTATTTGAGCTTCTAAGTAGCGTATAATAGATTGTTTTGACTAATTTTTTTATGGGGAAGAAACACACACACACACATATATATATATATATATATATATATATATATATATATAACATATTTATAAGTTTTCTTTAATTTTTATATAATTTTACTTGTTTATAAATATTTACTGTAATTATATTATTTTATAAAATATTAAAAATTAAATACCCATGGGGCTTACGCCCCGTGCCTCGGGGCTTATGCCTCGCTGAGGCATATGTAAAACGCCTCGCCTTACGCTCACGCCTTTTAAAACAATGGGAGTAATATTCGGAGAAATGTAAACACTAAGTAAACTTAAACTGTGAAAGTGATTGACATAATCTTTTAAATCTAATTAAGTTATAAGGTAAAAGAAGTGAAGAATTGCGACTGACCTTTTCCCGTGAAGCTCATGCACATACCCATGAACTAGCTAAATTTCTCAAAGTGTAAAACGAAGGAGAAAAAAGACAAGCGAAGAGGATTTAATTTGATCCTATCTTGATATTGTTTGAAATGAATTGCAGCATCTGATTCCAGACCAGACTTAATCGTTAAGCTTTAGCTTCAATAGGAATCTACAGCATTTCGGCTCCACGTAATGTTGAAGCCAATTAGGAATTTCGTTGAGGTGTTCAATATTTAGTGTACGTGCGTTGCACGTGTGCTAAGCGTCAATGCTTAGCATCAATCAATAAAATATATGTACAGAAGAATATGTAAATTAAATTATCAAATGGTGAGTTTTAAAATGCCTACATTAAGTTAATATTTTATGATAAGTAACGTCGTACATAGAAAAATATAGGGAATTATCATTTGTTTAAATGAATACCAAAAGAATAAAAAATAATTAATGACAACTCACTGAGAATATATTTTGTCTATGATCCTTCATCTTATTGTTTAATGTTTGCATTTTTAATAATTACTTATAACTTATTTAATTATATGATGAATTTCGAAAAGAATGACTTATATTTTCTATAAATTAGTTAAGTCAAAGAATGTTTTGGTTAATTAGGACTTAATTATTTGTTCTTAACATTAGAGAGAATAACTTTTTTTGGCTGATTCAAATCTTAATATTAGCTAGTCCCAAGTTTTAAATATTAATTGTAGTTATAATTTTTGTCCAACAATGCACAATATAAAAGCACGCTTTCTAAGGATTGTTATCGACGACCTCGCGTTTTAGAAAACCTTTCTATCTATTACAACCACACTCTCGTAAAATTTTATTTGAAAAGTTAAATATTTTTAAATTGGTATAGAAAATACAAATAAAGTCAACTAACTGATAAAAGATGCTCTCTTTTTTTCTCGCTGAGAAAATACGAATTGTGATATTACTTCAATCAATAAGAAAAAATGTACTAACTGTTTTCGACAAATTAGTAAAGAACTAAGAGTCTATGATTGTAATAAATTATATGGATTTCACGGGTTCTAAAAGAACTACATTAATACTATTCTAGAAGCAGTAAAAATATTAAATTTATGTTAAAATTAAAATCAGGTTTAGTTCTACATGTTAGACAACTATTTTAAACGTATATTTACTTTTTAAATAAAAATTAGTTTTTCAAAAGGTATAAAAGTTGGTGTATAGATCAATTTTCACTATGTGGCAATTAACTCTCTCTATAAAATTTTAGGTTGTTAGGTATCTTTAAATACTTATAGTTTTGTTATGTTTATTTTCTCGAATATCAACAATTATTTTTTTCCTATGAGAATATTTATTTTTCACATTCAAAATATGACAACTAACCAGAATGTTAGTTTTCAAAATAATTCTTCCACCTAACATTAACTATTCTTTTCAGAGCAAAAATCTCGTTGTTTTTTGATAAATACAAAACTTTGTTCTTTTATACTTTTAAACTTCATAATTTATTAAGGATGTTTTAATTTGGTTTGTTTATATCTAGAGAAAGAAACATACTTAATTACAAAGTTAATTTTGTATATCACACGTTCTTTGTATGGAGTTAGGATTATTTTGTATTCTATATGGAAGAAACATACTTATAATTACATGCTGGTAGTTATTTTATTCAATTCAAGTAAGGAAAATATTTACATAAATAAAATCTTATTTGATTTTAAATTATTAAATATTAGGACTTTCTAAATAATTCAAATAAGAAAGTATTTAATAACTATAATTTTAGTTGATTTAAAGTCCTAAATATTAGGAAAATAAAAAGTCCTAACTATTAGAAAAGTAAAAAATCCTAACTATTAGGAAAATAATTAAATTGCTAACTATTAGGAAAATAAAAAAAATCATAACTAGCAAAAGTAGGAAAACCATTTTCAATAGTGAATTTTGACTCATACCCTTCTTTAATCTTCCAATACATAACGGTTGTTTCCAAAGGTAATAGTAGTGCATTTAATAAGAGAAATAGTTCTATCATTAGATT
Organism: Nicotiana tabacum; assembly: GCF_000715075.1. Classification (NCBI taxonomy): domain Eukaryota; kingdom Viridiplantae; phylum Streptophyta; class Magnoliopsida; order Solanales; family Solanaceae; genus Nicotiana; species Nicotiana tabacum. The sequence goes on along the minus strand of NC_134094.1, from coordinate 21,714,973 downwards.
AAAATGTAATTTGTGCAAAATGGCATGATAGAATTAAAAAGATATCGTAGCTAGCAGAAATAAATATGTTATCAACTAAATAAAAGGTTGATTGCAGAATTTTATAGTAAAAACAAGATGTTATTTTGTGTTTGACTCCACAAAAAATGATATCAATAATTTCTACCAAGAAGAATACTTAAATACTTTAATACCAAATGACCTTCTACCATACATGTTTGTTGTCAAGTTTATTCGTTCTTACGTATGTTAGTGCCACCGTTTATATAATAGACTAAGTTAAAATTGGTCTTCCATTGTATATAGGTTGATTTTGAAGAAAAATATGTATGTAATGCTACTGAAAAATTTAGATACGCCGAATAGCTTATGTAATAGCACACATGTGGTATATAGAAATTTTGATAATAACATTACATGCAAAAATTATGATACCGGTCAATGTGCTTCTAAGTATATTCTTATCCTTGAATTCAACTTTCGTCTTCCGAAACTAAGGAATATCAGTTTAAATTTGTGTGAAAATAATTTTTAGTATGTTTATGTTTTGCAAATATAATAAATAAAGCACAAGGACAAACATCCTAAATATTGGACTATATTTATCGCAGTATATTTTCTTACACAAACAATTGTATGTTGCACTTTCAAGAGAGATATCAAGATCGACAACAATAGTTCTGGTTAAGGTAGAGCAACCAAAGCATTAGGAGGAAACATACACAAAAAAATATTATCCACAAAGAAGTATTCGTTAAGATATCATCACATTAAATACTGTTAAACTATAATACATAATTATCCAACTAACATGACAAACTTGATCATTTGTGTAGGTTTTGATGATGTCCTTTTATTTTAAATTCATGTATTACGCTAATGTAATCATATTTTTCAGCATTTAGACGATTGTTGTATTATTATACATAAAATTTCTCTCATTAATTAAATTTTATTGTTCATTCATATAAATAAATGTATAAATCATCACGTACAATTATTAAGATACTAATATTTGTAAAACACTGCAAAATCGTATCTTATAGTTCACTTCTAGTTTGTGACTAACAAAACACCAAGGGATCATTTGGTTCAAGTGTTAGTTATGCGAGGAATATAATGGAGGGATTGTTTATATAATAATTAATAATGAAAGAATTTTAATTCAATGATTAATAATAAAGAAAGTGTTATACACGAATTACTTATTCTAAAAAGATATTTTTATTTTTAAATAATTCACTGCCTACATGGCTAATAAGCGTATTCTTATTTCACATTCGATTTAGCATAAAGTACCCCCTAAGTAATTATATTTTATACAAGATTTTCATATTAGGAATACCATCAACCTAACCCGTAAATAACGAAAAACTGGAGGATTAATTAGACGGTGAAACTAGGGAGTAATCAGTGTTCTAAAAGACGTTTTTGGGGCGAGGCACACCAAAAACGCGCCAGGGCGAAAGTCTTAAGAGGCGTACGCCCAGCAATTCAGGACGTACGTCCGGCGTTCGTGGCGTACGCCGCATTTGAGGCGAGTTTTTTTAGCGAGGCGCAATCCCCAGATATTTTTTCAAATTAAAACAAAATTTGTTGAATAAGTCTTTCATATAATACCCAAATTTTTAAAATTCAGCTTGGTAATTACTCAAAAGTTTTAAAAAGGATCTGAAATGTATTAAATTCTAAAAGTCAAGACCTTTTTTATTGATTGAAGCCCCAGTTCATGGTCTTTCCCAATTCTTTATCTTGTCTGCTAGTCTGTTAGCATCTCCCAAAAGCAACGAACTCAAGTTATTTGAGCTTCTAAGTAGCGTATAATAGATTGTTTTGACTAATTTTTTTATGGGGAAGAAACACACACACACATATATATATATATATATATATATATATATATATATATATATATATATATAACATATTTATAATTTTCTTTAATTTTTATATAATTTTACTTGTTTATAAATATTTACTGTAATTATATTATTTTATAAAATATTAAAAATTAAATACCCATGGGGCTTACGCCCCGTGCCTCGGGGCTTATGCCTCGCTGAGGCATATGTAAAACGCCTCGCCTTACGCTCACGCCTTTTAAAACAATGGGAGTAATATTCGGAGAAATGTAAACACTAAGTAAACTTAAACTGTGAAAGTGATTGACATAATCTTTTAAATCTAATTAAGTTATAAGGTAAAAGAAGTGAAGAATTGCGACTGACCTTTTCCCGTGAAGCTCATGCACATACCCATGAACTAGCTAAATTTCTCAAAGTGTAAAACGAAGGAGAAAAAAGACAAGCGAAGAGGATTTAATTTGATCCTATCTTGATATTGTTTGAAATGAATTGCAGCATCTGATTCCAGACCAGACTTAATCGTTAAGCTTTAGCTTCAATAGGAATCTACAGCATTTCGGCTCCACGTAATGTTGAAGCCAATTAGGAATTTCGTTGAGGTGTTCAATATTTAGTGTACGTGCGTTGCACGTGTGCTAAGCGTCAATGCTTAGCATCAATCAATAAAATATATGTACAGAAGAATATGTAAATTAAATTATCAAATGGTGAGTTTTAAAATGCCTACATTAAGTTAATATTTTATGATAAGTAACGTCGTACATAGAAAAATATAGGGAATTATCATTTGTTTAAATGAATACCAAAAGAATAAAAAATAATTAATGACAACTCACTGAGAATATATTTTGTCTATGATCCTTCATCTTATTGTTTAATGTTTGCATTTTTAATAATTACTTATAACTTATTTAATTATATGATGAATTTCGAAAAGAATGACTTATATTTTCTATAAATTAGTTAAGTCAAAGAATGTTTTGGTTAATTAGGACTTAATTATTTGTTCTTAACATTAGAGAGAATAACTTTTTTTGGCTGATTCAAATCTTAATATTAGCTAGTCCCAAGTTTTAAATATTAATTGTAGTTATAATTTTTGTCCAACAATGCACAATATAAAAGCACGCTTTCTAAGGATTGTTATCGACGACCTCGCGTTTTAGAAAACCTTTCTATCTATTACAACCACACTCTCGTAAAATTTTATTTGAAAAGTTAAATATTTTTAAATTGGTATAGAAAATACAAATAAAGTCAACTAACTGATAAAAGATGCTCTCTTTTTTTCTCGCTGAGAAAATACGAATTGTGATATTACTTCAATCAATAAGAAAAAATGTACTAACTGTTTTCGACAAATTAGTAAAGAACTAAGAGTCTATGATTGTAATAAATTATATGGATTTCACGGGTTCTAAAAGAACTACATTAATACTATTCTAGAAGCAGTAAAAATATTAAATTTATGTTAAAATTAAAATCAGGTTTAGTTCTACATGTTAGACAACTATTTTAAACGTATATTTACTTTTTAAATAAAAATTAGTTTTTCAAAAGGTATAAAAGTTGGTGTATAGATCAATTTTCACTATGTGGCAATTAACTCTCTCTATAAAATTTTAGGTTGTTAGGTATCTTTAAATACTTATAGTTTTGTTATGTTTATTTTCTCGAATATCAACAATTATTTTTTTCCTATGAGAATATTTATTTTTCACATTCAAAATATGACAACTAACCAGAATGTTAGTTTTCAAAATAATTCTTCCACCTAACATTAACTATTCTTTTCAGAGCAAAAATCTCGTTGTTTTTTGATAAATACAAAACTTTGTTCTTTTATACTTTTAAACTTCATAATTTATTAAGGATGTTTTAATTTGGTTTGTTTATATCTAGAGAAAGAAACATACTTAATTACAAAGTTAATTTTGTATATCACACGTTCTTTGTATGGAGTTAGGATTATTTTGTATTCTATATGGAAGAAACATACTTATAATTACATGCTGGTAGTTATTTTATTCAATTCAAGTAAGGAAAATATTTACATAAATAAAATCTTATTTGATTTTAAATTATTAAATATTAGGACTTTCTAAATAATTCAAATAAGAAAGTATTTAATAACTATAATTTTAGTTGATTTAAAGTCCTAAATATTAGGAAAATAAAAAGTCCTAACTATTAGAAAAGTAAAAAATCCTAACTATTAGGAAAATAATTAAATTGCTAACTATTAGGAAAATAAAAAAAATCATAACTATTAGGGAAATAATTAAATTACTATTTTGTCTAGTCTAAACTCTATTTTTAAAGGATAAAAAAGGCGAACGACATTTCGCTAAGGGTCTTCGTACTTTTAATATAATATAGATATATAAATGTATAAAAATAATATCTAACTTTTATACATTATATAATTTTTTATACATACATTATAATTCTCTGACGAATGGTGTCCATTATTAACCATCCTTGAGCTTTTGTGGCTCTACATCTGACATGAAACAATAATTTCAGCAGATTATATGTAGACCTACAAGTAGAAGCAGATTCAGGATTTAAAGTATATGAGTTCAACCTTTAAAAATTTTAGTATTGAACTCATTAAAATTTAAATTTTTTAAAATTATAGGTTTAGATATTCTTTTAATTATAATTTTAATAATTTTTTACTCATAATTTTATGCTTTGAGCCGAAAGTATTGCGTTTTGATAAACCCTGAGCCACAATTTTATGTGAATATTTGCACATTCCATCTTAGTATTAATTTGGTTCAAGTGGAAAGCCATCTCATCCAACACTTGCTTCAAATTTGAAAATTTTATATCAGCTGCCAAACACAACTATAATTATTGATATTAGAGTTAGGTTGATCTAACACTTGAAGACGTGACTCAAAGTGGTGACCTGAAACTAGAAAATGTTGCCTATTGTGAATAACTGGGCCAAAAAGAAAAACGGAATATTGTCTTGAATTTTTGTCTATGTTTGTCCTGTGGGCAGAATTTTAAGTTTAACAAGTATTATCCCTCGCTTACTTTATGGGCACCACTTTTAACCTTAAAATTCTTCCTATGGACAAGCGGGGTTCAAAAATTAAAGCTCACCCCAAAAAATATTATATTTCTGTAATTTTTTTGTCAAAAAAGTAATACTAGTTGTGACCAACAAAGTCGTCGGTCCTCAAGCAGAAAATAGAACTTTCCATCTAGGTTGTGTTTAGTATAAATGAAAATATTTTCTAGAAAATATATTTCAATTTTTTCAGGTTTGATTAACTTAAATAATTTTATTCATTGAACTCATTTTTTTCCAATTGGAGTAAAATAACTTCCCTATAAAAAAGAGGGAAATATTTTTCCAAATTTTCATGATTTTTACATGATCTTTTTCTAATTATACATAGGAAAAGGGATCTAGTTTATTACATGCTTGTTAGAGTCCACTTCCTTTGATGAGAAACTCTCTTTTATTTGACTCTCTTTTTATAAGGAATGGTGGTCCTGAGTTTGACTTGGTACCAATAATTGTATCTCCCTATTCACACGTTTGCAGCATTGAAATTGACTGCCAATTCCAATTCCCCAGTTGTTTATCCTTTCTTATCTTCCAAGCACACAAACTGATTGCCAATTCCAAAACCGAACTTTAAAAAATCCTATCTAATCCGATTTTATTTGAATTATAATTTCTTTAATTCAAAAATCAAAATTCAAGCCAAAATTTTCATATCCAGTGTGAATTACCCGAGTACCCACCCCTATTACAAAATGACCAGCTAAATATTGTGAAAGTCGCAACATGAACAAAATAAAAATAAAAGAAAAAAATTCAAGGATCTTAAAAGGGGATAATTAAAAAAGTACTAACTCTTTTTCATTACATTGGTATACTGACATAGCAAGATCTAGTTAACTAATACTCCCTCCGTTTTAATTTATATGAACTCATTTGATTGAGCATGAAGTTTAAGAAAATAGTTACCTACAAAACTTAAAACACGGTGCATGCGCATATATATATATATATATATATATATATATATATATATATATATATATATTGTGTGGCTATAAATCATTGTATAAAGGTAAATTATTTTCAAATAAGGAAAGTGGTCATTCTTTTTGGCACGGACTAAAAAGAAATATGCTCACATAAATTAAAACGGAGAGAGTATACATTATAATTTTATAGCTCATAAATTTGAAAGAAATTATAGTAAAATTATTATTAGAATTTCCAAATAACAACAAACAAGTTAAACTTTGGCCTGATTGGTGAGAGTTAAATAACCATATCCTTGTGATAAGATACCACATAGGTACAATTGCCACAATACCAATGGAATAAGACAAACAAATTAACATATGCTACACTTAAGAGAGTGAATGAGCTGAACTCACTTGATCATCAAATTCCTTCAAATTTCCTTTAGGATTCTTCTCAAATCTCTTAATCCCAAAGTACATTAATTCCACATCTTTTGCTTCTCCAACCATAACAAGATCAGCTAATATTTTCCCAACAATTGGCCCCATTTTAAAACCATGCCCCGAAAATCCACCAGCAATTACCACATCCTCTCCGAATTCCTCACCAAGAAAATCAATCACAAAATCCTCATCTGGGGTCACAGAATACATACATGACTGTGTCATGACCGGTTTTGTGGAGTCGACAAAGCCTCCGAATTTCTCCTGGATCCACTGCTTCAGTGGATCCAGCGATACTGTGGGCGTCCACGTTCGATCTGTTGGCTCGCAAAGACGCCCACCATGTACTGGAATTTTAATCAATCCCGGAAACTCAAGCGACGGAGTTCCATATATGTATGGCTCTCCGTAACTAGCAAAAGTAGGAAAACCATTTTCAATAGTGAATTTTGACTCATACCCTTCTTTAATCTTCCAATACATAACGGTTGTTTCCAAAGGTTGAATTGGAAGTACAATTCCTGTTACACTTTTAACTAACTTTTTCATCCACGGTCCAACTGTCACCACACATTTTTTACCCCAAAACACCTCACCACTTTTAACACTAACCAAAACACCCCCTTCAACTTTCTTGATTTCAACTACTTCCATATTATCTTTCAAAAAAGCTCCATTCTTAACAGCAAGTGTTTGAAACATGGACACAGCTTTTGTAGGCTTAATAACACCACCATATTCTGTAACAACACCAACCCAATTTTCTGGCAACTGAATCAATCCACCATATTCGTCAAACACTTGTTTATTATCAAGAACGCGAACGGGGATTGAATTTTTCTCACAGCTAGAGATAACTGATTGAAGAGCTTTGTTATCAGTAGGACCTAAGTCAAACTGTGAAGTCTTGAAGTAAACTTTGTATCCGATTTCGGATTCGGCTTCTCTCCAGAGGGTTTCGGATTTTAAGACCATTTTCGGGTAGTAATCTTCGGGGTAAGTGGCACGTATGGTTCTTGATTCGCCATGAGAAGAACCGCGATGGTGCAAGAAATCAAATTGCTCTAAAAGGAGTGTTTTTTGGCTGCGTTTTGATGTTTGATAAGCTGTGCAGCTGCCCATTATGCCTGCTCCTATTACTATTACGTCAAACATTTCTATGGAATTCTCCATTTTTGTTTGTTTGTTTTGCTCTGGTGTGTGTGTTGGAGAGTGAGGGGGGAGAGTTTTTGGAGTTGTCAAGTAAGCTAGGAGAATGGTGTTTTTAAAGGATTAAAATTTCCACGTATATACCTAAGATCTTTCCAAAAAAGAAAACAAAAAAGTACTGGAATATTTTCCAAGTGAAGATATAAAAATATATTTTTTCTTCCTCTACTTTTTCTTTTTTAGTCGACGTTAGAGCCGGATTCATAATTTCAAGAGGATGAATGCATTATTGTGAAGAAGTGGATTTTGGATTACGTGTTTAACTTTAGTTTGTTAATGTGAACTCACTATATTTTTTAAATTATAGGTTCAAAATTACATTCTTTTTAAATTTTTAGTAATTTTCACGTATATATCAAGGCTCCGTGCCGAAAATAAGACTGCGAGAAGTAGGATTTGAACTGCTAATTTTACTCGTAGAGGTACACTCTATAATTATTGTATCATAGGAGTCTTTGAACATGGGTGTACACACATATATTTAAATAATTTTAAAAAAATATAACATTATTATATATGATTTAGGGAGACGAATATTGATTCACGTGAACCCATGTCCTTAGTCATATATATGCCCCTGCACGCATTACTGGATAAGTCATGCTTCCTTGTATATATTGTCTACTCATCCGTCTCAATTTGTTTGAATCTTTTCAGAGTACATAGATTAAATTGATTAATTTTCAATTCGAACATAAATTCTTTAAGATTTTTTGAAAAATAAAATTTATATATTTAGAAACTACATAAAAAATACTATAAGTTACCATAGCTAACAGTTCAAAATGTTTACAAACTATTTGAGAAAAATATGGTCAAACAAAATCTTATTTGACTCCCCAAATAATAAAATGGTTTATTTTTTTAAAATAAAGAGAGTGTAGTCTTTTGTGTTTTGTTAAATAATGTATGTGCACAATAGCTTAGTCCACTTCAAATTTAGGGGTGCGGTTTCAAGACATATCATTAGGATCAAGTTATGCTTCCTTATATATTATGTACGCTATCGTATTTTATTAAAATGAGATTCGTCTAAAATGTTACATTAACACTTAACACATGAAACATACCATTTGAAATTGATGAGAACTCATTGTACTCATTCGATGTATTGACATATAAAACAAATGGTTTTTAAAAATGTAGAAAAAGCGCTATGTACTTATGTTGTATCTTTATATGTTAATATTAAAGACTTGAAGTAAAGCATAGTACTAGTTACTAAACTTATATAACAAATACAACCACTACACTTCCATCCAAAATCTTTTAAATATTTTACTTCAATTCATAGGGTAAAGATCGAATTCATTTTAAAATTAAAAACACCAAATTAGGTATATACTTGAATTTATCTATTGCAGAATGGTTTATCAAGAAATATTAAGAATAACATTTTATATAATATTTTCTTATTGCAACTCCTTGACTGTTTTTCTTTTGGCAATCCTATTAAATTTTCAAAAGAATCACCTAAATATTAGAGTACACATTGCCCATTATAAAATACCTTCTTAGTTAATATTCTTTAAAATAATGAAACATTATCTCATCGCCCGAGTCATGCAAACGTGGCAATGATTAGTTTAATATGCAAAAAGACAAAAGAAAAAGAAAAATCAACCATTTTTGTTGATGTTATAGAAATTGGAATCTTTAGTTTGATTCCATCCAAAATGATTCAAGACGTGTCGTTTGTGTTTGTGTTTGTGTTTGTGTTTATGTTTGTGTTTGTTTGTGTTTTCTTTCTTTAACCTTATTTGACAGAACATGTGAAACTAGGATTTTCCTGTCTTTCACATGAATCACGAGTGCATCTTTTTCCTTTCTAGTTTGTTACGTGACTGATCATTCTGTTTTCTTGTTTGGTTTTATATGCTATTCCATTTATTTTTTTGTTTTGTTTTTGCTATTAGGGTCAATTTCATTGGATTTACTCTTTTGAATTCAGTTTTTTCGATTTGTTTTTTTCCCTATATAAGTCAATTTCTGGCAACCAAACACCACAAAGGAATTACCTTGGAAAATATTTTTCATTAAAGGAAAAAAACGGCTTTCTTCCCTAATGTTTTTCCCGATAATTTATTTATGTCGTAATATTGAAGTAGAGAATTTCTAGACCAATTTATACGTTGAAGATAATTTATCTGATTGAACCAGACGAATCTTTCAATTTTCTGTCCAGCTCTATTCACAAGTTGAGTTCCGTCGTTCATTTATCAATGCATTTTTTTTGGTCATGTAACGGGGAGGTGTTTATATATGACAAAACTTATAATATATCTACATGCCATTAATTGGTCCAAATTAACAAGAAGAATTAACACAAATAGCCGTCTACCTAACCGCTTAAACTAAAAATAGCCGACGGGTATAATGCATGCATAATTTATGTATTATATGTGTATAATGAACGTATAATCTATGTATATGGTTAAAAAAAATAAACAATAAATATAGCGGGCTATTTGTGCAAAAGAAGTTTGAAAATAAATACACACCTCAAAATTTCCAAGTACGTATACATAATTTAAACCGAAAGCATTAGGTTTTGAAGAATCTGCACCTTAAATTTTGGATTTGTCAGCATTTCCCTAACATAGATATAAGGGACAGAAAAATTTGTATCGGACTATACAATCTCTGTATATATAAAGGAGGGCCAAAGAATGTTGACATGATACTTCTTAGGGACTAGAATTCCCATTAATCTTTTTTCTTAAATTTTTGCCTTTTTTCTTTATTAAGTACTCTATTAAAATTTGAAAGATCACATCTAAAGGTCATCTAACAGTAGTTAAAAAAAATCTGAGATAGGAATAGTCACAATTACAGACACAATTGTTCTAAAAAGCTATTTCTCTGTTTAGTAGTTTTTTCCTTACATAACCGTTATTTTTTCCCCTGCCTTTTACAAATTCCAAGTAACTAAAGAAGTTGGAAATTTTTTGCTTCCCTCATCATTACATTTTATTCTTCTCATTTTCAGATGAAGAAAACTCTTACGGATTGGCGAAAGCGACTTGCCGCTTAGGTAATCAACTATCCTTAGACTCCTGACCAAGTTGCTCTAACCTCAGATAAGTACTTATCGTTTAGTATTAATTTTGTATTATTGTTGTAATACCATACAAAGATATAAATCGACTGAACCATTTACCAAGTGAGAGGTTAAAAAATCCATATTTTTGGTTTGTTTGATCTATTGGATAACATTAACAAAAACAGGCTATGTTGGCTTTTTAAACTTTTTTTTCATCGATAAAGCAAGTTATATTTGTTCGTTGAGAAACTGAAAATGCAAATATAAATGAAAGTGTATTTGCTTAGAAAAAATTACAGAAAAAATGCTACTTGTAGTATTGGATAAGAACTGAATGGGGCTTTCTTTCTATTTGTGAAGAATTGAACTTGAGAATTAAACTCAGAGGGACAATAATGGTAGATTACTATTTGAGTAGCGATATGTTAGTAGGGGTGCATTTGTTTGTGATACATGCTTATTCTTTATCCTTTGTATCAAATTGTTTATTTTTTGTGGTCAGTTTTTACTTTTTACAAGCTAAATGATTAAGTATCGATCATAATGTATTTGGCAGTTTATTTATATTTTACTAATTAACTCATATATACAGATAATATAACGATTCTTTTACACTCTCACCATAATTTAACATGTTATAGCATGTTGCATGCCTTATTTTCATTAGTTTGGTGATAGTATGTAACGACCCGACCGGTCGTTTTGAATATTTGTACTTCGCTTGGTTGTTTGAGGGCATGAGTAGCTCCGTATGATGTACTTTGACTTGTGTGAATCGTCGGTTTTGGGTCGCAGGTATTTCGGAATTGAATTGGAAGAAGGAATTTCATTGTTGAGGCTTTAAATTGGGAGAGTTGACCAAAATTTAACTCTTTAGTATTTGACCTCAGATTGAAATTTTAATGATTTCGTTAGCTCCGTTAGGTGATTTTAGACTTAGGAGTGCGTCCGAAATGTGATTTGGAGGTTCGTGGTAGAATTAGGCTTGAATTGGCAAAATTGGAAATTTGGAGATTTTGGTCGGCATTGAAAAATTTGATATCGGGGTCGGAATGGAATTCCGAAAGTTGGAGTGGGTTCGTAGTGTCATTTGTGACGTGTGTGCAAAATTTGAGGTCATTCGAACGTGGTTTGATTGGTTTCGGTATCGGTTACCGAATTTGAAAATTTAGAAATTCTTAAACTTGAATCAGAGGGTAATTTGGTGTTTGGATATTGTTTTGAGTGATTCGAAGGTTCGACTTAGTTTGTATGTTGATATAGGACTTGTTGGTATTTTTTGTTGAGGTCCTGAGGGTCTCGGGATGATTTCGGAAGGCTAACGGGAAGTTTGAAGTTGGAAAAATGCAGCTTATGTTGCTGTTCTGGTGTGGCCGCAACTGCGGTTTGGGAACCGTAGGTGCGAGTTTTGCATGTGCGGAATTTAGTCGCAGGTGCGGGGTTTGGAAGCCTGGGGTTTTATCGCAGAAGCGGATGAGGGGTCGCACCTGCGAGACCGCAAGTGCGAAGAGGTGATCGCAGGTGCGGGTTTTAGGACCTTAAGTGACTTCCACAAATGTGGGCTTTTGGGCGCAGAAGCGGAGGCTGCAGGTGCGCTATCTGGACCGCAGATGTGGTTTTGCTGGGCAGAAAGGTATAAATTGAACCCTTTGCGAATTTTTGGTCATTCTTCATAATTTCAACTCGGTTTTTGGAGCTTTTGGAGGGTTTTGAAGAGGGAATCAAGAGGATTTCATTGAGGTAAGTAACTTGAGCCTCATACTCGTATATATGGTGATTTTTTCGTTGTTTAATCATTGTAATTAGTGAAAATGAGGGGTTAGAGCTTGGAATATTTGGAGAGAAATTTAAGGATTTGAAAGACCAAACGATGTCGGATTTTGATGAATTTGGTATGGTTAGACTCGTGAGTGAATGAGCTTTCTAGTTTTGTGAATTTTATCGGATTTCGAGATGTGGGCTCGGGGGCTGAGTTTGAGCCAATTTTGGGTTTTGGTCTAATTTTGACGTTTTTCTTGTGGAATTTATTCCATTAGCGTATATTGATGGTATTGTACTTATTGTGAATAGATTTGGAGCATTTGGAGGCCGAGTCTAGAGGCAAGAGCATTGCGGGGTAGAGGTTTGACCGATTTGAGGTAAGTAACGATTGTAAATCTAATCCTGAGGGTATAAAATCCCGAATTTTGTATCATTCTACTATTTTTAGTGACGCACATGTTAGGTGACAGGTGTGTGGGCGTGCACTGTTGGGGATTTGTGACTTGGTCCATCCCGTAGCAACTGTAAAGTTGCATACTTTGTTGAAACCATATGATACTTATATGTTTTAGAAAGAATTTCTGTAAATTGGGCTGAATGCCATATTTGGGCCTTGCGCCAATGCTGTTTGGACACTTAGGGGCTGTTTCTTACCATCCTCTCATTGTTTTCGATTGAGAATCTACACTCAGTCATGTTTATATTTATTTACCGCATAACTCGGTTTTATGACTCTATTTTGATGCATATTAAAGTTTTGGGTTGAATGCCCTGTTTTACTGAAATGCCCGAGTGGCTTGAGAGGTTTATGACTGAGTGAGGCCGAGGGCCTGATTTGTGAGGATGAGTGTGGATCGGGGCTGCCCGCCTGCAACATACTTTATTATTATAGCACGTGAGTTGTCCGTGCAGATTATAGCGCTTGGGCTGAAGAAGCCCATCCGGAGTCTGTACACACCCCTAGTGAACGCAGGTACCTACTGAGTGCGAGTGCCGAGTCCTGAGTGACTGGGAGGCATGAGTGATTACGAGGTATGCCCGAGTGGCAAGAGTGATTGTGAGGTATGCCCGAGTGGCACGAGTGACTGTGAGGTTTTCCCGAGGGGCTGTTTATGAGTGATGTTTTGCCCGAGAGGCTGTTTATGATTTCATCATTTTTGCTCACCTTTGCATTGAGCCTTTGTTTGAAAAACTGTTGGAAAAATATCTTTAAATGATTTTTTACTGGAACTGGGTCTAAAAGAGATGATTTGATTCAAACACTGATTTTTAAAGCATATTGTACTTTACTGAGATTTCATGATATGAACGTTATATGCTTTATTGCTCGTCACTACTGCTCAGTCTTTATTTATTGTTGTTACTTACTGAGTTGGCGTACTCACGTTACTCCCTGCACCTTGTGTGCAGATCCAGGTGTAGCCGGACACGGTAGCGGTTGTTGATTTTTTTCTGGTTACAGATTTTCTCGGAGATAGCAAGGTAGTTGTTGGCGATCGCAGCCCCTGCTCTTCTCCCTCTTATCTTCCTCTAGTTATATTTAGCTATTTTCTAGGCTGAGTTAGCCTTGATGTTGTTAGACAGATTGTAGTAGATGCTCATGATTAGTGACACCCCGATGTCGGGCTTTTCTTTTCCTCACTTTTGTTTTCTTTGATTTGAACTCCTTAAATGAAGGTTCTATGTTAAATAACATTGAAATTAACTTTGAAATAAAAATATCAATTTTGTTTGGAAATGAGTCGGCTTGCCTAGTTCCACGATAGGCGCCATTACGACAGGTTAGGTTTTTGGGTCGTGACAGATTGGTATCGGAGCCTAGGTTACATAGGTCTCACGAGTCATGAGCAGGTTTAGTAGAGTCTTGTGGATCGGTACGGAGACGTCTGTACTTATCTTCGAGAGGCTGCAGAACCCTTAGGAAAATTTTACTTTCTTGTATTCTATCGTGTGAAATTGATTCAGCTTGAGACATAACTCTTTGAATTCCTTCCATGCATCTCGTATGCGCACATGAGCGCTCAGTATCAGTTGTGCATCGCTGGTTTGTGATTCTATGAACGAGGTTCGAGATGTGTATTATATGTTTTGGTGATGGGCTAGTCTGGAGGACTTGAGGCCAGGTTTAAACCGTAGTTTTGGCTCTGTAGCTTCAGTTGTAATCTATACATTTGGACTCATATGTCCGATAATGTCCCTACGAGTTGAATTATGGCTCGATGAGCAGTGAAATGGCTTTGTGGTGAGTATGATGTAACTGCGAGAAGTGTTAAGACTATGTGAATGTGACGAGAAGTAAATTCTTTAAATATAAAAGAAGGTCATTGGGTGCTTGATTTTCGTTTTGATGCGACATACCGTCTCGAGTGTGAATATTTTGAAGGATCTTTCACGTTGTTAAAATTTTGGGGCAAATTAAATTCTCCTGTCTGTCAATGAGTTTGAACTCAAGAAAAGTAAGTGGTTGTGTAGTAATGGTGGTTGCGAATGGGTATTTTGATGTTGATGACTCGGGAAAGATAATCTTTGAAGAGACTTAGAGTCGGTAACATTTTATTGGTCCAGGTGCGACAGAAATTCATTTCGATTTGATGCAGCAGTTGGGTAGCAAAGTATGAGGGAAGACATGGCGGGAAGTGTTTTGCGGTGGTTGAAGTACTAGCAGATCAAGTAGGAGAAGTAGAGGTTGAGAAGTTTCTTAAAGGAGATGATTTAACCGAAGTAAGAGTGGCAGATTAGCATATAAATTCACTAGTAGGGTGGTCGTGCGCCTTGAGAAAGTGTAGAATGGTTTGGAATCATGTTAATATGTGAATCGGCCTGCAGACTCTATTTGGAGTGATGGTTAGTGTATAAAGGAAAAATTGAATATGGCAGAAAGGAGTGTGTTTGAAATGAATAGAGGCGTGAAGATCTGATTATCATGTCAGGTGCAATATGACTTGAGTTAGGAAGGTATTGTTGACGTATAGTTGATGTCAATAGGGAAAGTGCAGACTTATATAAATGGTGGGCGGGCATGAACTCAGGAGAATTTACGAATTTCGTGGTCGTTGCACTCAGTGCAGTGTCATTGGGAGATGTCGCTAAGGAATTTCACCTGTGGGTTATCTCCTGTGTACAGCTAGCAGTGGCGTGATGTTGATGAAGCTTTTGAGAGGAATATTACTAGCTACTCGGTATGAGGTCGCGTGTGTAATTTTGGCTGAAGATTCAGAATGTTCATGAAAGGCTTAATAAAAGACTTCAAGAAGTCTGGCAGGTTAACGGTGCGAGACCTTGGTAATTGAGAAGGAGAAATCCTTACGGGTTCTAATTTTATATAATTGCAGCTTAAGGCTAAGTGGGAGAGTCTGCTATCGACGAGTTGATTGCACGGTTATGGGTGATATTAGTTTCGGTTCGGGGTATACCGGTGAATCAGTTATGACTTACAGAGGTCGAGATCGAGGATGACTCGGGTAAAGGAATTTCTGGACATAAGTTGCATTACACTCTATGGTTATAGGAGGACCATAAAAATAATTGAGTCGTTATTCACAGAGAATGTAGTGTACATGGAGCAGGAATTTACTTGGTTGCGTAGGAGTGAGGGTTACTCTTTATTCCCTTGGGTGTTGGTGTACTAATAGGGCACAGGTCATTTCGGTCCGTTTGGTCGGTTAATTCGAGAATGGTTACAATGGATTCAAGATTTATAAATATGGATAGAAAACTGGGAGTTGCATTGAACGGTGTTGAGACTCGTTGCATCTTATATCATTGTGAATTATGCATTTCAGTATCAAAAAGGTGAATGAAACAATTTTAGGTTCACATAAAGTCTCTTTAGAGTAAGCATTTTGGTTGTGGAACCTTTGGAATACATAAAAAGGGAATTCGGTGGTTTATAAACCTTAGGGCGGTGTGATTCTATGCTAGAGTTCGTAGGGCAAGTTTTAGTTAAGGATAGTAGTGTTCTAACAAGGAAATAAAATAGCAATTTGAAGGCAATTTGGAAAGGACTTGGGAAAATAGGACATTTTAGAAGTAGGTTGGGGTAGCACAGTAATGGATATGATCGGTTATTTGTGTACTTATGATGTGGCTAGTATCTACAGGTGTTTCGTGGCAATGCTCCTGGATTTGGCAACCTGTGTGGCTTGGTGAAGTTAGAGGAATTCAGTTCAGATGGCTTGGTTATGTGCAAATGGATTTCTAAGTGTTCATGATGGGTTCTACCATGGTTTGAACCGGATAATTTCTACCGATGTACGGAGTATGTTGTGTGTTATGATTTCCTCCTAGAAAAAGCAAGAAAGAGGTTTCTGACTAATAAGGTATGTAATTTGCTAGTGACTCAGAGTTGATAATGGAATTCTTATGCTTGTCACATGATGGCATAATAGATGTGGTGTGTTGTGCGGGAATAGGATTTACATGTACCAGGTCACAGTTCAGTTTTGAAGGGAAGGACATAAATTCTTAGGCATCATGAACGGTTTTTGATGCCTAGGTAAATGATATTACTATCTGGTATAGCTTGATGAGAGTGTACATTTCAGATTTGGCAGTGTGTTTTGATTTATGGGTACTTCGCTGGTATTGCAGCACTCTCCTGGTTGATCGACTGTTGATATTCAATTTTTTGCCAGGTGGCACGGAAGAAGTTTCAAAGTATTTTTCGTGGGAGGATTGTGTATGATAGAGGTGTTAGGCATTCAGGCGGTGGAGGCGGAATCAAATAGGGTGATTCATGTGTTCTATAGAATTGAAGATTGGGAGTTCTCATGAGCAGATTGTTTCATGGTGGTGAACTGTGAAGTTGTGGCCGGAGCTAGCCAGATGATAGAAGGTGTTATGATTCTGTCATTGTGGACTTTCGGAGGTTATTTATCTATTGGTGGCTGACCATAGTTGATTTGGGCCCCATTGGTAGGCTCAATTAGGATGTGTATTCTACACCGAGCCGAATTGATTGGCTCCATACTGCTATTGTTGAATGATGTGACATTCGATTGATGTGAAGCTTATTCCTGCTCTGAAATGATCGGTGAGTTACTCTTCTATGCTACGAGGAGTTATGATTCGTGGTTATATGCACATATGGTGCGGTTCTATTGTGGCCTTATAGCGGAATTTGAGCGAGAATAATATTGGATATTGCTTGGTTGATGATGTATTGGTCATGTTCTTTCGGATTTTATGTGGCATTGTGTCGTTTGCTTCTCTGTGGTTATAGTAATGCACTTTGGGCACTTGATGTTGAATTGCGCATTGTTATTGATTTTAGTATGGTGGCTTGAGGTGTTTCATATGGATCAGTATTTGGATAGGGTCGCGTATTGCAGCAGAGTTATGTGGAAATATGATCCCTTGTGTAAGATTCGTATGTTATGGTTCTGCGGTGTGTGATGGGTTCTTAGCATTGCGTCGGGGTGGTACTTGTCAAGCTTGCAGAACTGTTCTCCTATTTGGGTCATTGTTACGATTGGGTACATTTGGAATGTTGCTATCTGGTGCACGGATTGCACGGGTTGTGGCTTTAAATTGTATTAATGTGTAGTGTCACTAGAGTGGTCGCGTTAGAGGAGATGAGGTCATTGGGCCTAGAATGGATGCTATCAGATTTGATTGTGGTATAATTATGAGGATAATATCGGAAGTCGGCTTTGAAATTGGCTATAGTTCTTGTAGAAGGAACGAGAGCTCCATGACTTGATGGTCTAATGAATGGTTATGAATTCGGTATGTTTCTTTCATCATCGGTATTGTACGAAGGTTTTAGAATGAGGGTTTGTCTGATATGAGGTTTATTACTGGCACTGGATTGATTTGAGTCGATACTGTGATTTGAAATCATTGCTTCGAGCATTCGAGCTATGCGGTATTTGAATTTGAGTATTTGAGTTATGGTTACGGCTTTTGGTACAGATTGTTCAGACATATACGGTATGTAGAGGCAAACTTCTCATCTTATAGGAAATTTCGGATGTTGGAAATTTGATTCAAAGGCTTGTGGGCTAGGTTGAATTGAGAAATTTCAGTTATGCTGTGCTATCAGACTTGTATGGGATATGGTGACATGGGATCACCCCCGGGTATGTACATGTGAAAGCTACACAGCGATTTGATGGCTTTTGGAACAACTCTGGGCACGTTCGAGGACGAACGTATGTTTAAGTGGGGGAGGATGTAACGACCCGATCGGTCTTTTTAAATATTTGCACTTCGCTCAGTTGTTTGAGGGCATGAGTAGCTCTGTATGATGTACTTTGACTTGTGTGAGTCGTCGATTTTGGGTCGCAGGTATTTCAGAATCGAATTGGAAGAAGGAATTTCATTGTTGAAACTTTAAATTGGGAGAGTTGACCAAAATTTAACTCTTTAGAATTTGACCTCGGATTGGAATTTTGATGGTTCTGTTATCTTTATTAGGTGATTTTATACTTAGAAGTGCGTTCGGAATGTGATTTGGAGGTCCGTGATAGAATTAGGCTTGAATTGGCAAAATTGGAAATTTGGCGATTTTAGTCGGCAGTGGAAAATTTGATATCGGGGTCGGAATGAAATTCCGGAAGTTGGAGTTGATTCGTAGTGTCATTTGTGACATGTGTGCAACATTTGAGGTCATTCGGACGTGGTTTGGTTGGTTTCGGCATCGGTTGCCGAATTTGGAAATTTAGAAGTACTTAGGCTTGAATCCGAGGGTAATTTGGTGTTTGAATGTTGTTTTGAGTGATTCGAAGGTTCGACTAAGTTTGTATGTTGATATAGGATTTGTTGGTATTTTTGGTTGAAGTCCCGAGAGCCTCGGGATGATTTCGGAAGGTTAACGGGAAGTTTAAAGTTAGAAAAATGCAGTTGGTGCTGCTGTTCTGGTGTGGCCGCACCTGCGGGTTGGGAACCGTAGGTGCGACTTTCGCATGTGCGGAATTTAGTCGTAGGTGCGGGGTTTGGAAGCCTGGGGTTTTATCGCAGAAGCGAATGAGGGGTCGCACCTGCGAGACCGCAAGTGCGAAGAGGTGATTGTAGGTGCGGGTTTTAGGACCTTAAGTGACTTCCGCAGATGCGGACTTTTGGGCGCAGAAGCGGAGGCCGCAGGTGTGCTATCTGGACCGCAGATGCAGTTTTGCTGGGCAGAAAGGTATAAATTGAACCCTTCGTGAATTTTTGGTCATTCTTCACAATTTCAACTCGGTTTTTGGAGCTTTTGGAGGGTTTTGAAGAGGGAATCAAGAGGATTTCATTGAGGTAAGTTACTTGAGCCTCATACTCGTATATATGGTGATTTTTTCGTTGTTTAATCATTGTAATTAGTGAAAATGAGGGGTTAGAGCTTGGAATATTTGGAGAGAAATTTAAGGATTTGAAAGACCAAACGATGTCGGATTTTGATGAATTTGGCATGGTTAGACTCGTGAGTGAATGAGCTTTCTAGTTTTGTGAATTTTATCGGATTTCGAGACGTTAGATCGGGGGCCGGGTTTGAGCCAATTTCGGGTTTTGGTCTAATTTTGACGCTTTTCTTGTGGAATTCATTCCATTAGCGTATATTGACGGTATTGTACTTATTATGAACAGATTTGGAGCATTTGGAGGTCGAGTCCAGAGGTAAGAGCATTGCGGGGTAGAGATTTGACCGGTTTAAGGTAAGTAACGATTGTAAATCTAGTCCTGAGGGTATGAAACCCCGGATTTTGTATCATTCTACTATTTTTAGTGACGCACATGCTAGGTGACGGACGTGTGGGCGTGCACTGTTGGGAATTTATGACTTGGTCCATCCCGTAGCAACTGTAAAGTTGCATACTTTGTTGAAACAATATGATACTTATATGTTTTAGAAAGAATTTCTGTAAATTGGACTGAATGCCATATTTGGGCCTTGCGCCAATGCTGTTTGGAGCCTTAGGGGCTGTTTCTTACCATCCTCTCATTGTTTTCGATTGAGAATCTATACTCAGTCATGTTTATACTTATTTACCGCATAACTCAGTTTTATGACTCTATTTTGATGCATATTAAAGTTTGGGGCCGAATGCCCTGTTTTACTGAAATGCCCGAGTGGCTTGAGAGGTTTATGACTGAGTGAGGCTGAGGGCCTGATTTATGAGGATGAGTGTGGATCAGGGCTGCCCGCCTGCAGCATATTTATGGCTGAGTGAGGCCAAGGGCCTGATTTGTGAGGATGAGTGTGGATCGGAGCTGCCCGCCTGCAACATACTTTATTATTATAGCACGTGAGTTGTCCGTGCAGATTATAGCGCTTGGGCTGAAGGAGCCCCTCCGGAGTCTGTACATACCCCCAGTGAACGCAGGTACCTACTGAGTGCGAGTGCCGAGTCCTGAGTGACTGGGAGGCATGAGTGATTATGAGGTATGCCCGAGTGGCAAGAGTGATTGTGAGGTATGCCCGAGTGGCACGAGTGACTGTGAGATTTTTCCGAGGGGCTGTTTATGAGTGATGTTTTGCCCAAGGGGCTGTTTATGATTTCATCATTTTTGCTCACCTTTGCATTGAGCCTTTGTTTGAAAAACTGTTGGAAAAATATCTTTAAATGATTTTTTACTGCAACCGGGTTTAAACGAGATGATTTGATTCAAACACTGATTTTTAAAGCATGTTGTACTTTACTGAAATTTCATGATATGAATGTTATATGCTTTATTGCTCGTCACTACTGCTCAGTCTTTATTTATTGTTGTTACTTACTGAGTTGGCGTACTCACGTTACTCCCTGCACCTTGTGTGCAGATCCAGGTGTAGCCGGACACGGTAGCGGTTGTTGATTTTTTTCTGGTTACAGATTTTCTCGGAGATAGCAAGGTAGTTGTTGGCGATCGCAGCCCCTGCTCTTCTCCCTCTTATCTTCCTCTAGTTATATTTAGCTATTTTCCAGGCTGAGTTAGCCTTGATGTTGTTAGACAGATTGTAGTAGATGCTCATGACTAGTGACACCCCGATGTCGCGCTTTTGTTTTCCGCACTTTTATTTTCTTTGATTTGAACTCCTTAAATGAAGGTTCTATGTTAAATAACACTGAAATTATCTTTGAAATAAAAATATCGGTATTGTTTGGAAATGAGTCGGCTTGCCTAGTTCCACGATAGGCGCCATCACGACAGGTTAGGTTTTTGGGTCGTGACATAGTAATTCCAAAATTGTATGTAAATTGAACATTAATATTACATTTAACTTTTTCATGCTCTGATTAATTGTTTGTCATGAATATGATAATTTTTCCTAGATCAATCTCATTCTCTAAACCTAAGTGTCATTGGTGATTACCAAACAAGGTATGCCATCATGTTATGCTCTACATGCTTAACATGATAATTCAAAGTTATTGAGACCATTAATCATAAACTTTAATTAACTTTTTAAAAAATGGATATAATTTTAAAATCCATAATTTAAATCTTTTCTATTTATGGTATTATTTAGGGAACTTTATGAGAAACTAGATGAAGATGTTGTTAATTCTGGTAGAAGAATTTTTATGAGATGTTTGATTCAAGCATGAATGACAAATATGGTTGTAGTTTCTCCCCTTAATATCGTGATGTTATCAACTATTTATGTGAAAATGGCGATACAATATAAAGTGTTGTACAAATTCTTTAATTTAACATGGTAATTATTTTTTGAGTGATGTTTATATATTATGTCTCTTTCTTGATCACTTCATTTGGGTTCACACTTGAGAAGCGTAAACTCATATCTAAAAACTCTAATTTGAATAGAAGTATTGATATTTGTAATTTAAATCTATTTATATAATTAATTTTTGTATGCTTATACATGAAAAAGCTTATCTCTACTAATTGAATTTCTAAAAAAATGTTCTGTAAATACATTAACGTTCTTTATGACCGCGCAAAGTGCGAAAAATTCACTAGTGTAACTAAATCATCAGTATAAGAACGACAGTTATATTCAATACAGAAGTTGCAAAAGGAGAACATTTTAACAATTTAATCCTACTTGAGAGGTGCCAAAACTTATATTGGGACTGCTAGGGGTGTTGACCTAACATAAAATTTTGTATAGTATATAGTATAAACGGGGAGATTAACAGCATTAAAATTTTGTAGCAAACAGGAAAATGTAAATAGATGGTCAGTAGGTACAATATGAAGATCCAGATTTACATACATCTAATTCAGTGCTGCAAAGCTTCTGCCCATCCAAGAATGTCTTTTAAACAACTAAACAGTATGATCACTCACATGAAACATTTAATGAATGTAAAATATAAGGACAAGAAAAGTCGTACACTTCACATAATTTCCCATTTCATCATAATATAATCCCCACCAAAATCGAACTCATGTTAACAGAGGTCAATTCCAACATTTTTGTGCTCAATTTCTCCTGTATGTGGCTGCACCCAAACCTAAAACCTAAAGGACAAAAAACAATGCTGTAGTACGAGAAGCAACCTACACATTTCTTATTAAGAAAAACTGTTAACAAATGGGTTACACATCTTTGATTGTGATGTCACTAATCTAATTTTTCCATCCATGTGCCCCTACTGCTATGAAATCTCATATTTGGATACACTGCTATGGATTGCCTATATGAATACAACCAAGAACGTGATTCACAAAAAAACATAACAAATCACAAATTCCTGGTTGAGCAAAATAATGAATTATCAGCCAAAATCTAGCCAAACTAACTTGGATGATTTACAGAAAATTGTGAAGACATCAGTGCACTATCTTGCCCGTGACTCCACAACTAATCACAGTGAGAAAATCAGACAACGGGCCTGCAGAATATGGAAACAATTAGCAAACTGTATTTCATCACTCGATAAGAAATTAAGGCATGTTAGGTGTTCAATTCTCACTATTGGAAAGAGATTAGTTAAACAAGGCAGTCATAATTGCATTCCAAGATTCCTAAACTCCAGTCTCTTCAAATTCAAAGTTAAAATAATGAGGATCTTATTATCATTTTATTTAGGCGACTTAATTCTCCACATACAGCAAGAAGAAAGCTGTAAAGACAACCCAATACTAGGAGCAAGGTACAACAGAAAACAAAAGGAGGGGAGACGAGATG
Organism: Nicotiana tabacum; assembly: GCF_000715075.1. Lineage (NCBI taxonomy): Eukaryota > Viridiplantae > Streptophyta > Magnoliopsida > Solanales > Solanaceae > Nicotiana > Nicotiana tabacum. The sequence goes on along the minus strand of NC_134094.1, from coordinate 21,691,593 downwards.
AGAGAACTGACCGATTCTTCTCATACTGCAAATGTCGCAAGAAGAGCATGCAACACAAACCAATAGATGATCACACTAAGCCGTAGAACAGGCTGCCGCATTAATGTCCGATCACAAGATACCCTAGAATTCAGACACAATATGGCTTTTGTTAGATAACAAAAATTTCAAATGCATAGAAAATGAAAGCAAGGGATGAAATTTGTCATACCATAGACCATCTATCATGTCAGTTATGGGTCTTGTAAACCGTGGGACAATCCTTGATGTCGTTAGCGACTTGAAACCATGAGCTGAGAGGAAAGAAAGGTGTTATCAGCAGTCTGAAGATGTGAATACCAACCAAACCACCCTTCAAAAGGTATAAGGGGAAGAAGACTTCGGGAATGAATGTAACTAAGACAAAACAGGTAAATTTAGCACTAATCTAGGGATTTCATCTTCAATACAAACAAAGATTCTAACAGAAAGCTCTACAACCACATATATACAAATGAAAAAAAAAAAAACAATACCCTCTTCCACACCCTGTGACCTACTGTGACATACCACCCCGAAGAAAAAAGGAAAGGAAAGAAAAGAGAAAAAGGAATTTAGTTGTCAACCAATCATCAGAGTACTTTCTTAACAACATAATGTCTTTCTAAGATTATCTATCATCAGGAAAACTCAATCTAGTGCCCATCAAGAATGAGAATAAGCAAAATAAAAGAGAGATCTGACAAAGCATGAAACACAAGGTTAAAGAAGCGAAACCATCGAGATTATATAAGAGCAGAAAAAATGTTATACGAAGATATGATGTTTGAAAAAACCTTCATGCGTTATGCCACAGCCTAACAAAGCCGCCTTCCGCAACCACAGTGAAAGTAAGCTCAACCTCCAACCATTTGACATTAGAATCAATATTGGAGTCAACTTACTATATAACCGGAGTAACAAGATAATAGAATACAGTAAACATGTTTACCAATCAAAAAGAATGTTATCAAACAATCACACTTCAATGTTGATTCTTCAAATATACTAGCAATAGAAGTCATTACCCTTATCATCATCTTCATCTTCTAGTTTCCCACTCTCAGGATCCACATCTATAGCAACAGCTACTTGGTCATTATTAGTTTTGCGCAAACTGCGAACTTGAGATGCAACAGTTCCAGGCATTACCCTTTTGTTGGCCTGCATTTGAAGAGCAGAAGAAAATAGTGCCAATAAGTACACCGATCAAAAAAACAACAATAATGCCAAGTATAGCTGCAAGAACATGATGCTTAGCCACATAATACTAAAGATATTATTAGAGATGAAATACAAAGACCTTTCAGGGCTAATCCATAGCATGCTATTATCATTTTCCAATTCTTTCTATACAAAGCAGAGTCTTACTACAGGTCCATAGCTTGGTGATATTAAATTAGTATTCAACATCTTGAATCTGAAAAAATTAACTTTCTCTACCATCATAAACGTTTGAAAATACATTTCAACTTCCTTTTGCTGTTATATTATATTGATAGAAATCCTGTAAAAACCAGCGATTAAACGCAAGGTCACTGTCACACATAATAATCCATATTAGCCAAGCACTACTAGATAATCATTACTACCACTACCGTCATCCAAGAATGTGTACTCATTCGTTCTGAAATCAAAACTCAAAAAAGTTTACATATGTATATAATGAAGCCATCCTTAAAAAGAGAGACTTGGGCATGTGAAAGGCTGATAATAGAATCTGTGTTCAAATGTTGCCCAAATCCAGTTAAAACCCAGAGTAGACCATACAGATTCTAACCGATGATGAGTTAGACCATCCGCATCAATGGATAAGAGGAAAAGCAGAGAGTCAGAAACCGTGTGTCTTTGTTGTGTATCAAACCAAACCCAAACAAAACTTCACAAACAGCCCCCAAACTTTTAAAGGTTATCATTTTGATCCTCACTTTTTCAACTTGTTTTTAAATATATACTTCATTAATGATCCCTTCCATCTTCTGCTATTGTCCAAAAATGCAAAATAACTATTTATCTTCCTTAAGTTTTGTAATATTGTTTGATGTTAAAATATCAATACTAGTCTATATTAGTATTTCTTTAGGATCACTGAAGCAATGGTCCATATTTTTACATAGTAGAGGATTGTTACAGTTTCCTGTCTCCAAAAGAACCAATCTATACACATTTGTTTTCTAAAACTTTTCTCTAGACACAATAATCCAAACAAAAATTTCCCTCAAGAAGAAGATCTCCGGAAACTCTCACATCAAATATAGAGCTCCAGATTTCCTGGGAAGTGATTCTTTAATTTCCCTCAAGAAGAAGATCTCCGGAAACTCTCACATCAAATATAGAGCTCCAGATTTCCTGGGAAGTGATTCTTTTTTTTAAGTCGGAAGTGACTTTATTGTTTTCCTCCAGAACTCAAACTTTAGTAAAGATTGTCATGAAGTACATATATACTTAGAACAGAATGATGTGGAGAGCAGACTCAATAAGCATCCTCAGAAATTCATTTATTAGCACATCCTTCCCACGTTCTCCTTCCACCAAAGGAGGACAACGGCAGTCTGTTTAGTTATTGAGAATCATCGGCAGACATGATCTCATTCTAATATATCCCACACCTTTTAGCATCTTTCTTTTTTCTCAAGAGCACCTATTCCTCCTTTTGCTAGCTTTTCCCAGAAATTTCCCAGGATCATTTTTTTTTTTTTTTTGGAAAGGTACGTACATTCCCCTGAATCAGTTCTTTCAGGAAATCTTGGTAACGGAGAGCCACAAAATCTTGCAGCATTTGGCATTTGTATTTTTCATGTCCTACATTTCACCTCATTGCGGATATGAACTTTAAATTTCCAGTTCACTGATATGTAAATCCCTTTGGCTTATCTAATTTAATGTAAATCCTACCTGCTTCCAGTTTGACCTAGTTCATATCAAAAGCTAATGTTCCCTCTAAGGCGTCTGTACAAGACTGACAATAGAATAGACGATTTTGTTCAAAGTACAAGAGCTCATCCAATAGGTATATGATGATAATATGAAACAAATCACTTGCTAATTCTTGTACTACTGATATGCTGGATCTTTGTCGTAGTTTTAGTTAATTACTAGATGGAGAATAAGGAACAGTAATCAAGCATATTCAGATTTTGAAGACAAGTATCTACAAAACAAATAAATCTTTTAATATGCTTCACTTTAATTGGCTGATATGTAATATTATCAATTATAAAACAGTTAGGCAGCTTGATGGAACCAAAAAATAAAATTGATGAAATAGAACGAAATAAATGAAATGACATACCACTGGCTCTATCTCTATAATTTCCGACGTAGAATTTACTAGTTGCCCCATGTCACTGGCCCCTCGAAGCATGGTTAATTGAGATTCCTTGTCACGCAAAGAGTTCTCAAGAAATTCTTCTTTCCTAACCAGCTGTTCTACTTTATCTTTCTCAACTTTCAACATTAAATCTCTCGTCTGTGCCAGTGCACGCAGATCCTCCAGCTCAGATACCACAGACACGACCTGCTTCTCTAACATTTCCTTATATTCATGGATCTGGCTAATTTTTGCATCATCATAATTCATATCATGCGTCTGGACTCGGGAAATCATTTTGTCAACCCATGACAAAAAGTCACGGATTTCATCAGTATTTCTTTTGCTACCCATCTGAGCAGAAGCTATTGCATCATTAGTGCATCTTGTAACTTCTTGCCTCAAGAAAGAAATCTCTGTATCTCGCTCTTGTAATTGTGACTGAAGATTCTCAACCTCAGACAAAAGGCTTTCAGATAGTTGATGAAGTTCATCAAATTTGCTTACTGTAACAGAAAGCTTCTTCATAATCTTCCCGCGGGAAACTTCAAGGTTCTCCATATCTTTATTTTTTTGAAGTAGGACTCTCTCCATTTCTTCAATCTTGTTTGTCATGTCTTCCATTTGGGCCTCCTCCTCATCGAGTGCTTGCATCAGTGCCTCATTTTCTATAGTCATACAAAATAGAAAATACTTCTAGAAGTCAGAGTTTGGTTGAAAGCTGATAACAAACAAAAGAATTAAGTTCAAAATTTCAAATGCTGGAAATTGAGCTCAATAAAATCACCTTGTTCCTTTGCAGCTAGCATGTCTTCAAGTGCTTTAACTCTTAACTGTAAGTCAGCAAAGCTGGACTCCTGATCTTGCAGTTCTTTTATCCTGTGTGCCAGAGAATCTCGCTCCTCCTCCATCAGGTCCACCTTCCTGTGTAAATCATTCATCTGAGATTTTGCTATTTGAAGCTCTTGTGAATAACTCTTTGAAACAGATTCAGCTTCCTTAATCTGACTAACAAGTTCTGCACAAATTTTTTCTCTCTGTATATCCTTCTCCTGAAGTTCTTTCTGAAGATTTGATATAGCAGCTCTCATATCCTTTTGGCCAACTTCAGCAATATCACTTTGCAGACTCATAATATCTTTCACAGCCATGAATAATTTCTCTATTACTGACCTAATACCTTCCTCAGAAAACTGGTCAGTCTTCTCAGCTAAATCATTTCCTTCAGCTAAACTTCGATACACTGAATTGATTTTGGAAGCTCCAGTAGCTAAGCTGTTTCCAGCCAATTCGGATTTTCTGCTTTCAATTTCCATGACCAAAGTGGTACAAGCTTCATAAAGCATAGCATTGTATCTTTGCACAGTAAACAATTCTGCATCTTTCTCCTTTTGAATAGATTCTAACCGCATCACGTCTGTCTTCAACGAATTTGAGTGCTGCTTATGGTAGGATATTTCTTCATGTATGGTTCTTAATATCTCAGATATATGGGCAGTTTCTTCATGCAATAAATGGGAATGCCTGTTTAACTTTACGTTGATAGAACCAATTTCTTTATTGAAAACCTGCAGCAAGTACACAAACATTCTTACTTCAATAGTCCTTTCAGTTCTCCATCATCTAAGCATTTGGAGGAGGAATATATATTGAAACAAAAAGTTGAAAAAGATCTGTGAAAACCTAGAATATTCTTTAAGGAGAGAATGACAGATGAGGATGAAAAGCACAATAGAAAGCAATGAGAACAAACTATGGAAGCAGGAAATGTGTAATACAGAACAGTCATCTGGTACTACAAGATCAGAAGGGAACACACTGGTACAAAATCAACAAAAACTGCTATGTATCAGTACCAGTGAATTTCACAAGGTCTGACGCTAACAAGATTTACTAATATATGTCTGGTAAATTTCTCAGACATATAGGAAGAGATTCTGGACCTTATACTAGTCATTTTCTCCTTATTTTTCTATACTAATTGCAAGGGAGATTAGAAAAGTGTGACGAAATAATGTATTTCCTTTCCTTGTCCCACAAAAAATAAGAATCTTTTTTTCCTTCACCAAAATATTTGGAGATCAACTACCTTAGCAAACTTCAAATAGTGAAGCATGTCCTACAATGTATGTTCCCAGCCCAGAATCAATGTTAAGAGGAAATCCACTTTTAATCAGCCTTAATTAGATTATCGAAATTCTTAACTATTCAAAGATGCCACATCATCATATAAACTAGGTTAAAAAGCTGATTGGAAATTTTTAAACTTTCCAAAAAAATGAAAAATCTTCAAATCAACCCGCAGAAAGAAGTAAGCTATTTTCTTGATAATCTTTTGCTAGCTTATTCATGGAACAACTGGAAAGTGATAGACTTGATAGTTGATATTGCTCAGCCCCAAAGAAATTTATAAGCATTCAAAATAAGACAAGTGACATGAAATGACATAAAACTGTGGTACCTTGTTTTCCGCTTCTGCAAAGTTAAGGCCACTTGAAGCATCAGTCACATGTAGAGAAAAGTGATTTTGATCAGTTGGTTCTAGGCATACTTTCATACTAGAACCGAGATTGCGCATAGTCTCCAAATCCATGGATAGAACATCATTGAGCAAACGGTCAAATACAAATAGATCCTCCCTTAGCCGATCCACACCAGATTTTAGCATCGTGATTTCAGCTAATTGGTTCTTTCTTTCTTCTGAGTGAGCAAAAGATAGCTTTTCTAAATGTGCAAGAGCCTCATGTTTGGCAACTTCAGCAGATTCTTTTTGCTTGGACAGTTCAAAGAGTTCACTCTGAGACTTTGTTAGCTCCTCTTGTAGCCCATCATTTCTTTCTTGCACCTCATTTAACTCTGCAAGAAGTAGCTCAGCTGCTCTTTTAGATTTTTTTGCTTCATGTTCGGAAGAAGTAAGAGCTGACTGCAAATCATGGCATAATTGCCCAACAGTTTTTAGCTTCTCGACAGGATCACCAATGTTAGACCCAACATTAACATCATCCAGAGCACTCAAAATCATGCTCAAGGTACAGTCTTTTTCTGCCAATTGATCTCTCAGGATTGAGCTCTCAGATTCTACGGTCTTTATCCTCTCCTGGAATACAGATAAATCTTTTTTCTTTTGTTCATAGTCTGAAATAGCATTTTCCTGCAACTTGATCTCGGATTTTAAGCGCTCCACTTCACCATTCAACTCTTCAATTAATTGCTTCAAGCTGTCCCGATGTTGCACCAAGGACTTGCCTTTCCTAACTGCAACATTCAATTTTTCTCTTAAAGAAGATGACTTCTGTTCCTCCTGACTGAGTAGATCTTGCATTTCTTTATTTTTGATACCTAATTCTTCAAGTTCACGAACCAATGATTGATTAGTCAACACAATATTCTCCCTCTCCTCCTTCAAGGACAACAAGTCGCTGAGAGCATCCTCCAATTTTCTGCTGAGAGCACCTCCATCTGCATCTTCAGCACACCTGACATTACTTTCTCTCTTTTCTTCATGAGAGAGATCAGCCCCTTTATCAACATGCTCATGTGTTGACTCGGACTCAGAAGGTAAAGAAAGAGCGGTATACTTCTCTATAAGCTTCCTAAGTAACTGTTCCAAAGCTTCAGTGCTACCAGAGCTAAATAACGCATCATCTGTCTCAGAATTCGGAAGGACATCTTTGACCATATCTCCTAATCTTCTTATTTCACCTTCAAGATGATGAATACGCTCCTCTGCTCCAAGCATTTCGTTCAGTTTCTTCTGCAAGTCACCTACTCTGCTCCGCAAATCATCATTAGTTATGTCAGATTGGGCAGTTTTCCTTGACATTTCCTCATAATCAAAGTTAAGAGACTCCAAATTCTTCAAAAGCAACTCTTTCTCACTGACAACCAATTGATATGCATTCTCAAGCTCAGATATTTTTCTGCGTGACTCTTCCAGTTCAGCGCTTGCTGATGCAAATAATGATTCAAAATTATCATACTTTTGTTGGAGAGAGTTGTACTGGTTTTGAGTTTCTGAAAACGCAAGCATTAACCAACCAATCCGATCTTCTGGCTCCATAGATCTCAAGTGTGAAGGCATATCTATCCCGTCCAAGATCTCTTCCCACTTCTGAACAAGGTTGTTTCTTTCCATCAAGGATTGTTCAAGCATCTCATTTTGTTCTGCCAACCCATAAAACTTGCCCTGGAGCTCCTCAAATCTTCTTCTAAGGTCTTCGGAAGATCCCAAGTTTGACTGTGCCGCCTCTTTCCATCCATCAGTGAGTGCATATCCAGCATCAGAGTATGATCCTCCAATAGAGCTCTTCTGATCCCATTCAGCCAGATGCAAAGAGTTCCCAGCAACTGACTTTGCCAACCAATCAACTTTTTCAATGATATCCTTTGAATGGAAATGCTCCGGAAGCTCCAAATCTTCTAAAATCTCCTCTACTCTCTGAAGAACAGAGTCTTTGAGAAGGAATGACTCCCTTAATGCAGTAGCAGAGTTGCGAATGTATGAGAGTTCAGATTCCAAAGCTTCCATGCGCTCACCTGCCTCCGAATAGGTCTTGAGTTTCATTTCAACTTCCTGAAGCCTTGCATCTTTCAATTGCAACTCCTCAGAGCATTTCTGCAGTTCAGAGGATGTGTCTGCAAGAGATTGTTTAAGACTGTCACGCTGCACAATCAAACCTTTGCCTTTGGTGACTGCTATGCCAAGCTTCTCTCTTAGAGCTGACACCCGTTGCTCAGACTGTTCAATATCAGCAACTTTCTCTTGATATTGCGAACCAATAGCTACAACCTCTTCCTCAGCTCTCTTCAAACTTTCCCTAAGGACAACAACTTCATTTTCACATTGAACAAGTAACAAGCTCAAGTGATCCATTTGTCCCTGCAGATCAATCACTTGTGCTTCCTTGGAAGCATATTCCATCCTGGACAACCTCGCATGTTCAGTTGCCTCTTTACACTTCTGAACTAGGAGAGAGATCAGGGACTCTAGACAGGATACTGGGTCATTAACGTTGGTTTCAAAGCTATCCAAAGCAATGACTCCTTCAACCACTTGAACCATCTTTAAAATAGAATCGGATTCAAGGGATCTTTTGCTCAGTTCTTCAAAATCATTTGTCCTGGCCATCAACTCAGACTTCAGTTTTCCATTTACAAATTCAACTTGTGCTTTCTCATCAAGAAACCTTTGCAACTGCTCCAGTAGGGAATCAAAAGCACCAGGATGAGAAAGATCTACTGATTTCTCAGGATCGTCAACTTCAGCTTCTTGTAGATGCCCTGGCGTTTCATTCACAAGTTTCTTGAGGTTACTATAAATCTTATGCATAAGGCTGGCAGACCTTTCATTTTCAACTTGCAAGAAGTCTAACTTCTCATTGACTTCACGGGAGGTACTCATTGACTCATGGCGAGAAGCTTCAACTTGATCCTGCAATGCCTCAATCACATTGATGGCAGCATCTATAGATGCAGCAGTACGGCTACTTAAGTTTATGCACCCTAGACCATGGTCTATTCTTGACGGCAAAGAGGAGCCAACAGTCTCAACAGACAAATCTAGCCTCCGAAGTGTCTGAAAAACCTGATCAATTGTAGAGTTCCATTCTTCTCGAAGTATTGATCCTCTGTCAGCAACTTCCCTATAAAGAGCTTCTACCTGATTAGAGATATCAGAACCCATCTCTTTGCAGCTTTCACGCATTTCACCCAGCTGATTTTGCAAAATAGATAGTTTTTCCTGATAGCTGCTAAGATTCCCCTTTAACTTATTGTTCTCAGATTTTGCGGCGATTTCTTGCTTGCGCAAAGCTTCATTTAGGACCCTAATTTCTCCCTCCTTTTCTTTAGCATTCCAGAAACATCCCCCTAAAGATTCATTGAAAACCATTAGCTCAACGTTTGCTCCTTCCAAAAGATCAATATGTTCATTCAGAGACTGGCATTTGGCCCTGAGTTCTTCAGCAGCAACCACAGCAGCTGTTTTGCAGCTCTTCTCTCCCTCAAGAAATTGGTAGCCGTTGCCAGCTTCCAACACCAAATCTTTCAGCAACGCTCTTAATGTTTTTGTTAGCCCTTGAATTAGCACATATGGATCTCCATCTGTTTGATTTTCAAATGACTGAAGCTCCTCTGGGTGGTGCTCGTCATCATGGTCCTTTGGCTCAAAAGCTTGAATAAGTTTTGACACACCAGGTGAAACCGCTTTACCAGATGACCTACTCATAGAAGCTGACTGAGAGTGCATATCTCCAATTGCTTTCTCAAGTTTTTCAAGTACTCTCTCTGCCTCCTCCTCGTGTCTTTTCATAACTCCAAACCATTTTGAACCATCATCATCAATCAGATTTGCGGGTGCAGAGCTAGACTGGCAAGAAACTTCAAGTTGAGGTCCAGCTTCCCTAGATTGATATGCAAAGCTACTTTGGTTAGGTGACTCTGTCTTCATCACTTCAAACAACTCCAAGCTTCTCTTCAGATGCATGTTCTTCTCGGTTAGTTGTTCAATACGCAGAGTTGAGTCTTTCAGGTCATCTTCCGCCTTATTGCACGAGTTCTTATATTCTGCCAACTGAAATGACTGTTTCTCAGACTCAGAGAGAAAATACTTATTCTGCTCCTCAAGCTTGTTTCTCTCTTCCATCAAATGCCCTTTTGCTTCGGCCACTTCCATCTGCAGAGCTTCAGCTAGAGACTTGGACTCCTTAAATTCCAACCCTAGATTCTCAGTTTCACTGAGCAAAGACTGTTTTTCCTCCTGAAGCTGTTTTTTTGCTTCTTTTACAGATATCAAGGTCTCATTTACATTCTTGTTCTCAACCTGAAGAGCTTCCACAACATTTTTGTGATCCGACATTTGAGTGAGCAGTTTCTCATTCTCACTGAGTAGGTGCTCCTTCTCTCCATCAAGTTTCCTTTTCTCCTCACTCAAAGAAGTGAAATTCTCTGACAACTCTGCATTTTCCAACTGCAGTGATCCGAACAAAGTTTTAGACTGTGCTAGCTCTGTTCTCAGTTTTTCATTCTCAAAAACAAGATTCTCCTTCTCCTCCAAAAGCTTCTTATTCTCTTCAGATAACAAATTAAGGCTTCCTATTAAGCTCTCATTTCGAACCTGTAAAGTTGCCACCAAATTCCTGCAGTCAACCATCTCAGAAGACAGACTTGCATTTTCACCAAGTGATGTATCCAAATTAGTCTGCAATTCATTTATTCTTTCAGAAAGTTCTCCAACCTCACCTTTAGAAACGTGAACCTGCTTTTGGAGGCCATCCCTTTCAGATACAATCAATTGAAATTCAGTTCTCAACTGCGCAAGCTGATCAGCAAGGATATCATTCTTCTCTCCAAGGTCATTCAATGAAGCTTTGGCCGCAGATATTTGATCAGTCAATGTATGATGTTGACGACTGAGTTCCATCTGAAGTTCTGACTCTTCAGCTAGCTGCAAACAAGAGACATCTTTTACAAGACTTGCTAGGTATAGCTGTTCTTTGAGCTTCTCAAAATCGTCAAAAAGCTTCGAAGAAGGTGCATTTGGAGCTGATTCTCTGCACGTGAGCAAGAACCTAAAGCCATCTTCATCAAGGTCTCGTACCACCTCCGCCAGCTGATACAAGCTAATATAACTTTCATCTGACCTCGATGAGATGTTCACCATTTTATTTTTTACAGAATCCCCAGAAACAATATCTATGGAGTCAGAAATTTGAATATTATCCCTGTAATTTTCATATTCACCAGCACTCGAAGGCCTTTCTAGTTTTTCTTCCTCGTGCAAACCAGAAGCTGCATCTTCCATCTGATGACCTACCATTTGAGAAATTATTAAAGAGAGTTCATCCATTCAGGTAAAAAATCAAGAGTAGTTGGATGCCTACCACTGTCCTCAGCTATTTCTGCATTTTGAGTTGCTAAAACAGCTGATAGAACATTATTTGGCTCGCTGACTTGAATGTATTCAGCTTTTGTTTCCTCATTGCCCTCATCTCCCACTAGAGTGGCTGTCTGGCTAATAGAAGTCTCAGTTGATTCGTTCAAAGGGAGCTTCTTGTCTCCTTCAATCTCTACCTCACTGCTTGAATCAACTTGCTTCGAACCTGAATTATGTGATTCCTGCATTGTCCCTACCCAGCAACAATGAGACTTTCATTATAGGCAAATACACACAATTGGATATATGACATGCAAAAGGGCATGGATGTCAAGAGAGAAGGCACAACCTACATCTGATACCTGCTCCGATACATGCGGCCTTTCCACTTCTACTTGGTGAGCAACTGCTTCATCAGCACTGGAATAAGATGAGAAATCAACAGGAACATCCGTTGTGGAACTTTTAGCGGAAACATCAGAAGCAATAATTCTGGGAGCTTCCAAATACGCGTCTGTTACATCTTGGATTACCATTTTGGCATTAGCATGTTCAGAAATTGAAGATGAACCAACAATATCCCGATCACCAGAATCTGAATTCAAAGAAGCTTCAGGTTCACCAGCATCCTCTTTTACCAGCTTGCCACTGGCTGATGTCATTTCAACTGTTTCAACGTTGAGCGACTCATCAAGAGGAGGAGCTTCAGCATGTGTTACTGAGACATCCTTTCTGGTAAGTGACTCCGAGGAAGTAGGAGTGCCATCACCTCTGTGAAGTGGTTTTTCTTCATCAGGAACTTGATCTGACTTTGCCGTCACGTTAACAAGATCTGGAGTAACATCACTGCCAGATTTACTGGCGTTACTTGATTTACCACCTTTACCGTCTTTCTTCTGTCTAAATTGTTGAAGCTGGTAAACATAAGAATATCACATTAATTAAATCTGAATAAATCGGAATAGATTTAATTTACGAAAGAGATCATACAGAACACTATGAAAGCCATAAAATCTTTTTAATCTGAGTTTCCTCCAATACTAGCACAGGCACAAGACATGAGTGTCATAAGTCCTATAACACATTGAGTCACCCATGAACATGTGAAATCTTCCAAAATTATGTAGACATAATTTTCTTTTTCAAATCAGTTTACATACACACATACACACAGAGAGACCATAAATATTTCATTAAATTATCTTGATAAATAAAAGAACATACCAAACAAACTTTATTAGCTTGTAATGCCTCACACCACAAAACAAGTCCCGGAAGAAGAGAGTGCTGAGACTATATGGCCGAAGTAAAGAAGGCTACCTCATCCCGAAGAAGTGTATGGTGATGCGGTAAAACAAGGGTAGTTGGGCATGCAAAGCGGAGGGTTACAGCGCACGTGAGAATTAAAGCACCACTGTAAATCCCATGCCGGTGCGATATTTTCGAGATTTTCTTGTGTTTTTACACTGTAACTATATAAGCTTCAACCCTAATGTATATTAAAGATTTTTGACAGCTCTTAGCAGTCCATGGAAAGAAGAAAAGAATATTAGGGTGAACCCAATCAAGATCATGATTCTTCAAGACTCGAAAGTAAGATATTTTTCTTTTTTGATCGGCGAGATACAAACGTTAAACTCTAATCTTGTGAGATTGGGTTGAGTTGCATCATGAGTTTTCCTAGCTTCGAGATCAACTCATAATTATTGTTGGGTTTAGTAAGGATTAAGAATAATTTAGTAGAATTTTAGGGCAATCCTATATTACCACTCATAATGATCATATCCCCAATTCTCCATTTAAAAAAATGATAAAATCCCCAATTCTCTTGTAGTTTCAACAAATTATAGAAATTATCGTGTGGATAGTGCAGTTAGGAGTAAAAAGAGTTCAAGAGCTTTTAAGGTTGATAACCCTACTTATAGCCCAATTTTTCATAACTAGCATAAAGCAAGAGATGTATTTTTTTATTATTCATAAAGCAAGAGATATATAACGTTTTGATTAAAGTATTATGCTTGAAAAGCATGCTGGGACGAGCGTATAGTAGATATAAGCCTTAAGTGTTCGCTGCTTAAAGTATTTCTTTTTTGGGAAGAATTAAATAAAAACATTATAAGCAGCAAACACACTATTGCTTTTCAACTTTTGCTCAAAGAGTTGGAATAGCCCAGAGATTTCCTATCTTCACTCAGGAGGGGAATAGCTCAGATTTACGGTCATGTTCCCCTATGGAGTGATGTATCTAGTACCTATGCTTTTCAACTTTTGCTTTTTTCTCTTTTGGGGATAAAACAATACAACAACAACAACAACATACCCAGTATTATCCCACACCGTGGGGTCTGGAGAGAGTAGTGTGTACACAGACCTTACCCCTACCTTGTGAGGATAGAGATGTTGTTTCCAATAGACCATCGGCTCAAGAAAGCATAAGCACTACATTAATAAAAATATAGACAAGAAGGGATGGCACCAAAAAGTCATATAAAAACAGAATAAAAACAACAAGATAGTAAGGTAATCAACAATGAAAGAAAATAACGGTTAGTCATAAAAATCTACTATCAACAGAAAGCGAGACTGCGTACGAATACTACTGTTATGAACACTCTAGACTACCTACCCTACTACCCTAATCCTCGACCTCCACACCTTCCTATCAAGGGTCATGTCCTCGGTCAGCTGAAGCTGCGGCAAGGCTTGCCTAATCACCTCTCCCCACTTCTTCTTCAGCTTACCTCTACCTCTCCGTAGGCCCTCCAATGTCAACCTCTCACACCTCCTCACTGGGGCGTCTGTGCTGCTACTCCTAACATGACCAAACCACCTAAGCCGCGCTTCCTCGCATCTTGTCCTCAATAGGGGGCCACACCCACCTTGTCGCGAATAACCTCATTCCTAATCCTATCTAACCTGGTGTGCATCCATCTCACACCAAGTAGGTGTTAAAAATCGATACATAAATTTACCCACAGTCATCTACTATCTCAATGATCTGGACGTGTAGTTATCTCCTCTTTACACCAAAATAATATATGAAGTTTGATAAAGAAATTGATGCAATTTAAAATTGTTTCAACATCCTGGAATATTCTCTTATTTCTTTCATTCCAAATTCCTCATTTTCCTCTATACATCACGAGCAGGTGTCGGAATTCCATATTAAGCTATGTTGCGCGGACTCTCCAAAATGACGCAGCACCCGTTTCGGATCCTCCAAAAATACACTACATTTGAAGGATCCAACACGCACCTGGCGACATTTTCGGAGAGTACGAGCAACATAGGTATTAAGAAGATTCATCATCATTAAACTATTTCAAGTACAACTAAATCCTCATCTATTATCTAGGCTTAGGATTGGCTATACTTCTCTGATTTCTCTAATTTTATATATTTTACAACTGCAATTATACAGCTTAGACAAACAACTCTTTTAATGGCGATGGTGTCCGAGCCATCTTGAACACAACTCAACTATTACATCAGGTTACTTGCTACCTCCCACAAGCGGAAACTTTGTCCAATTCTCAAAGGTTTTTTGTTTCTTTCTCTGTTTTTTCCCTCTATTTATAATGGTGGTATTTGGTTCAGTTTGTGCGCAGCTTGACTATTCCACCTGGTATGTGCTACGTCCCATCAGCATACCAGGTAATTGTGCCCGAGCCCGCAAGGTAGATGGGAAAAATCCACCTAGTGCTTTTTACAGCTTAGCAGCTGGCATGAACTATGGCTGTCCAACGGGACGGGACGTCCCGTCCCGTCCCACTTAATTTTAAACGGGATGTCCCCATGTTAAACGAGACACGGGATGGGACGGGATGGCCATTTCGTCCGGTTTATCCCGTCCCGTCCCGTCCCGCGTCCCTTTTTTTTTAAATTATAGCCGTTGGGCAACGGCTATAATTGCAAAAATAGCCATTCCCAACGGCCAAAAACGGCCATATTTGGCCCCCACTCCCAACGGCCAAAAACGGCCATATTTGGCCCCCTACATGTGAAATATGTAAGCAACGATTTGTGCACACCAAAAGTGGTGGGACGGGGGGCTTATCTAGGCACTTAGGTAGGGACCACAAAGCTTTATGGATACAAGCTAAAATAGAAGCCGGACAAATACCGGATCCTAGCACTGGTACTAGCACTCCTAGTATATCTGGCGGGGGTTCTAATTTTTTACAACAACAGCTTGACCCTGCTTCTGGTACGATTTTACGCCCATATAACAAAGATAGAGATCGTGAGAACTTAGCAAAAATGGTAGCTGTATGTGGCTTACCTTTTACCTTTCCTTCTCACCCTGCTTTTGTTCATTATATACAAGAAACTTATAATCCTTCTTTTCAAGGTTTTCCTAAGACTACAGTTAGAAATGATGTTTTTAAATTTCAAACCGAATATCTTCAGTATATTCGTTGTGTATTTTTTCACTTAGATTGTAAAGTGTCCATCACATCTGATATAGGTCGTAGTCCTAATGGTTGTGATTATTTAACTGTTACATGTCATTGGGTTGATCATCACTTGAACATGCAAAAACGTATTATTGGTTATAAATTTGTTGATTCAAAACACACTGGAGCATATATTGCAACTACTGTTCTACAAATACTTGATTTTTATGGACTCATTGATAAAGTTTTAACTATCACCTTAGATAATGCTTCTGCTAACACAACTACAGCAACTAGTTTAAGAACTAGATTTTGTCCAATTAATCCGGCAATTTTTCATGTTAGATGTGTATGCCATATTTTTAACTTGGTTGTAAAAGATGGTATTAATTTATTTTCTGATGCTTGTAGTAAAGTACAACATGCTTGCGGCTATATTTTTCGGGCTAATAAAGCGAGTAGAATTCGTGAATTTGCTCAACAATGTGCTAGTGCTAACCTTCCATATAGGAAAGTTCCAAAAGATGTTTGTACCAGGTGGAATTCTACTTATGAAATGCTTAAAGTTGCTTATGATTATCGGGTGCCTATACAAAAGGTATTTAATATGCATAATGGTATTCCCGCTGATCAAATTGTTGATTCTGATTGGGATCAGATCAAAGAGCTTACTAAATTTTTAGAAAATTTTTATTATGCTACAAAACAATTTTCTAGTATATATTATCCTACTATTACACAAATATTATGGTATATTTGTGGAATTTCTATTGTATTTGGTAAGTATAAAACTAATCCAACTTATGCACCGGCCATTAATGAAATGATTGCAAAATTTAAAAAGTATTTTTCCCTATTCCCCAAGTTTATTTAATTTCTACTATACTTAACCCATCTTTAAAATTAAGAGGTGCAAAGGGACTTGTTCGTAAAATTTATGAGAATTTAGCAATTCAAGAAAATGAACAACCATCTCTCGAAGAATGCCAAGCAAACATATATTCTTATGTTAGATCAATGTTTGATAAATATAAATCTATGGAAACAACAGGCAGTGAAACTGCTCCTTCTACTTCTAAGTCTAGAGTAGAAGTTCTATGGGAAGATATGGATGATATAACAGGTTTTGATTCCTCTATTGATGATGAACTTGATTCTTATCTTAATCAAGGATTGGAAAGTATTAAAGACGAAGAAGGCAACGAACAACTTTTGGCATGGTGGAGGAAGCGTGGCAAGGCTTTTCCAACACTTTCCATAATGACCCGAGATATCCTTGCTATTCAAGCATCATCAGTAGCATCGGAGAGTGCTTTTAGCGCGGCAAGATTTCAAATCGGAGATCATAGACATTCATTAGCGGAGGACAGCCTAGAGATTTCCGTATTATTCAGAGATTGGATTAATTCAGAAAGAAGAAATCTTGGTTTTGAAAAATTAACCACTAGGAAAGAAGAAGAATACAATGAGATACTTAGCACTGGGAGCGATGACGGCATGGAACTCATGGAACATCAATCAACATTGCCAATTCCAGAACAATGTCCGAGAGAAATTATAGATAAGTTACAACGAAGTTATATAGGAGCTTACAAATATTAGTATGATAATTTTTTATTGGCTACTAAGAGGCCTAGTTCAAAGTTCAAACAGAACCCTTCCTAGAAGGTGGCTGCATAGTGCTCTTCAAAAGAATTATATTTGTATGTGAGATTTGAAAGTTCTATTAATAAAATAAAAGGCTCTAAGCGTTGAATTTGTTTTATGAATTCTCTTACACTCGAAATTATATTAAATAAATTATAACTCTATTATATATTTATAATTGCTAGAATATTTTATTACAAGTCTTTTGTTTTAATATTTTATAATTCTTTACTTAGTTTCCTAATTTTTGTTTAATTTTTAAATTTATTGAATAAGTCAAAAAACTAGATGTTGTAAACTTTAAAAACTTAGTCATTGCCAAAAGAATATACATTGTCAAACTCAATGCTTAAATAATTTTTTTTAAAATGGCATTTAAGGCCCGCGAACCCGTCCCGTCCCGTTTGTTAGCGGGATGGGATGGGCCTACCGTCCCGTCCCGTCCCGTTTGTTAGCGGGACGGGATGGGCCTACCGTTTCATCCCGTTTGTCCCGTCCCGTTAATTTTGTCCCGTCCCGTCCCGTTGGACAGCCATAGCATGAACACACCGGCTATTTCACTAGGTATCTTCGCCTCCCATCAGCCCAGGTACCGAATCACGCTGCCCAGTGCCCACCAAGGCTTAGTCAAATGGTAAAAACCCATCTAGTGTTTTAAAACTGTGCAAAATAAAAAAGAGTACGGAAATGGTTACCTTTTTGCGACCGGCAGCAAGCAGATCGGTTCGGCTCTTATTCTTGTCCATCCGATCCGATCCGATACAGCTGCAATTCTTTTAGTTAATGCTCTTTTAACACCATTACCCTTCAACAATCGAACTGTAAGAAAATCAAAAATTCAGATAAACTATCAAAATAGCCCTAATTCAAAAGATTGAAATACAGGAAATTAAATTAAATTAAATGAACGATTCATATACCTTTCGAATTCTATATTTGAATCGCAAGAAAAAAAAATCTGTATTGAATCTCAATTCTATTCTATTCTGAATACATAAATATATTTCTTCTGTTTTTCTTTTCCTTCTCTTTTGGGCTATGAATTCGTTATGAGTTTTTGTTTGAGAAGAGTGAAGACGACGCTGATTATCTTTAGATCTGACGCAAAGGTGGTTGGTTGCTGGTGAAAATTGGGTAGGCCCAGCTTTCAGTTACAATGGGCCTGTCAACCGTAAGACTACAAATGACCCGTACCCGGCCCATTTTTAATTGACATGGGTTGGGAAAATATTCATATTAAATTAGAAAATAAGAAAAGAAATAAAATGGACACAGGACGATGAAGGAAACTCATTTTCCTTAAGGAAAAGGAATTGCACTGGCGTTTGAAGATTGAAGTTTCGTTAGAAATTAATCGGTCGTGGTTACTAAAAATAGTTGTCTCAAATTATATGTTACTTTAGAAGTTCAAGAAAGAATTGATTATCTTTTTTTCTTTTTTACCCTTAGTGACAATTATCCTTGAAGATTACAAATACCCTAATTATGAATAACTTTGTTCAAATACCAATGAAAAAAGATTAAATATTAAGACATGAATAAGGGTAAAGTAGTCAAAATTATATCTTAATTAATTTTTCTTGAGAAACGTGTACAAAAGAATCATGACAGATAATATGGGATAGAGGGAGTAGCATGCTTGGCCAAGCTTTTCCAAAACCAAAAATACTTTTTTTCTCAAAGTTAAATATTTGGCCAAATTTTTAGAAAAGAAAAAAAAAGTGATTTTGAGTAGAAGCAGTTTTGGAGAAGTAGAATAAAATAGCTTCTTTCTGTAAGTACTTTTTTGAAAAATACTTTTATGAAAAATACACTTAAAAATACTTTTTTACAGCTTGGCCAAACACCAATTGATGTTTAGAAGTGTTTTTCAAATTAATTAGCCAAACACAAATTGCTTCACGCAAAAAGTACTTTTGAGAAAAATACTTTTTAAAAAAAAAATACTTCTCAAAATAAGTCGATTTTAAAAGCTTGGCCAAACAAGTTATAAGTATGCAAAAGTCAAACATAAATGATGTATTCTTTTGTTATAATAACTAACATTTTGACACACATGAGATAGTTGAAAAAGAAAAGGGAGAAATAGCCTTCTCCTTGAGTATTTTACACAAATATAATCTTTCACGAGTCATTTGGCCGGTGAGATAAGGAATAATAATTCAGGGATTGTGGGATTATTTTATCCGTTTTGATTGAATTTTCAAATTCGTAATTAGCCGTGATGACCCGATAGGTCATCTTTAAATTTAATAAATTATTTGTGTGTTCTTAGATCTCAAATAGCACTATTCATTATTCCTCGACTTGCATGCGCAGTCTGTATAATTTTCCGAAAAGTTTTTATGTAAAAAATAGATTAAAATGTGAAATAGAGTTTTAAAACTCACTTAAGTTGGCTTCGGTCAATATATTTAGAAAACGAACCTGAATCAGTATTTTGACAGCTTCGGTAGGTCTGTATCGTGATTTTGGGACTTGGGCGTATGCCCGAAATTGAATTTAGAGGTCCCTAACTCAAATTATCGCCATTTAACGAAAAACTAGAAATATAAAGGCTAAAGATTTTCAAAGTTTGACCGCGGAGTTGACTTTATTGATATTGGACTCAGATTGAGATTTCAAAAATTGAAATAGTTTCGTTATATCATTTATGACTTGTGTGTCAAATTTGAAGTCATTCTGGATTCATTTAACATGTTTTGGCACAAGTTTTGTAAATAAAAATGTTTGAAACTCATAAGTCTGAATCGATGTGTGAATTGTAATTTCAGTATTGTTTGACGTGATTTGAAACCCCGAGTAAGTCCGTATTATGTTTCGGGACTTGTTGGAATATTCGGACGGGGTCCCGAGGGGCTCGGGTGAGTTTCGGGGTGGTTTCGGACTATTTCTAAGCCATTTTTAGTTGCTGGTTTTTAGCTATAGCAGTGTGCTATGTGATAGCGGGTAATTTTTCGCGATCACGATGAGTAAAATAGGAGAAATTGACCAGTACTTCGCGGTCGCGGATGACCTTTCGCAATCGTGTAGAGGAAACTTCTACTGCACTGACCCGACTTTATAAGCTTATATCTCGCAATTTATAAGGAATTTGGAGATGATTCAAAAAGGAAAGTTGTATCTCTTTGAGTCTAGTTTTCATAAAAGTAAACCATGTTACATTTGGAGTTGTGTATAAAAAGGTATGGTTATTATACTATAAGTTGTCCGAAAAGATGTTTGGAAATCGCGAAGAAGAAATTTGTGTTGCACAGGGTTGACTGTGGCAGCTCATATCTCAAAATCTATAATGAATTGGGAGATGACAAAAACATAAAAGTTGTAGATCTTGGTGTCTAGTTTTCAGAAAGATAGACTATTTATTATTTTGAGTTTTGTACAAAACTTTATGACTATTATACTAGAGGTTATCCAGAAGAGTTGGAGAAGGCTGTTGGAAAAATTTGTCCTTCGCGGTTGTGGGAGAATGGCCGCGATCGCATAGAGTAAAAATTGCTGGAAAAACTTTTTGTGCTTCGCGATGGTGGGAGTTTGGTCGCAATCGCATAGGGTAAATGACTGGACAACATGACTTAAGTTCTGGAAATGGGATTTCGCCCCATTTTTCATTATTCACGATTTTGAGCTCGGGTAAGGCGATGTTTGGGCGATTTTTACGGAAAAATATTGGGGTAAGTGTTCCTTATCCTATATTGATTATATTTCATGATTTCATACTCATTTACATCATGAATCCGTAAATTTATGGAAGAAAAATTAAATTTTTATAAAATCTTCCAAAAATATAAAATGAAGATTTGAAAGTCAATCTAATGTTGGAATTCGATAATTTTTGTATGGTTGAACTCGTATCGAAACGGGTGTTCGGATTTCATGAGTATTTCTAGGATTCGAGAAGTGGGTCTCACTGTCGATTTTTAAAATTTATTTCGGATTTTAATCCAGAAAATTAGTAAATTCATATGGAATTAATTCATACGATTCGTGTTGAGTATATTGAATTGTTTGTGACTAAGTTTGAAGCTTTCGGACACGAATTCGCGAGGCAAAGGTTTATTAAAATATTAAAATTGATTGCGAAGCGAGGTAAGTGTCGTGGTTAACCTTGACTTGAGGGAATAAAACCTTTGAATTATTTGTTATGTAAAATTCATGTGGACGACGTATAGGCGAGGTGACGAGTGTCTATACATCGTCAAATTAATTATTTGCATAATTATTTAAAAATCATAATCTATTTTAAAACACGAATTAATTGTTAGAATAATTGTTTCTCTCATATTCCTTGTCAAATATTAATTCTTGAATTCATTCAATAATTGTTACATGCTTTTTTGATTTATTTGTCTTAATTGTTACTTGACATTTAGCATATTAAATATGAAATTGCCTATCTTCTTCCTGATTTTTCACAATTAATTGCTACTTATCATTACTTATTTCCTGAATAAATTATACTCATTGTATGCTTTGTTGCCTAATAATTTTTTATTGAATGTGGTATTTATTGGAGTATTTTTATTATATTTAAGAGTTGTTAATTTATATTGTTGGAGCGGGTTGCACGCCGCAACAAATTATATTTTAAGTTTATATTGTTGGAGCGGGTTGTACGCCGCAACGGAAATGAAAAGAAATATATTGGGGGATCGGGTTGCACGCTGCAACAGATTATATTTTTAAGTTTATATTGTTGGAGCGGGTTGCACGCTGCAATAGAAAATTATTGAAGAATTATATTGTTGGAGCGGGTTGCACACCGCAACGGAAACTGATTGAAATAATAATTGGTTATGACTATCGAGTTGGCTTCAACTGTTGAAATGAGTTACCTGTTTTATTTCTATTATTGTTGTTATTACTATTATTGCGTACATGTTAATGTAAGTGACCTGCCTTAGCCTCGTCACTATTTCGTCGAAGTTAGGCTCGGCACTTACAGAGTACATGGGGTCGGTTGTACTCATACTACACTCTGCACTTCTTGTGCAGATTTTGGAGTTGGTCCTAGTGACGTACCATAGACTTGCTCGGATTTCAGCTACCCAGAGGAGACTTTAGATATAACTGCACAGTGTCCGCAGTTCCGAAGTCCCCTTCTACTTTATTTTTATGTTGTGTGCTTTCTTTCAGACAACTTTATTTTATTCACACCCTTGTTGTATTATTCTAGAAGCTCGTGCACTTGTGACACCAGATTCAGGGATGTATTTGGATGGTTCGTTTGTTATGGTCTTCCGCACTTTATTTTAGTAATGAACTTCTGTTTAATTTAATTTGTTTAAAAATGGTTAAAGTTATTCTAATGTTGGCTTGCCTAGCAAGTGAAATGTTAGGCGCCATCACGGTTCTGAGGGTAAAAATTTCGGATCATGACATTAGCAATCTTGGAACTAATTTATATTTTATATCACAATTGAGGTATTATTTTATCCCACGTTAAGGGTGGAATAATAATTCTTAGATTATTTAATTCCGGGATAAGATATTGCAATGACAAAGATGTACTTTTCCAAGACTATTTTCCCAAGTTTTTTGAAAGATCCAAGTTTAAAAGTAGAAGTAAAAGCTTATACCAACTTATTTTGTATACATTAAACACATGTCTTATATTATACCCTATATATTTTATTTTTAATCCAAGGTACCAAATATTTACCAGTAAAAATATATTATTAAATAATCTCATTATTATTGAATTCTCGTATTATAATTCCGTGATAGTTTGTTCTCTTACCAAACGATTGAGTAACTTTGACTTAAGATAATGCATCACGTGTGAAACTCGCAAATTAAAAGGCTTTAAATGAGTTACAAAATACAAACTATAAGTTCAAAACTTCAAACTATCACCTTAGTGAAGGAAATAAAAAGAGTAACAGACTCTACAGACTACTAAAACGTTTCATCTCTTTCTAAATCATGCCAAATAAGCTTGGAAGTTTTTTAATGCAGGTATTACACACACACACACACACACACATATATATATATATATATATATATATATATATATATGTGTGTGTGTGTGTGTGTGTGTGTGTGTGGGGGGAGGGTCTCATTATTTTTTGTATTTTTGATGAATGGAAACTTCGACAATCTTAAATTTTTGTTAAGATCATTTGCATTACCTTTTTTATTTTTCCTAAAAATTCTCCCGAAACATTTCTCTAGCGTATGTTGCATCAAATAACAGCATGGCCTAACTCTACTGATTTTTGCTCATCTAAATTAGTTCAAAAATATGAAATTAAATCCACAAACCTTTAGTGTTTACCCGTAAAAACGGTACAGTTGAATTTATACGTAATTTATAGACAAGTGAATTAATTTGATCCAAAAATAACAGACGAATTAGACAGAAATATAAGACTTAGCCTTAAAAATGAAATAAACGGCAGATATCTTGGTTCCGGGCGCAAAGCTACCGGGAGTATTAAGAACAGTGCAAATAAGCAAGAAAGTAAAATGTTATTTGAGCTTTTGATGAAGTATAGTATATGCTTGTCAGAAAATTCGTGTCCTTACAATGATGATATAACTCACTATTTATAATTACACCTAGGTAACAAGGTCCTAGGATTAAGCTCCTCTTTATTGACAATTATGAGGGCCATTGAAGGATGTGTAATGGTGGGCAGTCATATTCCTTGTAACGGATCATGCACTTAATGTTGTAGAATATTCTTCATTAAATGCTACCGGATGTGGCATTTATTTTGTTTTTATGAGTATCATTCTCTCCGATGACAAACGAGATCATTGCTTCCAAGTTTGGCTATCTTCTATCTTCGGTTCCACATGTCACTTTCTCATGCGATTATTAAATATGAACATATTTTACCACATACAGATAGCCCCTCTGCTTTCCGGTGGCATAACTTTATGTCACCGGAAAGTTGGTAGAGATACCTTTCTTAGAGGAAAATTCTTTGACACCCTCTGAAAAGTTTTTGACGGTTGATTAGACGCACGTCTCTCTGCATTTAATGCCCCGAACACACGTTATCCCACGATTCAGTATCACTTTTGCCGGTTATCGAGTTAATTATGGCCACAATTTTAGCCGCCTATTCATTTACTTATACGCATCAAACTTCTTCATTTACATTTCATAATTCTTCAAACTTTCTCCAACTCTCTTTACTTAACCTGTACTTTGTCTTCAAGCTTTCTTTAACCTTTTTCCTGAGAGAAAAACTTCCTTCATTTATGATAAAAAATGACTTCTTCTTCCAGAAACCCTAGTTCTTCAAAAAACAAAGGTAAAGTTGATGATGTTGTTCCTCCTATGGCGAGCTCCATCATCCCAAAGAGTCTTGTCACAACTAAAGATTTTGAAGAGAAGTATCCTTTCGCTCATCCATCGTACATGATTCGTTAGCATATACCCTTCTTCCATCTGTTCTTCCAGTATTCCTGTTGTGAAGGAAGACTGCCATTGCCGAGATCTAAACATTATCTCCCATGATCTAGTAGAGTGGGTAACCTTACCCAAGAAAGGCTTTACGTATTTTTATATGTAATCTTTCACTTTGGGGTTGTTCTCTTTGAGTGGAGAGCTTGACTCCATCATCGTGGAGTTCTGCATCTGCTACCAGGTTTGCCTGGCACAAGTAAGTCCTTATGCGTGGAGGACAATCGCATATCTTCGTCGCTTGTGCCAGGAGATGGGAGAGGAGCTAACCCTAGCTCGGTTAATGAATCTTTATTCCCCTAAGATTTTCCACGGGGGAATGATAAATTTCAGCAAGTGTGGCCATCATGCTCTGCTATCCAGCATAGATGATGATAACGACCGTGGGTGGATGGAACGGTTCATTGCAGTTGCCACCAGTGACATCATTCCGGCCACGACTTCATCCTTTCCGTAATACTGGAACCGCACTCGTAAGTTCTCCATTTGTCTTTTCTTTCATTAAAGATCATCTCATATTTTTATTGACCCCTCTTCTTTCGCTCGTTTCAGCAACTCGGTAGGTACCACCTAGGGTTGAAGGCTTGGACTAGTGGGTCCAGAAAATCTTAGATGTTACTACGCTCGAGGCCCTCACGTGGAAAAAATTATCCCTCAAATATGGGTGGAAGGCCAAAAATCATGGTAAATTGAACTCACCTTGTCTTTATTTTCCGTATAAGGAAGTTAATTAACCTTTCTTTCTTATTGAATTCAGGTCTACCCCAGGGATCAGTTGTAATCCCCGAAGAGGAAGTTTTGGCTAATCTTGCTGATGCGGCGAGGTTGATGCAGAAAGCTTTTACACAAACAGGTGTCTTCGGGCCTGCTTCTGGTGCAAGTGTCTCTTCTCGGAGTCCTCGACCGGAGAACAAGAAACCAAAAAGAAGACGTTCCTCCGCAGCCAGGGAAAAAAATAAAAAGGCAAAGAGTGCCGCCGAGTCATCTCCGGAAGTTGTGGTAATGAGCCCCCCGTCCGAGCCTGCCATAGACACCATGATGATTGACGATGATGGAGAAGCCATCGAGGAGGGAGCTTCTCTACATAAAAGGCAGAAACCTTCCTCAAATCAACAGACTGCTCACCCTGTTGAGTTAGTTACACCAAACGAGGATGATGCCTCGGCATTGGGAGGGAGTACGAGATGGTAGAAAATACCAACTCCCGCTTCTGAATCCTAGTCATCGTGCGCGGTACCGTGAGGCTGAGTACCGGGTCCTTGCCTTCTTCGGTTGATGAGCAGCCAACAACCAGCATTGTGCTTGCCGCAACCACTTCTCATCCTTAAACACCATCAGCTTCATCTCCTTCTTCACCAACTCTTTCTTCGCCCCCAGCAACTGCTACATCATCTCCACCGGTCACGGTTGTCCGAGAGGAGAACGTCCCTTTCCCCAGTCCCCAGTTTGCGGGAACTTGGGGCGAAATTATGCTGCCTCTTCTAAGGATCCACAAAAGACGAGGAGTGTCACCCTCTCGATTTCCACCAGATGTCATTTGTTGTTCCGGCCGGTGGAGCTTGCTAACTATCTAAATCCCTTGGCTTTAGAGAAAGATTATGAGAAAATACAAACTCTCTCGGGCGAGTGTTTTCTGAACAATGGTATGCATAATGCAGCGGCGGTATAGTTTTTGTTTTCATTATTGTTTCATCTATATGTGTTATGGCAAGATTTTGAATTTGCATTCTTCTCTTGCAGACTAACTTCCTTACTTCTGAGGTCCTTCAAAGGATGATTCGTGATAAGGAGGAACTTACCGCCGAGCGGGATTAACTTTTGGTCGAGCGAAATCACATTGATACTCACCTGTTGGAACTGGAAGCACGAGCTGTTGAAGCTGCTGAATTGGAGGCTTGATTGCAGTAGAGTGAGCAAGAAGTAATGACCCTTATCCAAGAGGTTGTCCCATTAAGGGCACAATATGAAGAAACTATGGCCAAATGGGTTGAAGTCCATAATGTCGTCCTTGCTGCATCAGATAGTGAGGCTGCCTCTGCTAAAAGATTGAATAACTTAGAGGCAGCCTTAAACTCCAAAGTTGAAGAACTTGTTGTTGCCGAGGAAAATCATACCCGTTTGAAGGAGAAACATTAGAAAACCTTAGAGCATAATAAAATTTATAGCTCCATTGTCCGTGATTTTGAAGCCAGCTTCCGATCTTATAAGATTCGCGCGAGACAACCTCTCTGCTGAGATCAGCCAGCTTAAAGGAGAACTTCAGTGCTGAGCGGCTTCCCTCATTGTTGAAAAAACATATGCTATGTACAATATAAGGAGAAAAACCATGGAAGAGGCCAAAACGGGTGTTATTGACTTTGATGCTGAAGTCGCTAAGGCTTGTGAGCTAGAGTTAGCTGCAAAAAGAGGTCTTCCGGCCCGGCCTAATGCTACCAATTCTTCTGGTTTGGGTTTTGAGTTTTCGGGAACTGAAGAGGAACCAGAAGGTGAAGATGCTGAGGGCTAAAATGACGAAGGCCAAAATATCGAACCGGTGGCGGATCTACCTACTTCTCCTGGGGCGTAGATATTTCTCTTCCTCTGGGTTCCGGAGATGCATCAGCTTAATGTTTGCTTTCCTTTTCAAACTTTTGTACTTGTGCAATTTGGCACATTTATTGTAAATAAAAATATTTTTTTGTTTAAGTATCATATAAGTTTTTCTTTCTGCGTACTTCCATTTAAATATTTGTGCAAGTTTGCTCTTTGCATCTTTTTTTGTTTAAGTATTTGCGCAGGTTTTACTGTTTGCGTCTAATTATGCAAGGCTTTGGGTGTATTTTCTCTCGAAAGCGTTTGGATTTCGGGCACAAGTTCTTCCAAAATCAACCCTTTAACGTGAGGGTTTTCATAAGAGAGCGCCCTCTTATGTTTACGGTGCTCTTGAAGAGGACGTCTCCTATTCATTATGGCACTAGCATTTGAAGTACTTGTTTAACTTTCAAATGATAAAATCAATTCATCGCTCAGACAAGAAAAAAAAATAGAAATAAAAAGACTTTACTTTATTCCTTCCATTTTTAAAAGTATATAAATATTTGTTGTGCTAAAAAAGAAATTGTCATTTCTTGTGGTAACTTGTACAACTTATTTCTATGGGGCTGGCCACACATATCCCGGTCCCGATGATAAATTATGTTTCCAGGTTTCGTATTTCGATCAAAGCGGCAGCCATTGTTGTCGTATCCTCATATCATTCCCCTAGTGTTCAGAATAAATTGAATGTGAATTTGAACACTCGAAGTTTTACACCTTCGAGGATTCCACTAGTGAATTGCTAGATAATTTTCAGTTCGATAACAAACTTCGCTTCCCCTTAGGAATTTATGCTATCGAGCCAAAGATTATCTAACAATCCCCCAGTGGCTTGCACTTGCAAACAGTCAGGTAATCTCTGTTCGACAACAAACTTAACTTCCTGGTAGGAACTTTGCTATCGAGCAAAAGATTATCTAACTGCTCCGCAGTGATTCTTTGCTTGTGTGCCTTGTCATTTAAAGGTCTTATTGCTGAAGCTTTCTTAGTAGTATGATTTCCGTTGATGCCTTATTAAAAACCTTGCCAGAAAAATCCAATTAGGACAAAACAGGACGAAGGGAAAAAGAGTGCAGCACATACTTTCAGTACAGGTGATGTTTATCAGCAATAGTATCTCTTAAGGTGTGCCATGTTTCAGTTGCTTGACAACTTTGCTCCATCTTAATTCTCTAAGTCGTATGACCCATTCCTAGTGACTGCTAAAACCCGATAGGAGCCTTCGTATGTTGGACCTAGCTTCCCCGTATTGAGTTCCCGGGTGTTCTAAGTTACTTTCCTTAAAACCAAGTCTCCTACTTTGAATAACAGAGGTTGACTCTTCGATTATAATATCTCTCTGTTCTCTGTTTTTGGGGTGCCATCCTGATATGTGCCAAGTCCCTGCGTTCATCGAGCAGCTCCAAATTGACTAACATTGCTTCATTGTTCGCTTCTTTGTTTGACCGAAAATACCTCAGGGTAGGTTCACCTACTTCTACCCGGATTAGTGCTGCTGCCCCATACACAAGAGAAAAAGGAGTCTCTCCCGTGCTTGATTTGGCTTCTGTTTGGTATGCCCATAGTACACCTGGCAGCTCTTGAGGCCATTTTCCTTTAGCTGCTTCCAATCTCTTTTTGAGATTTTGTATAGTCACCTTGTTCGTTGATTTTGCTTGGCCATTTGCGCTCGGATGATAGGGTGATGCTTTGATCCTCTTGATTTTCAAGTCTTCGAGGAACTTCATGATTGTTGCACCTATAAATTGTGGTCTGTTGTCGCAAGCTACCTCTTTTGGTATCCCAAATCTGCAAATAATGTTCTCCCATAAGAAATCTACCACTTCACATTCGCCAATCTTCTGATAAGGACATGCTTCAACCTACTTAGAAAAATAGTCAATTAAAATCAAAAGAAATCTTACCTTATCAGGGGGCGGGGGCCGGAGGCTGGGGCAGTGGTCCGACGATGTCCATTCCCCACTTCATGAATAGCCATGGTGACAAAACTAAGTGCAGTGGCTCTGCTAGTTGATGTACCAACAGTGCGTAACGTTGACATTTATCACATTTTTGAACATAAGCTTTGGCGTTTTTTTCCATCCGGGGCCAGTGGTATCTTGCCCTAATTAACTTTAGCACTAAGGAATCTGTGCCCGAGTGATTTCCGCAGAGTTGAAGTAGATTCTTCTTTTGATCAATCAAAACCCCTTCCCAAACTGTACAGATCCTTTCGTGAACTTCTCGCATAACATAGTTAGCTTTAGAGGCTCCCAAACATCGGGCCAACGGACCTTGGAAAGATCTTATATATAGTTGTCCTCCTTTGAAACTATATCATGCTGCCTTAGTGCGTAGCACCCGAGATGCCTTAGGATCTTCAGACAGTTTCCCGTGTTCGAGGTAGTCAATAATTTCGTTTCTCCAGTCCTAGACCAAATTAATCGTGTTTACCAGCTATCTGCGTCTAGTACCGAGTGCATAAGCTGTACCACCATACCAGAGTCTGATACTTTCATTTTTGTAGACAAGCCAAGGTTAGCTAGTGCATCTACTTCTGCATTTTCTTCCCTTAGAATATGCATGATTGACCACTCCCGGAACCGAGCGAGTAGAGCCTGAACCTTCATTACGTATTGTTGCATGCGTTTCTCCTTGGCTTTGAAAATCCCGTAGGCCTGATTTACCACCAACTGGGGGTTGCATTTATTTCTATGACCTCAGAGTCTAGTCCCTGAGCCAGTTCGAGCCCTACAATCAAAGCTTCATACTCCACTTTATTGTTAGCTAGAGGAACCGTTCTTATGGCCTGCCCTAAGTTTCTCCCGAAGGCGTGGTTAATACTATGCCGAACCCGGACCCTTTCACATTGGAAGCTCCATCCGTGAACAAGGTCCAAACTCCTGATGTCGATTCTGACACCATTACTGCTTCTTTAGTAGCCATAGGTAAAAGTCCTAGACTGAAATCGGCCACACGGCCAAAACCCGTGACTTAATTGCATGCCTATGTTTATTTTCTATGTAAAATTTGCTCATTTCAACGGCCCATTGGCTAGACTACCTAAGAGTTCAGGCTTATGAAAAATATTCCTAGGAAAAAAGTAGTCACCACAGTTATGGGGTGATGTTGGAAATAAGGCCTTAGCTTTCGAACATCGACTACGAGGGCTATGAACAATTTTTTCAGATGTGGGTAGCGAGTCTCTGCTCCCGTTAAAATTCTACTAGCGTAATAAATAGGAGATTACGTACCTTTGTCCTCATAGACTAAAATGACACTTACTGCTACCTCCGAGACTGCTAAGTAGACCAACATTTTTTCGCCTTCCTCCGGTTTCGATAGTAACAGAGGACTTGAAAAATACCTTTTCAAATACCTCAAAGCTTGTTGACATTCCGGGGTCCATTCGAAGTTGTTCTTCTTTCTGAGCAGTGAGAAGAAATGATGGCATTTATTTGAAGTCCGAGAAATGAATCTGCTCAAGGCTGCCAATCTCCTCGTTAGCCTTTGAACCGCTTTACGCTAGATAGTTGGTCCGGCATGTCTTCGATGGCTTTGATTTTATCAGGGCTAACCTCGATCCCCCTTTGTGACATCAGGAATCCCAGGAACTTGCCGAAGCTGACCTCAAACGCACACTTCTCGGGGTTTAGCTTCATGTTATGCTTTCTTAAGATGTCAAAAGTTTCTTGCAAGTGTTTGAGATGATCACCTGCGTTCAAAGACTTAACAATCATATCATCTATGTAAACTTCCATGGTTTTCCCTATTTGTTTTTCAAACATCTTGTTCACGAGTCGTTGATAAGTGGCTTCGGCATTTTTTAGCCCGAAGGGCATCACATTGTAACAATATATGCCGAAATTTGTGATAAACAAAGGTTTCTTCCCGATCCTCCGGGTCTATTTTGATTTGGTGTACCCGGAGTAAGTATCGAGGAAACTCATTAACTCGTGCCCGGCCGTTGCATCAATCATTTGATCAATGTTTGGCAATGGGAACAGGTCTTTTGGGCACGCCTTATTTAAGTCCTTATAGTCTACGCACATGCGAAATTTATTCTTCTTCTTAGGAACTACTACTATGTTAGCTAGCCAATCGGGATACTTTACCTCTTGGATTGAACCAATATCAAGCAAGCGAGTTACCTCTTCTTTGATAAATTTGTTTCTAGCCTCGACAATAGGATATTTTTTCTGTCTTATCGGAGGGATGCTGGAATCAAAGCTTAGTTTGTGTACGACCACTTCTGGCGGGATACCTGTCATATCTGCATGCGATCACGCAAAACAATCGACATTAAATTTAAGAAATTCAATAAATACAGATCTGAGCTCGGGGTACAGTCTTGTCCCCAAGTGGAACTTTCTTTCTAAGAACTTTTCAAACAATGTTGTCACGCCCCAAACTAGGGGAGGCACGCCTGGCACTCGATACTGTATTCGATCGAGTTAGCCATTAAACATACTAGCTAACTAGACTGGGGGCCCAACAGATCGGGCAGCACAACATCTGAAATACTAAGCCTGGACCGTAAGGTTATGACATGAATAACAATAAGCCATATAAACATAGGTAGACAAGCCAAAATAATAAAATACTAGCTGGCCGACGAGGCCGCGACTGAAGACATACATGCCTACACACCTATATATACATGCCAAGCCTATGGGCTGGAGACTGAAAGCAGCAAAAAAAACCCAGAATATTGTGTCCACATTAGCCTCTAAGAGTGTCATAAGCACTGTCGGGATAAGGCCCCAACTATACCCAAACTGTACAACAAAAGTAACCATCCTATGAAAGCTCCAGGAAGAGGTGGAGCTTACCAACTCACATCTGAACCCCGAAATCCTAGCGGAGGGGTCGATCAGAGTCCCTACCTGGACCTGCACGCACGAAACAAAAATGCAGTGTCCTCAGGCAACGGGACATCAGTACAAATAAAAATGTACTGGTATGTAAGGCAGAAAGTAGAATCATACATAGCTAATGTAAAAGGGTAATAAAGATACCACCTGACACTGAAACTCTGATAGCCTCCATGGCCGGTATCCGACCTTATAGTAATAAAATATACATGGCATGCTCGTGTAATTGTATGTCGTGAATACATATATATTGATGTAAATGCATGACATACCCAACCAAATGCTAGCAATGGCGGTCTCTCCCGGTAGCTAACCGGTATCATATTTCCAACCTGTGGCCATCTGTACAATATATATAGTCTTTCGGGCAAATAGGCCCCTTACCTCCGATTATAGCTCGAAGTCCATGCATAATATGTCATGTATGATATGAACTTTGAATGCACATAATAGGCCATAACAAGAACTTAGCCAACCTTGGCTCATTGGTACTCTTATTCTCATAATCTCATAATCACCTTCGTATCGCATACAAATGTCTCGTGGAACCTCATATCTTTTTTAATAAGTTTGAAAACTTAACTCGACTTTTAGAAAGATAACTTAACTCTTAATATGTTCATAAAAAGCTTAAGGTGCTTCACTTAGTCCTTATACCTGATTTCTTGATAATTAGTAAAAGAAAGTATTTCAAAAAAAAATCAAATGTTTTAGTAGTTTAAACATAAAAATTATATTTGAGAATTTTGAAATCGACGTGTCACTTTAGAGATTTTAAAATACACTTTAACAAGGAAGAAGGACTGATCGCAAAATACTAAATGCCTTTATTTTTAAGTCACACAACCCAAAGACGAATAAGAATTCATATATATGGACATATATTTAAGAAAGCCGACAAAATGACATATATAGATGTCGAATACCCTTTTTAACCGAACGAGTGGAATATCAACCTAATAGCATCATGAAAATACTTCAGCTACGATACCAATGCCTTTCACAGAAGGTCTTTCTAGCAACATAATAGTAAAATATCACATTTGGCGTCTTAGGAATTTTCCAAAATTCGTGCTAAAAGGAAGGACGAAGCTTAGCCTTAACATACCTCTCCAACGAACGTCCGAATGCCTGTAGTTCCTTCACGAAAGTTGTTCCTTACATCCTAAGCTTCTAAACCACTATATATATGCAGCTTATACGCACCTATAAACAGTTCATAAATGAGTTTAAATCGGCAGATTTACCATATGACCCTAACTTGACGAAACGCCCGTAAAACTTTGTAAAAACGATCATAAAAGAGTCCCAAGATGATTACCTTGGCAAACCAAGTATAAATCCTGAAGAACCAGCAAGAACAACAATTTCCTATCTTCCAAAAATAGCTCCAAACACAGCTAATAGAAGGGGAAAACGATTGCAAAGCGTAGAGATTGCGCTTCTAGGCACGGGGGCAAACTTTAACAATAGAAATCGTTAAAAACGCACCTTAATCACTCAAGAACATCATGAAACCCTCTCTTAAGCTTTCTCACTGTTTTGGAACGAAGATGAAATGTTTTGGGATCTTAAAAGTCGGATTTTCCGACTTATACCACTTGTTTGACCCGACCCGGTTCGCGACCCGATTGCATCCCGGACAGTCCGCGGTAAAACAGTCATAACCCTTTACTCCAATGTCGGTTTGATGTGAGATTTCTTTGGTTGCAAACTAGACTCATAGACCTTCGATTTGGTAGGTTGTGGATCCCATAATTCTTTGTATATTGGGAGAAATGATCGGATACATTTGACCTAAAGTTTAGAAAATGTATTAGAGAAATTTACGATAACTTTTGCCGACCTTTATTTCGCAACTTGCTTGACTCCAAAACTTAACATGTGACCAGTGTGATATTATAATACCTCATAACACATTATTCTTAGCATATTATACACTCTTAGTCTTATCCCACAGGTGCAAGTTAACTTAAACCTTCCGAACGCGCGGGGTGCTACCCGAGCCATTTCTTTAACCATGAACCTTTGTTTAAGGGATTCTTTTGACTTAAAGCTTTAGTTTAGTTCCTTGATATTACCACACATTTTCAGTCTTATTCTCCCAATGTGCTATATGCAATCATATATACCTAATATAACCACGCCACGTTACGTATATTACGTAAGAGAAGAGAGAAACACCTGGGGTCTCACAGTCTCCCCCCCTAAGAACATTCGTCCATGAATGGGTCAAGTCAATTCTTTGGTTTCATTTCTTGTCCGCTAATACGTTATTTGCGAGGCTATATTTGTTACATTTGCAAAGTATAAATCAAATTCTGAAGATTTCAACTACTAGGCTTCGTATAGCTATCTCGCAATAAGAAATTTAAATTGCACTTTCAAGTCATTTAAAATCCAATTAAGCTGCTGTAAAGAAATAATTGGCAATTATTTAAATGCGACTCACCTTAAGTCGTAAATAGGTGGGGGTACTTCTTCCTCATTTCCTCCTCAGCTTCCCAGGTCATTTCCTCGATGTTGTTATTTCGCCATAACACTTTCACGGAAGCCACTTCTTTAGTTCGAAGCTTCCTTACCTGCCGAACTAAAATAACTACTGGTACCTCTGCATAAGATAAGTCTTCAGCAATGTGAATATCCTCAATGGGCGTAATACGTGAAGGATCTCCAATGCACTTCCGCAACATAGATACATGAAACATAGGATGGACTGCTTCCAATTCTAAAGGCAAATCAAGCTCGTACGCCACCC
This sequence comes from Nicotiana tabacum, assembly GCF_000715075.1. Lineage (NCBI taxonomy): Eukaryota > Viridiplantae > Streptophyta > Magnoliopsida > Solanales > Solanaceae > Nicotiana > Nicotiana tabacum. The sequence continues at coordinate 21,656,743 of NC_134094.1, read as the reverse complement.
TACCAATCCTCCGAATAATCTTATACGGTCCAACATACCTGGGGCTGAGCTTCCCCTTCTTTCCAAATCACATGACGCCCTTCATAGGCGATACTTTCAGGAAAACCCAATCTTTTACATCAAACTCTAAGTCTCGTCGTCGAACATCTGCATAAGACTTTTGCCGACTTTGTGCTGTACGCAGCCGGTCTCTAATAAGTTTTACCTTTTCCATTGCTTGCTGGACTAAGTTAGGACCTAGCAACTCTGCTTCCCCGACCTCGAACCAACCGATCGGCGGCCTACACTTCCGCCCGTATAGTGCTTCGTAAGGAGCCATCTGAATACTAGCTTGGAAGCTGTTATTATAAGCGAACTCAATAAGAGGTAGATGATCATCCCAACTTCCTTTAAAATCTAGCACGCAGGCACGTAACATATCCTCAACTGTCTGAATAGTACGCTCTGCCTGTCCATCAGTTTGCGGATGAAAAGCAGTGCTAAGATTTACCTGCGTGCCTAGACCCTTCTGAAAAGATTTCCAAAAATATGCTGTAAATTAAGCCCCTCGATCAGAGATAATAGATAATGGCACTCCGTGAAGGCGAACAATCTCTCGAATGTAAAGCTTGGCATAATCCTCGACTGAATATGTCGTCCTGACTAGTAGGAAATGAGCAGATTTTGTAAGCCTATCAATAATTACCCAAATAGAATCATACCTCCGTGGAGTGCGAGGCAAACTAGTGATGAAGTCCATATTTATCATGTCCCATTTCCATAATGGAAGCTCAATACACTAAGTTAGGCCTCCAGGCCTCTGATGTTCGGCTTTAACTTGCTGGCAGTTGGGACATTGGGCTACCATCTCCGCGATATCATTTTTCATTCCATTCCACCAATAGATCTATCGAAGGTCCCGATACATCTTTGTCGCTCCGGGATGAACTGCATATCTAGAATAATGGGCCTCCGAAAGAATCTTGGCACGGAGCTCTCCTACTGACGGTACACATAAGCGGCCCTGGTATCTAAGGACTCCATCTCCAGTTAGCTCAAATAAAGGTTGTCGCTATTGTGGAATACTTTCCCTCAGTTTTATAAGCTCAGGATCCTCGTGTTGTCGCTTTTTCACTTCAGTAACAAAAGAAGATTTTGCCATATTCTGAACGAGAATGCGTCCACCCTTTGCATCTACCAAACGCACCTTCAAACTAGCTAGCTGGCATAGATATTTGGTCATCTTGACCTTATCAGCTTCAACATGGCTTAGACTGCCCATGGACTTCCGGCTAAGGGCATCAGCAACAATATTAGCATTGCCGGGATGATATAAAATATCAACATCATAGTCCTTTAGTAATTCTAGCCATCTTCTTTGTCATAGGTTCAGCTCCCTCTGTTTAAATAAATACTGAAGGCTCTGGTGGTCGGTGAAAACATTAATATGAACCCCATATAGATAATGCCGCCAAATCTTTAGGGAAAATACAACTGCGGCTAACTCAAGATCGTGCGTAGGATAGTTCTATTCATGTTTTCGCAACTGTCTAGAGGCGTACGCGATAACCTTACCATGCTGCATAAGAACACAACCTAGGCCAATTCTCGAGGCATCACAATATACAACATAACCCTCGGTGCCATCCGGAAGAGTCAAGACAGGTGCCGTAGTAAGCCTTTTCTTTAGTTCCTGAAAACTTTGTTCACATGCCTCAGTCCACTGAAACTTAGCTCCCTTATGTGTCAGTTTCGTCAATGGTGCAGAGATAGAGGAAAATCCCTCCACAAACCTTCGGTAATACCCTGCTAAGCCTAAAAAGCTACGAACCTCTGTCGGATTCAAGGGCCTCGGCCAAGTCATCACAGCTTCAATCTTTTGGCCATCAACCTTGATACCATCGCCGGTAATAACATGACCAAGAAAAGCTACAGAAGTTAGCCAAAATTTACATTTAGAGAATTTATCATATAACCTGTAGTCCTGGAGAGTCTGCAATACAGCTCGCAAGTGGTCCGCATGCTCGGCTTTCGATCGTGAATATATCAGGATGTCGTCAATAAACACAATCACAAATTCATCCAAGAATAGTTTGAATACCCGGTTCATAAGATCCATAAAGGCTGCTGGGGCATTTGTAAGCCCGAAAGACATGACAAGGAATTCAAAATGGCCATACCTCATCCTAAATGCTGTTTTTGGGATATCAATATCCCTGACTCGTAGCTGATGATAACCGGATCGCAAGTCGATCTTCGAAAAGCATTTGGCACCTTGTAACTGGCCGAACAAGTCATCAATCCGTGGAAGAGGATACTTATTCTTGATAGTGACTTTATTTAGTTGCCTGTAGTCAATGCACATCCGCAAGGACCCATCTTTCTTTCGAACAAAGAGCACCGGAGCACCCCATGGGGATGTACTTGGCCTAATAAAGCCTTTATCAAGCAAGTCCTTCAGTTGTTCCTTCAATTCCCTTAGCTCTGCAGGAGCCATTCTGTAGGGAGGAATGGATATAGGTTGCGCATCAGGAAGCAAATCTATAGCAAAATCGATTTCCCTTTCGGGGGGAATTCCTGGAAGCTCGTCAGGGAATACCGTCAGGAATTCATTCACAATAGGAACCGACTGAAGAGTCGCTGGCTCCTTATCTATATCCCTAACATGAACCAGATGGTATATACAACCTTTAGCAATAAACTTCCGAGCCCTAAGGTATGAAATAAACTTACCCTTGGGCGTGGCTGCATTACCTTTCCATTCAAGGATAGGCTCACCAGGAAAATGAAATCGGACCAACTTTGCACGACAATCAATATTAGCATAACAAGCTGCCAACCAATCCATACCCATAATGACATCGAAGTCTAGCATAACCAATTCAACTAAATCAACAGAGGTTGGACGGTCATTAATTAACACTGTACAATCTCGATAGACATGATTAGCTACAATAGAGTCGCCAACTGGCGTAGACACCTCAACTGGCTGTGGCAACAACTCAGATCTCATGTCAAGCTTACCAGCAATAAATGGAGTAATATATGAAAATGTAGAGTCGGGATCCATTAATGCATAAATGGCATGAGAATGTATTGTCAATATACTTGTGACAACATCTGGGGATGCGTCTGAATCCTGTCGGCCTGTGAGTGCATAAAAGCGGTTCTGGCCACCACTAGAACCTGAGGTGTCTCCTCCACCTCTCCCCCTACCACGACCCTGAGTAGACTGTGGACCTGGTCGGGGAGCACGGACTGAGGGCGAAGAGACTGTTATGAATCCTGAAGGCTGAGCTGGTGTACCTATGCCTAACCCCGGGCACCGGCTAATATAATGTCTTGTCTGCCCACAATGAAAACATGCACTCAAACCCTGTCTACATTGCCCGGTGTGCAGCTTACCGCACTGAGTACATGGAGGAGTAAGCTGTCTCATCTGTGCAGAATGCTCCTGTCGACGGCCCTCAGGCTGGCCTGAGCTCTGCCCCGGTCCTGACTGAATATAACGATCAAACCGCTGGCCCTGCATATGTGGTGGGAAACTACCTGCTGACCGAGGTGGATATCGATGGAGTGGGGGCCTAAAATCAACTCGTGGCTCCCTATAAGACCCCATAGTACGAGCCCTCTTACTCTGCTCCCTATCCCTACGAGTATCACGAATCTAACGTGAAAGGTCCTCTATAGTCTGAGCGAAAGCCTGTATGCGGGAAAATATCTACATCATCCGATAGGGATGCAACCCTACAGTCTCTAATCAGATGATCCCCCAAACCATCCACATAATGATGAACTCTAGCCCTCATGGTACGTACTATATCTGGTGCATACCTTGCCAAAGAATTAAACTTATGGCTATAATCCCTCACACTCATATCCCCCTGCTTTAGGCTAAGAAACTGGTCAAGACGGGCCTCCCGAACCTCCCGTGGCAAATAAAGGGCTAAAAAGCCTCAGAGAAGTCCTCCCACTCTGCTGGCGGAGCATCAGGTCCTCTAGATCTCTCCCATGCCTCATACCATAGGACGGCTACATCACGTAGTCGAAAAGAAGCCAACTCCACAGCCTCAGTGACGGAGGCATGCATAACCCCCAATACTCTATACATATGGTCTATAAAGTCCTGGGGATCCTCAGTGGAACTGGATCCTGTAATAAAATTTAGGGGCCAAGTGAAGAAACTCTCGTACCGTCGAGCTTCCTATCCGATCTCTCCGGGCATCTGCTCCTGACTCTAGCTGTCGCTCATGAATAGAAACCATCCTAGTCAGCAACTGAACAGCCTCCCTCATCCCCTGCTCCCCAGTCTCTGATGGGGGAACAATAGGTGCTGGAGGTCCTGTGTCTCTAGCTGCCTCAGGTACCAATGGAACTGGTGAGGCTGGGGGTACTGCATCTCCCTGGGCTCCAACAAGTGCTGGGGAAGCTGAAACTAGGGGTACTGGAGACTCACTGTGAGCCTCTAAGGGAAATCTATCCCTCTGACCCGGTGGGGAACGACTGGTACCTTCTCCCGGATCCATACCTATCTCTCGCTGTGCCATCTCCTGAGCGTAGGTAGCCTGTTAGATAGGAAACACAAAGCACGATTTAGATTTCATATGTTCTTATAACTTCGCTCTATAGCACGATCTATTAATTGAAAGAAATGTAACCATTCCTAAATGCCTCATAGCCTCCTGATTATAAGTGTGGTGCACAACACACCCATAAGCAAGACTCTACTAGACACGGCTTGTGGACTCCCTGGGATACGACTTGCTTTGATACCAAGTTTGTCACGCCCCAAACTAGGGGAGGCACGACTGGCACTCGATACTGTATTCGATCGAGTTAGCCACTAAACATACTAGCTAACTAGATTGGGGGCCCAACAGATCGGGCAGCACAACATCTGAAATACTAAGCCTGGACCATAAGGTTATGACATGAATAACAATAAGCCATATAAACATAGGTAGACAAGCCAAAATAATAAAATACTAGCTGGCCGACGAAGCCGCGACTGAAGACATACATGCCTACACATCTATATATACATGCCAAGCCTATGGGCTGGAGACTGAAAGCAGCAAAAAAAAACCCAGAATATTGTGTCCACATTAGCCTCTAAGAGTGTCATAAGCACTGTCGGGATAAGGCCCCAACTATACCCAAACTGTACAACAAAAGTAACCATCCTATGAAAGCTCCAGGAAGAGGTGGAGCTTACCAACTCACATCTGAACCCCGAAATCCTAGCGGAGGGGTCGATCAGAGTCCCTACCTGGACCTGCACGCACGAAACAAAAATGCAGTGTCCCCAGGCAACGGGACATCAGTACAAATAAAAATGTACTGGTATGTAAGGCAGAAAGTAGAATCATACATAGCTAATGTTAAAGGGTAATAAAGATACCACCTGACACTGAAACTCTGATAGCCTCCATGGCCGGTATCCGACCTTATAGTAATAAAATATACATGGCATGCTCGTGTAATTGTATGTCGTGAATACATATATATTGATGTAAATGCATGACATACCCAACCAAATGCTAGCAATGGCGGTCTCTCCCGGTAGCTAACCGGTATCATATTTCCAACCTGTGGCCATCTGTACAATATATATAGTCTTTCGGGCAAATAGGCCCCTTACCTCCGATTATAGCTCGAAGTCCATGCATAATATGTCATGTATGATATGAACTTTGAATGCACATAATAGGCCATAACAAGAACTTAGCCAACCTTGGCTCATTGGTACTCTTATTCTCATAATCTCATAATCACCTTCGTATCGCATACAAATGTCTCGTGGAACCTCATATCTTTTTTAATAAGTTTGAAAACTTAACTCGACTTTTAGAAAGATAACTTAACTCTTAATATGTTCATAAAAAGCTTAAGGTGCTTCACTTAGTCCTTATACCTGATTTCTTGATAATTAGTAAAAGAAAGTATTTCAAAAAAAAATCAAATGTTTTAGTAGTTTAAACATAAAAATTATATTTGAGAATTTTGAAATCGACGTGTCACTTTAGAGATTTTAAAATACACTTTAACAAGGAAGAAGGACTGATCGCAAAATACTAAATGCCTTTATTTTTAAGTCACACAACCCAAAGACGAATAAGAATTCATATATATGGACATATATTTAAGAAAGCCGACAAAATGACATATATAGATGTCGAATACCCTTTTTAACCGAACGAGTGGAATATCAACCTAATAGCATCATGAAAATACTTCAGCTACGATACCAATGCCTTTCACAGAAGGTCTTTCTAGCAACATAATAGTAAAATATCACATTTGGCGTCTTAGGAATTTTCCAAAATTCGTGCTAAAAGGAAGGACGAAGCTTAGCCTTAACATACCTCTCCAACGAACGTCCGAATGCCTGTAGTTCCTTCACGAAAGTTGTTCCTTACATCCTAAGCTTCTAAACCACTATATATATGCAGCTTATACGCACCTATAAACAGTTCATAAATGAGTTTAAATCGGCAGATTTACCATATGACCCTAACTTGACGAAACGCCCGTAAAACTTTGTAAAAACGATCATAAAAGAGTCCCAAGATGATTACCTTGGCAAACCAAGTATAAATCCTGAAGAACCAGCAAGAACAACTATTATGTATTAGTTGGTTGTGAGTCCCATAACTCTTTATATATTGGGAGAAATGATATGATACATTTGACCCAAAGTTTAGAAAATGTATTAGAGAAATTTACGATAACTTTTGCCGACCTTTATTTTGCAACTTGCTTGACTCCAAAACTTAACATGTGACCAGTGTGATATTATAATACCTCATAACACATTATTCTTAGCATATTATACACTCTTAGTCTTATCCCACAGGTGCAAGTTAACTTAAACCTTCCGAACGCGCGGGGTGCTACCCGAGCCATTTCTTTAACCATGAACCTTTGTTTAAGGGATTCTTTTGACTTAAAGCTTTAGTTTAGTTCCTTGATATTACCACACATTTTCAGTCTTATTCTCCCAATGTGCTATACCCAATCATATATACCTAATATAACCACACCACGTTACGTATATTACGTAAGAGAAGAGAGAAACACCTGGGGTCTCACAAATGCGACTTGTTCATGTTCCTCCGTTGTAGACTTGGTTGCATCCGTCTCTTCCGGTACCTGATAGGATTTCAGCGACTCTTCCCCTTGGTTGATTTCACTTGGCTCGGGAGCAGGCGTCGGTTCCTGTAATTACTATGCCGCAAGCTCATTCCCTTTGCTACTGGAGACTGAGATTGCATTCATCTCCTTTGTTGCCGATTGGTCACCTCTTATTTGTTTAACTCACTCGGGAGTTGGGAATTTCAGCAACTGATGATATGTTGATTGTAACGACCCAACCGGTCATTTTAACTTTTAGTGCTACATTTCCTAAAATAAAACTCCCCGAATGTGCTTTTATTGATTTATGACTTGCGGGGATGGTTGGTTCTGAATTTGGAAGTGTTTGGGTTGAAATCGGAACACTTGGTTCCTTAAGTTAGCCTTAAAAGGCTAAGTTTGACTTTGGTCAACATTATGTGCAAACGACCCCGGAATATAATTTTGATAATTCCAACAGCTCCGTATGGTGATTTTGGACTTAGGAGTGTGTTCGGAATTTTATTTGGAAGTCCGTAGTTAAATTAGGCTTGAAATGGCTAAAAATAAGAATTTAAGTTTGGAAGTTTGACCGGGGAGTTGAATTTTTGATATCAGAGTCGGAATCCAATTCCGAAAATTTTCATAGCTCCTTTATATCATTTATGACTTGTGTGCAAAATTTGAGATCAATCGGAGTTGATTTGATAGGTGTAGACATCGAATGTAAAAGTTGGAAATTTTAAGTTTCATTAAGCTTGAATTGGAGCATAATTCATGGTTTTAGCATCGTTTTATGTGATTTGAGGTTTCAAATAAGTTCGTATGATATTTTAGGACTTGTTGGTATATTTGGTTGAGGTCCCAAGGGCCTCGGGTGAATTTCAAATAGTTAACGGATCAAAAGTTGGACTTAAAACAGCTGCTGCAATGTTTCCTTTCTGCTGGAAATTCTAGCCCAAGATCGAGGTCCAAGATCGAGACCCAAGATCGAAACCGAAAATTGAGGCCACGATCGAAGCCAGGATTGAGGCCATGATCGAGGCCATGATTGAGGGCTGCCTGGGCAGAATTATAAAAGAGGGCATTCGTCTCATTCGCCATTTTTAACAAATTGGAGCTTGAGCAGAGGCGATCTTTGATAGATTTTCAAGGAAAAGACATTGGGGTAAGTGATTCTAACTTGGATTTGGTCTATAAACACAAATATATCATTGTTCTCATCATTTAATTAGTGTTTTGAGATTGAAATTTTGAAAATTTTTAGAAATCTCATAGAAACGAATTTTTGAGATTTCGATATCGATTCGGAGTCGGATTTGAGTGAAACTGGTATGGTTGGAATCGTAATTGAATGGTTGTCGGATTTCATAACTTTCACCGGATTTCGAGGCGTGGGCCCTACAAACAAATGTTTAATTAATTTCGGGAATTTTATTGAAAATGTAGTATTTTCTTATAGAATTGATTCCTATAAATTTTAGTGATTGTATCGAATTATTTTTGGTTAGATTCGAGCCAATAAAAGTTGGATAATCGAGAAAAATGCCTACTAGTGGATTAAATTAGGGCAAGACGAGGTAAGTATCTTGTCTAATCTTGTGAGGGAGAAATTTACCCCATAGGTGATTAAATTAATTAATTATTGCTAATTGCGGGGGCTACATACGCACGAGATGATGAGAGTCCGTGCGTAGCTACTATTAATGTTAAAGTCCGGATAGTTTAGGACTCAAAGCATGAATTACTTGTGTAAATTATATTCTTTATTAATTAAATTATTTGATGTATATATATTGTGAATTTTTATGAAAGGTAGTAAAAGATGAAATTTTCATATGCTTAATTTTTGTTTAGATTAATTAATTGTCGAAATAAATTGTTATCCTCTCGATTAAATTTTACAATAAATACTCTTATTCCGGAGGTACATAAGAAAATGTCCTCCATTCTTGTGGATCGGGCCGAATGCCTCGGCAGGATAGATGCATCTATGGATCGTGCCGCACATCCCTTGGCAATGTACACAATGCTTTGGATCGGGCCGAACGACCTCAGCAGAAATCGTGCTTAATAATAATAATTACACGACACTTTGATTAGTTTATTGCAGCTTGCGAAGCTAATTGATAAATTGGAAATCTTTTGGTATTTAAAGAATTATTATTCCTGCTTATTAAGGAACTATTGTTATTCCTGTCAATGAGACTAATTGATAAATTAAAAATTTATTGAAATTGAAGGAATTTAATTAATATATTGAGAATTGTTGCATTTGAAGGAATTTAATTATTTTTTGCTGATATAGATAGTCTAGTTTTATTTCAATTTTTATTATTGACCCATAGTGAGTGTCAAAGTCGGCCATCTCGTCTCTACCACTTCGAGATGAGGCTTGATACTTACTGGGTATACGTTGTTTACGTACTCATACTACACTTGCTGCACATTTTATTGTGCAGGCACAAATATGTCTAGCGGCCTTGTGGGCGCAGAGGTGTGGTTAAAATGCGGGAACTTAGGTGAGCTGCATTTTATATTACGATCCGCAGCCAACAGAGTCTCTTTCAGAGTTATTTATATTTCCTGTCTAATTTGTAATCTGGACATATGTTGTACTTCATTTTTTATTCCTTAATAAATGCTCATGCACTTGTGACACCGAGTTTTGAGAACGGTTACGAATTGTTTAGAAATTTAGTTGCTACAAATATTTATCATTTACTCTATGAGTTATATCCTTGCTGTTTCATTAAAGAAATTTTGATTTCAAAAATACTATGTGTGTAATTAAGTGAAGTTTTTATTGTTGGCTTGCCTGACAGTGGGGTCCGGCGCCATCACGACCTTTAGGTGAGATTGGGTCGTGACAACATGGTATCAGAGCACTAGGTTCACTTAGGTATCACGAGTCATGAGCAAGTCTAGTAGAGTCTTACGGATCGGTGCAGAGACGTCTGTACTTATCTTCGAGAGGCTACATGGCTGTTAGGAACATTTCCCTTCTTGATTCCTCATCATGCGATTCGATTCCTTTGCGGCTTATGCCTTTGTTTCTTTCCTACTCGATCTTATGCGATGTGAAACGCTTGTTATACATCGAGAATTGAGGAATTGTAATGGTACTACAGATGTGATGCAAGATGTTTTCTCCCTGCGTAATTGATTGGACTATTGTTGTCATCTTGCAGAATGATATTCTGTCATTTAATGCTCAGTAGCTATATTTTGGAGGGTTTTGAGGCTACGCACAAGTTACTATGATGTTCATGAGTTATTATCTCGCAAAATTGATGTATGGCGGGGTACTCATTTATGTACCGACGCAGTGAACGACTTGAAAGGGGTATTCTCAGTATATGATGAAAAGGTTCTACGTTTAATTCCAGCAGAGAAAAGGCAATCAGACTATGAATGTTCAGGTTCAGGGTTGATGGAGTAACGAAGCATGATATGTTTTAGCGTGGTAGAGTTCTCAATTTTGATGTGGTGTCATCGCCTTGTTAAATGCATTAAGGTTTGCCGGTGTTATAGTTTTCTTCAACTCGCCTTCATGGCGGGGTGTTAAGAATTGGTGTAGGGGAAGCAATTGTTAGAGATCACAGTGGACAGTGGTTCAAGATTGAAGCAGTGTTTCTAGTATTGATGGCTCAAGAAAGATGATCCTCAGATAGGTTTAAAGCTGGTAATGACCTATTGGTTCAAGTACTACAGAGACAGAGTTTTAGTTAAGGCAACAACTGGGCAACGAAGGATGAGGAAGGACACGTAGAAGGTCTCTTGTGGTGGTTAGGTTCCGAGAGACCAAGTGTAAGAAAACAGAAGTCGAGTAGTTGCTTAAAGAAGATGGTTGACCAAAGTGGGAGAATGGCAAGGTAGCATATGGGTTATGTGGTAGGATGATTACACGTCTTGAGGAAAGTTTGGAGTGATTTGGGATGTAGAATGGATAGTGACTAGGTCTACAGACTTAAGTTGTAATATTAGCTGCTATATCGAGGGAGATTGGATACAATAGGAGGGAGTTGATTGATATGAAGAAGGATACAACATGACTTTGGATTGGAATGTATTGTTGCACTTTTAGTTGACGTCCATGAGGAGTGAACGAACTGGTGCAACTGGTGAATGAGCTCGGACCCAGGATGATCTACTAATTTCGTAGTAATTGCACCCAATGCAGCGACATTGAAATATGTCAGCATGTAATTTCCACATGCGGGCTATCTCCTGTGAGTAGGTTAGCGGTCGTATGGTGTTGACGAAGCTTCTGCAAAGAATTCTACTGGCTATCCGGTAAGAGATTTATTATGTAAATGTGGCTAGTGGTTCGGAGTGTTTATTAAAGGTTAATAGAAGGATTTCGAGAAATTTGGCAAGTTGCGTGTGCATGATCATGTCAACGATAAAGAAAGAATCTCGGTGGATTCCAGAGTTATGTAATTGTAGCTTCAAGCTAAGTAGGAGAGCCCCACCATCTACAATTGGATTGTATGGTTGTCTATTTGTGAGGTTCCTGGTTATCGGTGTATTGGTGGGTCATTGCAACTAAGGGAAGAAAACATCAGTGGTAATTTGAGCAAAGGACTTGGGGAATGTGTGCCATATTTGGCCTTATCGATTCATATTCAAGTTTTTGGAAGACTCAGAGTTTATGCGTTGTGTAGATGTAATGTATAGGGAAAGTGAGACAGTCGGGTGTTTCCTTGGAAAAGTGTCCATGTGCTAGTAGGGCCTTGGAGTTGATCATGTTTGGGAACAAGTCAGAGCAACTGACTCTCAATAACAGTCTTAGTGGGTTCAAAAATTTAAAGTATGGTTCCTAAGGATCTCGAGTCCGTAGTATGGTTGAGTATCGAGCTTTTGCAGCAGATTATGAAACGGGGCTTGGAGTACTCTGCGTTATCTTCAGGTTATGGTGTAGCATTAAAGAAACAGAAGAAAATAACTTCAAATTCATAAAAGAAGTATCAGAATGGGTATACTAGTTGAAGATGTAAAAGTGCGCACAAGGAGGGGTATGAGATGATTTGTGGGTTTTGAAACAGCGCGGTCTCATGAAATAATGTCACTCGGGATGAGTGCGGATTTGAGTTCGTAATGTAATGAATGGGACTATTATCATTTCTACAGCAAGTTGAAAACAAATTGAGAAAAGACGGATCAACTAACAATGGTTGAATTGGCATGATGGTGGCAATTATCAATTCCTCCAGTGCATTGAGTTATGCATGTGATTTGTGGCGGTACGTGCGAGGCTTGACGGCCGCTGTTATTGATTGTATTTGGAGGAATTCAAGTATTATGGCATGTTATGTATAGATGGATCCCAGGAGAGTTATGGTGGTTTAGACTACTACTTGAGGAGTTTATTTCCTGCAGATATGGGAATTCAGTCGCGTGTTGCAATGGTTCTCCTGAATTGAGTCAAGCAAAAGATTGTTATATGATGAAGTGTTGGGTTTGTTAGTGGTTCAAGAGTTATGATGGAATTCTTGTACTCTCGAGTATTGGCATGCTAGGTACAGTAAACGACATGGGAATATGGAAGTTGAGGATCGATGTTGCAGTTCGGTTTTGACAAGAGTGTCACAAGCTCGGACGAGCATAAAAGGATTTAGAGGTTTAAAGCAAGCTGGTATTGTCTTCAGTGTCACCTGAGATCGGTGTTATGTGTAAGAGGATTTGTGTATTGATTTGCAGATCCTTGATTCTCCTTACAGTATTAGTATGGCCGGTGGTATGGATATGCAGACTTTTTATCTATTGCGGAAGGTCGTGGGAGCGTATTCCACGGGAAGATTGTATAAGTGTGACAAGTAGTCACCAGATTGATTAAATATTTAACAACCAAGTATGAAGATTGTGGCGGTATCGCTAATTCGAGAATTTATGCCTAGAAGGCGCTTGGTTCATTTGGTTGTGGACTGTGGAAGTTTGTTCCGGTTATGATGATTGTTCTTGTGTGTTATGGTAAAAAGGGTTAATATGGATCCTTGAAAGGTTATTAGCCTAGTACGGTGCGATCAGAATCATCTTGAGGTCTGTGGATGGATTTAAATATGAATACGGGCTTTATATCAGGCCAGACGTGTTCATTTCAGCATAAGCGCTCCCTATGGAGGAGTATTCGGACGTTGGATGTCGATTCATTGTCGGTTATTTCATGTAATACTATATTGTGTCGTGTGAGTTGTGAAACGACTTGATAAATTTCTTATGTGTTGAGGTTCCGCGTAGAGATGGTGTTATGTGAGCATGAAGGCTCTCGAGATTCAGATCATATGTCGCACCTTAGTTATGCTTGAGTTTTGTAGCGTATGGCGCTGTCGGTCCTTCCAGGGATGGTGTTATGCACTTACCGTGCTTGTGTCCGATATTCAGGTGTTTTGTAGTAATGGGCATTCTAGCTCGGTAAGTATTTCCTTATAGATTCTTTTTATGCGGATCGGGTGGTACGCCGCCACGGGTATGTTGTTTAGATCGGGTTGCACGCCGTAAAAGTGTGATGTTGAGTACAGTCCCCTATATTCTATTTGGTGTGTTTTGTGTCCCATTTTCTGAGGAAGGTTCATGCCACCTTTTTAGTTGTCTAATTAGTTACGCGGGTTGAGTAGTTCTTTCCAGAGTTCATTTTTCCTTTTGTATCACATTCCAGTTTGTAGCATGTTGGCGCATTATTGGCGTCATACGAGACCTTGGTCAGGGTTTGAGGCGACTTATTTCCTGCGTAGTTTATACTGGGTGAGACGAGACTATTGGACCTGAAATCAGTGCAATAAGAATTATATAAGGTATATTAAAGAATAAACATCGTTATTCAGCTCAAAATGAGATAATGGTCCTTATCAGAAGGAGAAACTCAGTAAATTATTGACTCAGCAGTTGGTTATGAATTTCTACACATTTCTTCCATCGTGGAAGCATTGCGAGAGTTGGAACATGACTTATATGTATCATGAGATGTGTTGTGGACACCAGATTCGTGGAATCTCGACTGTTGTTATAGAGTATGTTATTATGGGGATGTGAATAGTGCGATGCATGGTTTAAATTCAATCCAGGTATGCAATCCTGTATTGGTGCATCGTGTAGTGATTGATACGGTATTCATAAGTTGGAAACGAGCATGGTGGAAAATTCTGTATGTTAGAATTTGGCTCTAAGGCTTATTTGCCAAAATAAAGGAGAGAATCTTCAGATTGGCTCAAGCTAATATGCTCAACTGGGTGTGGTAGCATGGGTAGGTGCACGAGGTGTTAAACAATAATTTTGTGCAACTCAGGAATAATCCTTAGCACGTTCGAGGACAAACGTATATTTAAGTGGGAGAGAATGTAATGACCCAACCGGTCATTTTAACTTTTAGAACCACGTTCCCTAAAATAAAACTCCTAGAATGTACTTTTATTGATTTATGACTTGCGGGGATGGTTAGTTCTGAATTTGGAACTGTTCGGGTTGAAATCGGAACACTTGGTTCCTTAAGTTAGCCTTAAAAGGCCAAGTTTGACTTTGGTCAACATTATGTGCAAACGACCCCGGAATAGAATTTTGATGATTCAAACAGCTCCGTATGGTTATTTTGGATTTCGGAGCATGTTCGGAATTTTATTTGGAAGTCCGTAGTTAAATTAGACTTGAAATGGCTAAAAATAAGAATTTAAATTTGAAAGTTTGATCGGGGAGTTGACCTTTTGATACTGGAGTCAGAATCAAGTTCTGAAAATTTTCATAGCTCTGTTATGTCATTTATGACTTGTGTGCAGAATTTGAGGTCAATCAGAGTTGATTTGTTAGGTTTCGACATCGAGTGTAAAAGTTAGAAATTTTAAGTTTCATTAAGCTTGAATTTGAGCAAAATTCGTGGTTTTAGCATTGTTTTATGTGATTTGAGGTTTCAAATAAGTTCGTATGATGTTTTAGGACTTGCTGGTATATTTGGTTGAGGTCCCGATTTTCCTCAGGTGAATTTCGGATGGTTAGCGGATCAAAAATTAGACTTAAAACAGGTGATGCAATTTTTCCTTTATGCTGGAAATTCTGGCCCAAGATCGAGCCCAAGATCGTGCCCAAGATCGAGGTCCAAGATCGAGATCCAAGATCGAAGCCACGATCGAGGCCGAGGATCGAGGCCACGATCGAGGCCACTATCGAGGCCATGATCGAGGGTTGCCTGGGCAGAATTATAAAAGAGGGCATTCGTCTCATTCACCATTTTTAACAAATTGGAGCTTGAGCAGAGACGATCTTTGATAGATTTTCAAGTAAAAGACATTGGGGTAAGTGATTCTAACTAGGGCTGGGCATAATACAGGCCGAACCGAAAAAATCGGCCGAACCGTTAATTTCGATTTTTCGGTTTCGGTTTAATCGATTTTTCGGTCGGTGCACGATTTTTAAATTATTAATTTTTAGTTTTTCGGTGCGGTTTACGATTTTGGTATTTTAGTTTTCGGTTTAACCGAATAATCAAAATTTTGGGTATTAGTTATTACCCATTTTAGGCTGAAACCCAATATCTATTTGAACTTTGAAGCCCAATTTAGTTTACCCAAACCCAAACTTATTGATAGTTTGTCTAATACCCAAAGTCCAAACCCATCAGTTACAACTGACTAAATCACTAATACACATTACACTTAGTCACTTCCCATTTTCCAAACCTAAATAAAGAATTAGATTTAGGGTTCTCAAACCTACATCAATTGAAAAGTTCGCCTCTTCGGTTCTTCCTTCTTCCTGTGCGACTGTTGCGACTGCGACTGCTGCGACTCGTCATTGCCGACTGCTGCGACTTCTTCTGAGTTCCTGTGAGTTCTGAGCCTTCTTCCTCAGTTCAACTGTGACGCCTTCTTCCTCAGCTCGTCGCTCATCCTTCATCCTCAGGTTAGTGCGAGTTCTTCTGAGTTATGAAGAAAGAAAATGTCTTAATCTTTTGTGTATGTTGATTTTCAATTAGTCTCACTATTAGTCTTTTGCTTATGTTAATTTTCAATTAGTCTCACTGTTATTCTTTTGTGTATGAAGAAAGAAAATGTCTCACCGTCTTAGTCTTTCACTTCAGTATATTTCAAAATCAGGTCTAATGTGTGGACAACTTTACTTTAGTATTAAGCACTACAAATTCTCTCAAAATTTCAAAAAGCAATCAAGTACACTAATAAAATAATAAGGTGCTTGGATGTTTCTGCCAAAGGAGGTTTATGGCCAACCGAAAAAGCAAATGATTTGCTTTACATACCACTACAATAAATAAGTATTGTAAATAAACTCTAAAGTTAAAAGAGCGATTGAACAACCAAATAATGTTAATAATCTCATCACTACTAGTACAAAACCAGTTCAACATAAAAAGATGAATCAAAGAAAGTGCAAACTTTAACCTCATGTAAAATATTTTAAATGCAGTTAACCAGAAATTTAATCCAGCGAACAACAGATTAGAATAGAAAAATACTTACCAAAATCTTAATATCAAAGAATTAGTTTTTTTTCGATATTTATTATATATGTCGCTAAATAAATGTCGTCGTAGCTATGATTTCTTGTAGTGTCTATTTGTTATAGACTTATAGGAGTTTCGACCTTAATTCAATTTTCATTCGATTTTCTATAGATGGCAGAAGTTGAAAGTAGTGTAAGTGAGGTGAGTTCATCTGAAAGCAAAATCACATCTTCACCTACAAATTCAGTTGAAACTAGTTAAGGCCCCAAAAAAAAAAATCCATACAATTTAGATCAACTGCTTGGGATCATTTTGAAAAGTTTAAAGATGATAATGGAGGTGATAGAGCAAAGTGTAGACATTGTGGTCGTGATTATAAGGCTGATTCACGATTGAATAGAATAACATCATTGAATACTCATTTAAAGAAGTGTCCAAAAATACCAAGAAAAGTTGATAATACTCAAACACAATTGTGTTTACAAAAGGATGGGCAAATTAATGGTGGGGTGCTTTGGAAATTTGAACAAGAACTAGTTAGGAGGGCTTTAGTTGAGATGGTAATTACGGAGAAATTACCTTTTAGTTTTGTTGAAAATAAAGGCTTTAAGAAGTTTATGAGCATAGCCCAACCTCTATTTAATGCTCCAACCTCTATTTAATGCTCTTTCTCGTAGGACAATTACAAGGGATTATTTTCAAGTTTACAATGAAGAAAGGCTTACACTAATGAAAAATTTCAGAGAAGTAAAACCAAAAATTTGTCTTACCACAGACACATGGATTTCGTTACAAAGAATTATCTATATGTGTTTGACGGGTCATTTTATTGATAGAGATTAGGTGTTGCATAAAAGAATACTAAATTTTTGCCCTATCTCTAGTCATAAGGGTGACGAAATGGCAAAAGTTATTGGTAATTGTTTGCTTGAATGGAAATTGGATAAGGTATTCACTATTAATGTTGATAATGCTTCTTCGAATGATGTCACGGTCAAAGAATTGTCTAAACAACTAGATATGTGGAAAACTAATTCGATGAGTGGTAAGCATCTTCATGTGAGATGCATGGCTCACATACTTAATCTAATTGTGCAAGATGGTTTGAAGGAAATTGATGTTTCTGTAAAACGTGTTAGACAAGTTGTGAGGTATGTGAGATCATCTCTGCAAAGGACCTTAAAGTTTAGGGAATGTTGTGCACATCAAGAGGTGGAATGTAGCAAAACATTATGTTTGGATGTTCCTACAAGGTGGAATTCCACCTACTTGATGTTGGAAACGGCGCAAAACTTTGAGAAGGCCTTTGACAAGCTTCATCTTTTTTATGATGAATTTTTTACTCATCTTTGTACGCATGTTTGTGAAGATGGGAATATTGCAGGTCCATTTGTATGTGATGATTGGGTGAATGTGAGAAACGTGATAAAGTTTCTTGAAAGATTTCACGAGCTCACCGAAAAAGTTTCAGGTTCACGTTATGTTACTTCTAATTGTCATTTTGAGGATATATGTGAGCTTGATAGTAATTTGAAAGCTTGTTTAGCTAGTGATGATACTAATTTGAGTAAGATATCAGGGAAGATGAAAGAAAAGTTAAAAAAATATTGGGGTGAACCGAAAAAGATGAATAAAATGATATTCATTGCTTCTGTATTAGATCCTCATAACAAATTAGAGTATGTTGGTTTTGCACTTGAGGAAATGTTCGGGGAGGGAACAGGGAAGAAATTAACCGCCGAAGTGGATGCTTATTTGAATTCTTTGTTGGGGGAGTATCAAAAAAAATATTCCAAAGGATGTTATCTTCAATCATTTCCATCTAAATCTACTTCATCTTATGACACATTTGAGCCATCTAGTGGGAATGTGAGAACAAAATCTGTGAGAATAAAGCATTTGTTGAAAAGGCAAAAGGAAGACTTCGGAAGTGTAGGTGCTAAATCTGAGTTAGAAAGATATATTGGTGAAGGACAAGAGCAGTTGTCTGATAATTCTAATGACTTTAAAATCTTAGATTGGTAGAAAATTAATGCGCCTCGATTTCCTATTCTATCTGAGCTAGCTCGTGATGTATTAGCCATTCCAATTTCAAGTGTTGTATCAGAATGTGCATTTAGCACCGGTGGCCGCATTCTTGATTCATTTAGGAGTTCATTGACTCCTCGGTTGGTGCAAAGTCTTGTTTGTGTTCAAGATTGGTTTAGATGTGAGGGTACTCCTATTAATGTTGAAGAAGATTTGGAGTTTCTTGAGCAAATTGAACTTGGTAAGATTTTGCGTTATATGAATGTTTTAGTGAAAATTAGTTACTTTGTAAGTTTAGATGACACACTTTATCAAATTATATTTAGATATGGCAACGAGCGGAAGAGAAACTTGCATTGTTGAAAGAGATAATAGCATTGTTGATGCATAGTTTGAACAAGTGGTAAGTTTAAAGATTTGCTTGTTTTATGATATTATTTTGTTATTTATAATTAAAAATATTTTATTAACTTGTGAAATTTTCTAATTTTTTTTGTAGGTTCAACTATGCCTCGTGGTCCTAAAGCTAGATCGCCTATTTGGGAACATTTTGAGCTAGTTAAAGTAAATGAAGAAGCCCGCAAAGCAAAGTGCCTTCATTGTGGTCGAGTTTATAATTGTCATCCAAAGTATTATGACACTTATGGTTTAGTAAAGCATATTAAGAAGTGTCTCATGCTTCATCCAGTGATTCGTATTTAAGGCTTTAAATATCATTTTCTAGACTTACTTTGTGGCTTGTGAGTTGTGACTACTTTGCCATTGTTTTGATGTTTGGTGATGGTATTTCTAGACTTATTTTGGACTTTGGTAGCTGCTAGATTTGCCACTGTGTTAAACTGTTTTGGACTAGTTTGCCACTGCTGAACTGTGCGGTATTTTGCTACTTAGGTGTTCTGTTTGCACTGATGCCACTGAAGGCCTCCCTGCTCTCCGTGTGCTTGTTCTCTATAGTCTATTCTCGGTTTCATTTATAGTGTAGTTTCAAATTAGAGTGTTATTGTCAGCAAAACTTGTGTTAGACTGCCGTCTTCCACTGTCTTTCTCTGTTGCTGGGCTGGACGAACAACAACTAAATGACAATTTGCTGGGCTGTCTTTCTCAAAAGTCAAAATGACAATTTGCTGTTGGGCTCGACGAAAAGCAAATAAATTCCAGCCTTGTTTATTGATGTTCCTACAAACCGTAAATACGTGTTGTTCTTACAACCGTTTAAAATAGAAAAAATAAATCGGAAATAACCGAACCGAAATTTGAAAAAACCGCACCGAACCGTAAAAGCTTTGGTTTGATTTGGTTATTAATATTACAAAACCGAAACCGATAAACCGAACCGTACTTTCATAATAACCGACCGAACCGACTGACGCCCACCCTGAATTCTAACTTGAATTTGGTCTATAAACACAAATATATCATTGTTCTCATCATTTAATTAGTGTTTTGAGATTGAAATTTGGGAAAATTTTAGAAATCTCATGGAAACGAATTTTTGAGATTCCAGTATCAATTTAGAGTCGGATTTGAGTGAAACTAGTATGGTTGGACTCGTAATTGAATGGGTTTTCAGATTTCATAACTTTCGCCTGTTTCCGAGACGTGGGCCCCACAGACGAATATTTAATTATTTTCGGAATTTTTATTGAAAATGTAGTATTTTCTTATAGAATTGATTCCTATAAATTTTAGTGATTGTATCGAATTATTTTTGGTTAGATTCGAGCCAACTAAAGTTGGATAATCGAGAAAAAGGCCTACTAGTGGATTAAATTGGAGTAAGGCGAGCTAAGTCTCTTGTCTAATCTTGTGAGGAGGAAATTTACCCCATAGGTAATTAAATTAATTAATTATTGCTAATTGCGGGGGCTACATACGCACGAGATGACGAGAGTCCGTGCGTAGCTACTATTAATGCTAAAGTCCGGATAGTTTAGGACTCAAAGCATGAATTACTTGTGTAAATTGTATTCTTTATTAATTAAATTATTTGATGTATATATATTGTGAATTTTTATGAAAGGTAGTAAAAGATGAAATTTTCATATGCTTAATTTTTGTTTAGATTAATTAATTATCGAAATAAATTGTTATCCTCTCGAATAAATTTTACAATAAATACTCTTATTCCGAAGGTACATAAGAAAATGTCCTCCTTTCTTGTGGATCGGGCCGAACGCCTCGGCAAGATAGATGCATCTATGGATCGTGCCGCACGTCCCTCGGCAATGTACACAATACTCTGGATCGGGCCGAACGACCTCGGCATAAATTGTGCTTAATAATAATAATTATACGATACTTTGATTAGTTTATTGCAGCTTGCGAAGCTAATTGATAAATTAAAAATCTTTGAAATTTAAAGAATTATTATTCCTGCTTATTAAGGAATTATTGTTATTCATGTAAATGAAACTAATTGATAAATTAAAAATTTATTGGAATTGAAGGAATTTAATTAATATATTGAGAATTGTTGCATTTGAAGGAATTTAATTATTTCTGCTGGTAAATAAATTATTGTAAATTCTGTGAATCATGCTGATATAGATAGTCTAGTTTTATTTCAATTTTTATTATTGACCCATAGTGAGTGTCAAAGTCGGCCATCTCGTCTTTACCACTTTGAGATTAGGCTTGATACTTACTGGGTACACGTTGTTTACGTACTCATACTACACTTGCTGCACATTTTATTATGCAGGCACAGATATGTCTAACGGCCTTATGGGCGCATATGTGTGGTTAAAATGCGGGGACTTAGGTAAGTTGCATTCTATATTACGATCCGCAGCCAACATAGTCTCCTTCAGAGTTATTTATATTTTTCTGTCTAATTTGTATTCTGGACAGATGTTGTATTTCATTTTTTAGTCCTTAGTAAATGCTCATGCACTTGTGACACCGGTTTTGGGAACAGTTACGAATTGTTTAGAAATTTAGTTGCTAAAAATATTTATCATTTACTCTATGAGTTATATCCTTGCTGTTTCATTAAAGAAATTTTAATTTCAAAAATACTAAGTGTGTACTTAAGTGAAGTTTGTATTGTTGGCTTGCCTGATAACGGGGTCCGGCGCCATCACGCCCTTTAGGTGAGATTGGGTCTGTCACGACCCAAAATCCTACTACAGGCGTCGTGATGGCACCTAGTCTCTAAGACTAGGAAAGCTGATTTCAATTACCTTTTAAAGCCATTTTTTAAAAACTAACAGCATAAATAATTACAATATACAACCTCCCAAGACTGGTAGTACTGAGTCATGAACTCTAACTAAATACATGAAATGATCACGAGGACCCAATATACAATACTGTTTGATTACAAATTAACAATACAATGAAATGAAAAGACTCCAAGGGACTGCGACGTGCAAGTAGTTCTACCTTGAATCCTTATGATCCCACTTTAACTTTGCTCAAGTCCGATATCTCTAATATCTGGCTCTGCACAAAAATGGTAGAAGTGTAGTATGAGTACACCACAGTCGGTACCCAGTAAGTATCAAGACTAACCTTAATGGAGTAGAGACGAGGTACAGTCAAGACACTCACTAGTCTAATAACCTGTGCAATATAATATACAAAATACTAGGAAAAAGATATCAACAAGGGCAGGATAAAACAACCAGTGGTATGCGCAGCAAGACAACAAGAATACCATAAATATCACTCAACAATTAATAAATACATGTACGCCCAATTAATTCAAGTTTTTCAAATAAATATCCTTCACATATAATTCTTCCAAATAACTCTCTTTCAAATGTAGTTTTCTCAAATAATTATTTTTCAAATATAATTCTTTCAATAAATCTTTTCAAATATAATTTCCTCAAATAAATATCTTTCAAATACAATTTTTTATATAATTCTTTTTGAATAAAAATTTCCAAATAAATATTTTGAATATAATTCTTTCAATTAAAATTCATCATGTGACACCTCATTTCATAATCCTAAAAATACGGGTCTCAGCCCATTTTCATATTTCCACGGTACCTCGTGCCCATAAATAAATCATCATATTTTTCCGGCACCTCGTGCCCTCATTTCATATCACAACTGCATGGACAATTCGCGTGCCAGTTATCATTATCATTTCATCATAACACCTCGTGTCCAGATTTCATATTACAACTGCACGGACAATTCACGTGCCAATTATTATTATCATTTCATCACAGCACCTCGTGCCCACATTTCATATCACAACTGCACGGACAATTCACGTGCCAAATATCCTAATTATTTACTCACGGCATCTCGTGCCCATATTTCATTTTATAATCCGCCTAGCAATGGACACATGCTCTCAATTTCAACATAAATCAGATTGTTATCAATTTACCAACAACAAGACAAATTGCACAAGGTAAAAAAAAATAAACACAAGGGAAATCACAATATCACATGAAAATTATCAACACCACAACCCCATATCGTCCCTAACAATAGCCACCCTTATCGCTCATATTGCCACCCTTATCACTTCTATAGCCACCCTTATCGCTACGCCCAGACAATATCAATAGCCACCCTTATCGCTCCTATTGCCACCCTTATACCCACATAATATCAACGATGAAATGAAACCCTTATCTCCCCAAAATAACAACTCGCATAATACAACAATTTACACAGAAAAATAACACGACAACATAATAAAATCAATTCATATCACAATTTGCCCAATGGCCACAACCAAATTCTAAAGATATAACAAAATCAATTAATTTCACACCAAATAGCCCAAGGCTTCACACAATGTATATAACACCCAAAACAATCAATTGAGATAGAAATTTCTCAGCATAAAGCAAAGCCTTCATTAATGAAAATTTAGATAGTTATATTAACACTTTTTTTTCTTAAGCTCGCTTAAATTAATTATTTGCATAAGAAAATTCATATTGGAATTTATTTCCAGGAAATATTAAATCAACAATACTCACGCAATTTCATAAATATTTCAAGTAACAATCACATCAAGTTATCATATAAAAATAAATCAACAATAAGGATTTAAGCATGGCAAACAGATGATTTAATAATTTTCCACAATTTTCCAATTTACTATACAATAATGTCTAAGACCTTTATTCAATGAATTTTGCATGTATAAGCTCACCTCGCGTACTCGGCTTTTCATATTTCACAAATGGCACATAAGACTCAATGCCTAAGGGGTAATTCCCCCACTAGAGGTTAAGCAAGACACTTACCTTTTTGAAGTTCGGCCGATATTCTAAAATAGCCTTCTTGCTTGAATTGACCTAAGGACAGCTCAAATCTATCCAAATTAATTGTATAACTTCATTAAAATTCACCGGAAATAATTCCGGATAATAATGCGTCGACTTAAAAAATTTATTCTAAAAAGTCAACAAAAATCAATGCGGGGCCTGCCCCTCGGAACCTGACATAATTTTTACGAAATCCGAACACTCATTCCTATACGAGTTCAACCATACCAATTTTATCGAATTCCAATAACAACTCGACCTCCAAATCTTAAATTAAAGTCTTTGAAGATTTCTACCATTTTCAACACAATCTATACCAATTTGAACTCAACAATCTTTCCATAAATCTTATTGATATGTATAAATGATACTATTATACCCAAGGATCATACTCTTAATCACCCATCTTTACCGAAACTTGAAATTGTAGAGTAGGGGTTAGAACCTTACCTCTTGGGTGAAGATCTTGTGATATTTCCTTATTGGATTTCAAAGCTTAAACAAGATCTTGATGAACAAAGCACTTGAGCTTCTTTCTCTCGCTAGAACACTCTCCCTTCTCTCTAAAAAATGTCATATTTTTGCTCCAAAATGAGTCCTAAAGCCTATTTATCAAAATGGATTCGGGTTATGAAAATAGAAAAATTAACCCCCCGAAAGCAGGTCTGCGGTAGCATAATGGACCGCAGAATGAGTATGCGGGTCGCAAAATGCACCGTAAAATCGATGCCCAGAAATGGGCTTCACTGGACAAGTCTGCGACTATTTTGCGGTCGCATAACTACTTCTGCGAACGCATAATGATTCTGTGATCGCTGAATTGGTCGCGGAATCGCACTTTTCCAAAATTTGGTAATTTGGTCATAACTTCTTGTAGGAATGTCCAAATGATGAACGGTTTGAAGCGTTGGAAACCAGACACATAAACCTTTCTTGTGATAGGTAATAAACCATATAACACTTCGTATCATGAGAGTTATGTTTATTTGAAGTTAGATCTTGTGCGAACTCACTTGAAACTTTAGTCTTATGAAATTTCCAACTTCCAAACTCCCAGATACCCATCAGAAATCATCCCGAGCCCCTCGGGACCTCAACCAATAATTCAAACAAGTCATATACCACTACCCGAACTTAGTCGAACCTTCGGAACATCCAAAACAACACCAAAATACCAAATTAAGCCCCGATTCAAGCCTAAGAACTTCTAAACTTCCAAAATTTGCCAACGACGCCGAAACCTATCAAACCACATCCGAATGACCTCAAATTTTATACACACGTCACAAATGACATAAGGGAGCTATTCCCATTTTCGGAATCAAAATCTGACCTCGCTATCAAAAATTCACCCTTCGGTCGGACTTTTTCAAAATCTTATATTTTCCAACTTTCGCCAAAATGTGTCGTATTGTTCTACGAACTTCCAAATCTAAATTCGAACATACGCCTAAGTCCGAAATCATCATACAAAGCTATTTCCATCATCGAAATTCCATTCTGGGGTCGTTTTCTCAAAAGTCAACTCTCTGGTCAACTCTTTCCATAAGCTTCTAAATAAGAATTGTTCTTTTAATTAAATTCCGAAAATCAAACTCGACCACACTCACGAGTCATAATACATATTACGAAGCTTCTCGAGACCTTAAGCCACTGAACGGGACGTAAATTCTTAAAATAAATGTTCTCGACAAGTCAGATCGTTACATTCTCTACCTCTTAAACAAACGTTCGTCCTCGAACATTCTAAGAATTATTCTGAGGTTACCAAATTGATGATTTTACTTTTACACATATACTCATGGTTGATTCCACGTTACCGCATTTGAGATAAGCCCGAAAATATCATCTCATTTGAGATTATTTCTTTTATCCATATTTGTAAACTTTAAGATCAACTACTTACACTCCAATATTTTCAAAAGGCCTAATTTTTACAACAACGCACGGTATTAATCTCAGCTGGCTATAACAACTCGTGCCTACGCACACATCAATTTTTCTTGATTGTGTTGAAGTACTTCAAAATTTTTCTGGGGTGTTACATTCTTCCCCACTTAGGATCATTTCCCCCCAAACATATAACATAACTTATCTCTTCTTTTGCATGTCTCAATCCCCCAAATTTTACAAACTCCTAAATTTTCCAGAATTTTCGGCAGAGTCTCCCCTATAATTGGGCCTATCCACCTGCCAGAGTAACACCAAAACAACTCCTAATAACACATCCACAACTCAACAAATCACCACAATGTATTTATCAATAATACCAATCTCCGCATTACAAGAGTGACACTATCATAAAGATATTTCGACATGAAACACATCATATGCACATCATATGTATGATCATCACCACATCTCTGGTCTTAAAAGCCGTTCATAATTAATTTCGGCATCATCAATTAATCTCATATTAACCACCACTCCATTTCAAATTTTCACAATACTGACAACAGAATGTGAGGCATGAAGACCTCATGATTACTTACTCGGATTAATGAGTCACATTTAACGCCACCTAAGCACTCATCTCATAAGCTAAAACTCAATGTTTACAGCACGAAAATGGCTGAATATGAACATAAAATATACAAGAATTATCAAATAAGCTTAACATGCATGACTCCCTATTCATACTATAGTACGAATTAAACTTCACAAAGGGAGAATTTAAACTCATAAATATTTTACCACAGGGACCTCGTCCTTATATAACTTCCATTGTGGCTCGTAGCCCAGTTTAAATATTTCACATCATATAAAAAAAGTGCGAGGATATCGTCCTCAACTCCGAATCACAAGTATTTTGCACATTGTGCCAACTGAAATTTCAATTTCCTTTCTTTCTTTTTTTCAATAAATTTTGTAACATTTTTCATAACACATAATAAACCCTCATACCGGTAGGGCATATAATTCATAAAATTGGAATCAATTATTCCGAAACACATCAAACCCATTATAATCAATAATAAAAATTACTTGTGAACTTATATCCCTCAATGGTGTACAAAATAAATGACAGACACGGGCTCACACCTTCAAATATCCCAACAGGGATAAACATATAAGTGGATCATAAATTTACGAAGCTCACCCATAAGTGGAGCATAATAGGAGGACTCGTCTTAATATTCAGAACCGAATCAAATTAAGGAAAATATATCCTTTTATAATAAAAATCAGGATCGTACCTGTAACGAAACCATCTGATGTATTGGCCTCAGCCAAATCATAGTGATTAAATCAACGGGTCGGGCCTCTACCTCTTAGGTGCCCACTACCCGTCTGTCCTCCACCTCTAGCTGACTGTGCACGTGGAGTATCGACTGGATTAAAGCTTGTAGTTGGAGTGTTCTGATGAGATCCACCCCGTCCCAAGTCTAGGACAATCTCTAATGATATGCTTAGTATCACCACACTCATAACAACCCCTCTGAGGTCGCGGCTGCTCGTACTGAGTCTGCGCCGGATAACTGGAATAACCACTGTAAGAATCTCGTGCTGGTGGTGCACTGTAAACTGGAGCACTCCGAGTAATCTGATGTGTGGATTGAGCTGACCGACTGCTCGAGCCTCCGCTATAATGGGTTATAGCTGAAGAGTAAAACCCACTGAACCCTCCAGATCTTCGAGACCTTTTGGCCTCCTTATACTCCCTTTCCTCGCCTAAAACACCCTCAATCTTTCTTACAATCTCCACTACTTGTTGAAATGTAGTATATGTTCAAATACAATTCTTTTATATAATTCTTTTTGTATAAAAATCCTTCCAAATAAATATTTTGAATATAATTTTTTCAATTAAAATTCACCATGTGACACCTCATTTCATAATCCTAAAAATACGGGTCTCATCCCATTTTCATATTTTTCGTAAATACGGGTCTCAACCGATTTTCATATTTCCACGGCACCTCGTGACCATAATTAAATCATTATATTTTTTTGGTACCTCGTGCCCTCATTTTATATCACAACTGCACGGATAATTCGCGTGCCAATTATCATTATCATTTCATCACAATACCTCGTGTCCAGATTTCATATTACAACTGCACGGACAATTCACGTGTCAATTATTATTATCATTTCATCACAGCACCTCGTGCCCACATTTCATATCACAATTGCACGGATAATTCACGTGCCAATTATCATTATTATTTCATCACAGCACCTCGTGTCCACATTTCATATCACAACTGCGCGGATAATTCACGTGTCAAATATCCTCATTATTTACTCACGGCACCTCGTGCCCACATTTCATTTTATAATCCGTCTAGCAATGGCCACAAGCTCTTAATTTCAACATAAATCAGATTGTTATCAATTTACCAACAACAAGACAAATTGCACAAGGTAAAAAAATAAACACAAGGAAAATCACAACATCACATGAAAATTATCAACACCACAACCTCACATCATCACATATCGTCCCTGACAATAGTCACCCTTATCGCTCCTATTGCCACCCTTATCACTCTTATAGCCACCCTTATCACTCCGCCCAGACAATATCTATATCCACCCTTATCGCTCCGTCCAGACAATATTCCAACAAATACAACAACAGTGAAATGCCACCCTTATACCCACATAATATCAACGGTGAAATGCCACCCTTATCTCCCCAAAATATCAACGGTGAAATGCCACCTTTATCTCCCCAAAATAACAACTCGCACAACACAATAATTTATACGGGAAAATAACACGACAACATAATAAAATCAATTCATATCACAATTTTCCCAATGGCCACAACCAAATTCTAAAGATATAACAAAATTAATTAATTTCACAACAAATAGCCCAAGGCTCCACACAATGTATATAACACCCAAAAACAATCAATAAAGATAGAAATTTCTCACCATAAAGCAAAGCCTTCATTAATGCAAATTTAGATAGTTATATTAACACTTTTTTTTCTTAAGCTCGCTTAAATTAATTATTTGCATAAGAAAATTCATATTGAAATTTATTTCCAAGAAATATTAAACTAACAATACTCACGCAATTTCATAAATATTTCAAGTAACAATCACATCAAGTTATTATATAAAAACAAATTCAACAATAAGGATTTAACCATGGCAAACAGATGATTTAATAATTTTTCACAATTTTTCAATTACTATATAATAATGTCTAAGACCTTAATTCAATGAATTTTGCATGTATAAGCCCGAGTACGTACTCGTCACCTCGCGTACACGGCTTTTCATATTTCACAAATAGCACATAAGACTCAATGCCTAAGGGGTAATTCCCCCCACTCGAGGTTAAGCAAGACACTTACCTTTTTGAAGTTAGGACGATATTCCAAAATAGCCTTCTTGCTTGAATTGACCTCCGGACAACTCAAATCTATCCAAATTAATTGTATAAATTCATTAAAATTCATTGGAAACAATTCCGGATAATAATGCGTCGACTTAAAAAATTTATTCCAAAAATTTATCAAAAGTCAACGCGGGGCCCGCCCCTCTGAACCCGACATAATTTTTATGAAATCTGAACACCCATTCCTATACGAGTTCAACCATACCAATTTTATCGAATTCCAATAACAACTCGACCTCCAAATCTTAAATTAAAATCTTTGAAGATTTCTACCATTTTCAACTAAATTTATACTCATTTGAACTCAACAATCTTTCCATAAACCTTATTGATATGTATAAATGATACTATTACACCCAAGGATCATACTCTTAATCACCCATCTTTATCGAAACTCGAAATTGAAGACTAGGGGTTACAACCTTACCTCTTGGGTGAAGATCTTGTGATATTTTCTTGTTGGATTTCAAAGCTTAAACAAGATCTTGATGAACAAAGCACTTGAGCTTCTTCCTCTCTCTAGAACACTTTCCCTTCTCTCTAAAAAATGTCAGATTTTTGCTCCAAAATGAGTCCGAAATCCTATTTATCAAAATGGGTTCGGGTTATGAAAATAGAAAAATTAACCCTCCGAAAGTAGGTCTGCGGTCGCATAATGGACCGCAGAATGGGTATGCGGGTTGCAAAATGAACCGCAAAATCGATGCCCAGAAATGGGCTTCATTGGACAGGCCTGCGACCATTTTGCGGTCGCAGAACTACATCTGCGATCGCATAATGATTCTGCGATCGCAGAATTGCACTTTTCCAGACTTTGGTAATTTGGTCATAACTTCTTATAATAATGTTCAAATTACAAAAGGTTTGAAGAGTTGGAAGCTAGACACATAGACCTTTCTTTTGATAGGTCATACACTATATAACATTTCGTATCATGAGAGTTATGCTCATTTGAAGTTAGATCTTGTGTGAACTCACTTGAAACTTTAGTCTTATGAAATTTCCAACTTTCAAACTCCCCGATACCCATCCGAAATCATCCCGAGCCCCTCGGGACCTCAACCAATAATTCAAACAAGTCATATACCACTACTCGAACTTAGTCGAACCTTCGAAACATCCAAAACAACACCAAAACACCAAATCAACACCGAATTCAAGCCTAAAAACTTCTAAACTTTCGAATTCGCCAACGACGCAGAAACCTATCAAACCACGTCCGAATAATCTCAAATTTTGCACACACGTCAAAAATGACATAAGGGAGCTATTCCCATTTCCGGAATTGAAATCAGACCTCGCTATCAAAAATTTACCTTTATGTCGGATTTTCCAAAATCTTATATTTTCCAACTTTCGCCAAAATGTGTCGAATTGTCCTACGGACTTCCAAATCCAAATTCGAACATACGCCTAAGTACAAAATCATCATACGAAGCTATTGCCATCATTGAAATTCCATTCCAGGGTCGTTTGGTCAAAAGTTAACTCTCCGGTCAACTCTTTCCATTTAAGCTTCTAAATAAGAATTGTTCTTTTAATTAAATTCCGAAAATCAAACTCGATTACACCCACGGGTCATAATACATATTACGTAGCTTCTAGAGACCTCAAGCCACTGAATGGGGCAAAAATTCTTAAACGACAAGTCGGGTCGTTATAGGGTAGTGACATTGATGACACAACCTTCATTTCGTGCAACCATGGTATCCCCAGGATAATATTGTAACCTATATCGCCGTCCACTATCTCAAAAAGGATCGTCTTCATCATCCCCTCGACATTAATGGGTAGCATGATCTCTCCCCGGGTTGTCACGCTTGCCAGATTGAACCCGGCGAGGAGTTTTGTGGCCGGAATGATACTTCTAGTGAGCTTGGCTTGCTCTAACACTCTCCATTGGATAATATTGGCCGAACTTCCTGGATCTACCAGAACACGTTTGATTTTAAAATCTAAGACATTTAGAGAGATTACCAGGGTGTTGTTATGCGGTAGCAGCAATCCATCTGCGTCTTCCTCCATAAAAGTAATGTCGTCTTCAGCGACTTTCCGAAGTCTCTTGTTGTGGGTCACTGATACCTTCATCTTTTTTGCCGCTGAAAATGTAACCCCGTTAATCTAGTTCCCCTCGAAATCATATTGATCGTCAGGAGCGGGGGATCTTCTCTAGCATTTGAAGGCTCTGCATTATCACGATTGCACTGTAGTTGTTTTTTGTTCGATCACTTAAAAATTCCTTGAGATAGCCATTTTTCAGCAATGTCTCCACCTCTTCTCGTAGATTCTGGTAGTCCCTAGTACGGTGACCGTTTGTCCCGTGGTATTCACACCACAAATTAGGATCCCTCTGGCTGGGATTAGATCTCATTGGCTTCAGAAACTGTGCTTCTTTAATGTTCCTCAGATCCGGCACCAGCTCTACTACGGTGACGTTGAAGTTGTATTCGGAAAGTCTGGGGTAGGAAGAATCTTGAGAACCTAGAATTTTCTTGTTCTGCAACGACCTATTGTTTCGGCCGCGATCAGTTTTCCTATCGGTAGCGAATTTATCCGCCGACCGGAAACCTCTGCCACATCCTTCGGCCCATTCATATGGCAAAAACTGACTCCTCGAAGACCGTCAATCTATGTCGAAATCTTCTTTCGATTTCTCTTTATTCTTCTCCTGGTCCCGACCCTTGACCGACGCTGGGAAACCGAGCTTATCATCCTCAATCCTTATCTTTGACTCATACCGGTTGTGAGCATCCGCCCAAGTTGTTGCCTAGAACTCGAGCAAACTTTCTTTCAATTTTCGGGAAGCATCGGAGCTTCTCGGATTCAGACCTTTGGTGAATGCCTCAGCCGCCCATTCATCTGGTACGGTCGACAGCAATATCCTTTCCTTCTGGAACCTGGTTACAAACTCCCACAGCAACTCGGACTCTCCTTGCGCAATCCTGAATATATTGGCCTTCCGGGCTTGTACCTTTCTGGCTACGGCATGGACCTTGATGAAAGAGTCTGCGAGCATCTCAAAGGAGTCTATGGAATGCTCGGGCAAAAGAAAATACCACATCAGGGCTCCTTTCGTAAGAGTCTCCTTTAATTTCTTCAGCAAAACTGACTCAGTCTTGTGAGGAGCTAAATTGTTTTCCTTCGCCGCCGTTGTATAGGTGGTGATATGCTACTGATGATATGAAGTCCCATCATACTTCGACACATCTAGCATTTTAAATTGCTTCGGGATAAATTCTGGTGCCACGCTTGGTTTGTACGACAATTGTGTGTACTTCTTTGAGTCCACCCCTTTCAGAACTGGTGGTGTGCCCGAAATTTGATCCATTCGAGCATTTACTTTCCTCATCGTTTGGTTTGTGGGAGCACCGGGAAGAACTGGGCCTCAATCATTCGCGTTGTTGGAAGCGCCCGACAACGCCTGCTTCAGCTCCGTCATGACCTTATCATGTCGTGTGAGATGGCCTATAATGGCCTCCTGTTTCTCTTACAAGTCCCTGACTGCTTCGACGACATGCTCTTTTTCAGCATCATCAGGAGTCGCCTCCTGAATATGTCGCGGATATCGGCCGCCGTGGACTGGCGTGGCCTCGTTCCCCTTGTTGCGGGTATCATTGAGTGGATCCTCGTGTTGAGACTGATTTCCTTTGGCCTCAACGTTATGCGTGTTGTTAACATCATTATCTGCCATTTTTAATGATTTTGCTAAGAATAAAGAATCAAACAAGTTAGTAATAGATGCGGGGATCAATTCAATTATATGAATGTCTATGCCTCACGGTGGGCGCCAAACTGTTTACCCGTAAAACGGTACATTTGAATTTATACGTGGTTTATAGATAAGTGAATTAATTTGATCCAAAAATAACAAACGAATTAGACAGAAATATAAGACTTAGCCTTAAAATTGAAATAAATGGCATATATCTTGGTTCCGGACGCAGAGCTACCGGGAGCAATAAGAACAATGCAAATAAGCAAGAAAGTAAAATATTTTTTGAGTTTTTGATGAAGTATTGTATATGCTTGTCAGAAAATTTGTGTCCTTACAATGATGATAGAGCTCACTATTTATAGTTACACCTAGAGAACAAGGTCCTAGGATTAAGCTCATCTTTAGTGACAATGATGAAGGTCAATGAAGAATGTGTAACGGTGGACAGTAAATGTCCACTACAACATAATGCATTTATAGCTATAAAATCTTAGCTACAAATCTAAATTTCGTGGCCAGTACCTAACAATAGCTACAAAAATTAGAATGGCGTGGCTTTTTTCAAATCTGTAAAATGTTTTAGCCACAAAAGTTAAATTGACAAAGCTAATTCCTCGTTTTTGCTATAGTTGCAAATTATCGTGGCAACAATTACCTAAATAGCTATAAATTTATAGCTACGGTATAATTTCGTAGCTAATTATAAATTTTTGCCACGCATTAAAAGTTATTGTAGCAACTGTAATCTTTTAGCCACAATAATTTTTTGAAACAAATTATTGTAGCTAAAATAAATATTTTTGCTTTAAGTTATAAAATATAGTGGCAATAGATGACTTAAAAGCTACGGTTATTTGTCATGACGAGATGATATAGCCACATATCCTTTGATATGATTAAATTTCATAGATAATCATTAGTTTTTGCTACATGCTAAAACTTACCGAAGCAAACTAATTTTTAATCACAATAAATATTTTGAAATAAAATATTTTATATGAATAAATAGTTTTGCTTTAAGTTCTAAATAAACTATGGCTATAATTGACTTAACAATTATTTGTCATAAATAATTTAACCACAGATTTATCATTATGATAAAATTTTGTAGCTATTTATAAGTTTTTACCGCAAGTTAAAACTTATCCTAGCAATAGTAATAATTTACCCATATTAAATTAGTTCAAAAACAATCATGTATTCAATGGATATTTTTGCTTCAAGTTAGAATGAAATGCCAAATAGTTGGCTTAATAGTTACATTTTTTTTTATCATAACAAAAACGAATACAGATTCAGAATATCAATAAACTTTTAAAGTTGACTATCACTATATTGTCATACATTTAAGGTTATCATTGCAATAATAATAATTTAACGATAATAACTTAGAGGAAAAAATATCATAGATGAATACTTTCACTTCGACTATGAAAGTCATGACAAGACTTGATCTAGAAGTATTCGGTTATGAAAAATTAATTATATAGACAAATAAGATAAAATAGTAATATATATGATTAAAAATTAATTAACTTTCAAATAAAAAAATTAAAATGCAAAAATTAATCTTCAATCTTAAAATTGAATTTTACAAAGATTAAATGCAAAGAAATAATCTTCAGTCTTAAAATTGAATCTAAACAGTATAAAAACTACAATGAAAAAAAGTAGGAAAAATGGTACTGTATAGCCGCCTCAAAATAATAGCCAAAAAATATATTTTTCGTGTATATATATATACATTCGATATGTCATATACAAAAAATTATACAAATTTTATAGACTTTTTCGGTTATCGAATGTAAATAGTTTCGGAAGCGGACTAAAAATAAAAAAAGCCCAAAATAATATAGTTAAATAGCAACGAGTTTGCGATGAAAAACAAATTTTGTCGCTGGTTTTTATGCTAACATATAGCAAA
Source organism: Nicotiana tabacum (assembly GCF_000715075.1). Classification (NCBI taxonomy): domain Eukaryota; kingdom Viridiplantae; phylum Streptophyta; class Magnoliopsida; order Solanales; family Solanaceae; genus Nicotiana; species Nicotiana tabacum. The sequence continues at coordinate 21,621,935 of NC_134094.1, read as the reverse complement.
AGATTTAGAGATAGAAATTTCTACCAATAACATTATTATTGTATTATTTTTTCTGATTAATTATACTAAATACTCCTATAGTATTAATCAATTTCAGATACATTCATTGTATTTTTAATTTAAACTTATATCCCCTATATTATTGAAATTATGCACTTACACCCTCTATGAGGTATATCTGTAACTAAATTTCTTAAAATATAATGATTAATGATAAATTACAATTATAAATAACTTTTTATACACTTATTTTATGGTATTTTAAGAAGAAAATAAAATATTTTGTTGAAAATCTTTATTAACGTCATTGATTAAAAAAAATATTTTTTGATATGTATCTCGATCTTGAAATTCTTAAATAAAAAATTAGTACAAATTATTTATTTAGAAGACCAGAGTTTTTGCGAATTTTGCATAACAGTTTCATCTGTCGAAGCTCTTAAATATAATAATGTTATTCCTTTTTTTCTAGAAATATTTAAACCTCTTATATAATAAAAATATTGCACAAATGAAATTTCATCCCACTAAGTAAATTTAAAATCTTTGAAGCAGATGAATAAATAAACTAACTAAGATAAAAATGAGATATTCGTATTATGAGTTTCGAAAGATATATGTTTCCGTAATCAAATGGTCCATAAACGTTTTCAACAAAACTATTTATCTTTTTGTTAAATTTCATAAAATTAAAAACATAAAAATAATTTAATTTTTCTTTTTAATAAGTATGTTTAAACATAAACATACTTAGTTATGGATATACCTCATAAGAGGTGTAATCACAGTATTTTCATAATATATAAAGGTTATAAGTGTTTAATTTTCTTATATCTAATTACACTAAGAATTAAGAGTTTAATATGACTGAAATTTAAGTCGATAAAAAAATAATTATATTATAATTCTTATTAAACAAGTCTTACCTATAAATTTCAATTATAATTAAAAAAATAAAACTATATCCCATTATTGTGTGCATGCCTAATAACATCGAATTTAAACAAATATAATCTTATACCAATTAAATTATACAATAAATTATTTATATTATATATCGAATCAAAGAATTAAGAATTTAATATAATTATACAAGTACGAGTCGTGTCTCACTTAAATAATTTCAATATTATTAGATTTTATTTCAAAATGCTGAGAATTTAATATGGCTGATAAAGGAGTTTATAAAAAAATTAATTTGTATATCATAATTCATACTAAACAAAGTATTACATGTGATTTTCTATTATAATCTAATTGTATTACAAAGTATTACATGTGATCACTAATTGTATTCAATTTGAATAAGCATAATTAATGATCTAATGTTGTTTTGATAACTTAATAATTATATAAATCTAGTTAAGCACAAAAAAATAAAAAAATTACATAATTGAAATAGAAGCATATAACAAACTAACATTATCATATAAGTACGACGGAAGCTTTTAAAAAATGTAAATTAGAATATCTTCATTTTATTTAAATAGGTTATTGTTTCTATGTTACTTACTATAAATTAAATATTTATAATATTTATTCTTTTTGTTTTATGGTGGATAATTTTTTACTTAAGTTTGTTAGCACTTACATTATTTTTGCATTTAATGTATTACGTGTATTAATCTATATATATCTATAAAGCACGGACCTCACAAGGTTACGTGGCATTTCCTAAGTCCAAGAAATTGATTTATCTTTCCTCTCATATTTTTGCTATTTTTCTCTCGCATCCTCCTTTTCTTTCTGACCAGTTAATATGTAAAAGGCCAAACGTCATACTAATAAACGAACAGTCGTGTCTATTAGCAACCAAAAGTCTCTATGCTTAATTATCATTACTACTAAATCGAACAGTCATGTCTGTTAACAACCGAAAGGCACATCATTAATTCTCTAATGTTACCACCATCTTAAGAGAAATTTTCATTCCGTCACGTACAAAACTCCAACATCGACGGAATCCGATTACATTCTTTTTCCCATTTTCCTTTTTCTTCCTGAAATGGTCATCCCAATTAATTATAAATCACCGATAAAACGCAGAGGGTTTCACCATTCCAACTATTTGCAAACAAAAAATTATGTAACTTCGAAAATTCGGTTTGTAGATCGTAGCCCAATTCTCCCGTTGGAAGATATCATATAAGTTGGTTCAAATCAGCAAACGAGATTCAAGCAAATCGCAGGATAAAGAAACATTAGAAAATTAGTTTGGTAATCCTACTGGTATTTCCAAGTCCTTCCCGAATTTTCGAGGAGTGAGAACAATTAATGGTAGTGTTAGAGGTATTTGATCGCGGGGATATCAACAATTAATAAGTGAAGAGCGTTTTCTTTGTTCTGTTATTTTATTTATATAATGTCATCTTTTAACCTAGGTAGAAATGTGGAAGGGAAACTATTTTCACCTTTTGGCTACTCCAAGCAAGACAAAATTCATTTAATTTTTATTTTGAAAAAATTATAACAAAGACTTTAATTACCTCATAGATTCTTTAAATAATTTTACATAGCTTCCATGACTGCTAAAACGTGAACAAAAATTATGTAAATTTCAAAGAATGTTGTTTGGACAAGGATTTATTTATCTTTTCTCTGTTTTTGTTTTTTTTTCTATTTATCTTAATTAAAAAAAACTCACCTACACAAATCACATGTCACATCTCTTCAACGACTACTCTTAAAAATTATCCTAATTACCATGCTTTTCATATCAATGTACCCCCAAATGTTTAATGTGTTGTTTTATGACACCTTGATGTCCCTCATGTATTCTTCTAAAAGTTTTTTTTTTTGTTTTGGCATATATTTGATTGTATTCATATTAGAATAGTATTTGCTGTGATTGGCAGTCTTGTACCTCTGACTATTGGAATGATCGATTTGTTAGGCGTTTTGACTGACATATTTTGCAAGAGCGAGAAATATGAAGGCATGCACGTTCAAAGTAGGGTGCTAAAATATATTTTTATGCTTTTGTACAAACGACTTTTACGATTCTATCAAAAATTTAAATTTGCTAATTGCTCTCCAAATTATCTTTGCTCTTAGATGGAAACATTAGCAGATTGCGTTGGTCTTGGGGAGCAAAAACACAGGTTAGATTAAAAAGTTTACAATTTATGGACTAATTTTATTATTTTTAAGAAATTGTATAAAAAATATCTGAATTTTTGGTAATGAATCCGTGGAGCTTAGATGATGCTCAGATTAGTTTGGAAGTCCTAAAACATTGCGCAATAGTTCTAATATTCTTGTATGTTCATAGCTTAATATTATCTTGACAAAATTTTAGGAATTGGCAAGGCACTTCTAGCATTACTATGAGACGTAGAAATTTATTTCATTGGCGGCAATTATTCAGTTGCAAAATATTTAACGAAACGTTAAAGAGTGAGAATTACTTTTTTTTTTTGTCGAAAGAGATAAGAGACGCGTCAAATAAAGTTTGAAAGCAACAAATCAATTTGGAAGGGATGTATTACCACTTACCAACACTTATATATATGAGCATAAGATTTTTCATGTTGAAGAAATTAATTGAGACAAATCTATGTGATGTCAATCTTCATCGACATGATGACTGCCACTTTTATATTTCCTTTTTTATGGTCCAACTATCAGATAATAATAATTATTTTTAGGATTTAAACGAAATCAGTTTTGGATTTGATGCTATGGAGAATTTGAGAGCTAATTTGAGAAAATATTTATAAACATGAGCATATACATGAAAAACTAATCCATTCTATTTCAGCTAAATTTACGGTGAGATCATATTGTAAATTCATTTTTTCATTTTAATTGCGAGAAGCGCGTGCAAGTTAGCTAGTTAACAAATAAAAGAAAGCAAAACTCTATACTACTATATAGCCGACAAGTAAAGAAACGACAAAGCCCAAAGCAAAATCCCTAAAACCTAAACTACACTGACTTGCTCTCTCTCCCGGCGGCACCTCCCCTTCCCCACTTCTACATTACATTCTTTAACCACCGCTAAACTAAGAAGACCGAGCAAGAAAAAGAAGAGCGGGAGAGAATCCTATCACTTCTTTATTCTAGGACAGAAAAGGTAAATTCATATCTCTATATTTTAGGGTTTATGAATCTTTTTATACCTACTTTACTTGGATTTCTGGATACAATTTTGTGGACTATTCCAGCAATTTGACAGATATTATATCTTATTTTTTATAAGTAGTGATTGAGAATTTGAAAATTTTGAAGTTATAATATTGGGAGGAGCCATAGTTCATCGACTATAACAAAAAAAGCAATTTTACAAAATTGGGATGAAGATCATAGTTGTTTAAAAAGTGTTCAAAATTTTCTTTTTTACTTCTTTTCTTGCTTTGTATTTTTTTTATTTTAATTTGTTATCTGTTAGAAATTCTTGTAAAATATTTATCAAGACATGTTTTTTGTTTGCTTGAAATTGTACCAATATGTTTACTAATCGAACTTACATCTTTGTGTTAAAGTTTCAACTCAGTTGCACCTGTTAAACATATTGTCACGACCCCAAATTTTCTCCATAGGAGATCGTGATAGCACCTAATTTCTAAGACTAGGCAAACCTATCAATGCGGAATAATAATAAATATCTGAAATAAACAAACTACAATTCAAATAATTACAACTCCCAAAACTCGGTAGAAATAAATCACAAGTTTCTAAGAATTTATTCTCTATGTCTCTATACATCAGAGTCTAAAATAAATAAGGAAGTAACATAGTAAGACAGAAGTGGACTCCGGAGTCTGCGGATACTGGCATATATATCTTGAAGTCTCCTCGTACAACTAGTTTACTGATGCCTAGTCTGATAAGATGTACCTGGATCTGCACAAAAAGATGTGCAGAAGTATAATATGAGTACACCACAACGATACCTAGTAAATACCAAGCCTAACCTCGGTAGATTAGTGACGAGGTCAGGTCAGGCCCTACTGAAAAATAATAATAGCATAAAAAAATGTTTAACAATATAATAAAATAAATTATAATGGAAATAAATCAAGTAGCAGGTCACCATTTAATTATACAAAATAATGGCAAATAATATCTCGTAGAAACCAACAAAAATTCCTTTCAACTTAAGAAAATCACAACAAATAATTAAAGGCAACTGCGTCCATAAATCAATATCAACAAGGGCACTCCCGAGGTACCGCCTCGTAGTCCCAAATCATAAATAAATTCACAATATCTCATTTTCCTTATCTCATAGCGGGAGCCTTCACAATTTATTTTAAAGAAATTATTTTTTCCCGAAATAACATCCCGCGTTTTAGCCATCCTTATCACACCGCATGACTTCTAGTAGTTTTCCCTACTAGCGACGCGTATCAAGCCACCCTTATCTCACCGCATGCGTTTCAATACCCAGACCTTATACCACCGCATGCATATTAATATCACAATATATCACAATTTGCACCTCAAGTGCTCAAATAATTTAACTTTCCAAAATAATTCAACAACAATATTTTTCCATAATAAAGAGCTCACGGATCCATCACAATGAGTACGAAAATCTTACAAAAATATTCATAAATAAATAATTCAGCAAAATAATATTTCAAATCTTTAATACGTGTAGTCTTTGGAAAAAAGCCCAACGCCGGAATTTTAAAGCACAAGTAGACAGGAACAGTTATATGACCTAGCATTTTTCTCTCAAATTTCCGCCGTCACTGTAGCAGTCAACAGTGCCAAACAGTACCGTGTCACGGACAAAGCTGGAGCTTTAGGCTTCAATGGCCACAATGGCCGGCGACCAGCCAGCTTTTCTGGCTGGTCTGCCCTCCCCCAGCGTTGCACAACAACATACAACAACTAACTCCAACCCAACTCCTCTAGATTACTCTAATATTTTAAAACCAAATTCTTTAAATCCTCCAGCGATGGCTACTGTTGCAGTTTCAATTCAACCCATTCCACTGCGACGAGCAGTGTATTTGAATGGACAACTAGTGGTTAAATTCACAGAGGCAGAAGTAGATCGAATGAACGTGATTGAAGGCCTCAAATATGCTGTCGTTGGCAAGCTTTCATATGGATCTCCGGAGATTCACGAGCTTCGCCGAATAATTCCAACTCAATGTGGTATCAAAGGTGAGTGTAATATCGGATTCCTTAGAGATCGTTATGTGTTAATTAGATTAACTCTATGGCAAGACTTCCTCGATTTCACATCGAAGAGTACGTACTACATCAAAGCCAAAGATGGGTACGAATACCAATTGCGTACTCTTATCTACGATGCAAAATTTAAGGCGGGTGAAGAAACTCCGATGGCGATGGCGTGGATTTCTTTTCCTGGACTGCTGCCTACCTTTTTTGTAAAGGAAACTCTGTTTTCTTTGGCTACAGTTGTGGGAAGGCCTGTGTGTCTTGACGCGGCAACTACTAACAAAACTAGACCGAGTTGCGCAAGAGTAAAAGTTCTTGTCGATTTATTGGCCGAACTACCTAAAAAGGTGCGATTGGATATTGATGATGAAGCCTCTGGTGGTGTTCGAACAGAATGTGTGAGAATTCAGTATGACATGCTACCAAAATATTGTAAGGAGTGTAAGCTACAAGGACATGATGAAATTGAATGTTGGCGTTTGCACCCCGAGCTTATTGAGAATCGAAGTAGCAAGAAAAGGAATGATCTTGCTGAGTTGAACAACTGGAATACTGCTGCTGATGAACAAGGAAAAACTAAAAATCACACTACCCCTTTAATGATTCTCACGAGTGGAAAAGTAGTCGGGAACGTAGGTGAATAGTGAAAGGAAGTTTGGGATAATCGGAGAACCAACAAAAATAACAAAACCCAGGTACAAGGGCAAACTGGCAATGCAATCGTGCCAGTGAATGTTGGTATACAGTAGGTGCACAATAACGTTGCACTGGTGGAGGTCGAGGAAGATCAGACAAACAAGGTTCAAACAAGGAATAAATTTGTAGTATTAGAGGAGGAACAAAGTGATATCAACAAGAACAACCAACTGGTTTTGGTGGGGGAAAAACCAGTCTTCAGTTCTAAAGATGGTCCTACTCTTTCTAGGATTTAGTCTACAATCGACTGGGTTCATAGAAAGTTTGGGACTAGCAAAGAGGAGCTAAAACAACTCAATGTGACCACTAACCAATCTTGTCATGCGATTCTATCTCAAACATTTAAAGATTCTGGGCAGATTGAGGACCTTGATGAGGTAAACTCTATAAAGGTCTTATGGAGTGATGCAGTTGAGGTTAAGGATGATCAGCTGGGAAAAACAAAGACAACATAAGACAAGGTGAAGAAGGACAACAAGCCAAGCTCACCTGTCAATAGGCTGGCGATGCCAGGCCTAAAGCCAGGCTCCCCGGGCGTTAGGCTGGCGACGCCAGGCCTAAAGCCAGGTTCACCTGACGAGGCAGCTACAGTAAACCCCAACCTTAGTGCCACTGAAGAGAATTTGGCCTATGTAGATGGTGTTGTGGCGTATGTCTATGAGCTACAACTCAAGGAGTATGAACAGGCTGATAAGCGGGCAATTGTTCCAAGAGCATCTGGGGAAATAGAGGAAGTGCCTATGGAATCTGGCACTGATCAAATTATGCAACTACATATTAATGTTCCAATTAAGACTCCTCTACAACATTTACATGATTTAGTTACACACAATATGACACCAATTGATGAAGACTTATTGAGACAAAATCTAATGGAGGATGAAGGAGATGATGAATCAACTGCAGAAAACTTCAAACAAGTGGCTAGGGAAGGGGATTTATCACCCACAACTAGTGCTAAAGGAGGTTAAAAAACTAAGAAGAATCAGAGTAAAGATCCACCACAACCTTCAAGAATAATGCCTAGGAGGGCAGCTTCTCTATCTAAATGATGATGATCAAAACAGTAATATGGAACATAAGTTCTGTGAATACACAACAGGCCTTTCCTAGGGTGATCAACATGAATAGGGAGCATAATTTTTGTGTAGTAACATTGATGGAGCCTTTTCAAAAGAAGGTACTCATTGATAGATATAAAAGGAGGTTGAATATGGAGATTTCTTATGCAAATATTAATGGGCAAATATGGTTGTTTTTCGATGCAGTGGTGGAATGGGAATTAGTGGAGGATACTGAGCAACATGTGACTGTGAGAGTGTTTCACCATGACCTGGGGCAACACATGATGATGACATTTGTTTATGCAAAATGTTCAGCAATGGAGAGGTTCGATTTGTGGGATCACTTGTATTATTTAGCAAGTGATATGGAATTACCATGGTTGGTAGGAGGGGATTTCAATGTGATATTGCATGAAGATGAGAAAATAGGGGGACTTCCAGTACACCCTCATGAATATGAGGATTTTGCATTTTGTGTAAACTCTTGTGGTTTGTTTGATCAAGGGCACAAAGGAAGTCCATTCACATGATGGAATGGGAGATCCAATGCTGAGTGTATATTCAAGAGATTGGATAGGATTTTTGTGAATTTGCCATTTTAGAACATGTTGCCAACTATTGAAGTTGAGCATCTAATCAGAACTGGATCAGATCATGCACCATTGCTAATGACATGTGGGGTGCAGACAACCAATTTTGTCAAGCCTTTCAGATTCTTGAACTTTTGGACAAAGCATGCTACATTTATGGATGTGGTGAGGCAGAACTGGGAAGCTGATTTCATAGGGGATTAGTTTTTGATGTTCAAGCAGAATATCAAGAGGGTGAAGGCAACACTCTCAAAATGGAGTAGGGAAATATTTGGTGATATCTTCAAGCAATTGGCTATTTTGGAGGACATTGTTAGGGTGAAGGAGATGTTGTTTGAAGAAGAGCCTACAACTGAGAATAGGATTGTGCTTCAAAAGGCTCAATCTGAATTGAAGAAATACTTGAGTATTGATGAGTAGTATTGGAAGCAAAAAACAGGGATGACTTGGTTTGTTGAAGGAGATAGGAATACAAGTTTCTTTCACAATCATGTCAATGGCAAACGAAAGAAATTGCAACTAAAGAGGATCAAAAGTGGCAGTGGGGTATGGATTGAAGACCAGGAGCAATTGGCTACAGCTGTAGTGTACTTTTATCAAAAACAGTTCATAAATGAAGGTGATCCTTCTGAATTTTCCTTGCTCAATAATGTATCTTCAATGGTCACTATGGATAAGAATTTGGAACTTAGCAGATTGCCAACAATTGAAGAAGTAAGGACAACAGTTTTTGAGCTTAGTGGGGAGAGTGCTAGTGGCCTTGATGGACTCACTGACTTGTTTTATCAAACATGCTGGGATGTTATTGGTGCTGATATACACAACATGGTACTACACTTCTATGGAGAAGCTGCATTGCCTAAATCCATCACTCACACCAATCTAGTATTGCTGCCCAAGAAACCTAGAGTTGAGACCTTCTCTGACTTAAGACCTATTAGTTTGAGCAACTTCATTAACAAGGTTTTGTCTAGGGTGTTACATGACAGATTGGAGAGCTTTTTGCCATCTCTAATAGCTCCTAATCAATCCAGATTTGTAAAGGGTAGGAGTATATTTGAGAACATCTTATTGACTCAAGAAATTGTCACTGACATAAGGTTAAGGGGAAAGCCAGCTAATGTAGTGATCGAGCTTGATATGACTAAGGCCTATGATAGGGTTTCATGGAAGTACTTATTGCATGTGCTAAGGAAGATGGGATTTTCTGAACGCTTCATCAACATGGTTTGGAACTTGATGTCAAATAACTGGTATTCAGTATTGGTGAATGGGAAGTCCTCAGGGTTCTTTAAGTCGACAAGGGGTGTGAAACAAGGGGATCCCCTATCTCTAGCATTGTTCATTCTGTCAACTGAGGTACTTTCTAGGTCTTTGAATAAGCTCTTTGAAGACAAGTCATTTGTGGGATTTGGAATGCCTAAGTGGTCTGATCCTTTAAACCACTTGGCGTATGCTGATGATACGATAATCTTTGCATCTGCTCATCCTCCCCCTTTGAGCAAGATTATGGCAGTGCTGGGGAACTATGAGAAGATATCAGGTCAGATGATCAACAAAGATAAGACTTCATATTACATGCATTCAAAGGTTGCTAATGGATTATTTCAGGCAGTTAGAGCTATTACAGGATTTGCAAAAGGTAAATTCCCCTTCACATATCTAGGGTGTTCTATTTTTTACACTAGAATGAGGAAGGACTATTATGAAGATCTTATCAAGAAGGTGAAGGCTAAATTGCATTCATGGAAAGGAAAGCTGCTGTCATTTGGAGAAAAGGCAACACTCATCTCTAGTGTGTTGCAAAGTATTCCAGTTCATATGTTATCAGTCCTTGATCTACCAAATAATATCCTGGGGCACCTACATAATAAGACTTTTGCTAGGTTCTTTTGGAGCACAAAGGAAGAAGAGAGAAGCAGACACTGGGCTTCATGGCAAAATCTTTGCCTTCCTAAAGAGGAAGGGTGGCTAGGTTTTAGGTCCTTAAATGATGTCTCAAGGGCACTGTTTCTAAACTATGGTGGAGGTTTAGGACCACAAAATCTTTATGGTCTAATTTTATGTGGAATAAGTATTGCAAGAAGGAGTTACCAACAGTGGTGCATTTTAGGGGATGGTCTCATGTTTGGAGACAAATGCGGAATGCTAGGGAAGAAGTAGAACATGAGATCGTATGGGAATTGAAGAGTGGAACAACTAATATTTGGCATGAAAATTGGACTGGATTGGGTGCACTTTATCACGTATTACCTGAGGACTTTCCAATCAATGAAGGTCTTCAGGAGGTGGCAGAACTACGGCAAGGGGAAGCATGGGATGATCAGCTGCTAGATCAAACTTTCAATGAGGAAATTGCAGAACACATAAGGCTACATGTGCACTATGAAGGCAGTGAGGGATATTGGGATAGGCCATACTGGATGCCAACTCCTTCAAGCAAGTTTAGTGTTAGCAGTGCTTGGCAAATATTAAGGCATAGGGCTGATCCTAATCAGGAATTCAAGTTAATGTGGATTAAAGGTTTGCCATTCAAGATATCCTTCTTCTTGTGGAGGCAGAAAATAGCCACCGATGACATGTGGAGGAGGCAATGGCAAATGGTGATGTCTAGATGTTGGTGTTGTCAGCAGCCCCAAGAAGAATCCATTGAGCATATATTTGTCACAAGTCCTACTGCCTCTAAGGTATGGAACTTGTTCATGGGAGCTGCTAGAATTTTTGTGCAATTGATTCAATTGAAGCAGATTATAAGGCATTGGTGGTATGCTCAGTGTTGTCCAAAATTAAAGCCACTATTTCAAGCAGTACCAGCTATCATCACTTGGGGAGCTTTGGAAGAGAAGAAATGCAGGTAAACATGGTGGCTCAGTGTCCACAAATAGGGTGATTCATGAGATAAATAGGACATTGCATCAACTGGCAAGGGTGAGGTATGCTTGGATCCCTAATATTCCATTGTTATGGCCAGACATGATTCAATACTTTGAAGAATATAAACCTATATTAATCACTACAAGAGTAACATGGCAGCTTCCTTTTCATGGTTGATACAAATGTAATACGGATGAAGCTTCAAAGGGCAATCCTGGACCTAGCTCCCTAGGCTTTTGTGTGAGGGATGATGAAGGTGATGTGGTGTATGCTAGGGCAGTAGACCTGGGAGTGACAACTAATGTGGTGGCTGAAGCTAAGGCTATTCTTCAAGGGTTAGAATATTGTGTGGAGCATGATCTTCACCCTCTCATACTGGAGACTGATTCATTGGTGATGAAGAAGGCGATAGAAGGGGAATGGGATCCTCCTTGGGTAATTGCACAGGATGTGAAGAAAATTATAGAGATGAAGGACAACTTCAATGTGATCTTTCAACATGTGTTTCAGAAAGGCAACTCAATGGCGGATTTTATAGCTAACATTATGTTCTCTTTTGCAGGTACATCTAAGTTTCATTTATTCTCTGAACTGCCTAGTGCAGGGAGGAGGTTGATCAATCTAGACAAATCTCAATCATCTAACCTTAGGGTTAGGATAGCAAATAGAAGAACCCCAGACTGATGGCTTTACAGGATTGGACTCTGCACAAACTGATATGTCCAAATGCTAAGGAAAATGCTGAACCCATCATATGGTATTTTTGGAGATTGTTGAATCATTTGTCAGTGGTATTAGCATGCTTTCATGCTCAATCTGAGTAAAGTTTAGCAATGTTTAGAATGATGTCTACATTAAAGGTTCTAGTAGGGAAGGATCTGAGCTTACAAGATCACAAAAGGCACAATTTCAAAGGCTGGCCTTTGCCTTGCAAAGCCTTCTTAAAGCCAGCTCATGCCTGGCTTTTGCCTTGTAAAGCCTGGCTAAAGCCAGCTCATGCCTGACTTTTGTCTTGTAAAGCCTGCCTAAAGCCAGCTCATGCCTGGCCTTTGCCCTGTAAAGCCTACCTAAAGCCAGCTTAAGCCTGACTTTTGCCTTGCAAAGCCTGACTAAAGTCAGCTCATGCCTGGCCTTTGCCTTGCAAAGCCTGTCTAAAGCCAGGCTCCTCTTTTACACATTAATCTTGATGAGTGAGCACATGATTAATACTTGAACAAAATCAGTCCATTACATATGGAGATCATATAGTAGCTATACTTGGAAGACTATGCTGGCTTCAACTCTGTGGTGGAGATGTTTGGAATTCATTTTAACCTATGGACAATATACCCTGGTGCCTGGTGAGAGCTTGATAGGTGCTGCTTGGTATTTTCCAATGACAATTGGATTCACATACACTGATAGGAGAAGGAAGCATTCAACTTATCATGTTGTAATAACAATAAAGAGCTCACTGCTCCATCACAAAGAGTATGAAAATCTTACAAAAATATTCAGTAGTAAATAATTCGGGAAAATAATATTTCAAAATCTTTAATACGTTGCTTCAATATCAAGTTTAAAAATGTCAAATACTTCATATTAATAATATTTAATTTAAAGAAAATCAACCTTCAAATAATGTACAGAATAAAAGAAACCAAGTTCCAACTAAACAGGTAAAACAATTAGCAGGAAAAGGTCAAGCAAATTTAAAGTATATGAATCAAATCAATGATGTAGTATATAACAAGATTTAATAATTTAATTAACATGCAATAATGATCTACACAATTTTAAAACATAATCCTTCACATTTAGCCCGTGTACACACTCGTCACCTCGTGTACACGACGCTCATCACACTACAATTAATACCAATCCTAGGAGAAATTTCCCCCATACAAGGTTAGACAAGTCACTTACCTCAACTTGCTCCGATTTAATCACGTAGTATGCCTTTTCCTCAATTTTCTTACTCTGATCGACTCGAATCTAGTCATAATTAATTCGATACAGTCAACAAAACTTATATAATCAATTCCATAAGAAAATACTACATTTTCAATAAAATTCGAAATTAACTCAAAAATGGCCTGTGGGACCCACGTCTCGGAACCCGACAAAAGTTACAAAATCCGACAACCCATTCAATTACGAGTTCAACCATACTAATTTCACTCAAATCCGACTCCGAATCGGTGTTCAAATCTCGAAAATTCAATTTATGAAGTTTCTATAATCTTCCCCAAATTTCCACCTCAAAGTACCAATCAGATGATGAAATCATTGATATATTAACCAAATGCGAGTTAGAATCACTTACCCCGATGAATTTCTTGAAAATCCCACGAAAAATCGTCTCCAACCGAGCTCCCAAAATCCAAAAATGAAATAATAACCTAAACCTCGGATATATAGTACATCCTCTGAACTCAATTTCGCGGTCAGCGAAATTTCAAGTACGGCCGCGCCCCAGGTCCCGCGGTCGCGAAAAAATGGTGCGGCCGTGAAATTCTTGAGGCTGTACAGCCAGACTTTAATATTTTGGCCATAACTTTCTCTACAGATGTCCAAATGATTACTTCTTTATCTTTCTGGAAACTAGACACGAAGGGCTACAATTTTCGTTTTTGAATCATCTTAAAATTCCTTGTAGATCGAAAGGTATAGGCTTCCGAAGTCGGACCAGCGGATCTGCAGAACTTCCTGGAGCGCGATCGCGGACAAAATTGCACGGTCCACGAAAGTTTAAGCGCGGCCGCAAAATTCTACTGCGCTCCGCACTCTTATGTGCGGTCCGCGCCCCTTCTTCGCCTCAGTGCCCAAAATTGTGCGGACCACACCCCCAAAAATGCCAGAATAATATTAGAGTGCTGAAATGCCGGGACTCGCTCAAAACTCACCCTGAAACTCATCCGGAACCTCCCGGACACAAACTATATATGAATTTCAATCATAAAATACGCTACGGGAACACATATGGGGCACATAATGAAAATAAATTAGAAGATTGGAATGGGATTCTAGCAAGACACATATGGGGCACAAGATGGGCTGGCTGGGCAGAACTCAAGGCCAGTGATACTAGGAGTGGCATAATTACTATGTGGGACAAAAGACTTTGGAATTGTATTGAAATTCAACATGGTACTTATTCCATCTCAAGCATGCTGGAAAACACTAATGAGAACTTCAGATTCTGCTTTACAGGGGTGTATGGGCCACACACAAACTGGGAAAGAGAAGAGTTATGGAATGAACTAGGAGCTATTAGAGGAATATGGGATGAGCAATGGGTAATAAGAGGCAATTTCAATGTTTGTAGGTTTGAAAGTGAAAGGCATAATTGTCTGAGAAGATCAAGGGCCATGAGGGGTTCTTAGATGTCATTCAAGATCTTTGCTTATTAGACTTACCATTGCAGGGAGCTCAATTCACCTGGTCCAGAGGAGAGGAGAATATCCAAGCATCAAGAATAGATAGATTTCTTGTGTCATCAGAATGAAATGATACGTTCCAAAAAATTAGTGAAGTTGCGCTTCCCAAAGTCATCTCAAATCATTCTCCTATCATGTTGGAAAGTGGGGACTGGGATTCAAATCCATCCTACTTTAAATTTGAAAATATGTGGTTAAACATGGAAGGCTTTCAGGATAGGATCAAGTCATGGTGGCAGAGTTATGAAGTCAATGGCACTCCTGACTTTGTATTGGTAAATAAATTGAAGTTATTAAAAAAATATCTCACAACTTGGAACAGAGAGGAATATGGCAGAACTGCAGGTAGGAGGGGAAGAGCCCTAGATGAGCTTTTCTTTTTGCAACAACAAACTAAAGGCAAAATTATTTCTCAAGAAGAAAAATCCTGCATGATGAGACTTCAAATGGAAATTCAGCAGCTGGCCAAAGCAGAAGAAGTTTCCTGGAGGCAAAAATCAAGATGTTTGTGGCTCAAAGAAGGGGATAAAAATACTAAGTTCTTTCAGAAAGTTGCTAATTCCAATAGGAGAAATAATCGTATTGACAGACTCAAAATTGAAGATGATTTCATTGAAGACATGGCTTTAATGAGAGGTGAGATTTTAGACTTCTATCAGAAGTTGTACACTGAAAATGAAAGATGGAGACCTTCAGCAAGGCTAGAAGAGGCAGAAGTTTTGGACATTATCAAAGCTTGTGCACCTGATAAAGCTCCAGGTCCAGATGGTTACACTATGGCATTTTACCAGAAATCATGGGCGGTGGTAAAGAATGATATCATGGGTGCACTTCATTATTTTTACCAGAATGGCAACTTAGTCAGGTTTTATAATGCCTCGTTTATAGCTCTAATCCCTAAGAAGAAAGGAGCCACTGAATTGAGGGACTATAGACCAATCAACTTGATTGGCAGTGTTTATAAAATAGCCTCCAAGATCATAGCATAGAGGTTGAAAGGGGTGATAGGGAAGCTAGTTTCAGGACATCAAAATGCTTTCATCAAATCAAGGTAGATCACTGATGCAGCTCTAATAGCCAATGAAATATTAGATTGGAAGATAAAGTCTGGGCAACCTGGTCCACTTTTCAAACTTGACATTGAAAAGGTATTTGACCAACTCAATTGGGCGTACTTGATCAATATACCCAGGAAGATGGGATTTGGAGAATGCTGGATTAGATGGATTAAATTTTGTATTACCACAGTGAAGTACTCAATTCTAATCAATGGTGGACCGGTTGGGTTTTTCTCTCCCCACAAAGGCCTCAGACTGGGAGATCCACTGTCACCTTTTTTGTTCATTCTTGCTATGGAAAGCCTAAGCAAAATGTTAAACAAAGCTAACCAGCTCCATTGGCTAGAGGGTTTTAAGGTGGGCAATGAAGAGGGCAATTCTGTGATTGTGTCGCATCTGCTATACGCAGACGACACTCTGATTTTTTGCGGAGCTGAAAAATCACAAGTTCTATATCTTAATCTCACGCTAATGATCTTTGAAGCTATTTCAGGCCTACACGTGAACATGCTGAAAAGCACCATCTATCCGGTTAACACAATTCCAAATCTGGATGAGCTTACATAGGTTATGTATTGTAAAGTGGGATCTTTCCCTACATCATATCTGGGGATCCCATTGGGAGCTAGATACAAGTCTCAAGGCATCTGGAATGGAGTGATTAAAAAAATTAAAAGAAAGCTGGCTTCCTGAAAAATGCAATACCTATCCTTTGGAGGCAGACTTACACTCATCAATAGTGTGCTAGATAGCATACCAACATATTTCATGTCCTTATTCCCAATCCCAACTAAGGTACAAAGGAGACTTGATCAATTAAGGAGAGATTTTTTATGGGAAGGCAACAGTAACACTCACAAGTTCCATCTGGTTAAATGGCCAAGAGTTATTCTTCCCAAGAACCATGGAAGGCTAGGGATAAAGGACCTTGCCTTGCATAACAAGAGTTTATTGATGAAATGACATTAGAGGTACAACGTGAAAAGTTCAGGGCTATGGAAAACAGTAATTCAAGCAAAGTATGGGATGGCAAACAACTGGTGCACTAGGCAGGGGAGAGCTCCACATGGTTCGGGCCCCTGGAAACACATTTCAAAGCTTTGGGAAGAATTCAAGCTCAAGTCATCACTCAAGCCAGGGAACGTGGCTCATATATCATTCTGGAAAGATAAATGGCTAGGTACAGAGACCTTGAAAGATGAATTTTCAGCTTTATTTTTACTTGCTAATAATAAAGATGCAACTATCTCACATGTTTGGCAAAATGGTGCTTGGGCTCCACATTTCAGAAGGGACATCCAAGATTGGGAATTGAATGATCTGTTGGGTTTGCTCAATAAATTATCAGGTGCTAAGGTCAATTCCCAGGTGCAGGATAGGTTGGAATGGGGTGAATCAAAAGAGAGAACCTATACTGTCAAAAGAGGATATGACAATCTATGCTCCAATAAGGAATTGATCGACAAATGGCCATGAAAGCTTATATGGAAAACCAAACTACCTACAAAAGTAGCTGGCTTTATGGGGACAACATTGTATGAAGCTTGTCTTACTCAAGACAATCTTAGCAGAAGAAGTATACCGACCGTGAATAGATGTTATATGTGCCAGATGGAATCAGAGAGTGTGAGGCATCTTTTTTGCACTGTTCAGTAGCAACTGATATTTGGAGTATGTTTTTATCAGTTTTTGGACTTGCCTGGGTTATGCCAAACAGTATCAAGGAAGCATATGAGAGTTGGTGTTCTTGGAGAGTTGGGAAATCCATCAAAAAGACTTGGTCAATGGTACCTGGTGCTATTTTTTGGAGTATTTGGAATGAAAGGAACCGTAGATGTTTTGATGGGATTTCAACTCCCAACCACACACTTAAAGCCACGTGTTTAATTAACTTGTTTAGTTGGTTCAATCAGGCCCCTGTAACTAGTGTTGAACTATTTTTTGATTTTGTCTGCTCCTTAGTTGTCCCGTAAGTTTTCTGCATATGAGCAGACAATACCCTTATGTTGTAATTTTTGCTATGCATCTTCTTGATGCCTTTTAATGAAATTCCCTTACTTCATCAAAAAAAAAAAAATGCTACGGACCTGCTCGCGCAATTAAATTTCCCAAATAACACCTAAAACTACGAATGGGACACCAAATCAAAGGAAATTTTCAAGAAAACTTTAAAACTTATATTTTTACAACCGGGCGTCAGAATCACGTCAAATCAACTCCGTTTCTCACCAAATTCGGCAGACAAGTCATAAATATTATAGTGGACCTATATCGGATTCTGAAACTAAAATACGGACCCGGTGTCCATAAATCCAACATCATTAATTTCTTAAAACTCATAAGCTTTCAAACTTTTAATTTTTCATTAAAATTCCATATCTCGGGTTAGGGATCTCGGAATTCGATTTCGGGCATATGCCCAAGTCCCAAATCACGATACGGACCTACCGGAACTGTCAAAATAATGATCCGAGTCCATTTGCTCAAAATATTGACCAAAGTCAACTCAGTTGAGTTTTAAAGCTCTAATTCAGATTTTAATCTATTTTTCACATAAAAACTTTTCGAAAAATTTTACGGACTGTGCACGCAAGTCGAAAAAATGATAAATAGTGCTTTTCGAGGTCTTAGAACACAAAATTAATTATTAAATTTAAAGATGATATTTTGGGTCATCACACATATGTAATCAATTATTTTTGCTACGTGGTGTTAAAATATTTGTTCATTGACAGAGATTGGTGGAGTTAGATCAATGACAAGTTAAGACCAAGATAAGGTGCAATTGAAGACCCGAGGAGGAGTGAAAAAGAAGACGGTGTCTGAAGAATTGTGTATCGTGTATGCTTTAAAATTTACAATTATGTGTAACTTGAAACCTATTGTGGAATGTAAATTCTTTTTATTCTTAGCTAAGTTATTAAAAGCCTTACGTGTAACTTTGAATTTGTTTTGGAATCTAAAATATTTGGAACTTTAACTATTATGACTAGTTATTCTTGTAGCAAATTCTTTAATTTGTGGCAATAAAAGTTTGAATTCGTGGCTATATATATATATATATATATCACGTAACAAAAATATGGTTATACATTCTCACTTTTTGTAGCAAATGAAGAAATCTTTAGCTATAATTTTATATATTTCATGGCAAGAGAATGGATTCTTAGCTACCTAAATATTTGTGGCAAATACTTCAATTCATAGCTATGAATTTTTGAACTTGTAGCTGAGAAAAATACTATTGCCACGAAAACTAAAATATAAAAATAGCCACAAAACTTCAATTTTCGTGGCAAACAAATTAACTCTTTTGCCACAGTAAAACACCTTGTGGCACAATATAAAAATTGCTATATAGATTATTTTTCGTGGCAAAAGATAGCTAACTTTTAGTTACGCTACATTTTGCTACGGATGCTACGGAAAAAAATATTGTGGCTAAAGTGTTTAGCTACGGAAATTTTCATATTTAGCTACAATGTATTTTGTAGCTACATATACAAAATATTGTAGTGGTCATATTCTCTGTAACGGATCATGCACTTAATGCTGTATAATATTTTTCATTGAATGTTACCGGATGACGGCATTTATTTTGTCTTTATGTGTATCATTCTCTCCGATGACAAGCGAGATCATTGCTTCCGGGTTTGGCTATCTTCTGTCTTCGGTTCCACGTATCGCTTTCTCATGAGATCATTAAATATGAACATATTTTAACCCATGCATTTAGTTAATTAAATCCAAAAAATCAGTTAAAAGTATGATGGCAAATAAAAAAAACTAATCATCTAACAAAGAAGACGGGAACGACTCATTCATTATTACCCCTTAGCGTACTTTTTGTTTCTATTTTTGTGTGCTTAGCAAAAGAATTGATTAAGCAGTGAAATACAGTAATCTCTAACTATCATATTTCGAAATTTCTAATAGACAAGATATTACAACATGTTGCAATTACAAAAATGGAAATAAGGTGAAAATAAAATATGATTCAGGTAACACTTGACTTTCCTAGTTCAACCTAAAAAGAAAAAGCAAAACATAAATCAGCTTCTTCAATTTTTTTTTATAATTCTAATTAACTAACTTCCCATTTATGAAATAGTCACCAACTTGGAAACAAATTCTTCAATATTTTTATCTGAAGTTCCACCTTCATCCACAGCATTTCTAGCCAATTCCTTCCATTTCTTTGCATTATCCCTAATCTTTTTTCCTTTCTCTTCTTCCATCACTATCTTAATACATTCTTCAATAACTTCTCTTCTAACTATTCCTTTTTCATCTTGTTTTGCTCTAACTCCTATCTCCCAAATATTTTTCACAAGCTTTGCATTTATAGGTTGATCTGACCATTGTGGCATTGTAACCATTGGTACGCCCAAACTAATTGCTTCCAAAGTCGAATTCCATCCACAGTGCGTGAGAAAACACCCTATTGATTTATGTTCCAATACTTGTAATTGTGGGCACCATGACACGAC
The DNA here is from genome assembly GCF_000715075.1 of Nicotiana tabacum. NCBI lineage: Eukaryota > Viridiplantae > Streptophyta > Magnoliopsida > Solanales > Solanaceae > Nicotiana > Nicotiana tabacum. The sequence continues at coordinate 21,601,606 of NC_134094.1, read as the reverse complement.
TAATCCTTTTTCACTTGCTAATTCCTCTAAAAAGTTGTTGGGAAGTTTGGATTCTTCAGTGGATCTAACTACCCACAAGAAATTATTGTCGCTTTTCTTCAAACCCCATGCCAATTCTTCCATTTGCTCAGGTTCTACTTTGGCATAACTTCCAAATGATACATATACTACTGAGCTAATTGGTTGATGGTTTAACCAATTTAGGCATTCATTTGTCATTGGCTTGAAGACACTAAGGCCATACTCTTTGTCATTTGGTAGTCTCTTGTCTAGGTATACGGATGGTATAGTTGGTCCAATTGTGCTGATTGGATAAAGCTTGGACATCCAATCAATTACCTACATGTCAAACAATTACATCCACGTAAGAGTTCATGTAACAAATTGAATGTGGATTGAAGTTATATATATATACCATATAAAAAATATTTACGCAATCAATGTAGTTTAATATGTTATAGCAGGTTAGTTATTAATTTTATTACCAATTAATGCTTATAATAAAAATTTATTGTAATTACCACCTATTTATAAATACTTATTACACAATTAATGGGTAGAATTTAAGCTCAATAGATAATTGAGTATTAAAAAAATGAACTCCAACCTATTATGGGTTTATTAATTTCCTTCTTTTTTTCCCCTAATATATAATACCCCTCGAGCGGATATTTTTTTTGTTAAACTTCTAAAATTTGTGGTTGAATAAATAGCATTTGGACCAGACTCCTTTTGAAAAAAAATATATTTTAAAAAGTAATACTGCACTTTCTCAATTATTGTAAAACTTTCCAAATTATTAAAAGTTGTGTCACTTTACTTCAAATCACTGTTTCTTCTGACTGGTATTACGAAGCCCGCACTTGGACACATTCAGCTGGCAGAACTTCCTCAGAAATCAAAGTTCCAAATGGAACAGACAAATTAAGAAAAAACAAAAACAAAAATAAGAGTTTACAGTTGTATGTACTCGTACAAATACAGTTTATATAATCAGATTACTTACTACATAATTATTACTTGGAAAAAAAATTTATCAGCATTAAATGATAATCTATTAAAAATAATAACTTATTCTATTATCACATTCACAGGTTAAAATTTATATAAAATGTTTCTTTCCACTATAAGTAGAGTCCATTACTTAGATGATCACTCAATTTTTCGAGATTATCTATCAAAGTTATCTTTCTTTTATTTATAACATTAAAGTCACTTAACTATGTCTATATCACTCAGAAGGTCACTTAACCAGATTTATCAAACTTTTAATCGCCAAATACCTATTTTACCCTCTAAATTATCAACTTTTATCTTCTGTTTTTTTTTGCTTTTTTAATATTATGATTTTTCTCTTTTTAATCAACATTATGGATTTACCTATAAAACAAAAATATTTTTAAAAAAAAATAAAAAATAAAAAATATATTTTCCTAGTATTATAATGTCAAAATAATAATATAATTGAGCATAATATTCAAAAATATGTAATGTATATTAAAAAAATACTTTTATTTTAAATAATTATTTTCTATAGTAAGTGCATAGAATATATATTTTTAAACTTTATTTTCTTTCAATCTCAATTATGTAAATAAATTTTTAATTTTTTTTGTTAATATAACAAATTGTTCTAATTAACTTCTACTATGCTCAATATTTTATTATTCCAACACTATATATGTTTAAATACTATTTTAATTTTTTTTTAATTATAAATAAAATTTATTTATTCTAAGGTAAGTCCATAATATAAATTAAAAAGAAAAAAATTATTATATTAGAAAGCTAAAAAAAAGAAGAAGATAAAAGTTGATAATTTAGAGGGTAAAATAAGTATTTGATGATCAAAATTTTTAGAAATTTAGTTGAGTGACCTTCTGAGTGCTATTGACATAGTTAAGTTACTTTGTTGTTACAAATGAAAGAAAGATGACTTTGGTAGATAATTTCAAAGAGTTGAGTAACCATTTGAGTAGTTGATTAATATATAACTTAAATATCAAAAAATAAAAAATCTCTTACCTCGTTCTCCAACTCATAGAAGCTATTGATTAGAACCCAATCCACATTCTCAAGATTTGAGAATTGATCCACCAACATTTCAAGTATTTTTGCTGATTCAGGATTAGAAACAAAAGTAGGTACATCTGAACTCTCAATTGTTACTAATCCAGGAACTATGATTTCTTTATCAACTTCAATAGGAGGAAGTTTAATAACTCCTTTTAGTACATGGTAATAAATGTTGTCCACTGCACAAGATTGAGTGAAAAAAGCAGCAGTAACTAATCCAAACTTGTTTCCCACTTCAACAGCCCAAGGAAGGAATGGATCATAAACAATGCAATTCACAGGACAACCACGAGTCGTTAACGTTTCAATAAGCTGAGACAGAGTGTTAGAGCCAACTTCTTTGAATCTTGTTATGTATGCTGCGAAGCTGTCTGCTTGTTCGTAGCCGCCATCATCATAGCCATCAGAAATGGCCTCGATTGACACAGGAGTTGACAATTCTTGCATGGTTTTCAAGAAGGATTTTGTAGTTGCTATAGTGATTTTGACACCTTTGGATTGTAAACGTTTGGAGAATTGGAGCATAGGATTTATGTGACCTTGGGCTGGATATGGAAAAATCAAGCAATGAGCTTTGTGAGTAGTCATCATTTTTTGCAACTTCCTCTCAATTGATGGATGGCTAATTAAGATTGAGAGGATGGAAAAAATCCTGCAGTGAAAATGTGGTTCTTATAGTTTGTGGATAGAGTTTCAAGTGTCTCGAATTGTACATACATTCCTAAGAGAGTGTCTTGGCTTCTACTTACTGTCTCAATCAATACCAACATGTGCAGTGACATAAGCAGGTCATATGCATTGAAGGGAAAAGCTAGGGTCATGTGGGCAAACTGCAAAAGACCTAGGGTGTGTTTGGTAAAAAAAATATATATTTTCCTTTTGAAAAATAAGTAATTTTCATTAGGTTTCTTACTTATTTTTCGGTGTTTGGATAGGTATCAGAAAATATTTTTGAAAAATATAAAATTTAGGCAAATACTATATAAGACGAAATGGGTAATATCGGAGAAAGTGATAGGTTAGGGTCTAGGGGCGGAGTGGTGGTGGCGATATTGGGGGGAGGGGGGGTAAGGGAAGGGGAGGTCGGCGGGGTGGGCGGGCAGTGGGGTGGGGGTTAGGTGATACCGGTGGGAGTAGAGAATACGGAAAGTCAAGAAAGAGTTTTGGAAAATATTTTTCTCCGTACCAAATACCCCTAAATGCATGCCCAACAACAAATTATTTTAAGTTCTAAATGCTAGTTATCAGCAACATCCATACATCTCGATGCAAGTAAACATCATTTGAAGATTTCGAATAAAAACAAAGACTTGCTAGATATGACAAATTAAAATTGAGCTTTTAGCCAAAATTCACCTAAATATGGTTTGTGGTAAAACTAATACTGGGTTTCATATATAACTCGGAGCTTGAGCAGATATAGTTTAACAACAAAAGGGTAACAATTTACTCATACATGATGTTTACATCAAATTAGTATATGCATAATATCTGTTAAATGTATATAGACTTGTATCATTTAATTATGATTAATGTAAACATCATGCACCAATAAATAAAAATTTACTGACACCAGCGGTTTATGCAAAATTAAAGAATATAACACATGTGTCTTTTGTAACATACATTTATCACCTAATTATAGTTACGCGATATGAATTTTTATTTTAATTCTTAGTTATTTAATTATTTAATTTGGCATAAACATCCGGTACAACTATTAGTGTATAGGAATTTACTCCCTTCTTTTCAAAAAGAATATAACTATTATTATTTGGGGAGTCAAACAAAATTTTCTTTGATTATATTTTCTGTAAATAATTTTTAAATATTTTGAATTGGTAACTATTATGACTTATATACTTTTTATATAGTTTTAGATATATAAATTATTTTTAAAAAATTAATTAATTTATGTTCAAATTCGCATTGAAAATTAGTCAATTGCCCCGAAAGGATTCAAACAAATTGAAACCAAAAGGCGCAATACATAAAGCGCCCCTTTAATTTGTCCTCAACGATCAACTGAACACAACCGAGCCATTTTTTATTTTAACACTTCAAGTGGCTATTAAGTAGGTCAAGTAAACACTCGAGTATAACAGACCATATGCGTGAATTGCACTTGCCAATGACATGTCAAATGGACCAATAAAAAAATAACACGTGTAATTTTGCCATAAAAAATTGACACATGTAATTAACAAAAGAAAAACATTTAAAGAAACCTTCTTTACCATCTCCTCTCTCATTTTGACATAGCAGCTGTCGGCTCCTCTCTCCATCCATTTCTGCAGCCGCATCGCCACAAATCGCCGCCTCCGGAGGTGATGACCGGCTAGGCGGCAACCTCCCCTTCAACCACAACCACCCTTTACCCTTCCCCTCTCTCCCCGTCATTGTTCTGTCGAGGCAGAACCCTCACCGGTAGGCCTTCCAACTCCGGTGACATCTACAAAGTATCTACAAAGTCGGTGACCCCATTAAAACCGGTCGACTTTAGATATATCTATATTTGGCCGAAGATATGCTTTTGCGTCATGTTTGTGGATTGTTTTTCATGAGTCTGGCCGGATCTACGTTTTTCCGGCGACCCCCTTGCTTATGTCCTTTTTACTGCTCTATATGTTCCCTCGCGTTGATAATTAAGAATCAATTCCCACAAATGGATTATACACTGAAACTAACAAATTGATAATTGATATTTAAAAAACTGAATCTTGAACAAAAACTCCATCATAAATTCTCTTCTTTTGTAATTCTGTTCAACCAGCTAGTATATGTTAAATTGTATACTGAAGTGAAGGTATGGTGGAAAAAAATGAAACAAAAGAAAATTAAGCACGAGAAAATAGAGGCAGGGGTGATTTAGGGTAGAAGAGGGTGTCGAATGGTGGAGGAGAAAGAGGTGTGAAAATAAGGTGGGGTCTACATTATTTGTTACACCCCATGTTTTCATACATTAAAGTTTCGTCGTAACTTAATCGACGTAAGTTCGGGAATGAGATTATTTTGGGATTATAAGTATTATGCTATTTCAAATAAGTGATGAGTAAATTCGTGAAGGTGAGAGAGTAAGTAAATCAGTAAATCGAAGAAAATGAATTTCGTCGAAGTTTGTCAGATTGGGATAAAATACGGCCCGAGCTAAAATAACCGGTATTTATGGACTAGTACCATACAAGGTACCACATGACCATGATAGTAAGGTGTACAAAAGGTATTAAAAGTGAGTAGTATTTTAAGTAGTTGGAGATAATTCCTAATTATGTAAATTATTAAATAATGGGAGATTAACAATTAAGTAAGAGAATTAATGGTTAATTATTGGATAAGGATATCCTTCCAAAACGTGGCAGCAGCATAAGAATCTTTAAGTCACTCTTAGATAACCTTGCTAGGTGTCACTTTGAAATAAATTCTTGGCTAAGCCATTTCTATGTGCATTTAAAAACGTGAGTGTTTGTACGTTACAAACATTTGTCTCAAACGTAAGTCTTATGCAAGACAAGATCTTCAAGCAATTCTTACGAGATTTCAACCAAACTTCTTGCAACCAAACAATTCCAACGAGAATTGTTAGAACCGTAGCAACGTAAAATTTTACGGTTCTAAAGGAGTACGGTGCAACCTTTTCTAAGAATATCATACGGATATTTCCCTACTCCAGGTATGTTAAGGCTATCCCTTCTTTCTTTTTGGCATGATCCAAATTATACAAAAGAAACGAGCAAACACACAGTTTTCATAAACGACTCTATTCATAGAAGTACTATGGGTCTCTATGTTCTTGATTCCCCATGTGATATATTATTATATCATCTGTTCATGGGTCTCAGAATAATATGCAGTTGATAAAGTTTATCCAAAAGGAATATTGAGATTATTAACATATTTTCATGCATTTCATTCATATATATATGTACATTGACCCATGACCAGATGGCGTTATATACGCATATTTATATGTAAATATATATGTATATGGGATATTGAAAAAAGGTTATGGCGTTATATACGCACCACCACCTGATCAACTGGTATACGTTGATGATTTTGCCCACAGTGACCGAGATGATATGGTGGGATGCCCTCAGAGGCCTGATGATGTTATGAAACATGTACCTATGCACGACATGACATTCATACGCATATGCATGACACTATAATTATTTCATAATTTACAGAGTTATCCAGACTTACAGGTTGAGTCATTTACTCTATATTTCTTCCATGTATGTTATGTACTTATTTATGTGCCTTACATACTCGGTACATTATTCGTACTAATATACCTTTTGCTTGGGGACGCTGCGTTTCATGCCCGCAGGTTCCGATAGACAGATCGAGAGTCCTCCAAGTAGGCCATCAGATCAACAGAAGATGTTGGTGCGCTCCATTTTCTCCGGAGTTGCTTGTTTGGTCAGTATAATTTAGATGTGTATTGTTTGGTATGGCGGGGCCCTGCCCCAACCTTTGTGATAAGTATGTACTCTTAGAGGCTTGTAGACATATGTCGTGTACGTAAAATATTGTACGGCCTTGCCGGCCTATGTTTTGAGTTTATAAATGATCACGTTGGCCTTATAGGCCCACGTATCACGTGTATATGATGATGTAATAATAAAGATACGTTACGTTGGTACTCGGTTGAGTAAGGTACCGGATGCCCGTCACGGGCCATTGGTTTGGGTCGTGACAAAAGTGGTATCAGAGCAGTTCTGTCCTAGGGAGTCTATAAGCCATATCTAGTAGAGTCTTGTTTATGGGTGTGTCGTGCACCACACTTATAAGTAGGAGGCTACATGGCATTTAGGACTGTCACTCTTTCTTCTTACTCTAGATCGTGTGGTAGAGCCCAGTTGTAAGAACTCAATTTTCTAGACTTTATCTTATTCATAATACGATGATGCCTACATCCAGAAAGATGATTGGTAAGGGATATAACTGTGGAGGAGTTGAGTCAGAGGAACTTGATTTTTGCTTCATGCTTAAGATGGATAAAGATGAGGTATTTAGCAGATCATGTGTATACTAATATGTGTAAGCTTCTTGATAAGGATCCCTAAGACAAGAATGCCTATCCACTATTATGGTAAAAAGCAATGAAAAAATCAGAAGGTATAAGTTTCAACAAGTAAAAGAAGCAAGATGAAGAAGGGTACGAGGCGCCCAGTTAATGAAGAATAACAGTATTTACAACTCAGCCAGAGAAATATAAGCCTTTTGAGTTATCTTCAACAGTAACAGAGGTATGTACAATTGGCCACACCGATCTCAGTTATTCCTTATAGGAGCTAATATATATGGTATAAGAGAAGGACGGGTATCAGGATCCGACTGGGGTTAGATTGACCCAAAATGATGGATGGATTGTTTGCGTTAGTTGACATTTCCGAAGGATAATGTGCCGATAGATCTCCTTGTGAGACACCAAGATGGTGCACTCTAAAATAGTACAACTAGATATGAGTATTACAAAGATAGGTACTGGAAGCCTGGAAAGGATAAATATTATCTTAATATGGCTCCCGTCCCTAGTAGAGAAATAATGTTAAGCAACCCGAAGAGCTAGTGGATGGAGAAAAGGGGAGCTAAAAGCAAAAGAATATCTTGTCGAAGTTTTCAAAATAAAGTGATAGACAGAAATGTTAGCAGGAAATAAGAAGAGAGTGCATTATGAGTAAGATGTGATACCTAGATGATAACGGTAAAAACAAATGACAGTATTATAGAGTCTATAGTCAAGTAAAGGAAAAGATGAGAAGTGACAGGCCTTGAGACAACAAAAGAGTATAGGCCAAAAAGTCATATCCTCATTTCAAGAAATAAGTTTGTGAACAAAAGGAAAAGTTAGACCCCCAAAGTAATACAAATCAGTATGAGCTCGTAAACAAGGTAAACTAGACATGAATTAGGGATTGAGTGATTTGATAATAGTCGGCATTATGAGAATTTCAGAAAATGGTGATTCAGGAAAATGCTTCCCTAAAGTAAGCAATGAGAATTACCGCAAGGCGAGTAAGGGTCATCGATAATGTGAGAAGACGACAAAGATAAAGAGGTAAAACATCTATAGATAACTTGTCATAGCACTAAATCTTAGCACTTCCCTAAAAGGGGAAATATGGAGTGATGTGGCATTAAGTCAGAAACAAGTAGTTCTAGTAACTATGTAATGATAAAGGAAGAAGCGAAAAAAAAGGGGACGGGATTGCATTTATTCAAAGCCTACAGATATGCTACGAATCCAGAATATTATGCAAATACGATGTCAAGGAAAGGAAGTAAGAGTCCCTGTCCGGGATGTTTTTGATAAATAGTAAGTTAAGACAAAAGAAATAAGCCAAGAAAGATTATGCGGAATATGGATATGAGAATGGACCAACGAGTAGTTAGTAATTGATCAGGAAGAGCCTAGTTATGGCTAAACAAGTAAGTTCTCGGGATTAAGCCCGTGAAAAAAAGAGCTAATGATCTCTCTAAATTATAGCAAGTTCAGTATAGCCTGAATAAACCCAAGGGAGTCTAAGACTATTAGCATTTAAAAGAAATGGAATGCTGCCCTGATAGTACAATGAGGGTGTAATTGTGATGGATAAAGGATGACGTTTAGGCCTTCGAGTGAGTAAAGATTTGAAGAGGATTTCATGGATTGTACGAGATTAAAATACCCACGTAAGTGAATTATATTGGGATGCTATAAAGTATGGTTATTGAAGTACAGTATCACTTCTAAGTGGATCAGGAAAATCACTTCAAATATTCCTCGATGCAGCGTAAGCCCTAGTGGCAAGGTATGACGTAAGAAGTTTCAAGTTATCAGTGGTATATTGTAAATTAATATTGAGGTGAATTAACAATGGATAGACAAAAGTCACAAAGTAGGAGATGAGATTAGGCCACCATTCTTAAGATGAACAATAATGAGGAAGCATTAAATGACTTAGATTTATACATATGGGATAAGCAACGAAAGTAACCTGGAGTTCGGTAGCAGCCCTCAATAACGATAAATCGAGGTAAGGATTATGGCATAGTGTGACCTACCTAGATACAGTAAAGTCATACGGATGGATACACGAAATAAGGTATAACAATATTCGTGAGTTCAATAAAGTACCGAATAAAGAATTTTGGTGTACCCATAGATGCCCAGAGGGACATCTTATCAAGCTTTGTATATGTTTACGGAGTGAAGCCCAGAGATTGGGTAAAAGCTGGAGGAAAAAAAAATGAAGAAGAGCCGCATAGGCGTACTTACAAGGAAAAAGTCGTACAAGCTGCATGACAGAAGGTAGCAAGAGTTACAAGATTGGAAGAATCCCGACCATTACAGGTGGGAATATCCTAGCCCTTGGATTTATTCACAGAACAACTGCCTAAGATGGCAATGAGAGTACTAAAGTATTCGAGGACGAATGTTCCAAAGGGAGGAATGATGTTACACCCCATGTTTTCGTACGTTAAAGTTTCGTCGTAAGTTAATCGACGTAAGTTCGGGAATGAGATTATTTTGGGATTATAAGTATTATGCTATTTCAAATAAGTGATGAGTAAATTCGTAAAGGTGAGAAGGCAAGTAAATCGAAGAAAATGAATTTCGTCGAAGTTTGTCAGGTTGGGATAAATTACGGAACGTGCTAAAATACTCGGTATTTATGGACTAGTGCCATACAAGATACCATATGACCATGATAGTAAGGGGTACAAAGGGTATTAAAAGTGAGTAGTATTTTAAGTAGTTGGAGATAGTTCCTAATTATGTGAATTATTGGATAATGAGAGATTAACAATTAAGTAAGAGGATTAATGGTTAATTATTGGATAAGGATATCCTCCCAAAACGTGGCAGCTACATAAGAGTCTTTAAGTGACTCTTAGATAACCTAGCTAGGTATCACTTTGAAAGAAATTCTTAGCTAAGCCATAAAAAGCTCTAAATTCACAAAGTATATGAAAAGCCTTAGAAGATTTCTCCAATTCAATAAAGTCACAAATCCATTTCTATGTGCATTCAAAAACGTGAGTGTTTGTACGTTACAAACATTTGTCTCAAACGTAAGTCTTATGCAAGACAGGATCTTCAAGTAATTCTTACAAGATTTCAACCAAACTTCTTGCAACCAAACAATTCCAATGAGAATTGTTAGAACCGTAGCAACGTAAAATTTTGTAGTTCTAAAGGAGTACGGTACAACCTTTTCCAAGAATATCATACGGATTTTTCCCTACTTCAGGTATGTTAAGGCTATCCCTTCTTTCTTTTTGGCATGATCCAAATTATATAAAAGAAACGAGCAAACACACAGTTTTCATAAACGACTCTATTCATAGAAGTACTAGGGGTCTCTATGTTCTTGATTCCTTAAGTGATATATTATTATATCATTTGTTCATGGGTCTCAGAATAATACGCAGTTGATAAAATTTATCCAAAAGGAATATTGAGATTATTAACATATTTTCATGCATTTCATTCATTTATACATGTACATTGACCCATGACCAGATGACATTATATACGCGTATTTATATGTAAATATATATATGTATATGGGATATGAAAAAAAGGTTATGGCGTTATATACGCACCACCACCTGATCAGCTGGTATACGTTGATAATTTTGTCCACAGTGGCCGAGATGATATGATGGGATTCCCTCATGGGCCTGATGATGTTATGAAGTATGTACCTATGCACGACATGACATTCATACGCATATGCATGACACTATAATTATTTTATGATTTACAGAGTTATCCAGACTTACAGGTTGAGTCATTTACTCTAGATTTCTTCCATGTCTGTTATGTACTTATTTATGTGCCTTACATACTCGGTACATTATTCGTACCGAAGTCCATTTTGCTTGGGGACACTGCGTTTCATGCCCGCAGGTTCCGATAGACGTGTCGAGAATCCTCCAAGTAGGCCATCAGATCAGCGGAAGATGTTGGTGCGCTCCATTTGCTCCGGAGTTACTTGTTTGGTCAGTATGATTTAGATGTATATTGTTTGGTATGGCGAGGCCCTGCCTCGATCTTTGTGATAAGTATGTACTCTTAGAGGCTTGTAAACATATGTCGTATATGTGAAATATTGTACGGCCTTGCCGGCCTATGTTTTGAGTTTATAAATGATCATGTTGGCCTTATAGGCCCGCATGTCACGTGTATATGATGATGTAATAAGAAAGATACATTACGTTGGTACTCGGTTGAGTAAGGTACCGGGTGCCCGTTGCGGCACATCGGTTTGGGTCGTGTCATTATTTTAGGAAAAGAAAAGTAAAAACCTAATTTTAGGTAGGCAACTCACGTCCCAGAGAGTGCATAAATAAAATGTCTAGCTGGAAATGGCCTCGGTTGAGGTGTTTAGTTGATCGTTGAGACAACTTAAAGGGCGTTTTATGTATTTCGCCAAACCAAAAAAGAGACTAATGACCAACGGATCTAGTCATAAGACTTGCACGTGAGAAGACCAACCAGTCTTTTTTCTTCCCCAATTTCTTCGTCAGAAGAGATTAATAGCATGTTTGACCAAGCTTCTCAAGAGGCCAAAAGTACTTTTTTTCTCAAAAGCACTTTTTTCCCTATCTTGAGGTGTTTGACCAAATTTTTTTTGGGGGAAAAGGTGCTTTTAATTTGGGAAGAAGCAGAAGCAGAAAAAAGTAGCTTCTTCCCAAAAGCAGAAGCAGAAGCAGTTTTGACTTTTCTTCTTACCAAAAATACCCTTAACAAAATATAGTATATACCAAAATAACCGTTAAACCTAATACTTAGGATATTAATGTATAAATATTTCTTATTATTTTTAGGATAGCTTTCTAATATATAGTGACTTTAGGGGTGAATGCTTTTATATTTGTTGAATGATTTTTAATATATTTAACTTATATTAAAAGAATTAAGTACTTTTAAATTTTATTTTCATATTTTACTTAAATAAAATGAAAAGATTTAATTATTACATATAATAATAAATTTTTAAGATTATTTATTTACTTATAATTTTAACTATTAAATAAATCTATTCATGTTCTTATTCGTAATTTGATACTTAAAAGTACTTTCTGAAAAGCTTGGCTAAACACAAATTATTGCTCAAAAGTGCTTTTCAGAGTGATTAGCCAAACACAAATTGTTTCTTTCCAAAAGTACTTTTTTCAAAAGCACTTTCGAAAAAATCATGATTACTCCAGCTTGGCCAAACAAGCTATAAAGAGACGGTTTTAAGTTTGGAGGTTCTTTCTACCAGCATTTTTCGTCGCTCAAAAATTGGTATGATTCTAATTCGCTTTTTTCCTATTTGATTTCTCAATATGGACTTGTATTCATGAATCCCTAATCTGCGCGTAGGGAATAATTTTGTTCAAGGGAGACTGATTATTGATATGCCTTACTAATTCAAGCACAATTTTTTCTTCTTCCTGTCAAATTTTATCTTAATTGCAGTAGATGTATAATTAGCTATGTTTGATTTGCATGAAATTTGGGAATCGGAGCTTTAGAGCCCTACTTGCAGTTCAGCATTGAATTAGTTTATGACTGTACGTATTAATTTTGATGGTGAGTCTTCTTTTTGCCATGAAAACTTAAGTAGGGTTAGTATAGTAGATTAGAGAAGAAGGATCTAAGCACGTGCGCAGAGGAATTGAAGGGGTAGAACGGAAACTTAACTGGTAATTTGATAAAAATGATAATTGACTAAAAAAATCTTTGCATTGTATGTATATAACATAAATCCTACACAACAATATAAAGTTGGTTATATTTTTGTACTGATTGCAAAAGTCGAAAACGTAAATGATGCAAATTCTGATGATGTAAGTTAACATTTTCACACACATGAGCTAATGAAATAGGTGAACATAGTACTCGCACAAATTAAATCTTTACAGGTCACTCCGAGCTAAGTCCATGTTGAGCCGTTGTTGAATGAATCACATGTGAAAATCTCAAGTATATGATTGCTTTAAATGAGTTACTAAACTATAAGTTCAACACTTCAAATTATCATCTTAATTAAGGAGATGAAAAGATTGACAAACTCTACAAAGTTGTAAAGCGTTTCATCTCTTCATAATGAATAATTGGCTCAGCTCATACAAGCTTTCTAATGCAGATTAGGATGAAATTAGATGCTTTTGGTTTATGTATTCTTCAAATGAGTAGGGTTTACGAAAAGAAGACTCCGTGTTGCACTTTAGAGGTAATATAATGGTATACTCCAATCTTTCTTCTGGTTTCATTTTTATTATTATTTGTCGTCCTGCCTCTTGTACTAGGTTTTCATATGCTATATAAACAAGTTTCTCGTTGTTTTTCGTATCTTTTGATGAATGGACGTCTTCGAGAATCTTAGGTTTTGGTTAGGATAATTTGCATCACCTTTTTTATTTTCCTAGAAATTCTCTGAACATTTTTATAGCTTATCTTGCATGATCAAGTGACATCGGGCATAATTCCAATGATCTGATCTAGGATTATTTGCTCATCTTAATCTTAATTAATTCACAAAATTGAAATTGAAATTCTCAAATCTTTAGGGGTCTTTTGGTACATGGGATAAGAATAGTTATCATGGGATAAAGTTTGAAATTAACTTTATCATGTGTTTGGTTTGAGGTATTAGTTAATTTTGAGATAACTTTTACACTGAAATGGTGAGATTAGTTATCCCATATAAAAGGTGGGATTACTAATCCCATAGAATATCCCACCATTGTACCAAACAACCATCAGTAAATTTACATCCGAATGTAAAAGTTTAGTTAAATGTCAGATGGCAAATAAGGAAACCACTTATCTAACCAATGGAAATGACCCAATGACTATTATTTATTTGATGTTGTGGGAATGACGATGCTAAAGTTAGGGATGACAAGAATTAATTGAACGGCGAATCACAATAATCTCAGCTATTAGTCTATTACATTTAGAAATTTATAATAAACAAGAAATTACAGCATGTTGCATTACAAAAATGGAAAGAAGGATAAAATAAACTATGGTTCAGGTCAAACTTACTACTATAAGTCTATAACCTGAAAAAAGAAATTGCGAAGTACAAATCAGCTTCTTCATTATTTTTCTATGGCACTTAGCTTTCCACTGAGGCAATAGTCACCAACTTGGAAACAAATTCTTCAATATTTCTATCTGAACTTCCTCCTTCATCCACAGCTTTCCTAGCCAATTCCTTCCATTTCTTTGCATTTTCCCTAATCTTTTTTCCTTTCTTTTCCTCCATCACTATCTTAATACATTCTTCAATAACTTCTCTTCTAACTAATCCTTTTTCATCTTGTTTTGGTCTAATTCCCATCTCCCAAACATCTTCCACAAGCTTCGCATTTGTTGGCTGGTCTGACCAATGTGGCATTGCAATCATTGGTACTCCCAAACTAATTGCTTCCAAAGTTGAATTCCAGCCACAGTGCGTGAGAAAACACCCTATTGATTTATGTTCCAAGACTTGTAATTGTGGACACCATGACACGACTAATCCTTTTTCACTTGCTAATTCCTCTAAAAAGTTGTTGGGAAGTTTGGATTCTTCAGTGGATCTAACTACCCACAAGAAGTTCTTGTTGCTATTACTCAAACCCCATGCTAATTCTTCCATTTGCTCTGCTTCTAATTTGGCTAAACTTCCAAATGATACATATACTACTGAGCTAACTGGTTGATGGTTTAACCAGTTTAGGCATGCATTTGTCATTGGCTTGAAGACACTAAGGCCATATTCTTTGTCATCTGGTAGCCTCTTGTCTAGGTACATTGATGGTATAGTTGGTCCAATTGTCTTGATTGGATAGATCTTGGCCATCCAATCAATTACCTACATGTCAAACAATTTGAAACATGATAATAAGATTTCATGTAACGATAAAATCTGAAAACAATGACAATGTAAATTAAGGTCTTCTTACACAATATATATTAGTGCAGTTTAACCTGTTATAGTAGGTTGTTATAAATTTGTAACAAATGATTTTGTGTTTTTAAAATGTCAACTTTTTGAAATAAGTTTATTGACAAAGCTGTTAGAATGGTAGTTTTGTAATCTTGATGAGAACATTGAAGAACATATATGCAGCCAATTAACAAAGTTCCAAATGGACCAAACAAACAAAGAAAAGAACAAAAGTAGAAGAATATTCTCTTACCTCTTTCTCCAATTCATAGAAACTGTTGATTAGGACCCAATCTGTGTTCTCAAGATTCGAGAACTGATTCACCAACATTTCAAGTATTCTTGAAGATTCAGGATTAGAAACAAAACTAGGTACATCTGATGCCTCAATTGTTAATAATCCAGGAATTGAGATTTCTTTATCAACGTCAGTTGGAGGAAGTTTTAGAACCCCTTTATGTACATGGTAATAAATGTTATCCACTGCACAAGATTGAGTGAAAAAAGCAGCAGTAGCTACTCCAAAATTATTTCCCACTTCAACAGCCCAAGGAAGAAATGGATCGTAAACTATGCAACTCACAGGACAACCACAATTTGTTAACTTTCCAATAAGCTGAGACAAAGTATCCGAGCCAACTTCTTTGAATCTTGTAATATAGGCCACAAAGGTTCCAGCTTGCTCGCGTCCGCCATCATCATAGCCATCGGAGATAGCCTCGACTGACACAGAAGTTGACAATTCTTGCATGGTTTTCAAGAATGATTTGGTGGCTGCTATAGTGATTTTGACACCTTTGGATTGCAAACGTTTGGAGAATTGGAGCATAGGGTTGATATGACCCTGAGCTGGATATGGTAAGATCAAGCAATGAGCTTTTTGAGTAGTCATCTTTTGCAACTTCTTCTCAATTGATGGCCAAAATTATATTGAAGGGACTGCTAGTCTGCAAAATCTTGTAGTGAAAATGAGGTTCTTATAGTTTGTTGATAGAGTTTGAAGTGTCCGATTTGGACATTGATATTTTGTCAGAGGTGTCTTGGATTCTTCTGATGATTGTCAATACCGACTTGAATTGCCAACATGTGCAATGACACAAGCAAAAGGATGTGCTTAATGCACTAAAGGTTCATTTAAAGAATTATTATATCGTTAATTGGCCATCCATGTGATTTAGTGGGAAGATAACTTTTTTTTTTTGTAATAACTCTTAGCTTTAAATGAGAATCTAAGTGATATGAGAACGGCATTTTGCTCTTTTGCTTTTCTTCCAAGGAAAATGTATTTCTTTTTACTAGGAATATAACGATTTAATTTGTTTCATGTTCTCGCTTGATGTTATATAAGCAGCAAGAGTTTGATATAATACGCACCTGAATATGTACCCATAAATTGCGGAATCCCCGAAATATAAGAGAAAATATTTTTTGAATGTCTTAAATGAAATTCTTGCCTCTGGCCCTCCCTGCCACTATTGAAGGTGTGTATATGAGAGTGCATATGTGCAGTATGAGAGATTTTTTTTGCCCTTTTTCTTTCTTATTCATTAGCTTTTTTTTTTTTTTTTGTTGTTCTTTTCTTTTAGAGTTAAGATCAAAATAAAAAAATGAGAATTGTATTTGCAAGAACTAGGGCGGTAAATGGGTGGGCTGGACTGAATTTGAGCGGGTCAAAATGTGTTGGGTCAATAAATAGGTCATTGCCCAACCCAGCCCAAAGTATATTTAGGCTAAGATGGGCTGGGTCAAAATAAGCTAAACAATGGGTCATACCCCTAACCCGCCCAACTTGACCCATGTTTTAGATCCATGCTCATCTTGCATAAACAAAGCCTTTTACCTTTTATACACCTATGTATAAAAGATAAATAAATACTATTAGTATTTTGAGAATAAAAATATATTTTCTTAAATAAAAAATTAGTTTTTAAAATGTGTAAGTTGAAAAATATTTCGCGGGTGGGATAAGGGGTTGGGGGTGCAGAAAAACGAAAAACAGAAAATTGAAAATACAAAAAAAAAAGTAATTTTTTTTTGTAGGTGTTGGGGTGAGTAGGTGCAGAAAAACGAAAAAACAGAAATAAAAAAAAGAAGTAAAAAATAAAATAAAATTGCGGGGGTTGGGGGGTTGGGGTGGGTGGTGCAGAAAAACGAAAAAAAAATAGAAAATTTAAAATACAAAAAAAAATTGCAGGGGATAGGTGGTGCAGAAAAACGAAAAAACAGAAAACAAAAAATTGAAAATACAAAAAACAAACAGGGGGTTGAGGGGGTGGGTGGTGCACAAAAAAATTTTCAAACTATTTTGTGCAATCAAATAGTGGAAAATGGAAAAATATTTTCCGGTCATACCAAACACACCCTAAAATTTAAATACCTTGATTCTCATTTTTAAACTTAGATACAAAAACTAATGATGTGGCAACTAAGTAAATTTGTAGATAAGTTGGGTTGAAATCCCTTTGTTTTGGGTGAGTTTCATGGGTTGTATTTGGGTTGCTTAATGGGTCAGAATGAATTATAAAAAATAATATGTTAACTTGAGCTCAACTCAAATAGACTCATGAGCTAAAATATTGTATCCCAACTTATTAATCTCTGAACGGATTGGATGAATTTGGGCTCAAATTGTCACCCCCAACAAGAACAAAGAATCCGCTGGAACTACGGATAAGAACACTTTAGTCAATTCTCCTCTTACTATTTGCAAAAACGGAGTTCAAAATGTTTTGTTGATTCATTAATCTCTTGACGGCGAAAATTTATGGCTGTCGATTTGAATAAAGTTTAGTCATTTTGAATTCAATTACTTTAACGAGACAAGAATAATTTTGTGATTATTATATTTTTAGCGAATTAAGTTTAATTATTTTACTATTATAGTAAGTAAAATTCAATTACAGTGTAACAAAAAATGATTTTATAATTTTACTATTACAGTAGACAAAGTTCGTGACTATAAGTGAAATTAATCATCCATTTGATAATTATGACAAGTTCGGGAAAGGGTCTGTATTTTTGTTTCAGTTGTAATTGGGTCCTAGAAATTGAATGAGAGACCCTTGGTTGGTAAAGTAAGACTTACAAATAGAATTCACTTTGAATCTCTTCTACAAAATTTGCTCCTATTATATTCACATATGCCATTGCACATCTCTCTTCAACATGTAAATATTTACTTTCCAATTTTACCCCTTTTTGAATAATCCAACTTCCAACTTCAAACTATATATATATATATATATATATATATATATATATATATATATATATATATATATATATATACCACAAACTACAAAGAATTTGTATGGGTAAATTAAACCATTTAAATGGAAATATTAGCAAAAAAAAACTCAACCAAATACATATATATATATACCATAAACTACAAGAATTTATCAATTTATTCGATATTCCTGCCCTATGTAATCATAATAATCAGGGGCGGATATACACTTGAAATTAGGAGATCGACATAACTTAATAATTTTTTTTCCCGAACTTATATTTATGTCAAAAAATTTATTTTATATGCATAAATAATTTATTTAAAGCCCAATAAATGAAAAAGATTGTGAATCTAAAACTCAAAAACTTAAAACCTGAATTGACTTGTGATAATAATCATTGAATTTTTTTGTGCTAAAAGTGAACTTGGTCCACCCGAAAACAATAAAATCATAAAAATGTAAAAAGCAAAAGCTAGCATCATGGCACACGCACGAAGTTGTATCAAATTTGGCACTCACTCTTTCTTTATTGTTCTATTATAAGAGAGCAACATGCCAATATGATTTGGTATATTTCCATTTTGTGACAGTCATTTTCTATTACGTCATCTCTCCTAATTAATGTATGTTCCACTCTCCTTTAAACTCTCCTATGTCTGTTGTTCATTACATTTAATTAAAGTTATACAAACTACTTAATTTGCTTGATATTTTGTTATTGAGAATTATACAAGTGTATACGGTTAAAACCGGTTTCGACCTTCATATGATTAATCAAGATTAGAACATAATGGATCAAAGGTCATCTTCATAATATCGGGTATGAGATCCGAAGCCAGGTTACTAAGCTCAAGTTTCGGGGACCAATTAAGTACCGAGCTCGAAGTCAATACCGAGCTCGATTCCAAATCAAACTATGATGTGAGGCGGTGTTATCGAGCTTAAAAGCTAGAGACCGGCCAATACCGAGCCAATATCAATACCGGGCCACGAGCCAAAATCAAGCTCGAGCCAATATCGAGCTCTAAACCTGGAAATCGACCAACACTAAGTCTGATCAAGATCGGGCCAAAAGACAAGATCAGTTACAACCGCACTAAGGGAGAGAATCTCGGCGGGAATTAGGAAAAAGCTAATCTATCGTGGGATCACCACTATGTATTTTTAATTACATCTAAAGTAGGATCTCTCCACTATAAGAGGGATAGTTATTATTTCTGGAATGGATCCAACATTAAGGCATACATACACTCTTATATTCAGATATTACTATTGACAGAGAAATACAATAGGGTTTGTCCTTTTGTGAGCTTTATACATTGATTCATCTTGCTAGTTCATAAAATTATTTTCTAATCCAATATTGGTTCGTATTTTATTCTTTACAAGTCAATATTCAATATATTTCTACTCATTTTTCGATTTGTGCCAAGTTGTACCACGTATCCTTAGAACTACGTATAAATTCAACTCTATTCGTTTTTCGAGTAAAGAGTTTGGCGCCCACCGTGTGGCTAAGGATAACAGTGGTTATTTGGTATGAATCTCTACATAACACACCATTTTATACTTGCTCTTGGAAGTATCTTTGATTTCAGATTGAAAATAATGAATTCTCAATTAATGGCCCTACCTATCGACAACGAAGCTGGCTTTCAAGATGAGAACAACAACTTAACCCCCGAGGGCGGAAGGCCACTCGTCGATCACGTCGGAGCTCGGGTCGAAGAGCCAATAAACGTCAATTCAAATGCGGCCATTGAGGCGAACCAACGTTCCGACCCTGAAAATATCATTCATGGTGGAACTCGGTCTGCAGCTCGAAATACCCAAAACGCTGAGGAAAACGGAATCAGTTTGCGTATGATCTTCGAGATGTTGCAAGCTCAACAAGTAGCAATAGCTCAGTTGAAGAGCCGAACCCAGGCACCGACCAGACTCGAGCCCAGTCCACCCCAAGAAGTCACCCACAAAACGGGGCCAACTATAGTAAGGTCAAATGAGCAAGAATCGGGGACTAATCCCGAAATTGTT
Source organism: Nicotiana tabacum (assembly GCF_000715075.1). Taxonomy (NCBI): domain Eukaryota; kingdom Viridiplantae; phylum Streptophyta; class Magnoliopsida; order Solanales; family Solanaceae; genus Nicotiana; species Nicotiana tabacum. The sequence continues at coordinate 21,581,340 of NC_134094.1, read as the reverse complement.
AAGATGCTCGAAGAATTGACAAAACGAATAGAGTCAGGAGAAAGGAGGATCGAGGCAAACGACAAAAAAATGGAAACATATAACTCCAGGGTTGATCAGATCCCGGGGGCACCACCGATATTGAAGTGCTTAGATTCCAAAAAAATTATACAAAAACCTCCCCCCCGAGCGCGGCTCCTAAACCGATCCCAAAAAAGTTTCTGAGATTCCTAAATATAATGGAACGATCGACCCCAACGAACATGTCACCTCTTATACATGTGCCATTAAAGGGAACGATCTAGAGGACGATGCGATCGAATCTGTATTCTTGAAAATAATCGGTGAAACCCTGTCAAAGGGAGCAATGATATGGTATCATAATTTACCGTCTAACTCTATTGATTCTTTTGCTATGCTTGCAGATTCTTTCGTAAAAGCACATGTTGGGGCCATAAAGGTCGAGACCGGGGAGTCAGACCTATTCAAGGTAAGACAAATGGATAACGAGATGCTAAGAGAATTCGTATCTCGTTTCCAAATGGAGCGAATGGATCTACCACCGGTCACTGACGATTAGGCTATACAAGCTTTCACTCAAGGACTGAACGAGTGGAGCTCGATGGCTTCACGACAATTGAAGAAGAATTTGATCGAGTTCCCGGCTATTACTTGGGCCGATGTACACAATCGATATCAATCGAAGATCAGAGTTGAAGACGCCTAGTTGGGTTCTGGGTCTGTTATTAAAAGGGATACAAACCGAGAACAAAGGCAGATCAGGGACCGATACCGACCGTATAGTAGAAATCCTACAGGCTCGGTGTGATAAACGACAATCAACTACCAAGCAATTGGAACGTGTCACACCTAAAATAATACTACTGCTAAGGTACGATCCTCCCCTGTTCAATTAAATTTCAAAACTAACTCTTGTAGATGTTCGATCAAAGGAAGGATTATTCAACTCGAAGCCTTTAGGCCAGAAAGCACGCGTTGCACTCTTTTTCCCTTAGAACAGTTTTTGTCCCAAATGGGGTTTACAGCAAGGTTTTTTAATGAGGCAACCATTGATCACGCTAACTTAGAACAATTCGACAGTATCCAAGGCCTCTTTACAATCAACCTCGAATATTGAGGGGGCATTACCGTCGAATATATCAAGTTATATCAAGTTCGATCATAAAGTTCGATCATCAAGTTCAATGCAAAGAAGTTACTTCACGACAACAGGTTTCGATAGGAAAATTTATAAGAGCCAAATGGTCAAAACGAACCATGCTCATGTAGTTAGCTCGATCCCTGGTACAAAAGCATGAACACATGTATAATGACAGAGAAAATTCTCCTTTACCGATAACTCATATCTCAAAATCCATCCCTTATTTCGTGATGTATTATGCAAATAGGCTCAAGGACCGACCATTACCCCATAAATCGGGGACTGCCAAACCGAAAAATCAATGAGATCAAGCCCCACATAAAGCCCACAGGCCACATTACTTCGAGTTCGAGCAATCACTCACTAGACTACTAAATCTAAGGGCTAACATTACTTTGATTTCGAGCAATCACTCACTCGACCATAAAGCCTAAGGGCTATCCCAACTCGAGTTCAACAACCATTCTCACTCGGTGACTATCTACGAAGCCCAAGGGCTACCTTATTTCGAGTTCGAGTAAACACTCACTCGACTACTAAGCCTACGGGCTACATTACTTCGAGTTTGAGCAATCACTCACTCGACTACTAAGCCTAAGGGCTAATATTATTTCGAGTTCGAGCAATCACTCACTCGACTACTAAGCCTACAAGCTACATTACTTCAAATTCAAGCAATCACTCACTAGACCATAAGCCTACGGGCTACATCACTTCGAGTTCGAGCAATCACTTACTTGACTACTAAGCCTAAGGGCTAACATTACTTCAAGTTCGAGTAATCACTCACTCGACCATAAAGCCTACGGGCTACATCACTTCGAGTCCGAGCAATCACTGACTCGACTACTAAGCCTAAGGGCTACTCTTGCTTCAAGTTTGAGCAAACGCTCACTCGGTTATAAAGACTACAAGGTCCGACTTCGATCAAATTGCCTAAGGCCTCAAACTTATGAAAACTTTCACAAGGCATGAATGAAACAAAATCTTCACAAGGCATAAAATGAAACAAAGACAAGCCGGGAAAGGAAAAGATCTTCATATATATGAGTATTTACAAGGTCCGATCGAGACCCCACACAAAAAGATCAAAAATAAAAAATCGCTAAGGTTCCTGATTATCTCCGGGAACAGTCTCTTCTCCTTCGAGCTCCTCCTAGCTCTCCGACCCGCTCTTGCTCTCGTCATCATCATCATCATCGGAAGCCAAGGCTCTAGCATTGACTTTAAGCTCTTTAGCCTTTTTTATCTCTTCAGTAAGATCGAAACCTCAAGCATGGATTTCCTCAAGGGATTCCCTACGAGATTAGCATTTGGCGAGTTCAACAACCCAATATGCTCGAGTTTGAGCAGTCTCGACTACCTCTCTTGCTTGTACTTGAGCAGCTTCGGCATCGGCCAGATAGATGGCCACGAATGCATCCGCCTCGGCCTTTGCTTTTTCTGCTTTAGATTTGGCCTTGGCAAGTTTGGAAGCCAACCGAGCTTCGAGCTCCTCTATTTTTCTTGCTTGAACCAAGCTCCTCTCCTTCATGCCTTGAAGTTGACTTTCGGCTGATGATAATTGGACTCGAGCAGCCTCTTTCTCTGAAACAAGTCAGTCTATACCTTCTTTCCACCCCAAGGTCTCCACCTTTATTATATCGACCTCCTCACGGAGCTGCTCGATCATCTCGAGCTTCTGCTGAAACTGTGAGATCGAAATATCTGCCTCCGATCCCGAATCAAACCCATGAGTTTTTAAGATTTCCATAACCTGCTTGGTCAGATCAATCTGATCTTGGTGAGCCTTGGTCAACTCGGCTCAGAGGTCCTTAATCTCCTCTTCTCTTTGCTCACAAAGAAGTCTGAGGGCATTTCTCTCCCCCGTGAGTGTTAGGAGGTAGGCCTCGTATCGACTCAGCTCAGCTCGAAACCGAGAACATGCTTCCCGATGAAGCGCTGAGGCCTATGCAGATAGAAAATAAGTTAGAAGTGGAAAACAAACACAAATAATATCAACCAAGAGAGTTAAGGTTTACCCGATTTAGAGCTCGCTGCACTTCGATAAAATGGCCCGATGCCTCATCCAAGTCCTTCCTCGAGACTTCCAAATCGCTCAGGCCGGTAGAATCTTCGACCCCAGTAAAATAATCATGAAAGGGATCTTCCATTCCATGGCCTCATTCGACAGAAAGGGTCTTCAAGGCCCAAGCCGCTCGAATAATTTTCTCGAAAAACGAAGAGAGCAGTGTGGAGCCTCCGATTTCTATTGCCCCAAGTGAATCAATTGGGGCATTCTCTTCATCTCGAGGGCCTAGAGACAATCCCCCACAGCCGTACCCACCATTGGCTCATTATGGTGGGAGGTAGCCTTGATACTCGATCACTCGGGGACTTCGACCAATTCTCTTCCCGAGTCTCCCTCATCACAAAATAGAATATTTGCGGCGTTCATCGATTCAATAGCCTTTGGAGCCTTGGCGCTTTTCTTCACCCGGGCCACCAGTATGAACCCGTCGTTTTCTTCTTCCTCTTCGTCTTCATCCCTCAGACGATGAACTGACTCTTCGGTCAAAGGGATATTGTTCTTCCTCGGCTTACGAGCTGTCTTTATCTTAAGTGTTGGATCCTCGGAGGTAGAGTCCCTTTTTCTTTTGTTATCCTTCGCCGGTTTTGGAACCGGGTTGAAGTCTCCTTCTCGCCAGATGAGGGCCTCATGACCACATCTTTGCCCAGGCCTACACACAAGAGAATTAGTTAAGTATAAGAAAGTCATTTCATTCGAATCATCGAAGGCATGGGGAAAAGGTTTATCATGATTTTTAGCCTCTCATCGGCCCTTTGACAAGTCACGCCACGAGCGCTCGGCATATGTGAAGGTCAAAGCCAGGTCCCGTACCTAGGTCTTAAGGTTAGGAATAACACCCGGCATCCAAGCAACCGCTACACCACAGAAAAGGATATCGGTAAGAAATAAAAGAGCAAAACAATAGGAGGTAACAGTATAATTATATTTACGCTTCATGTTCCATTACTCGGTAAATGGCATCTTCTCAGCTGAGATTTGGTCCTAAGTCTTTACTCGAATGAACCTGCCCATCCAACCCCGTCTTTGTCCTCGTCTATGCTCGAGAACATCACTTTGGTAGCCCGATGCTAGAGTTTTATTAACCCACCTTGATAGAGGCGGGGGTTGTACAACCTAATGAGGTGGTCGAGGGTGAAAGGCATCCCCTCGACTTTGTTCACGAAGAAGCGGATCAAAATAATGATCCGCCAAAAAGAAGGATGGATTTGGCCTAGGGTTACTCGGTATTGGCGGAAAAAATAGATGACAATAGGGTCGAGGGGGCCCAATGTGAAAGGGTAAGTATACACACTTAAAAACCCCTTCACATGAGTAGTGATATCTTCTTCAGGACTCGGGATTATCACTTCTTTGTCCTCCCAATTGTAATCTTTCCTTTACTGTTTAAGATGACTCACGGTTATAGAGCACATATAGCTCGATACTGGCTCGCATTGACCGGGAACCAGCGAAGCTTTGTCGATCTTAAAATCGAAGGTAAGGATACACTGTAACGACCCGGCTAGTCGTTTTGGATATTATTACCCCATTTACTGCTCAATTTATGTCTTGCAATTGATTTATGACTTATCGAGTTAGTTGGTTTGGGTCCGGAAGGAACTCGGAGTGAAATGAGACGCTTAGTCTCATAATTAAAAATTTTAAGTTAGAAAAGTGGACCGGATATGTATCTATGTGTAAACGACCTCGGATTTGAATTCTGATGGTTCTGTTAGCCCCGTTAGGTTATTTTGGACTTAGGAGTACGTACGGAATGTGATTTGGAGGTCCGTGGTAGAATTAAGCTTGAATTGGTGAAATTGGAAATTTGGCGATTTTGGTCGGCAGTAGAAAATTTTGATATCGGGGTCAGAATGGAATTCTGGAAGTTGGAGTAGGTTCGTAGTGTCATTTTTTATGTGTGTTCAGAATTTGAGGTCATTCGGACGTGGTATGGTTGGTTTCGGCATTGGTTGCCGAATTTGGAGTTTTAGAATTTCTTAGGCTTAAATTTGAGGGTAATTTGATGATTTGATGTTGTTTTGAGTGATTCGAAGGTTCGACTAAGTTGGTATGTTGATATATGACTTGTTGGTATTTTTTGTTGAGGTCCCGAGGGACTCGGGATGATTTCGGATGGGTATCGGGGAGTTTGGAAGTTGGAAAAATGCAGCTGGAAGCTGCTGGTGTAAGGCTACTGGTGTGGCCACACCTACGGATTTTGAGCCGCAGGTGCGACGATCGCAGGTGCGGATGTCATGTTGCAGATGCAAAAAATGGAGGCTGGCATTGAGCGCAGGTGCGGAAGAGAGTATCGTACCTGCGAGCCCGCAGGTGCGAACGATCAGCCGCAGGTGCGAAGCTTGGCGTCTAAGTGACTTTCGCATATGCGCACCTGGGACCGCAGATGCGAGTCCGCATGTGCGGAATCCCTAGGGCAGATCCTATATATCACACTTCGCGAATTTTGGTGCGTTCTTCACCATTTCTATTCGGTTTTTGGAGCTTTTGGGAGAGTTTTGAAGAGGGAATCAAGGGGGTTTCATTGAGGTAAGTTACTTGAGCCCTAATACTTGTATATATGGTGATTTTCCGTCGTTTAATCGTTGTAATTAGTGAAAATGAGGGGTTAGGATTTGGGATTTTGGAGAAGTAATTTAAGAATTTGAAGGACCAAACGATGTTGGATTTTGATGAATTTTATATGGTTAGATTCGGGAGAGGACAAGGTTTATTATTCTGCCATTTTTAACTAATTTCGAGACGTGGGCCCAGGGGTCGGGTTTTGGTCGGTTTCGGATTTTTAGCATATTTTATAGTTTTTCTTGTGAAATTCATTCCATTAGCGTATATTGATGGTATTGTACTGATTGTGATTAGATTCGGAGCATTTGGAGACCGAGTCCAGAGACGAGGGAATCCCGGGGTAGGATTTTTACGCTGTTAAGGTAAGTAACAGTTTTAACTCTGGTTTTGAGGATATAAATCCAGAGATTTGACATCACGTGATTGTTTGGAAGTGATACCCACACTAGGTGACGAGCGTGTGGGTGTGCACCGCGAGGGATTGAGACTTGGTCCATCCCGTGAGGCTGTGAGGCCTACTTGGCTATTATCTGTGGTTATATGTTTATTTGTTGTTGAACTTGTTTGCCTTCATGTTTGAGATCATGCTTAGGCTTTATTCATACTCACATTATTTGTACTGAGTTATAGAAATTATTGTACATGTTACCTCAGTCTATATTATTTGCTAATATGCGATAGTACTTGATGTGGGTTGTGTTCCCTTATTTGTTGGTGATGATGAGGCTAGTGAGGTACATGATTGAGTGAGGCCTAGAGCCTGGTTGTGAAGATATTAATACCATAGCGTGTGAGTTGTCCGCGTAGCACGTGAGTTGACTGTGCGGGTCCAGGTATTGATACCATAGCGCGTGAGTTATCCGCGTAGCACGTGAGTTGACTGTGCGGATCCAGGTATTAATATGTCGGCATGTGAGTTGTCCGTGCTTAGCGCTTGGGCTTTGGGAGCCCCTCCGGAGTCTGTACACACCCCCAGTGAGCGCAGAGTGTTGAGTATTTTGAGTATTGAATGCTGAGTATGAGTGACACTGCTGTGAGGTTGTATTTATTTGTATTGTTGCTGTATTTATCTGTTAAACTTCTTTGTGGCATTTAAAGAGTTATGGAATTTATCTGTTTATTTCTGTTTATTTTTAAATTGTGAAAATAAATAACTGAACTGTTTTACTTAGCTCGTCACTATTGCTCAGTTCCTTAGTTATTTATGTTACTACTGAGTCGGTTGTACTCATGCTACACCATGCACTTTATGTGCAGATCCAGGTGAGTTAGAGCGCGGCGATCATTGAGTTCAGGCCGGCTATCGTTGGAGACTGCAAGGTAGCTGCTAGCGTCCGCAGGACCTTGTTACTTCTTTTATCATTTCTTCTTTTGGATTGTATTGACAGTTAGAAAATTTCATTTCTTAGTTCATAGATTTAGACGCTCATGACTTAGTGACACCCCGATATTTGGGATAGTTTCCGTATTTCTAAAATTATATTTAGAGTTGATTTAGTTATGAGAAATTCAAATATTGAAATATTTTATTAAATTCTAGTAATCGATTTAGTAGTAATATTTTAGAAAATAGGCTTGCCTTGTAACACGATAGGCTCCATCACGACCACGGTTAGATTTTGGGTTGTGACACCCCCTCCCCCGGGAACACACTCCTCAGGTCGTGGCTCCACCGGTGTTTTGTCGCCGGCGGGCCGCAAAGAAGAAGCTTTTTCTTTTTGAGGAACGGTTTTTGACGTTTTCGCCATTGAGATTTGAAGATAGAAGGAGATGACGAATGTTTGGTGTTTTAAAGAGAGATTTTGCAGTAAAAATCACAAATTTACAGATGAAGAACTCAGAAGACGCAAGAAAGAACTTAGATGATTTGGAAATTGAAGATGTAAAAGTAAAAAATGACAAAAAGATGAGTTATTTATAGGGTTGGCAATGACGGTTCAATGTCAGCAATGGCCGACCATCGTCTGACATGTATTTAATGCCATGGTTATTGAACCGACAGGACATCTACCACGTACATCATGGTCGGGATCGATGCAAACGTCATTGTATATCGAGTCATACCGCTTGAAAATCATGTCGTTTCTCACCACATTTTTACCGAAAAATGAGGGGACTATCTGTATACGGTTAAAACCGATTTCGACCTTCGTATGATTAGTCAAGATTTGAACATAATAGATCGAAGGTCATCTTCATAATATCGGGTATGAGATCCGAAGCCAGGTTACCAAGCTCAAGTTTTGGGGACCAATTAAGTACCGAGCTCGATTCCAAATCGAACTATGATGTGAGACAGTGTTATCGAGCTTAAAAGCCAGAGACCAACCAATACCGAGCCAAAATCAATACCTGGCCACGAGCCAAAATCAATTCTGGGCCACGAGCCAAAATCAAGCTCGAGCCAATATCGAGCTCTAAACCTGGAAATCGACCAACACCAAGTCCGATCAAGATCGGGCCAAAAGACAAGAGTCGTTACAACCGCACTAAGGGAGGGAATCTCGGCGGGAATTAGGAAAAAGCTAATCTGTCATGGGATCCCCACTATGTATTTTTAATTACATCTAAAGTAGGATCCCTGCGCTATAAGATAGATAGTTATTATTTCTGGAGAGGATCCAACATTAAGGCATACATACACTCTTATATTCAGATATTACTATTGACAGAGAAATACAGTAGAGATTATTCTCTTGCGAGCTTTATACATTGATTCATCTTGCTAGTTCATAAAATCGTTTTCTAATTCAATATTGGTTTGTATTTCATTCTTTACAAGTCAATATTCGATATATTTCTACTCATTTTTCTATTTATATCAAGTTGTACCACGTATTTTTAAAACTACGTATAAATTTAACTCTATCCGTTTTTCGGATAAATAACAAAAAATTACGAGTAAAAGCCAATTCTAAACTGATCGTTGTGTTCCCATGGTAAGAATTAGGACGAAAGGTAAGCTGGCATTCCCTTTCCTTTTGTCTATTTTCATTAGATTTTTTTTTTACCGCTTAATTTAACTTATTATACGAAAGTGAGCATACGTGAGAAGATCCCACTCTTCGCATTTCTCTCCCCGAGATCAAAACATCCAAGACGCATAACACATGGCCATTATCTAACGAGCGACGACGACTGCGGTCTCACTTGAAAGAGTAAAATTGTTGTCAAACATCCTAACCTACCTATATAATAAATAAGGAATCGATCAATCACTAGGTCTTCAACACGACATGATATTATAACTTGTTTTGCACTATTAATTTGTAGAAGTTAAAATCTTCTTCATTTGCTTTTGCATATTCAAGGAGACTGAATTATTTTAACTTTTTTTTATTTTTCTGTATTACTTAGGAAAAGCAGCTCATGTCACTTACCCAGGTGCTACTAAATGGACTCTCAACTAGTGTGCTTTGGGGTGTACAAATAAAACTGACAAACTGTATCAATCCAATAATCCGAGTCAAACCGAGAAAAAAAAACCTTGATTATGGTTTGGTGTTGGAAAAAAGAACCCAATCATATTTGGTTTGGTTTGGTTTTAACTAAAAAAAGTCAAACCGAAACCAAACCAACCCGACATTATATGTATAGAAGTTTTAAATATATTTAATACATAAAAAAATTTATGGTAGTGTAGTTTATAAATATTTCTTAAGCTTTTTCATAGTTTTATCTTTTAATGTATTATTTCAAGCTTGAGCTTATAATTTTTGGATACTCCGATAAGTTTTATAGTCCATAAATGTTAGTAACTCAAATAAATCCTAAACCAAAATCAAATCGATACTAATGCTAGTAAATTTATTTATAGCGTATAACCGTCCTCAAAAATAATAGTTGATAAATTTATTTTTTAAAATATTATTATATATATAACTACTACATATTTTAAAATATTTAGTTTTCGACTGTAGTTACTTTTGGCTGATCGGTGATGTTAAAGGCCCAATGAAAAGTCGGTATCGACAGTAGGAAGAAGTCAAGACACTCTGTATATCCAAATTAGACACTTCAAACTCTATAAACAAACTATAAGAACAACATTTTCGCTATAGTATTTTCCCATCCATCAATTTAGATGTTGCAAAAGATGACTACTCACAAAACTCATTGCTTGATCTTGCCATATCCAGTCCAAGGTCATATCAAACTTTAGCGATATACTTAAAATGTTTGGAAAGATCTCTTTACTTGCGAACTTTAGCGAGGACATAGTTAAACAATATTACACGGGTTTGAAAAATTTGGTCCATACCGAATTACCAAAGGAAAATTTTGGTATAAGGTATTTTGATATTCGGTTTAAGTTTTGAAAAATATAATGTTTGCTATAATATTCAGTATTTAAAAAAATACTGAAATATTGATATCGAACCGAAATAAATATTAATTTACACAATATACATATTTTAGATTATATTATAACATAATAAAAGGCCTAAAATATTATTTCATTTACAACAATGTCGTTCTCACGTCACCGCTTGTGTGCAATTCAGATAATTACTGCCAGTTCAACTGTAAATTTTATTTTTGATTGTAATCCAGATTCCTATATTTATTTCAGAACTGATAATAGTCTAGTTCAAAAGCTCACACACGATCATGTTGGTTTTTTCTCTTATCTCACTCTTTAGAATTGTTTACCCAAAAAATGAATAGAGTTGGATTTATACGTAGTTCCAAAGATATGTGGTACAACTTAATACAAATTGTAAGGATAAATAGAAAAATAAATATGGACTGCAAATAATGTGAAATAGATAAGGTTGTAAAGAAAATGAATCTCACGACTCAACAAGTAAAATATTTTTAAGAAGCCTGAAAGAACGATTCTTTACTATGGGAGAATATAGTATTTTTATTACAATGTAAGCCTCGAAAAACTTGCCTTTTTATAAATGATAACCATGCACTTTATAATAGAGGGACCTTGCTCAAAGCATAATAAAAAAAAATACTCAGTAGGAGACCCATGATAAATCAGCTTTTCCACGATTTCTGTCAAGATTCTCGCTAAAGGGATTGCAACGGCTTTTGTCTGTGAGTTCGATCTCGCCTCGAGCCCTCGATCTTGGTTTGAGCTTGATTCTGACTCGAGCTCTCGATCTTGGCTCGAGCTCGATTCTAACTCGAGCTCTCGATCTTGGCTCAAGCTCGATTCTGACTCGAGCTCTCGAAGTGATTCGGGGTCAATGTTGGTTGGTTTCTGGATCATAAGCATGGTAGCTTTACTCTACATCATAGTTCGATTTGGATTCGAGCTCGATAACGATGACAAACTCGACATGGATCGGCCCCTCGGGTTCGAGGCTTATTTTTTCCATCTTCGGAGTCTCACTTCGATCGATCATCGTTCGAACTCGATCGGTCGTGCGAAGGTCGAAATCTATTTCGACCGTATACAGATAGTCCCCTCGTTTTTCAGGAAGAATGTGGTGATAATTGATATGATTTTTTAACGGCTCGATCATAACGCATGTGATAACTGTCTCGACGATTTAGTTTTTCAAGGCATTTAATGCATGTCAGATGGTGGTCGTCCACCGCTGATACTGAACCGCCATCGCTTAAGCCTATAAATAACCCTTCCGCTTACCATTTACCACTTTTACATCTTCAATCTTCCAAATTTCCCAAGTCCCATTTCATATTTTCTGATTTACCCGCAAATCTGTGATTTCAAAGCCCCTCTTCAATTCTACCAAATCTTTGTCACTTTCTTCTATTCCTCACCTTTGAATTCGAAAATGGCAAAAACATCACAAACCATTCCTCAGAAAGAGAAGGCTTCATCTTCACAGTGTGCCGCCGATGAGACACCGACAGAACCGCGGCCTGAGGAGTGCGTTCCCGAGGCGTGTTTTCTTACTTATGATTTTAAGGTCGATAAAGGCTCATCGGTCCCTGGCCGGTGTGAACCGGTATCGAGGTACATGTGTTCGATAACTGAGAAACACCTCAAACAGCTAAAGAAGGATTGCAATTGGGATGAAAAAGAAATAATAATTCCTACTCCTGACGAAAATATTACTTCTTACGTGAAAGGGTTTTTGAATGTGTATACTTACCCTTTCACTTTAGGTCCCCTCTATTCCGTAATTATTAACTTTTGTCGTCAATACCAGATAACTCTAGGCCAGGTCCATCCTTCTTTTTGGCGGATCGTTTTCCTGATCCGATATTTTGTGAGCAAAATCGAGGGGATGTCGTTCACCCTCGACCACACGATGGAGAGGATCCCTTTCGTGACCTGTTTACCGATATCGAGGACGTTGTCGGTACTGGTGATGAATCAAATCTTTTTCACGGGGTATGACAGCCTTTGAATCAGGTAAGCTTTAAATTTATTTTGTTGGTACTACCTTTATGTTTACTTTTCGTTAACTTCGTTTTTTGTTTCTTTGTAGGCATCTACAATTCATCGAGAAGCATGTTCTCGATCCCAAAACGAGTTGTGTCGATATGAGGCCGACCTTCAACGGGTTACTGATGAGAAGAACTCCCTAAGACTTCTCTTAGGGAAGAGAGAAGAGGAAATTAAAGACCTCCGAACTGAGTTGGCCAAGGCTTATCGAGATCAGACCGATTTGTCTAAGCAGGTAATGATACTTTTGAAAGCCTATGGGCTTGATACCGGAACAATGGCTCACTTTTCGGTCTCACAGCTGCAGCAAAAAATCGAGATGATCGGGAAGCTTCATGAGGAGGTTGACGTGATGAAAATGGAGTCTTTGCAGTGAAAAGAAGGTATGGACCGTTTTGCTACAGAGAAAGAAACTGCTCGAGCCCAGTTATCATCGGCTGAAACCCAACTTCAGATAATAAAGGAAAAAGGCATGGTTCAAGCAAGAAGAATAGATGAGCTTGAGGCTCGGTTGGCCTCTGTACTTGCCAAGGCCGAATCTGATGCCGAAAAGGCAAAGGCCGATGCACTCGTGGCCGTCTATCGGGCCAATGTTGAAGCTTCCCAGGTCCAAGTAAGAGAGGCAGCCGAGACCGCCGATACTCGAGCACTTTGGGTCGCCGAACTTGCTAAGTGTCGATCCCAAAAGGAAACCCTCGAGGAGATCCATGCTGGTGGTTTCGATCTCGCTGAAGAGATAAAAAAGGCCAAAGAGCTAGAAGCCGATGCTGAAGCTCTGGTTTCCGATGACGACGATGATGATGATGGGAGTAAGAGCGGATCCGAGAACGGGGGGGATGGGGAGGGGGGAGGGGGAGCCCGATAAAGAAGAGACCGCTCCTAAGGATGACCATGAAGTTTAGTCCTTAGTGTTTTACGTTGTAATCAACCATGTAGATAATTTTGTATATTGATAATTCTGCCGACTTGCTTCTGTTTTGTGAAGACTTTATTCACGCCTTTATGAATTTTTCACAAGGATCTAAACAACTTAATCAAATTTGGACTTCGTAGCCTCTATAATCGATCGAGTGCTTTTTCAAACTTGAAGTGATGTAGACCTTAGGCTTATTAGTTGAGTTAATGATTCGAACTCGAAGAAATATAGCCCGTAGGTGTAGTGGTCGAGTGAGTGCTTGCTCGAACTCGAAATGAAAGTAGCATGTAGGCTTATTAGTCGAGTGAATGATTCGAACTCGAATTAATGTATCCCGTAGGCGTAATGGTCGAGTGAGTGCTTGCTCGAACTCAAAATAAAAGTCGCCCATAGGCGTAATGGCCGAGTGAGTGCTTGCTCGATCTCGGAATAAAAGTAGCCCGTAGGCTTAATAGTCGAGTGAATGATTCGAACTCAAATTAATGTAGCCCGTAGGAATAATGGTCGAGTGAGTGTTTGCTCGAACTCGAAATAAAAGTAGCCCGTAGGCTTAGTAGTCGAGTGAATGATTCGACTCGAAATTAATGTAACCCGTAGGCATAATGGTCGAGTGAGTGCTTGCTCGAACTCGAAATAAAAGTGGCCCGTAGGCTTATTATTCGAGTGAATGATTCGAACTCGAAAGATGTTTATCTTAATTCTGTTTGCATAATAAATCTCCAAGCAGGGGAATTTTTCTTGGATATAAGATGTTGGCGAAGAGAACTTTCTTTGCAAGTCACTATACATGTGTTTATGTTTCACGTCTGGGTTTGGGCCAACTATATGAGCATGGTTCATTTTAACCATTTGGCTCTTACAACTTTTCCTATTGAAAATCCGTTGTTGCGAAATAACTTTCTTGTGCCAGAGGTTGATATATTTGAGGGCTAATGCCCCCCAGTATTCAAGGTCGATTGTAAAGAGGCCTCGGATACTGTTGTAAGCTCAACACGATCATTGGTTGCCTCATTAAAAACCTTGCCAAAAAACCCATTTGGGATAAAACCGGTCTAAGGGAAAAAGAATGCAACGCGTGCTTTCAGATCTTGAGGCTTCGTACTGAAGGATCCATCTTAGCTCCTGATCGGACTTCTACAGGGGTCAGTTTTAAAATGTAAATGAATATGGGAGGGTCATACCTTAGCAGTAGTATCGTTTTAGATGTGACACATTCCAATTGTTTGATAATTGTTTGCCGTTTATAATACCGAGCATGTATGATCTTTTTTCGACGTTCTCGAGAACCTGATATGGTCTTTCCCAATTCTGTCCTAGTTTTCCTTCATTCGGATTTCGGGTATTGAGGGTGACTTTCCTTAGCACTAAGTCCCCGGGCTTGAAATGGCGGAGCTTGGTTCTTAGATTATAATATCTTTCGATTCATTGCTTTTGGGCGGCCAATTGGACGAGAGCAGCTTCTCGTCTTTCGTCTGATAATTCGAGGCTAACGTTCATAGCCTCGTTATTTGACTCTTCCGTCGTGTATCAAAATCTGGCACTGGGTTTACCGACTTCGACTGGTATCAATGCTTCGGACCCGTATACTAAGGAGAACGGGGTTGCCCCCGTATTGGATTTTAACGTCGTTCGATATGCCCAAAGGACTTCGGGTAGGATTTCTCTCCACTTTCCTTTAGCGTCATTAAACCTCTTCTTTAGGTTCTGAATGATGGTTTTGTTCGTTGATTCGGCCTGTCCGTTCCCACTGGGATGATACGGTGTTGATAATATCCTTCTTATTTTGTGACCCTCGAAGAATTTCGTCACTTTGCTGCCCACAAATTGTTTCCCATTGTCACATACTATTTCGGTGGGTATCCTGAATCGACATACGATATGATCCCAGATGAAGTCTATAACTTCTCTCTCTTTTACTTTCTCGAACGCCTGTGCTTCAACCCATTTAGAGAAATAGTCTGTCATAAATAAAATAAATTTAGCTTTACCCGGGTCGATGGATCATTGGTGCAAACCTTTGACATTTGTCACATTTTCGAACAAATTCCTTTGCATCTTTGCCCATATCGATCCAATAATACCCTGCCTTGATTATTTTTCGGACTAATGGGTCAGCACCGGAGTGATTCCCACAAGTGCCCTCGTGCACCTCACGTAAGATGTAATCGGTATCTCCTGGACCCAAGCATACTGCCAATGGTCCATCGAATGTCCTTCGGTATAGCGTTCCATATGAAGCCACCGTGAATCGAGCAGCTTTAGTCCGTAGGGCCCTTGAATCTTTAAGGTTCGATGAGAGCTTTCCATTTTTAAAGTATTCAATATACTTATTTCTCCAATCCCAGGTTAAGCTTGTAGAATTTATCTCAGCATGACCTTCTTCGATGACGGATCTCG
The DNA here is from genome assembly GCF_000715075.1 of Nicotiana tabacum. Classification (NCBI taxonomy): domain Eukaryota; kingdom Viridiplantae; phylum Streptophyta; class Magnoliopsida; order Solanales; family Solanaceae; genus Nicotiana; species Nicotiana tabacum. The sequence continues at coordinate 21,565,877 of NC_134094.1, read as the reverse complement.
AGAGTTGAACAACAGTCCCCGAGCTCAAGTCACCTTCCTCGACCGATGATCCCAAATTCGCAAGTGCATCAGCCTCACTGTTTTGGTAACGTGGTACGTACTATAAAGTCCATTGTTTGAAATGGTGCAAAGTGACATGTAGTTTGTCCAAATACCTTTGCATTCTTCCCTCTCGAACTTCGAAGGTTTTGTTTACTTGACTTACCACCAACAAAGAGTCACATTTGGCTTCAATGACTTCTTCTCCCAAGTTTTTAGCTAGCTCGAGACCTGCAATCATGGACTCATACTCGACCTCATTGTTAGTCAACATGATAGTTTTAATAGATTGCCTAATAGTGTTACCAGTGGGTGGCTTTAAAACTATGCCTAGCCCGGACCCCTTTACGTTCTAAACCATGTCCGTAAAAAGGGTCCATACCCTCGATGACGTACCCGATTTCAGCATGAGTTCTTTTTTGACTTCGGGTACGAGGGCTGGTGTGAAATCGGCCACGAAGTCTGCTAAAATTTGAGACTTGATGGCCGTACGGGGTTGATATTCGATATCGTATCCACTTAGTTCGACGCCCCGATTGGCCACTTGGCCAATCGGCCTGATAGTTCGGGCTTGTGCAAAATATTACGAAGTGGGTACTTTGTTAATACGCATATGGGGTGACATTGAAAGTACGGTCATAACTTTCTAGAGGCGCTTATCAGTGCAAGTGGCAATTTTTCTAGGTGCGGATATCTAGATTCTGCTTCTCATAAGGTTCGACTTATATAATAAATGGGAAATTACGTACCTTTCTCTTTCCAAACTAGGACACCGCTTACTACGATTTCTGATACTGCCAAGTATAAGCAAAGTTTTTCATCTGTTTTTGGAGTGTGAAGTAGTGGTGGGCTCGACAGATATTGTTTTAGTTCCTTTAATGCATGTTGGCATTTCGGGGTCCAAGCGAAATCGTTCTTTTTGTTTAGTAGGTAGAAAAAATTGTGACTTCAATCCATCCCGTTAGCCTTTGTATAGCTTTTACGCTATCCACGATGGTGATGTCTTCGATGGCCTTGATTTTATCGAGGTTAATCTAGATTCCCCAATTTGACACCATGAAGCCGAGGAACTTTCCCGAACTAACACCGAAAGCACATTTTTCGGGGTTGAGTTTCATGTTATATTTCCTCAAAATCTCGAATGTTTCCTGCAAACGGGTCAGATGGTCCTCTGCGCGCAGGGACTTAACTAGCATGTCATCAATATAAACTTCCATTGATTTACCTATTTGTTCTTCGAATATTTTATTTACTAAGCGTTGGTAAGTAGCCCCTGCATTTTTTATCCCGAAGGGCATCACATTATAACAATATGTTCCATATTTGGTGACAAATGAAGTCTTTTCCTGGTCCTCCGGGTTCATCTGGATTTGATTATACCCGGAATAGGCATCGAGAAAAGTGAGGATCTCGTGACCGGTCGTGGCATCGATCATGCGATCGATGTTGGGCAGCGTAAAAGAATCTTTGGGGTATGCTTTGTTTAAATCCTTATAGTCCACACACATTCTAAGTTTGTTTCCTTTTTTAGGTACTACAACTATATTGGCAAACCATTCGGGATATTTCACCTCCCGAATGGACCCTATCTTGAGAAGTTTGGTTACCTCGTCTTTTATGAATGTGTGTTTTACCTTGGATTAGGGTCTTCTATTTTGCTTCACCGGTCTGAACTTAGGGTCCAAGCTTAGCCGATGCGTCGTTATGTCCCGTGGAATCCCTGTTATATCTAAATGGGACCAGGCAAAACAATCAATGTTATCGATAAGAAATTGAACAAGTTTCTTCTTGAGTTCGGGGCTCAACCCCGTTCCTAGGTATGCATTTCGCTTGGGCCAGTGCTCGATTAGTGTGACTTGCTCTAGTTCCTCAATTGTTGATTTGGTGGCGTCGGAGTTATCAGGAATCATGAAGGATAGAGGGACCCTCCGATCATCATCTTCTTCGATCTTCTGGTTATCTGGTTAGGTCGAAGCCGATGTCCGTGATTGCTATTTGGTGTCTCGTTCTCCTTCTGAGCCCGATCCCTTTGTTGGTGAATGCGAGGATATTGGTTTCGTTTCCTCGACGATGAACATTTCTTTTGCGGCTGGTTGTTCTTCGTACACTGTTTTGACACCTCTCGATGTTGGGAATTTGAGGACCTGGTGTAGGGTCGAAGGTACAACTCTCATGTTGTGGATCTATGGCCTTCCGAAAAGGGCGTTGTATCTCATGTCGCATTCGATCACGTGAAACTTCATTTCCTGGATGGTTCCGGCCATGTTTATTGGTAGGATTATCTCGCCTTTGGTGGTTTCATATGCCATATTGAATCCGTTTAGAACTAGAGTTGCAGGTACGATCTGGTCCTACAGGCCGAGCTGTTCTACGACCTTCAATCTGATGATGTTGGTTGAGCTACCTAGATCGATCAACACACGCTTAACTTTAGTTTTATTCATAAGTATGGATATTACCATTGCATCATCATGAGGTTAAATGACTCCTTCTGCATCTTCATCATTGAAGGACAAAGTCCCTATGGGCGGGTAATCTTGAGTTCGAGATCGTTTAGCTATCACAATCGATGTTTTAGTGCATTTAAGCAATGGTCCCTGAGGGGTATCAGCGCCGCCGATGATCATTTGAATGACGTGCTGCGGTTCTTCTTGTTCGTTTTGATTGCTGAAATCCCTGTTTTTAAAATGGTTCTTCGCCCTATCGCTCAGAAATTCCCGAAAGTGCTCTTTGTTAAATAACCGGGCTACTTCCTCTCTTAGTTGCCTGCAATCTTCCGCTCTGTGGCCATGGGTGCCATGATATTCGCATGTTTAATTGGGATTCCTCTAGGAAGGATCAGTCTGCATAGGTCGAGGCCATTTAGTGTCTTTGATGCGTCCGATAGCCGATACGATGGCGGATGCATCGACGCTGAAATTATATTCCGATAACCGAGGTGCTTCCTTAGATCCGGCAGGCCTATCGAAACTGCTTCTGTTTATCAGCCCCCGGGAGACATGACCTCGATCACTTCTTTTGTTATTTTGCTTGAGGTAATGTCTCGATTCACTGACTCTGTGGCTTCCGTTGTACGGTTGGTATCGATCCCCAATCGGACCTCGTTCACGATTAGTAACCCTTCGAAGAGCGGGCTCAGACCCCAATTGATCATCTTCGACCCTAATTATCGATTGGTACCGATTGTGCACGTCGGTCCATGTGAAGGCTGGGTATTCTATTAGGTTATGCTTTAATCGCCGTGAAGCCGTCGAACTTCGCTCGTTCAAACCTTGAGTGAAAGACTGAACGGCCCAGTCGTCTGTGACTGGTGGCAAGTCCATTCGTTCCATTTGAAAACGAGATACGAATTCCCTCAACATCTCGTTATCCTTTTGTCTTACCTTGAAGAGGTCTGACTTCCTTGTTGCGACTTTTTTGGCACCGGCGTGTGCTTTTACAAAAGAATCCGCTAACATGGCGAACGAGTCGATGGAGTTTGGCGATATGTTGTGATACCAAATCATTGCCCCCTTCGAGAGGGTCTCTTCGAATTGTTTTAACAACACAAATTCTATTTCATCGTCTTCTAAATCATTCCCCTTGATGGCACATGTGTAAGAAGTGATATGCTCGTTGGGATCGATCGTTCCGTTATATTTGGGAATTTCGGGCATACGGAATTTTTTTGGGAATTGGTTTCGGGGCTGCGCTCGAGGAAAAGGGGTTTTGCACAAATTTTTTTGAATCCAACTTTTTTATCATTGGTGGAGCTCCCGGGATCTGATCGACCCTAGAGTTATAAGTTTCTACTTTTTTATCGTTGGCTTCGACTCGCTTTGTGAGTTCCTCGAGCAATTTAGCAATTTCGGGAGTAGTCCCCGGTTCTTGCTCATTTGACTTCACTATGGCTGGTTCCGTTCTGTGGGTGATTTCTCGGGGTGGATTGGGCTTCGGCCTGCTTTGTAGCTGTGTTTGGCGCTGCAACTAAGCTATTGCTGCCTGTTGGGCTTGCAACATTTCAAAAATCATACGCAAGCTAACACCGTTTTCCTTGATGTTATGAGTATCTCGGGCCGCAGACGGAGTGCCACCATGGATGCTATTCTCGGGTTCAGTATGTAGGTTCGCCTCAATGGCTACATGCGAATTGATATCAATTGGCACTCCGATTCGAGCTCCAACGGTGTTCACAAGTGGTCTTTCAGTACTGGATGTCAAGTTGTTGTTTTTGTCTTGAAGACCGGCCCCGTTATCGATCGGTGAAGCCATTTGATTGATGGTTATTCGTAGCTGATCCGAAATTCAAGATATTTTCGGAAATAAGTACAAAAATCAATGGCGTGTTTTTTCAGATTCGTATCAAATAACCACTTTTATCCTTGGCCCCACGGTGGACGCCAAACTGTTTACCCCAAAAATGGATAGAGTTGAATTTATACGTAGTTCCAAAGATATGTGGCGTAACTTAATACAAATTGTAAGGATAAATAGAAAAATAAATATGGACCGCAAATAATGCGAAATAGATAAGGTTGTAAAGAAAATGAATCTTAGAACTCAACAAGTAGAATCAATTTAAGAAGCCTAAAAGAACGATTCTTCACTCTCGGAGAATATAGTATTTTTATTACAATGTAAGCCTAAAAAAACTTGCCTTTTTATAAATGATAACCATGCCCTTTATAGTAGAAGGACCTTGCTCTAAGCATAATAAAAAATTACTCAGTGGAAAACCCATGATAAATCAGTTTTTTGACGATTTCTGCCAAGATTCTCGCTAATGGGATTGCAACGACTTTTGTCTATGAGTTCGATCTCGCCTCGAACCCTCAATCTTGGTTTGAGCTTGATTCTTACTCGAGCTCTCAATCTTGGCTCGAGCTCGATTCTGACTCGAGCTCTCGAACTGGTTCGGGGTCAATGTGGGTTGGTTTCTGGATCATAAGCATGGTAGCATTACTCTGCATCATAGTTCGATTTGGATTCGAGCTCGATAACGATGACGAACTCGACATGGATCAGCCCCTCGGGTTCGAGGCTTATTTGTTCCATCTTCGGAGTCTCACTTCAATCGATCATCGTTCGAACTCGATCGGACGTGCGAAGGCCGAAATCTATTTCGTTCGTATATAAGAATATTGCAAGTATCAAAAGGCACTTTCTTTGATTTACTTTTTTGTCCAAGAATTTTTTACCTCTTAAAGACAGAAAAAGCTACAATTCTGTATTCAACCCGAATAAACTGAAGTTACCGTACCAAATAAACTAAAACTAAAAGAAAAAAAAATCGAACCATACCGAATTCCATTAGGTATAATCTGGTATTACATTTTAAGAAATCGAATACTGAATTGAAATGTCTAAAATCAAATCGAACCAAATGACAAATAAATATTATATAGTTCAAAGGCAAATTTGATATTTTCCCCTTTTTAATATCTTTGACTAAAAAAGAAAAAAAATGTTGATTTCATTTTTTTGTAAAGAAGTTAAATCTTAAAGAAAGTTATATCGATATTCATACTCACTTTTCTTTTTATTTTATAATTCGTAGTCATACAAAACTTTTAGGATTATTTAAAATGGACAGAAAACGTATCTTTCATCAAGTAAAATAAACGTAGATGCCTATATGACTAATCAATACGCCTTATGTTATTTACAATGGTCAAAGTTATTTGTTGACATTATTACCTAATCCTAATTAAATAGTACTCATATTCCAATTATGCCGTATAACACTACATCTTTCTTTTCTTTTAATGCTTATGTCACTGCACATGTTGGCAATTTAAAGTCGTTATTGATTGGGACAAAATAAGAAGCCCAGACACACACTTAGGCATGAATATGTCAAAAAAATTGAACACTTCAAACTCTTTTGACCAACTATAAGAACCTCATTTTCACTACAGGATTTTCCCATCCTCTCATTCTTAATTTGGCATTAATATCAACTGAGAAGTTGCAAAAAGATGTCACACAATGCTCATTGCTTAATCTTGCCATATCCAATCCAAGGTCATATCAACCCTATGCTCCAATTCTCCAAACGTTTGCAATCCAAGAATGTCAAAATCACCATAGCAGCCACAAAATTCTTCTTGAAAACCATGCAAGAATTGTCAACTCCTGTGTCAATCGAGGCCATCTCCGATGGCTATGATGATGGAGGCATCGGCCAAGCAGAAAGCTTCGCGGCCTATATTACAAGATTCAAAGAAGTTGGCTCTAACACTCTGTCTCAGCTTATTGAAACGTTAACGACTCGTGGTTATCCTGTGAATTGCATAGTTTATGATCCATTCCTTCCTTGGGCTGTAGAAGTGGCAAAGAAGTATGGATTAGCTAGTGCTGCTTTTTTCACACAATCTTGTGCAGTGGATAATATTTATTACCATGTACATAATGGGGTTCTAAAACTTCCTCCTACAGAAGTTGATGAAGAAATCTCAATTCCTGGATTAGTAACAATTGAGAGTTCAGATGTACCTAGTTTTGTTTCTACTCCTGAATCAGCAAGAGCACTTGAAATGTTGGTGAATCAATTCTCAAATCTTGAGAACATAGATTGGGTCCTAATCAACAGCTTCTATGAATTGGAGAAAGAGGTAAGAGAATATTCTTCTCTTTTTCTGTTAAGTCCATTTGGAACTTTGCCAATTGGCTGCATAGAAAAATACAACACTCTGATTCACTATACCAGTTTAACAGCCTTATTGCTCCAATTCTAAAAGAAATAAAGCGCAGTTTATGTTTAGAAACACAGATGGTAATATGGACCACAAGTAGTACTTGGTAAAAAGTACTACTACAATATTAACTTTTTCCAAAGCAGGTCTTGTCCACAGGATATTTATTCATCCACAGTTTTTACAAGTGTAACAGAGTATTCATTCTTGAGGTACTATGTAGTAGGAAAAAACATAGAAAAAGAACCACATAATACATATTGGAGTTAATATTTTAACCATCTAAGGTACACACAATATTTAAATTGTCACATGAAATCTCATCCTTCTAATTTGTTGACATGTAGGTAATTGATTGGATGTCCAAGCTTTATCCAATCAAGACAATTGGACCAACTATACCATCAATATACCTAGACAAGAGGCTACCAGATGACAAAGAATATGGCCTTAGTATCTTCAAGCCAATGACAAATGAATGCCCAAACTGGTTAAATCACCAACCAATCAGCTCAGTGGTATATGTATCATTTGGAAGTTTAACCAAACTAGAACCTGAGCAAATGGAAGAATTAGCATGGGGTTTGAAAAGTAGCAACAAGAACTTCTTGTGGGTTGTTAGATCCACTGAAGAATCCAAACTTCCCAACAACTTTTTAGAGGAATTAGCAAGTGAAAAAGGATTAGTCGTGTCATGGTGTCTACAATTACAAGTCTTGGAACATAAATCAATAGGGTGTTTTCTCACACACTGTGGGTGGAATTCAACTTTGGAAGCAATTAGTTTGGGCGTACCAATGGTTGCAATGCCACAATGGTCAGATCAGCCAACAAATGCAAAGCTTGTCGAAGATGTTTGGGGGATGGGAGTAAGAGCAAAACAAGATGAAAAAGGAATACTTAGAAGAGAAGTTATTGAAGAATGTATACGGAGAGTGATGGAAGAAGAGAAAGGAAAAATTATTACGGAAAATGCAAAGAAATGGAAGGAATTGGCTAGAAAAGCTGTGGATGAAGGAGGAAGTTCAGATAGAAATATTGAAGAATTTGTCTCCAAGTTGGTGACTATTTCCTATAAGTAGGAAATTAAGAGCAACATATAGATGAATAAAGAAGAAGCTATTTCACATTTTGATTTTTTTTTTTCCAAGTTGAAGTAGCAAAGATTGACCTGAATCTTTTGTTTTCTTCTTCTAAGCTAAAGCAGTTTGGCTGATAAAGCAACATGATATGTAATGTTGTTCTTTATGAGCTTAACTTTTATATATTGATAGTGTAAAATTTTTTAATGCTATCAGATAATGTTGAAGGTTTACATGCCATGACCCATAATAAGTAAAATTAGTAATATGAATTATTATAAGCAACATTCTATAATAAGTTAATGTCAGAAGTTCCAATATACTGTAGACGAATATAAGTTATATCTGTTGTTTATGAGTTACATAATATGGATTGATAATGTGTGATGGTCAATGGGTTATTCCCAACTTATTTCTTAGATGATTGAATGCTTTAATTTATTTGTCATCTGACCTTTCGTGAACTTTTGGATGTAATTAACTAAAATTTAGTGAATTTTAATTTAATATTTATGAATTAATTAAGATTAGCAAGTAATTCTTGATCATCAGAAAAAGGCCACGATGTTACTGAGTATCATTATCATTCAATTGTTTGCTACTTCTTTCCACAATAGCCGGAAAAAGATGTACATATTAATTCGTTTTCTTTCCTTACTTTTCTGAGAAGTCATTTTCTCTAGACACACAAGATAAACAAAAATCATCAATGATGCAATAAAATTAATTTACTCCTAACACATAAATAATAAAACAGCTACTGCAGCCGATCCAACAACTACTAAAATTATTACAATAATTGCTGAAGTTGCTGCGATAAATTCAGCAGTTGTTGGATAATTAGTAGCAACAAGCTTTTTAGTTGTTAAATTTTTTGTAACAATTGCTGAAGTTATTGCAACAAATTCAGCCTGTGTTATTTGCAAAGAAATCTCTATTGTTCATTGCCTTGGAAGCAGGTAAGTCAGTTGCAATTGATAAAGCTACCCAAGAGAAATCTAGACCTAGCATGCGTAGCAAAGTGGGGGCAAGTCAGGTGCTCGACATTTGCTCTCACATACTTTAAGTCCTAATTCTGTTCTTTGGACTAAAAATGGACAAGAAAACACTTTGGAAACACCTATATTAGTAATTGCTAATCCAGATTTAGCTAAAACAATAAGTGTTTCTCCAAAGGTGACAAATCAGAAGCAGGCAGTGAATGTCCAAGTTTCTACCTCAAAGCACCTTGTTTGTTTGAATACCTTTGATTCTCTTTTGAAAATTGCTAGAAAAGATAGTAATGCAGCTGCTCCTAGAATGCATATTTTCAATCCGGAAGTAGCAAAAATTATAAAAAAATAAAATTCACACTCCCATGTTGATAAATACCAATCCAAAGGTCAAGCCACCTATGGTCACATTGAACATCTCGGTTCATGATGCTCCTTCATAATCTTTGAAGTCGTTTGGTGATTATCAAAGTGAATTTAGGCAGCTCTTACTATCTACCAGAAATGATCAAAATGTGAATAAAGGTATGCCTTCAATCTCTCAAGCTAACTCCACAAATGATATGATTATTTCAAAGGAGCAAAAAGGTGCTACAAGTGCTCCTATATGCGCTGATTTGGTTGATGAAGAAGAGCAAGTTACTTCTTCTCCTAGGAGCAAGTTGAATCCTCACGCACCTGCATTTGTGCCTTCATGTAAGGCAATGCAAATTTTAACTCAAGATAGGACACTCTCGGATGCTTTGAAGAGTTCGAATTTAAGTGCTACAAAAGTTAAATTGGCAAATAGAGACATCCTTCATACTCTTGTCTCTCATGATATGGACACATTGAATGCTCTTGATAACAATAAAAAGAGCTTAGCCATTACCTCCAAGCCTAGCGGAATAGTATCCAAGAGACATGAGCTAGGGGCTTTAGTGCAGGACCTAGTCCAACTGAAGCTTTTGGTGGTTATAAGGGCATTGACATATTTGATGAGGAGGATGAGGATTGCGTGTTGGATGAATGTTTTGCTAATGTGGCTAGGGATGAAGGTCTCTCACCTAGGCAACAAAGAAGAGGATACAACAAAATAAAAAGAAGACACATGAATGGCATCATAGTTGGGATGGTAAGGTGACTGAGGAGGTTGCTTTTCAGCAGCTTCCAACGAGAGTTGCAAAGCAAAAGGTAGCGGCTTCTACCACCTCAAAAAGGTCCAATAGGTCGAAGAAAAAAGGATAAAGTATCAAGACATCTTAGAGAGATTGGAGTAAAAAGACAAGGTGAAGATTCAGACTAGTATTGGGCTACATCTCCTTGAAGATTTCACAAACCCAAAGAAGAAGGGGTTTGATTCTACATTCTTCCTTGTTTTATTTTATCATTATCTTAACATCATCATATGTAATATCATCACAAAGTGCGTTATAAACTTTGTGATGATCGAATATTTGATTCTTTTTAGTTCTTACTATTTGTTACATATTTGCTAGTAATTAAGATTGTTCATGCCTCAGTAGGAATTGTAAGGTAAGGTCTAGCATAGTAGCTATGTTTATCCACTTTGCCTTAGGGAGTTACCCGAGTTAGCTTTGAGATCATTTTACATGGCGAGTGCAGAATGGTGCTTAATGATGATAGTCAAGCCAAGGCATTTGGATACTACACTACTGTCTTTTACCCTTCCCCTCCCCCTACTTGTACTTTTTCTTTTGTGTTTTTTTATTAATAAAATTAGCACTAGGTCCCGAGCCTAATAGTATATTGGCCCCAAAGAAAAAGCCACAATAACAACAGGACAATACTAATAACTTATTGGAAACCCACAACAACGATAACAAATACTTTGAAATCCATCTTCATCTTCCAATGCATTATTCGTAAGCCTAAACCCTAGTCTAATAGTTGTAAACAAGTGAAAATAGAAAAAGTAGACGAAATTTATCTTAATAATATGAGATGACAGAGTTTTTGGAAGGATCAGCATTGATTGACTCCAATTTTGAAGCAACGAAACAGAGGAAGAGAAAGATAAGAACGAAAAGAGAGAGTTGGAAGAGGTCCTTTTACAACAATTATTATAAAGTTTAGCAAGTTATAGAAATTATAATCTCGGCCAAATATGTTTTAATTAGTACTCCCTCTGTTTCAATTTATGTGAACACGTTTGATTGAATACGAAATTTAAAAAAAAATGAAGACTTTTAAAATTTGTAATCCTAAATAAATTAAAAAGGGACCCAGAGTATTTGTGTGGTTACAAAAGCTTCTCATTAAGGGTAAAATTGTAAGTTTAAGCTAAATTATTTATAAATTTAGAAATAAATCATTTTTTTTGGAACAAATAAAAAAAAAAATAGGTTCATAACGGAGGGAGTAATTTTTAAGAGAACCCATCACGTTGACACGTCAAAGAGTCGCCAATTTTTCGTTTCAGATTTGAGAGGTACCAAGGCTTAACTATATTTTCATATCCAAATTCCAAATATAACTAGTAAGAAATTTACAAAGCATTTTCCTCACAAAGAAAAAAAAGTCGTCTTCCATTGTTAGACCAGGGCGCGTTGATAAAGCTCTTTCCGCCTTTACTATATATATATATATATATATATATATATATATATATATATATTGTTTCAGCATCTTTTGAGAATATTATACCTTGAATATTGGAAGAGTAAATTCCTTGTATGGTCGTGTGAAAATATTCTATCAAAGTTATTTTTATTTCTTTTAGGACAATAAACTATTGTCTTTTGACTTAGAAAATAACCACCATTTGAAATGTCATATCATATTAAAACTCTATTTTCTAATAATAAAGCTCATTTAAACCATGACCTTTATACTCGCCCTAATCAACCCAATAAGAAAATTAGTCTACTTTAAAAGTTCCTTAGCCTATTCGCGCGTATACCCAGATATATCATCGTGAAATCAGAGGAGAGAAAATATGATGATTCTAGAGTTCTAAAGCAGAGCCCAAATATGAGTTCTTGATCTGGCTTCTTTTTTCAATCTACTTTCATTACGTAGCTGCCTTTTCTTCTTTTACTAGGTTAGGAAGGTGTACGTCTTGATAGAGTTGATGGACCCTCTATATAGGTCAAAATCTGCTTAAATGAGATTTAGCATAGAGTGGTATTATGAAAAGTGATGTGGTCAAGATTGACTAGTAGACAGGGAAAAAAAAGAGACGGTCAATAACGGTCAAGGTCAAGTATTAAGGATGGTATTAACGGCTAATTTTTGTAATAGGATATTTAAGAGAATATTTCATTGAATATTCTCTGTATAAGTACTTTTAGGGTTGACTAGGATATGTCCCAGATAAATAGAAAAAAAGATAAGGGGAAAGGGCATGTATTTGGGGATAAGAGGACTTTTTGAGAAGAAGACTCTCTCTAGAAAAGATACAAACACTATCTTTCTAAGAAGATTCTACCATCCATTATTCTTGACTTTTCCATCAAATCCGAGAATAGTTCTAATATTCTAGGATTTGTCTATCACTCATCACTATCAGAAAGAAGAATCATCCACCTCATTCAATATTGGGTGAATTATTCTCCTTATTTACGTTAATGCCATTTATTGTTATTTATTGCTTGATATTCTTCCATCATTACTTCTCTTGAAATATTAAATGCACACTGCATTTAATCCCCCACCAACACTATCCTGCGTTATTTGTGTTAGCTAGTTATAAATTCAGGGATATTATTATCAACTAGGTTTAATCCCTCATTACATAAAATTAATTAGTTTAACCGAAGATTTGCACATTTTGGTCAAACAATTTGGCACCGTCTGTGGGGATTTTCTAGTTAAATTTTTAGTTTCTTCTAGATCTATAACTAGCACAGTTTACAAAAAAAAAGAAGAAGAGCAAAACTCCTATTTCCTTGTACACAAGGATCTGACATGGCAGGTAATGGAGAAGAAAGAATGAAGGCAGTGGCCGATCTCACCACCAACCTCTTGAACACCATCAATGAGGTTTCTGAAACAGAAGGCGAGGATATAACGCCCAACGCCTCCCCCAGCCGAGGTGGGTCGCCCCTCCCTCACGGCAGTATCACAACATCTCGCGGTAAAGAAGCTTCCATGTCCACGACAGAAGAGGCGCCACCAACAGTGAAAAAACTACTTGAGGCTTGGCTAACAAACACGCTAACCAGCATCCTCGACAAGCCCGCCCAGGAAGCAGCTAGAGAAAACGCAAGGACTAGCATTATACCGATAACGGCCGATCAACATGACCCTCTCCCTCCAGTATCACGTATCACTCATAATGTTAATAATGCAGGTGACGACACCCTCACAGCTAGGGGTGTACATGGACCGGGTTGGTTCGGTTTTTATCAAAACCAAACCAAACCAACTATATCGTTTGGATTGGTTCGGTTTTGTCGGGTTTTTCGGATTTTCAGATTTTTTGTTCATTAAATATTATTTCAATTTTAATTTGTTAAATATTTGATAAGTAAATATATATTTAGTAAAAATATAAAAAAATAATAAATATATTATCGATTAAAATATTCTTATAGGAGAATTCTATTAGTAATACATAATAGTTATTTTTTTAGTCGTCTGATAATAATTTTTCGTTGATGTACACTTTCAGTTTAACCGAATTTAGTAATTAAACATAAAAATCAATATGATACCTGAATATTAATAATCACTTCACATTCGAAAAAGATATAAGAATTTAATAGATCTTAACATATGATATGAATATGGAAGAACAAAGAGATAGACGTATTTCAGTAACACTTGATAAGAAAGTGATCATACAACCCATTATTTAAGGTCAATAAATATGGAGCACTTCATATTCTATTAAAATTTATATCCCGCAAGAGAATCCCAAATATTTTTAGACATTTTTTAAAGAAAATTCTATATAAAATCTTAAAAGTATATATAAAAATTATATATTTATATGTCGGGTTGGTTTAGTTTTTTTTTGCTCAATACCAAACTAAATCGGATTTTTTAATTAGTTTGGTTTGACTTTTCGGTTTGGTACATTTTTTTGGTTCGGTTTGCATACCCCGACTCACAGCCATTCTGAGGAAGATGGAAGAAATGGAAAATGAGAACAAAATGCTTCGGGACCAAATGAGAGAGCACCAAGAAAGAGTCGACAAAATACCGGGTGCCCCAAAACTCTTGCCAAAAAGAGATGTTGGTCGGTTCGTTGAGCAACCTTATAGTGATGAAGCCGACCCGCATGCCATACCCAAGACCTTCAAGATGCCGCCTTATCTGAAAATATATGATGGTACGACCGACCCCGAAGATCATGTGACCTACTATGTCACTGCGGTAAAAGGCAATGATCTCGCCAAAGAACAAGTATCCTTCATCTTGTTGAAAACGTTCGGCGAGACCCTCACCGGAGGAGCATTAACTTGGTATTCACAACTGCCCGCACGTTCCATCGAAACGTTCGAAGAGATGGCCGACAAGTTCGTAACGGCCCATGCTGGGGCCAAAAAGGCGGAGGCAAGAGTGAACGATATATTTGCCATCAAACAATTGCCCGAATAAGGATTGAGGGACTTCCTCGCTTGATTCAACCGAGTAAAGATGACCTTACCGAATGTATCGGAAGGAATGGCTGTAGCAGCTTTCCAAAACGGGCTGAACAGGAATGGATCAAGGGCGACCAGAAAATTATTAAGTCGGCTTATGAAATATCCTCCAACAACTTGGGATGAAATACATAACGCCTATTGTGCCGAGGTCCGTGAAGACGAAGATGATCTGAATGGGCCAATTAATCGGTTGACCTCGGTACAGGCCGAATCCAGGAAGGATCGAAGAAATGATGCTAGGAGGGATCTTACAGCTCCACGACCCAACCGAGAAAGGCATCAGCCATATATCAGAAGCGCCATCATGCCCTCCTTCCGCCACGAAGAGGGCCCATCTATACCAAGGACATGGACTCACCGAAACAAAAGAGGTATGCCCCATTTATTATCCGCTCACAATTTTTGTTTGTCACCCTTAGAAATAGTCTACGCATTGGAGAAGCTCGGACCAAATGTAAAATAGCCACAAAAGATGAGGTCAGACCCAAGCACCAGAAAGTCAAACGCCCTCTGCGAGTTCCACCAAGAGAGAGGTCACAAAACTGAGGATTGTTTCACCCTAAGGCAGGAGGTCGTAAACATGCTTCACCAAGGATACCTCAAAGAATTGTTGAGAGACCGAGGAAGGACCAACTTTGCCCGAGGACGTGAACAACACTAGGGACCGCTGAAACCACCCTCACCGACTCGCACCATTCAAATGATCATCGGGGGCGATTACGATGCTTCGATCAATAACGTAAAGTTCACCACAACCCACAAGCTCAAACGGTCGATCACTCATGAACGGTATGACTAACTCGAAGAAAGTATCATCTTCGATAAGTCAGATACCCACGGTTTGGTTTTCCCTCACAATGATGCCCTTGTTATCACTTTACGAATATTAGATACAGATGTAAGACACAAATGAAAGTAGAGGATAAGATAGTGGCGCGCTGCATCACGCTAACAGGTTTTAACAATGAAGTTGAACGAACGTCTAGAGAAATCACACTCCCCGTCCTAGCCGGCGGCATCACTCTGGAAACTACATTCCACATCATGGACCAGGATACGACATACAACGCCATAATAGGCCGACCCTGGATACACGCCATGAGGGCCATCCCCTCCAGCTTGTACCAAGTTATCAAATTGCCAACCCCATGGGGAATATTCAGTATACGAGGAGAACAACGCACATCTAGAGAATGCTACCGCATCGCCCTGGATTGTACGACCACCAACAAATAAAGGGCAAAGCAAAAGAGGCATCGCAATTAACAGGGTCGAGGTCGAGCTGTGACGAAAGAGAGGACGTCATCAGAGATCCCGAAATAGTAGACGCCGCAAAATCAACCATAGAAGACCTCGACCCCGTTCAACTTGATGATAATGACCACATCAAGAAAGCCTACATCGGTTGCAAGCTTCAAGAACTAGGTAAATTCCGTCAATTCTTAACTGCTAACGCAGACTTGTTTGCTTTTTCCCATGTAGACATGCTAGGTATCCCGAAGGAGATCGCCACACACAAGTTGAACGTCGACCCATTCCACCCCCCGGTGAGGCAGGTTAGGCGGAAGTTCAATTCCACAATAAACGATGCAATCTGCGAAGAGGTCGAAAATTATTGGAAAATGGTTCCATTAGGGAGTCAAAATACCCCCAATGGGTCGCCAATGTGGTCATGGTGAAAAAGAAAAAATGGGAAGTGGCGAATGTGCGTAGAATTGACAGATTTAAATAAAGCATGCCCCAAATATTCATTCTCGTTTCCTCATATCGACCAACTCATTAACGCAAAGGACGAGCATGAATTGCTAAGCTTCTTAGACGCCTACTCAGGCTACAATCAGATCCTCATGGAAGAGGAGGATCAGGAGAAGACCACCTTCATCACCCATCAAGGAACGTACTACTACAGAGTTATGCCTTTCGGACTGAAAAACGAAGGGGCGACATACCAAAGGTTGGTGACCAAAATGTTCAAAGATCAACTCGCAAAGACTGTGGAAGTATACATAGACGATATGTTGGTCAAGTCCAAAAGGAAAGAAGATCACATTGGCCACTTGACAGAAGCCTTTGATATACTCAGGCGATACAGAATGAAATTAAATCCTGAAAAGTGTGCATTCGGCGTGACCTCAGGAAAATTCTTGGGTTTCCTAGTATCACAACGAGGTATCGAGGTCAACCCCGACCAAATCAAAACCATAGAAGGAATACCAGAGCACTTAACCACCAAAACACAGGTTCAGAGGCTGACTGGCCGTATCGCCGCCCTTTCAAGATTCATTTTGCGATCATCCGATAGATGCCACAAGGTTTTCGGTGTACTCAGAAAGGACAACGGCCTCCAGTGGACCTCCGAGTACGCCCAAGCCCTGAAGGATTAAGGGCTTACCTGTCATCACCGCCATTGCTTTCCAAAGTGGAGCCTGGGGAGCGCCTCCTCGTCTACCTCGCCGTTTCTGAAGTGGCGGTGAGTGCAGTCTTGGTCCGAGAAGATAAAGGTACGCAATCTCCCATCTATTACATTACCAAAACCTTAGTCGACTTCGAGACAAGGTACCCCCACCTCGAAAAATTGGCCCTAGCCTTGGTTGTAGCTTCACGAAAGCTTAGACCCTACTTCCAGTGCCACCCCATCTCGATAGTCATAACTTTCCCCTTGAGAAGTATTTTGTATAAGCTCGAGCTATCGGCTAGGTTAGCCAAATGTTCCATAGAATTAAGCGAGCATGATATCACATATCAACCATGAACGACGATAAAATCACAAGTCCTCGCCGACTTCAGCGCAAAAATAATAACCGAAGTCGAAAAAGAAGCGGCACACGCTCCTCCACAAACACAAGATCTATGGATTTTGTACACCGATGACGCTTCTAATTCGTCAGGGTCCAGACTGGGACTTGTATTCGAAGTCCCAACAAGCGAAGTGATTTACCAGTCCATAAGGTGCCCTGACATGACTAACAACGAGGAGTATGAGGCCGTGATTGCAGGATTAAGGCTAGCAGTCAAGTACGGGGCGAGACGGGTCATACTATGCTGTGACTCTCAACTCATCGTCAACCAAGTCACAGGGACTTTCCAGATCAAAGAGAAAAGGTTAGAAAAATACTAGGCCGAGATCTGCAAACTACTGCCCGAGTTCGACGAATGCCAGCTCGACCATATACCTCGAGCATAAAACATCGAAGCAGACGACATCGCCAAATTAGCAGCAACCACAAAAGGCATAACCGAAGAAAGAAACGTGGTCACCCTCTTGCACTCATCAATAGATCAAATCGAGGTAAGGACCATAAATCTAACTTGGGACTGGCGCAACCGTATTGTTACATACTTGCATGATGGCGTACTCCCAGATGATAAAAAGGAAGACAAGAAGCTTCAGATGCAAGCAGCCAGATATAACATCATTCATTATGACCTATACAAGAGGACATATGGCGCCCCCTTGGCAAAATTCTTAGGCCCGAATCAAACGCGGCGCGTCCTAGAAGAAGTCAACGAAGGCCATTGCGAAGCTCATTCTGGCAGTCGAGCTCTGGTCAGATGTCTCATTCGGGCAGGTTACTACTGGCCCACTATGAAAAAAGAGGCCGCAGACTTCGTGAAAGAATGCGAGCAATGCCAAAAATATGCCCCAATGATCCATTAAGCGGGCGAGCACCTCCACCCCGTTACTTCCCCTTGGCCGTTCATCAAGTGGGGAATGGACATCGTCGGCCCCTCCCTGCGGGACGAGGTAACATACGATTTCTTTTGGTTTAAACTGACTATTTTTCTAAATGGGTAGAAGCAGGAGCATTCACCCAGATACGCGAACAAGAAGTGATCGCCTTCATATGGAAAAACATCGTATGCCGTTTCGGCCTCCCCAAAGAGATCAGTTGCGACAACGGACCCAATTTATTGGAGAAAAGGTCACCAAATTATTTGAGAAGTGGCATATCAAAAGAATACTCTCAACACCGTACCACCCCGCGGGAAACGGGCAAGCGGAATCTTTCAATAAATCAATATTGAACATTATGAAAAAAAAGCTTGAGGACGCCAAGGGACTATGGCCGGAGTTATTACCAGAAGTGTTTTGGGCCTACCGTACAATGCCGAAGACGAGCACATAAGAGACGCCCTACTCATTAGTCTGTGGGACTGATGCTGTATTACCAGTCGAAGTCGGAGAGCCCAGTTTGAGATATTCCCATGAGAGTGGGCCGAGGAACGATGAAAGTAGAAGGCAAGAGCTCGACGAAGCCGAAGAAAGGAGAGATATGTCCTACATAAGGATGATCGCCGAAAAATAACAGGCAGAATGCTATTATTACAAAACGTCCAAGATCAAACCACTAAAAGTTAGGGACTACGTGCTCACAGCCAAAACACAAGCAAATAAAAACCCGCGGGAAGGTAAACTGGGAACAAATTGGGATGGTCCATACAAAATCACGGCAACAGCAAACAAAGGGTCTTTCCAACTAGAAACAATGAAAGGAAAACTACTACCAAACAGCTGGAACATCACACACCTCAAGTACTTCAACTTTTAAGAAAAAGCGTTCTCCAAGTCGTACTCTTTTTTCCCTCACTTGAGTTTTGTCCCAGTTGGGTTTTCTCAAGAAGGTTTTTAGCGAGGCGACAAGGGGGACACTTCAAGTTGAAATACGAATGGAAGAAGGCACCGGATGGTCAGTTCATTTCCCAACCTCTCAACACGTCTCCAGGTCGCCCAATGAAGGGACCAGATAGACTGGGACTGGAATGCCAACCCAAAAAACATGTAAATTTCTCCAAGTATGAGCAAAACACAAATGTATGAAGTCCGCCCATACTTTCGCCAGAGCAACATTGCCTAAATATCTACTCGGCCCCCGGCCACAATTAAGTACGGGTTACATTCGACCTCGTTCAAATCAACGCCCGTTCGGCCCCCGACTACTAATAAGTAAGTTACGTTCGACCTTGCTCGAATTAAATAAGTACGAGTTACATTCGACCTCGTTTAAATCAACACCCGCTCGGCCCCCGGCCACAATTAAGTAGGTTACATTTGACCTTGCTCGAATTAACTCACATTCGACCTTGCTTGAATTAACTAAGTATGGGTTACACTCGACCTTGTTCGAATCAACACCCGCTCGGCCCCCGGCCACAATTAAGCAAGTTACATTCGACCTTGCTTGAATTAACTCACATTCGACCTTGCTCGAATTAACTAAGTACGGGTTATATTCGACCTCGTTCAAATCAACACACGCTCGACCCCTGGCCACAATTAAATAAAAGTTACATTCGATCTCACTCAAATTAACTCACACTCGACCTTGTTCGAATTAACTAAGTATAGGTTACATTCGATCTTGTTTGAATTAGTACTTACCGGCCGTGACCAAAACTGAGTTCTATTTCGATCTCGTTCAACATGCAAAAACCAGGTTTTTACGACTAAAGCGACCAAACGGCAAAACGAAAGAAAGAGGCATACAAGCCCGAACAGAAGGAAAAGAGTCAGGTACGAGCAGCGAAAATGGCATTCCATAAAATATATTCTTTACAAAGGCTAGAATAGACGCTCGTAAAAATATGTACAAAACCTATAAGCAAAAAGAAAGAAAACAACTACTCGCCACCTAACCCAGCAACGTCATCTATTTGACTGCCTAGGTCATCTCCACACGCCTCTCCACCAGTACTGTTGTCACTGCCTTCAGAATACTCATCCTCATACTAGGCATCTCTTTCAATCCCGTCCACGCCTATTTCCTCCTCGCCATCACCACCCTCCGGCGTAGCGGGATCATAGACACAAATAATCCGAGCTGAGCGTGCCTTAGCACGAGTAACCTCAAAGTCGGCCTTAGAAATTTTCCCCGCCACCATCAAGTCCCTAATATATACCCCGTTGGGCCTCGGCATGGATCCAGATCTCATACAGATCCTTCGGAATGTCAGGAAAGGAAGAAGCGCGAGAAGAGGACGGCTGAGCCAATAACTGGGACTTCTCGGCTTCAAGGGCGACAACTCGTTCATTAAGGCCCGAATTTTTCTGTCTCCAACTCCCCTATACGCTCTTCGAGTCGCTCCTCTCTGAGCCTCGCCGTCTCCAAATCACTCGCCTGCTCTGAACGGAAAATGCTGATTATGGCCTCCGATGCCAATACTTTCCTCAAAGCCGCCAACCGATCAGATTCCGACTTCTCTAAGTCCTCTATCCTTTTGGCGAGCTCACCACCCAGAGCATCCGCCTTGATTAGACTTTCTTCGAGCTTGGCCCGCAGCGAGCTCACTTGTGCTTGAAGGTTGGCGCATTAGGCCTCGACTCCCCTGCTCACCTCGAGCTTCTCTTCCTTGTCCTTCAACGCCCCCTCGAGCTACTACATTTTCCGATGACCTTCACCAATTCGTCATCCTTCTCCTTTAGCTCGTCTTGGCGAGCCCGAAAGTTGCTACTCCCACCAAACCTCTTGCAAAGCTCGCGGCTTATCACGATACTCGCGATATTTCTGCTCCATCTTTTGGAAAATGGCATTTCGCCTCTCCTCTCGGCGGGAGCTTTCGATCTCCAAGATCATGGTCTGAAAAGAAAACCAGAATGAGTAAGAATAAAATCGGATTCGACATGAACGAACATACAAATGAAATACCAAACATACCCTAAGAGCAAGGCCGGCTATGCTCCTCGACAATGTGGAATCCTTCAGTTTCACGAGGGTCTTACCCTCCACGTCGAAACAGAGGGGACCAAGAAAAGGGACCATGTCCTCCGTATCAACTAGCAGATCCCGGTCCAGAGGGATCGCAATGGTCCATGTGGTTCCCTCCAATCTCACCTCGAGTCGGGTGAGTCCTTCTCCCATCATCCTAGCCTCCTCAGGGTCCATATCGAAGCCCGTCTCGTAACCATCCTCAACAACCCCCTTACCTCTATCATCGGTAAACGAGGTGGAAACATCAACTAGCCACGAGGACGATGGCACATCTCGTCGCACAGTACCCAGAACCTCCACGGAAACTCCACCAGTTCCGACGTCGGCATCAGGAAGGGGCACGCTCTCTCAAAGGCGGATCTAGAATTTTAAGTGTATGGGTTCCTAAAAAAATTTCAAGTTAATATATAATAATAACTGGATTATCGAACTAGGTTTCAAGCTAAATAATCATATACATTTAATGGATTTTTCAATGCAAATACAGGATATAGACAAAAGTTATTGGGTTCACGGGAACCCGTAATTATTGTGCTAGATCTGCCCCTGCGCTCTCTACGGCTCCCGCTAATGGCAGGACCTCAGACGAAAAACTTGCACCGTCTTCAGGCACAACGGAGGCCGGTTCGCATTCATTCCTTGTAGAATCTACGGCTCAGATTATCCCATCGCCGATATCCACCGACCTCCTTTTACGAGTGACCAAATTCTCCTCGCTCGGTGAAGACTCTTCATCTATTAAATGAAGCAAGGAAGAGGCCGGAGTCTCTGGTATTGAAGCTGTCAACGATCAAACCGATCTAGCCGAAGCCGGAGGCCGAATAGAAGTGGATAGCCGGGCAAGCTTGGCCACAGTCACAGCAGGGGCAGACCCCGTTGTAGTGTTCATCTGGCGAAACGCAGGAGTAGGGGCCTTCGACCTCCTCGAGGGTCCCTGGGCTAAAAACAAAAGAGAAGAAAAAGAAGATGAAGAGGTTGATCCCCACAAAACAATAAGAAGCAAGCGACCAGAAGACCACGACAATAAAGATTCAAAATGGGTAAACTCACCGGTCGCTGAAAGTGTGGGTCCGAACTTCTTGATAAAGGCCGACCATTCGTGAATCCTCACTGTGTGAGGCAAGACTTGGCTAACCCAGTCATGAATATTCGGAACCAAAGGAGGGGGAGAAGTCTAAGCTGGACAAGGAAAAGGCAGAGTGTTAGGCTACACTCAAAATGAGCAAAATAAGCGCTAAGTAAAAAATACTTACGGGCATAATTCCATGCCTCAGGAAATCCATTCGCATTTGCCAGCACGTCCTCGGTCTTGACGTAGAAGTATCTAAGCCAGAATCAATGATTTGCTTTATCGTCCATCTTCACAACCAAACTCTTACTTTCTCGGTGACGAAGATGCAACATTATCCCCCTATAGAAATTGGGCACGAATATGTGCATTTGGTGGATGAGTTTGTAGATGCGGATGAGTTTGTAGATGCGGATGAGTTTGTAGATGTAAGGCCGGCCAATTCCGCGTCCTTCGTCAACATGCGGATGAGTTTGTAGAAGTAATGTGAAAGTTGGGTCGGGCAGACGCCGTAGTAGCGGCAAAATTCCTCCGCCAATGGGAGAAGGGGAAAAGAGTAGCCTACATAGAACGGATATGCATAGAATGTGCAGTATCCGAGGCGATGAATCTGTACCACATCGCGACCAGCCGGGACCAGATCAATGTGGGCCGGAATTATGAACTTTGCCCTAAAATTATCAAGGGCAACCGCATCTATCACCGATTCCGCGGCCTCAGGGTCTTCCTCGGGCGGTTTTGAAAAGTCAGATCTAGCTTTCTCGTTACGGGAAATTATTTCCTCTACCATAGAAAAGCTTTTATCCTTCGCAACAATGGAAACCCCATCGTCATGGGGAGGCATGCGCACTACCAAAGGAAGAGGGTCAGGTACCCCCTCCCCCCCCCCCCAGAACTGGAAGACACGTTAACCATCTTTGTTTATGAATAAAGGAGGTGTAAGTACAGAAGAGTCAAGAGTAGCAGGAGCCACCAGAATCAGTGAAAGCAATAATATGGAAGTAAGATCAAAAGAGCAAGGATTCTGAATGAGGAAGGAAGAAGAAGGTATGAAGTTCCAATATTTAGATTGCAAAGAGTAAGGCAAAGGATTTTGTATCCCTATTTATAAGAGTTTCAGGCATCAATATCAAGAAAGAAAACCGCCATTACCTAGCTCAGGAATCGAAGCGGTAGAGGCACGGAAAACAATGCAAGGTATCGGAAAAATACGTAATAATGACGTATGATGACATGACGTCACTCTGAATGACGTGACCCTGGGTTGTGGCTCACGGAAGGCTACGTTTCCACCCCGTCTGAAACGCTACTACTCGACCTGCTCATCTAAATTTCTCAACCATAACTAACAGATTCCGCTCATCGAGGTCACCCAGAGTCGACATCAATGGTAGAGGAATATAGAGTTATTTGTGTTAGCTGTATAGGTCAAAATCTGTCTCAATGGGATTTAGCATGGAGTGGTATTATGTAAAGTGATGTGGCCAAGGTCGACTAATAGACAACGGGAGAAAAAGAGGGCTGTCAATAACGGTCAAGGTCAAGTATCAATGATGGTACTAACAACTAGTTTTTGTAATAGGACATTTAAGGGAATATTCCATTGAATATTCTCTGTACTGGTACTTTTAGGGTTGACTGGGGATATGTTCCAGATAAATAGAAAAAAAGATAAGAGGAAAGGGCATGTAATATTTGGGGATAAGAGGACTTTTTGAGAAGAAGACTCTCTCTAAAAAAGATACAAACACTACTTTTCTAAGAAGATTCTACCATCCATTATTCCAGACTTTTTCATCAGATCCGAGAATAGTTCCAATATTCTAGGATTTGTCTATCACTCATCAGTTTCAAAAAGAAGAATCACCCACCTCATTCAATATTGGGTGAATCATTCTCCTTATTTACGTTAATACCATTTATTGTTATTTATTGCTTGATATTTTTTTATCATTACTTCTCTTGAAATATTAAATGCACACTGCATTTAATCCCTCACCAACACTATCCTGCGTTATTTGTGTTAGCTAGTTATAAATCCAGGGATATTATTATCAACTAGGTTTAATCCTTCATTACATAAAATTAATTAGTTTAATCGAAGATTTGCACTTTTTTGTCAAACACCCCTTTTTTATATCAAGAGAAGCATACATTTTAAAGAAAAGTCACGAAAGGACTATGTAATTGTTATGCAACAGAAGAAGAGTAGAAACTCTAGAAAAATTTAGGAATTATGTATTACTGCATGTCTTTTGTTTTGTTAATTATGTGAAAAACTTCTTTTTTGATGTAGTTATGGGAAACCCTTCTAAGACACAATATTTGTGTTTGAAATAGATAGCAGATTGATGTACAATTTCAATTATTGAGCTAAACTTCCAAGCTTTTGTAATCGTGTTGGCGATAGACTTTAAAGTGACTATTTACTGCTACTCAATGTAGTCATTTTAGATCCTGAAACTATAGCAACTCAATGCTAGGTGATTTTCAGTTGAACAAACACGATGAAAAGTTCTTCGTTAATATAATTGTATCATCTTTAGAAGGCTCTGGTTTCATAATAACTTTTTGCACCTTCATATCCTCATCCTCCAATGTGTTTTCATGTTGGTCCTTTTCAATAACAAGATCGAAGGTCACGGGTTCGAGCCGCGGAAACAACCTCTTGCAGAAATATAGGATATGGCGGCGTACGATAGACCCTTGTGGTCCGGTCCTTCCTCAAACCCCACACATAGCGGGAGCTTAGTACACTGGACTATTTTTTTTTCTTTCTAAAAACAAAATCTAGACAAGATATTGGTTGCTGTGTGTTGGGATTTTAAGCTTGTGTACTTTAAAGAGATTGAATGAGAAATGGAGGAAAAAATGAAATATTTGAGTTTCCCTCCTTGGCAAAGGGACATTGTCCCATATTGGAGGAAGAAACGGCTTTTGATGGGTATATATATAATTTCTCTTCTTCTAGCTCTTAAAGAGTTAAGAAGACGGCAAGCCTCGCGCCGTCGTCGTTGTCGCTCACTCGGCTCGGCTCGGCTTCAGCTTCGGCGGATTCGGATTCGGATTCGGTCAAGGATTGATTGATTAATCTTTTTGAAAAAAATTCCTTTCAATTATTTAATTAATTAATTAAATAATTAACGAAAAATTTAATCCGGAATAACCCATGTTGATAATGAGCAAAAACATGGCAAATATAAATGCTACTAAGCGCATGTTGGCTAGCAAATTCGATATGAAAGACTTAGGAGTTGCTGATGTGATCTTAGGAATCAGAATCCACAAGACTCCACAAGGTCTAGCATTATCACAGTCTCACTACATTGAAAAGGTACTTGACAAGTTCAAGTATTTAGATTTCAAAATTGCCAAGACTCCAATTGACGTGAGTTATGCACTTCAAAAGAATGAAGGTGAAAGTGACTCACAACTGGACTATGCAAGAGTATTGGGAAGTTTGATGTATATCATGAATTGTACGCGACCAGATATAGCATGTGCTATTAGTAAACTGAGTCGGTTTACAAGTAATCCCAATCACATACATTGGATGGCAATGAAACGAGTTTTGGGATATCTCAAACATACCCAAAATTACGCTTTGCATTATAACAAATATCCCTTCGTGATCGAGGGATATAGTGATGCAAATTGGATCACTGGATAATCTGAAGTTAAATCCACGAGTGGATATGTTTTCAAAATTGGGGGTGAATCAGTGTCTTGGAAATCATCCAAACAAACATGCATCGCCCGTTCTACAATGGAATCTGAATTCATAGCTTTAGATAAGGCCGGTGAAGAAGCTGAATGGCTCCGGAATTTCTTGGAAGATATTTCATTTTGGCCCAAACCTTTGGCACCTATTTGTATACATTGTGATAGTCAAGCGGCAATAGGCAGGGCAAGGAGCGTTATGTATAACAAAAAATCTCGTTATATACGACGGAGACACAATACCGTTAGACAACTACTCTCTAGTGGTGTTATCACAATTGACTACATAAAGTCAAGAGATAACGTATCAGATCCACTTACAAAAGGCCTTTCTAGAGAGGCAGTTGAAAGATCATCAAAGGGAATGGGGTTAAGGTCTAGGACAAGTCATCATGGCGGTAACTCTACCTAGCAGACTGGAGATCCCACGATCTAGGTTCAAAGAGATCAAACAAAGTTATGAATGACGGTTCAACATTGTCAAATAACTCAACCCATTCTCGTAATGAAGACAATGTTCAGAAATCGAGGTAAAGCATTAAGGCTTTTTGATGAGTCAACAAAGCTTAAAGGTTTTTTAATGATTTGCTAAGTCTGGCAGGAAATGA
Organism: Nicotiana tabacum; assembly: GCF_000715075.1. Classification (NCBI taxonomy): domain Eukaryota; kingdom Viridiplantae; phylum Streptophyta; class Magnoliopsida; order Solanales; family Solanaceae; genus Nicotiana; species Nicotiana tabacum. The sequence continues at coordinate 21,539,392 of NC_134094.1, read as the reverse complement.
CCATATAGTGTGTCTATAGGATTACACGTTTAGAAATTACCTATGTGAGTGTGAAGTGTAAGCCGCTTCAAGAGGAATGAAAGTAAAGGCCCATTCTCTAAGCACTCATGAAACCAGGTGGTGATCATGGCTGAAACGAACACAACCGTGAGAACCATAGATGGTTAAGGATTGATTGTGTGACTTATGTTGTCTAGGTATACAACAAAGCTCGACAGTTCAAAGATATCAAATCTACCAATTGACCGAGTATATCCGATATAAGTTCACTACGAAAAGTTCAAAGGGAAACCTACTTATCCAGATGCATTTAATTCTTGCATGTAAAACACACACGCGTCCGTGCATTCCTTTATTTTTTAGCCATTCCCCATTCATGTGGGGAATTGTTGGGATTTTAAGCTTGTGTAGCTTAAAGAGGGTGAATGAGAAATAGAGGAAAAAATGAAATATTTGAGTTTCCCTCATTGGCAAAGGGACATTGTCCCATATTGGAGGAAGAAAAGGCTTTTGATGGATATATATATATATATATAATTGCTCTTCTTCTAGCTCTTAAAGAGTTAAGAAGAAGGCAAGCCTCGCGCCGTCGTCGTCGTCGCTCGCTCGGCTTCGGCTTCTCCTTCGGATTCGGATTCGGATTCGAATTTGGTCAAAGATCGATTGATTGATTAATCTTTGTAGACAAAATTTCTTTCAATTATTTAATTAATTAAATAAATAATTAACGAAAAATTTAATACGGAATAACCCATGACCCGCGACCCTGTCTGGTCAGGCCCGTTTTCTTTTCCGGATTATTTTAAATCTATTTTCCCGCAATATTTCAAACAATCCTGTTCCAACAGCCATGGCTGTTTCTGAAAGGTTGCAAACCTTTTCAGAAACAATGCCAGCAACTCTATAAATAGAGTTTGAATCCCAGAATATTTCCTTATAAATTTTTTTGAGCTTTTTCTTCTTCTTCTTCTGCACAAAAAAAATCTGTTTTACAACCTTTGAGTGGCTCGCTGTTCACCGGCGTTTGGTACCAACACTCCGGTGAGTTAAATCGTTCTATCCTGGGAGGATATATTCCAGCACCTCGGGTACTTGAGGGGAATAATTTCTTTAAGGACACACTGTATATCCAGTGGGCTCGATTTATTCCTATACTGTTTTTTTACAGAATTTATTTCGTTAAATAAGTATTACTAACTTTCTGTTTTGTTTATATATTTCAGAAAGTTTAATTGTTTATTACAGCAATACAGAAATATAATAATCTTAAGGAAATTATATTTATTATATTCTGTATTTTGTTTGTGGAGATTAAAACCTGTGTGGTTTTCTACTCCTGAATTTTACTATTCTGATTTGAAGATATAAAAAACTTCATCAGAGTATTGAAATTCATAAAATAATTTGAAGAACATAAAAACTTCATCGTTTTCTATGAAACAGTATATAAAAAACTTCGGTTTTATTTATTATACATACTATTTTTTGTTAATAACAGTATTGTTTACTGTTCTAGTTTTGCCATTAATTGAATTCTTCTGTTGTTAACAGTGAAAAATGGTAGTTGATAACGGAAATTCTTCTACGACTGTTGCGGCAACGACGAAGGCCTCGTCAAGCCGGACTGCTGTTCCACCGGCAGAGAAACCGGAGAAATTTACCGGAGCCAACTTCAAAGGATGGCAGCAAAGGGTGTTCTTCTGGCTTACCACACTTGCTATGCAGAAATTCACTAGTGAAGAACCTCCAGTGCCTGCTGCGGACATGCCGGACAACGAGAAATTCATGATTGTTGAGGTGTGGAAGCAGGCAGATTTTCTTTGCAAAGGCTATATCTTAAGCGCTTTAGAGGATGACTTGTACAATGTGTACAATGCGATGAATACTTCGAAAGAATTATGGGACGCACTTGAGAAGAAGTACAAGACTGAAGATGCATACTTGAAGAAGTTCATGGTTGCCAAGTTTCTAGACTATAAAATGATAGACAGCAAAACTGTTGGAACCCAAGTTCAGGAGCTTCAACTTATTTTTCATGACCTTATTGCTGAAGGTATGGTCGTGAATGAAGCATTTCAAGTGGCTGCAATGATTGAAAAATTGCCTACTTCGTGGAGAGATTTCAAAAACTATCTTAAGCACAAGCGCAAAGAAATGAAGTTGGAAGATCTTGTGATTCATCTCAAGATTGAGGAAGATAACAAAACAGTCGAGAAGAAGTCTCGTGGAAATTCAACGATCATGGGAGCTAATATCGTTGAGGAGACTGCTCCAAAAAGTAAGAAGAGAAAGAGGTCTTCTGGAAAGACTAAGGAGTAGAACAAAAAGAAATTCAAGGGCAGCTGCTACAATTGTGGAAAAACCGGTCACAAAGCCCCTGATTGTCGTCTCCCGAAAAAGTATAAGAAGAAGGGACAGGCCAACATAGTGGAGAAGAATGATGACATTGATGATCTCTGTGCAATGCTTTCAGAATGCAATCTAGTTGAAAATCCGAAGGAGTGGTGGATTGACTCTGGAGCCACTCGACATGTTTGTGCTGTCAAGGAAGCATTTGTGTCGTGCTCTACTGTTGGTCCTGAAGAAGAGCTTTCCATGGGAAATACTACAACAGCCAAGATTGAAGGTTATGGGAAGATATTCCTGAAGATGACTTACGGCAAGGTGTTAACGTTCAACAACGTTCTTCATGTTCATACTATTAGGAAGAATTTAGTTTCAACTTCTTTGCTTGTTAAGAATGGATTCAAATGTGTATTTGTTTCTGATAAAGTTGTTGTAAGCAAGAATAAAATATATATTGGAAAGGGCTACCTCACAGAGGGCCTCTTCAAACTAAATGTAATGGTTGTTGACAGTATGAATAAAATTTCAACTTCTTCTTATTTATTGAAGTCAAATGATTTATGGCATATTCGTTTAGGACATGTCAATTACAAAACCTTGCTGAAGTTAATTAATTTAGAAGTATTGCCTAAATTCGAGTGTAAGAAATCAAAATGTCAAATATATGTTGAGTCTAAGTTTGTAAAACATCCTTATAAGTCTATTGAAAGGAATTCAAAACCTTTAGACTTAATTCATACTGATATTTGTGATATGAAGTCGACACCATCTCGAGGTGGAAAAAATTATCTTATTACTTTTATTGACGACTGCACTCGATATTGTTATGTTTATTTGCTTAATAGTAAGGATGAAGTAATTGAAGCATTTAAGCAATACAAGAATGAAGTGGAGAATCAATTGAATAGAAAGATCAAAATGATTAGAAGTGATAGGGGTGGAGAATATGAATTTCCGTTTGCAGAAATATGTTCGGAATATGGAATTATCCATCAAACTACTGCACCTTACATACCTCAAACCAATGGAATTACGGAAAGGAAAAATCAGACATTAAAGGAAATGATGAATTCTTTATTAATAAGTTCCGGATTACCGCAGAGTTTGTGGGGCGAAGCTATCCTTACAGCTAACCGAATACTTAACAGAGTACCCCACAGCAAAACGCAATCTATTCTATATAAAAAATGGAAAGGAATAAAACCCAACTTGAAATATTTCAAAGTGTGGGGGTGTCTAGCAAAGGTACAAGTTCCTTTACCTAAAAGGGTTAAAATCGGACCAAAAACTGTTGATTGCATTTTTATTGGATATGCTACAAACAGTAAAGCATGTCAGTTTTTGGTTCATAAATTCGATAATCCCAAAATTCACGTTAATACGGTAATGGAATCAGATAATGTTGAATTCTTTGAAAGCATCTATCCGTATAAAACTGAATGTGAGTCGTTAAGTGAAAGACCTAAACGACCTCGGGAAGAACCAAAGGGAAATAATCCAAGTATAGAAGATCCAAGGCGTAGCAAACGTCAAAAAACATCTACTTCCTTTGGACCAGATTTTGTGACATTCTTGCTTGAAAATGAGCCTCAAACTTTTAAAGCAGCTATGTCATCTTCTGATTCAGCATTTTAAAAAGAGGCAGTCAATAGTGAGATTCAATCAATTTTGGATAACCATATATGGAAATTGGTAGATCTTCCTCCGAAAAATAAGTCTTTAAGTTCGAAATGGATCTTTAAACGGAAAGTGAAAGCTGATAGCACTATTGACAAATATAAGGCAAGACTTGTTGTCAAAGGTTATACACAAAAGGAAGGCCTTAATTACTTTGACACTTAGTCGCCAGTAACGAGGATAATATCTATTAGGGTGTTAGTGGCAATAGCGGCCGTGTATAGTCTTGAAATCTATCAAATGGATGTTAAAACAACTTTCTTAAATGGAGAATTAGAGGAAGAGATTTACATAGAACAACCTGAGGGTTTTGTGGTTCCTAGTAAAGAAACGAAAGTGTGCAAACTTGTTAAGTCACTTTATGGACTTAAACAAGCACCCAAACAATGGCATGCCAAATTTGACCAAACAATGTTGGCAAGTGGGTTTAAAATTAATGAGTGCGACAAATGTGTTTAAATTAAAAACACTTCAGGTCATGAAGTCATTGTTTGTTTATATGTTTATGGCATGTTGATAATGAGCAAAAACATGGCAGATATAAATGCTACTAAGCGCATGTTGGCTAGCAAATTCGATATGAAAGACTTAGGAGTTGCTGATGTGATCTTAGGAATCAGAATTCACAAGACTCCACAAGGTCTAGCATTATCACAGTCTCACTACATTGAAAAGGTGCTTGACAAGTTCAAGTATTTGGATTTCAAAATTGCCAAGACACCAATTGACGTGAGTTATGCACTTCAAAAGAATGAAGGTGAAAGTGACTCACAACTGGACTATGCAAGAGTATTGGGAAGTTTGATGTATATCATGAATTATACGCGACCAGAATGTGCTATTAGTAAACTGAGCTGGTTTACAAGTAATCCCAATCACATACATTGGATGGCAATGAAACGAGTTTTGGGGTATCTCAAATATACCCATAATTACGCTTTGCATTATAACAAATATCCCTCTGTGATCGAGGGATATAGTGATGCAAATTGGATCACTGGATCATCTGAAATTAAATCCACGAGTGGAATATGTTTTTACAATTGGGGGTGGAGCAGTGTCTTGGAAATCATCCAAACAAACATGCATCGCCCGTTCTACAATGGAATCTGAATTCATAGCTTTAGATAAGGCCGGTGAAGAAGCTGAATGGCTCCGGAATTTCTTGGAAGATATTCCATTTTGGCCCAAACCTTTGGCACCTATTTGTATACATTGTGATAGTCAAGCGGCAATAGGCAGGGCAGAGAGTGTTATGTATAACGGAAAATCTCATCATATACGACGGAGACACAATACCGTTAGACAACTACTCTCTAGTGGTGTTATCACAATTGACTACGTAAAGTCAAGAGATAACGTATCGGATCCACTTACAAAAGGCCTATCTAGAGAGGCAGTTGAAAGATCATCAAAGGGAATGGGGTTAAGGTCTAGGACAAGTCATCATGGCGGTAACTCTACCTAGCAAACTGGAGATCCCACGAGCTAGGTTCAAAGAGATCAAACAAAGTTATGAATGACGGTTCAACATTGTCAAATAACTCAACCCATTCTCATAATGAAGACAATGTTCAGAAATCGAGGTAAAATATTAAGGCTTTTTGATGAGTCAACAAAGCTTAAAGGTTTTTTAATGATTTGCTAAGTCTGGCAGGAAATGACCGGATAGTGTGTCTATAGGATTATACGTTTAAAAATTACCTATGTGAGTGTGAAGTGTAAGCCGCTTCGAGGGGAATGAAAGTAAAGGCCCATTCTCTAAGCACTCATGAAACCAGGCGGTGTTCATGGCTGAAACGAACACAACTGTGAGAACCATAGATGGTTAAGGATTGATTGTGTGACTTACGTTGTCTAGGTATACAACAAAGCTCGACGGTTCAAAGATATCAAATCTACCGATTGACCGAGTATATCCGATATAAGTTCACTACAGAAAGTTCAAAGGGAAACCTACTTATCCAGATGTAATTAATTCTTGCATGTAAAACACACACGCGTCCGTGCATTCCTTTATTTTTTAGCCATTCCCCATTCATGTAGGGGATTATTGAGATTTTAAGCTTGTGTAGCTTAAAGAGGGTGAAGGAGAAATTGAGGGAAAAATGAAATATTTGAGTTTCCCTCCTTGGCAAAGGGACATTGTCCCATATTGGAGGAAGAAAAGGCTTTTGATGGATATATATATAATTGCTCTTCTTCTAACTCTTAAAGAGTTAAGAAGAAGGCAAGCCTCGCGCCGTCGTCGTCGTCGCTCGCTCGGCTTCGGCTTCGACTTCGGTCAGCGATTGATTGATTAATTTTTTTGGACAAAAATTTTTTTAATTATTTAATTAATTAATTAATTAATTAACGAAAAATTCAATCCGAAATAACCCATGACCCGCGACCCGATCCGGTCAGGCCCGTTTTCTTTTCCGGATTATTTTAAATTCATTTTCCCGCAATATTTCAAACAACCCGGTTCCAACAGCCATGGTTGTTTCTAAAAGGTTGCAAACCTTTTCAGAAACAATGCCAGCAACTCTATAAATAGAGTTTGAATCCCAGAATCTTTCCTTACGAAATTTTCTGAGCTTCTTCTTCTTCTTCTTCTGCACAAAAAATCTGTTTTACAGCTTTCGAGTGACTCGATGTTCACAGGCGTTTGGTACCAACACTCCGGTAGGTTAAATCGTTCTATCCTGGGAGGATATATTCCAGCACCTCGGGTACTTGAGGGGAATAATTTTCTTAAGGATACACTGTGTATTCAGTGGGCTCAATTTATTCCTATACTGTTTTTTTTTTAAAATTTATTTCGTTAAATAAGTATTACTAACTTTCTATTTTGTTTATGTATTTCAAAAAATTTAATTTTTTATTACAGTAATACAGAAATATAATACTGTGAACACAAGGTATATGTAGGTATGTGTATATGTACATACTCTTTCCAATTGTGATAAATGGGAGTCAAATATAGTTGTAATTATGCATGAGTATCAAACAAGAATATCAGTTAAAAGTAGAAGGTTATTCATATTGTTACATTTGCACTTTCTTATGACTAGTGCAATCAAAGTAAAGAAAAGATATTGGTTGTTGTGAACACAAAGTGTATGTAGGTATCTATATGTATATACTCTTTCCAATTGTGAGAAATGGCTGTCAAATAAAACTATAATTATGCGCGACTAGATATTAAACAAGAATATCAGTTAAAGTAGAAGGTTGCTCATATTGTATATATGCACTTTTTTATAACCAGTGCAACTTTCTTATAACCAGTGCAACTTTCTTACTCAAACTTGATAAGAAACTCTCCCTCAACAAGGCGGAGCTAGAAGCCCAGTTACAGATTCAATCGAACTCAATAATTCAAACAGTGTATTTGTATCAACAAATTTATTGAATATGTACAAATAATAAATTTAGAATCCAGTTATTACTACTTGAAGTCATCATTTTAAAATTCATAACCCACACAATTAAAAGGTTAGGCTCCGCAAGAGGTGATTAAAGAGATTCTACCAAGATGGATGAAATAGCAAAACAGCACTACTAACTACTTGACCAGGGGCGGATGCAATATGATAGTTACGGGTTCAATTGAACCCATAACTTTCGACGGAGAGTGAAAATTTATGTGTAAACATTCATTAAAATTGCAAATATAATATATATGAACTCATAACTTTAAAAATATAATGGGTTCAATGTTAAAAATTTTAAAAGTTAAACTCATAAAATTTAAATATTGGATCCGCCTCTGTACTTGACCCTTGTTCATTGCAATAGGTCCATTTTCTCATTGAGTGAGTTAGATGGGTATAAGGTTCCTGGGTTATATATGTTTTATTAATAAAAAATAAATTTTTAATATGACATGACAAACCAAATACGTGGTTGTTATTTTCTGAATAAAAAAATAATAGTTAGGTAACTTTATTACCCTTATAAACAAAAATAACTTTAATAGAGTATTTTCATACACTACTAAAATTTCGCTTAAAATCGTCCAAAAAAATCGACCAAAATCGATCGGTAATGGCCAATAACCGTCCAAAATGCGATCATTTACATGTGGTCTGTATTTTGAAGGCCGGTAGAGCATACCGACCAAAGTCGGCCGTAAATTACTGATCAACTTCGATCGGTATGCTCCACATGACCATCTCATAATTTAATTGACTTACCGACCAATATTGGTCGGAATATTATTTTAATAATTTAATTTTACCGACCAATATTGGTCGGTGTTCTAAATTTAATAATTTATGTTACCGACCAACTTTGGTTGGTAATGAAAAATAAATTAATCATATAATATTTTATATACCGACCAACGTTGGTCGGTATTAGAAAATATATATTTTATATAAATAATTAAAAATTAATAATCCCGACCAACGTTGGTCGGTAATCTGGACATGGCAACCAACTTACCGACCAACGTTGGTCGGTAATGTTGAATTTTTGGAAATTCAATATGTATTAACCGGCCAACATAGGTCGATATTTTGTAATTTAATTTTTTTTTAGTTACCGACCAAGATTGGTTGGTTTTCTCAGAATAATTTTAGTAGAAAATGCCTGTTTTGGTAGCTAACACCACCTGCCAAATAAAAACAAGATACCAATACCCCCAATTCACATCAAATAACCCCCAATTCACCACAAACCACTCCTAACTCACCACAAATCCAACCAAATATCCAATTAATACTTTAAAACTAACAAGTTCAATTAAACATCACAATTCAAAACCAATCAAAAATGAAGTAATTACATATCACGATCCAAAATTCGCATGTCGTGATGGCGCCTATCTCAATACTAGGCAAGCCGACAACCTCAATAAAACATAATATCTTTTAAGATTGAAAACATAATATTTGAATTCAATAGAAAACCTCACAAATACGGATATAAAATACTCCCAAAACCCGGTGTCACTGAGTACATGAGTATCTAAATAATAATAACGTCTGACAGATAAACACACTGTCTTAAAATATAGAACAGTACAATAACTGAAAGGAAAGAGAGTCAAGGTCTACGGATGCCAACCAGCTACCTTGATAGTCTCCAACAGAATAAACTCCGAAATCTAGCAGCCGCCGTATCCGGGAGCACCTGGATCTGCACACGAGGTGCAAAGTGTAGTATGAGTACAACCAACTCAATAAGTAACAAGACTAACATTTTGGGCTAAAAGTAGTGACGAGCTCAACAGGTACAGTCCAGTATAGAAATAATAGTACATAAATGTAGGCATGCTTTAAAGTTTAAACAGTTAAACTCAGTGCAATTAAAATAGATCAATTCTGAATGATATGAGGTTTATGACATCTCTTTATCTACATGCCAATGTACATATTGTATATGATGCAACATCAGTGAAAACCTCGTGTACTCAAATCTCAAAATACTCAATCACTCAGTACTGTATATGGCCAATCCAACCCAGGGAAGATCCATCCCATATATATATATATATATATATATATATATATATATATATATATATATATATATATATATATATATACACACACACACACACACACCAATATCAATGCTCCGGGTAAGATCCATGCCTAGTGAAGATACATCCCTCAATATCAATGCTTCGGGCAAGATCCATGCCCAGGGAAGATCCATCCCTCAATATCAATGCTTCAGGTAAGATCCAGGCCCAGTGAAGATCTTAATTTAGATAATTAGGCAAGGTCCATGTTAGGAAAAATCCATCCCAAAAATAAAATATCAATTGTGCTCAATTTGTGGGGTGCAGATTCCGGAGAGGCTCCTTCAGCCCAAGCGCTATAATCTGCACGGACAAGGCATAAATAAATAAACATCCTTCAGCGTGCAACCCGATCCCATAAATATCACTCAAAATCTCCAGTCTCCCGGGCTCTCAATGACATAAAAATTAACCTCACATGATAATATGATGTATCAATAAATGATAATAAAGACTGAGATATGATATGCAAGTGATAGATGTGATTGAGTACAAAATTGTAAATGTAAACAAATAATTCAACAGCAATACAACTCATGTGGGTCCCAAAATATATCGGCGCGTAGCCTAAACATGATCTTTAATATGAGTCTCAGCTCAATTTCTCTAACACATGGAGGATATGTGAATAATGACATTTATTTAATTATGCAACTCTACGGAATCAATTAAGTCACAATTCCTATGATGCACGCCGATACGCCCGTCACCTAGCATGTGCGTCATCTGCAAACAATTCATACAACACGTAATTCTGGGATTCGTACCCTCAGAACCAAGTTTAGAAGTGTTACTTACCTCAAACCGTGTAACTCTTTACTCCGCTATACCTTTGCCTTGTGAATTGGTCTTCAAAAGCCTCTTATCTAGTCATAATTAACTTGATTCAGTCAAAACAAATGATTGGAATTAATTTCATATGAAAATATAAATTTTCCAACAAAATTCAAAATTTAACTCAAAAATCACCCGTGGCCTGATGTGTGGCTATAATTCCATAGTTTCGTACATTATGTGCCTTGCATTTTACATGCTTTAATGATAAATTATATTTTATTTATGCATAATGGAGTCTATTTTATGTGTAGGTGAATTGGAGATGAAAGTAGAGCAAAAGGGATACTTAAACGTTGAAAGTGTGCTCGAGAACAGTGAAAAGGAGAGACCTGGCGAGGCCAGCCTAAGGCCAGGCTGGACCAGGCTTTAGCCTGGCGAGGCCAGCCAAATTCTAGGTGTTACGCTGGCGACGCCAGGCCTGAGGCCAGGTCCAATCCGAGTTTTGAAGACTTAATTCGTTCTGGGTTTGACTAGGACTCGGCCCACAGGTTTAGGGTTTCTTCTACACATATAAATAGACCTAAAACACCACTTGGAGAGGACGTTTTTCAGCAGCCAGAGGCTGGAAGCCAGAGGCAAGGAGAGCTGGTGGAATCACCTCTTGGGAGTTAGAATCATCTATTTCTACATCTTTTCATCTTTACTCTGTATTTTAATTATGCAAAATATTTGGGATATTGTTACTATGAGTATGAGTAGCTAACTTCCTAATCTAGGGTTTTGATGGAACCTATTGAAGGATAATTTTCTTGTTACGTTAATATAGATTTGCCGTAGTATTTTCTCTATTTGTTCAACTATATTATTCTTGTGGTTGATTGAAGGGCCCTCAATTAGTTGTGCCTATTTAGTATGTATTACTCAGGAGAGAGTGTATATTTAGGTAGTTGTTGAACAACATCACTCCTAAACGTATATGAGGGATCAATACAGAAGTTTAAAGGTGGGATTAGGGATAATGAAACCTTGGTGCGATCTGAGTGAGCTGTACTTAATGCCAGCTAGCGTAATTCGGGAGAATATCTCTAGTAAATTATGGTAATTACTCGGAAGAGAGTTACGACAGTTAGAGTGCTCATGATCGGTAGAGAAGACTTAGGCAAATTTATAGAAAACGTGGCGGAAAAGATTTCGACAATTGGGGCAATTATAACTCTAGACCTCCTTAGTCTTGTATAGAATTTCATCCATGTTAGTTGATAATTTTACTGCTTTATAATATTTGCTAGTTAATTAGTAGAAATAAAAATCAAATATTTATAACTAGAAAATTATTTGAACTTGTGTTTCTTTGCAATATTGAACAGTTATAGCAAAGCCTTAGTTCTCTGTGGGATTCGACTTCGGACTTGTAAACCGGATTATATTTGCAACGATCGCTTAGTCCTTTTTATAAGGCATAGTTGGGCGTGATCAAATTTTGGCACCGTTGCCGGGGAACTAACGGTTTAGTTGTATGTGTTTATATTGAAAAGAAATACATTGTTAGGTTGATAAAGAAACACTTATAGTTGTAGGTGTACATATTGCTAGGTTGCAAGTTTGAACTTTTATTTTGTTTTCTTGTATTTGATTTTTTTATTTTTGTTTTACTTGTTAATTTTAGAAACATGGCATCTTGGAATTATGACAGTTTTGATGTTGATAATTATACTTTTGATCCTCCTTATGCATATTGTGGAGGAAACCACCCATGGAAAAATTATCAAAATATTCCTGAGAGCGAGTTATGTGCACCAACTCAATCTTATATGTGGAATATGTGTGATATGTGTAGGGGTCAAGATGGTCACTTTCATGGTTGTGCTTATATGTCTTATCCTCCCCCAACCCCTTACTTTGACGGTTCTACATTTTCATGTGAAGTGAATAAGAACAAAGAATCTTGGGAAGCTGACCTGAAGGAGATCAAAGATATGTTAAAGGGCCTCATAGAACAATATGATGAGAAATTACTGCAGATACAAAGGCAAGAGGCAACTATTCACAATTTGGAGGCTCAAGCTAATAAACTAAGTGAACCTTGTAAAGTGCAACAAGCTTACATTGTGGATAATAGCCAAAAAGAGCATGAATGGGCTACAGAAATTGCCATTATAATGGAGGAGTTGAGAGTAGAATTTGACCAAACCAACCAACTAGAATTTGATGATGTCGATGTTGAAGAATTGGTACTGGAGTCAACTGAGGACCTTACAGATACAATTTTAATTGATTCTAGGTTTTGCCATGAAAAGGATGTGGATAAGACTGTGCATTTTCAGTTTGAGCGCATTTGTCCTTACTCCAAGCACTTTTCCACATTGTGCGTAGATGATGATATGAAAATAGAGTCATTCCGGGCCACTTGAGGAGTCAAGGAATGAGGAACAAGGTGCCTACATTCTGGAATTCTTCTTGCCAGAAAGTCGGAATTACACACCTCATCTAAAGGCCAAGAAGTGCAGAATACTACATTGTTTCCTTGGGCCAGTTAGATTCGTTCCACCACCCCAGGAGCATGATCATAGAGCAGAATCAAAACTTGGGATCCAATTCATAAGTTCAAAGTGGAGGCAGAAAGTGATTTGTGTCGTGCCGCGACGTTAAATCAAGCGCTTGTTGGGAGGAAACCCAGTTTTACTGCTTTATTTTATTATTATTATTTTTGTAGTGTCGATTTTTGCTTTTCTAGGAGCATGGAAACAAAGCCATTGGAAGGATGCAACAGCAAACCAGATGGTTGGAACTAAGTGTGAGGTACTCGCACGAAGGACCAAGCCTGGGAGAAGTCTGAATACCCCATGAGTTGCTAGTGCTTCGGCCTTTGGCCTACCAGGGAGTTTCTTTTACCCTCTTATTAGTTATGGTGTGCATTGGGGACAATGCATAATTTTAAGTGTGGGGTGAGGAGATTGTCTAGGTGACTTTCTATGATATTTTAATTGTGTTAGTTTAATTGAATATTTTTTTTAGAGAGCAGAAATAGAAAAGATTGGACTTTTCCCGACGATGGATCTATTAGATAATTTTCTTGAGGGATTTAAGTCGAAAGGAAAAAGACAAAAAGATTTTCTTTTGTTAGGTAGTGTAGCAATTCCCCCTTGGTTTTTCTTTGTACCGCGGTTCTTTTTCAAGGGTTTTGTTTGAACCAGGTGTAGTTAGTTTTATTTGTTTTTTGGAATAGGAACCATTGGGCCATGAATTGAATTGAAGCAATATCTCTTAGCTTTGTTATGCCTTGAGAATAGTTAGTACTATGGTTGTGACGCTTAGGCTCAGTTTTTGACTCTCGCATAAGTACCTTAAATCATAGATTCCTAATTTTGCTTAACTGCTCTGACTGGAGTGTCGCGATGAAACCAATCCTGAGTGAGTTATGTGCCATGTCTGTGTGAGGTTTTGTATGTATTCTATGCATTGCATTTGATGTCTAGAACTTACCCCGTGTGTTTGCAAAGCGAAATAGTAGTATTGTTCAGTCTAGGAAGTTATATAGGCATTTCTTTGTTAAGCCAGATATATAAAGTTTACCCACCTAAATGTTATGTACCGTAGTTAACCCCGTTGAGCCTATAATCTTATTTTTTTGGTAACCACATTACAAGTCGTACCCCTTTATTTTAATCGACCATATATTTGAACCTTTTCACCTCTTATGAGCACTATGAAATTTGTAAAAGTTAAAGTGTGGGGTGGTTGGTTCGGCTTTGGCGTGGAACTAATGAAATAAGGAGAAAGGTGTATTGTTTTGAAAAAGTAAGAGCCACTTGAATTGAAAAGGAAAGAAAAAAAAATTAGTTGTATTGCTGTGAAACATATTCCTTGATAGTGGTGACTCTTGATGTAATTGTGCTTAAAGAAATATGGGGTAATATAAATTGAAGTGAAGGTGGAATGTTCGATTTGACATAAGTATGGGATGTGTGTTAAAGTATATGTATTAAAGTTCTTAAGGGAGGTGTAGTCACTCATATCCAAATGTATCCTACCCGACCCGCAGCCTACATTACAACCAATGAAAGTCCTTCTTGATCCTAGACTGAATGAACTCGATTAGTAGAGTATTACACTACGGGCAAGCCTATGGTGCATCATTTGTCGCATATGAATACTATTTCTGAGAGCGAGTGAATTTTGTCTATCTTGAGTTCCTATGTTCTTAAAATTCATTGTGTGTGGAACTTAGCTCTTTGATTGGGTGAGGGCACATGATTCATAAAGAAAAGGTAATGTTGTTGACATCCATGTTAGAGTAAGTAAGTGAATTGTGAATAAGGCATGGTATTTGTGAGTCGAATCTTGAGGCGAGGATGTCACACTTGTGTGCTTAAACTATTTTAAAAATTCTTGGTGTAATGAGTTAGGAGAATTGCTTAAAAAGGTCGTATCTATAAGTGTAGTTTGATTGCTCGAGGACGAGCAATGTTTAAGTGTGGGGTATTGATGTGTGGCTATAATTCCATAGTTTCGTACATTATGTGCCTTGCATTTTACATGCTTTAATGATAAATTACACTTTATTTGTGCATAATGGAGTCTATTTTATGTGTAGGTGAATTGGAGATGAAAGTAGAGCAAAAGGGATACTTAAACGTTGAAAGTGTGCTCGAGAACAGTGAAAAGGAGAGACCAGGCTTTAGCCTGGCGAGGCCAGCCTAAGGCCAGGCTGGCCAGGCGTGAGGCCAGGTCCAATCCGAGTTTTGAAGACTTAATTTGTTCTGGGTTTGACTAGGACTCGGCCCACAGGTTTAGGGTTTCTTCTACACATATAAATAGACCTAAAACACCACTTGGAGAGGACGTTTTTCAGCAGCCAGAGGCTGGAAGCCAGAGGCAAGGAGAGCTGGTAGAATCACCTCTTGGGAGTTAGAATCATCTATTTCTACATCTTTTCATCTTTACTCTTTATTTTAATTATGCAAAATATTTGGGATATTGTTACTATGAGTATGAGTAGCTAACTTCCTAATCTAGGGTTTTGATGGAACCTATTGAAGGATGATTTTCTTGTTACGTTAATATAGATTTGCCGTAGTATTTTCTCTATTTGTTCAACTATATTATTCTTGTGGTTGATTGAAGGGCCTTCAATTAGCTGTACCTATTTAGTATGTATTACTCAGGAGAGAGTGCATATTTAGGTAGTTGTTGAACAACATCACTCCTAAACGTATATGAGGGATCAATACGGAGGTTTACAGCTGGGATTAGGGATAACGAAACCTTGGTGCGATCTGAGTGAGCTGTACTTAATGCCAGCTAGCGTAGTTTGGGAGAATATGTCTAGTAAATTGTGGTAATTACTCGGAAGAGAGTTACGACAGTTAGAGTGCTCATGATCGGTAGAGAAGACTTAGGCAAATTTATAGAAAACGTAGCGGAAAGGCATCCGACAATAGGAGAAATCACAACTCTAGACCTCCTTAGTCTTGTATAGAATTTTATCCATGTTAGTTGATAATTTTACTGCTTTATAATATTTGCTAGTTAATTAGTAGAAATAAAAATTAAATCTTTATAACTAAAAAATTATTCGAACTTGTGTTTCTTTGCAATATTGAACAACTGTAGCTAAGCCTTAGTTCTCTGTGGGATTCGACTCCGGACTTGTAAATCGAATTATATTTACAACGACCGCTTAGTCCTTTTTATAAGGCATAGTTGGGCGTGATCATGGGCCCACGTCTTGGAACCCGATACAAGTTATAAAATATGAACATACATTCAACCACGAGTCCAACCATACAAATTTTATCAAATTCCGACATCTTCTCGACCTTCAAATCTTCAAATTAAACCATGAGGGTTTTCTAAATTTTCAGAACTTAAACATTCTATCCAGGTCTTTCCTCTTCGCGAATGCGACTCTTGCCTCATGTTCGTGAAGCACAAAAATGTGCTGCCCAAATTTTCTTCTTCGCAAACGCGAGCCTGGCATCGCGAACACGATGCTTCACCAGGCTGCTCAATCGCGAATGCGTCCTCTCCACCGCGAACGCGATGACCAATTTCCCCCAGGCCGACTTTCCCTTTCACGAACGTGTAGATTTGCCCCTCGAACCTTCGCGAACGCGTGCCCTTGGTCACGAACGCGAAGCACAAAATGGGCCAGTCCAAATTTCCTCTTCGCGAACGCGTGAGTCGCTTCGCATTTGCGAAGAACAACATCAACACCAACAACCCAACAGTAACCACCCAGCCAAACTTGGTCCGAAACCAACCCGAAACACACCCGAGGCCCCCTGGACCTCAACTAAATACACCACCAAGTCTTAAAACATCATACGAACTTAGTCGAAACCTCAAATCACATCAAATAATGCTAAAGACATGAATCACGTCCCAATTCAAGCCTAATGAAACTAAGAAATTCCAACTTCTACATTCGATGCCGAAACTTATCAATTCAAGTCCGATTGACCTCAAATTTTTCACACAAGTCATAAATGACGTAACAAACCTATTCAAATTTTCAGAACTGGATTCCGACCCCGATATCAAAAAGTCAACTCCCCAGTCAAACTTCCAAACTTAAATTTCTAATTTCGCCATTTCAAGCCTAATTTAGCTACGAGCTTCCAAATAATTTTTCGGACACGCTCCTAAGTCTAAATTACCATACGGAGCTATTGGAATAATCAAAACTTTATTCCGGGGTCGTTTACATATAGGTCGACATCCAGCCAACCTTTTCAACTTAAGTTTTAAACTTTGTAACAAAGTGTTCCAATTCATTCCAAGACATCACCGGACCCGAACCAATTATCCCGGCAAGTCATATAACAACTGTAAAGCATAAATTGAGCAGTAAATGATGGAACATGATTGTAATACTGAAAATGACCTACCGGGTCGTTACATTACAACTAGTTCAAAAATATTAATTCTAATTCAAAATAAGTTCTATTAGTCTAGTTCAAGTATATAAAAGTATTGGTCAAGGGGTATTTTCTACAGCATCACCACTATCTGATGAACTTTCATCTACAAGACGGTAAGAACGGTCTTGTGGAGGACAGGAAGAACGATCACATGGAGGACGGGCAGAACGATCACAGGGAGGACGGGAGGAACGCACACGTGGAGGTCGAGCCTCTCATAATGACTCACGAGACCGGGGCAACGGAAAAGCTCCAGTAGAAAGGAGAGTTTTGATCTGAGCTTGCATACCAAGGAATTAAGTATCTCTAAGACTTTCTCTTTCCTTGGTCGCTTCTAGCTTGGATGTAAGCTTTTGTCACTGTCTCCTACATAGCCGAGAGGCTCTCCCTATTAAGTGCATCGCCTTGTGAGGAAGTCTCTATTCCTTGCATTCCACACTTGTAGCGATAGAATTATTTCTCAGGAAGCCCGTATACCTTCCCTTTATTTGGACCGCCAACAACCTCCAACCATATTCTTTCAACATCCTCGTCTGAAGGTTGGGTTGCCTCGCCCGATTCACCAACTGGCTGAGTACGAATGATATCCTCCACGTTACTTTGGTAGCGACCCTACGTTATTTTAAATTAAATTAGTATATAAAAATCTTATAAAATTAAATTATAACACTTAAGGAAAATTGAAAGCTTACATATGTAGTCATTGCCCGGTCCTCGACCCACCTATCTACATCCCCCTCTTTCTTCTTCTTTAAAATATGTGTCTCCTTGAAAAGCTCATCATGGTGCATTATACGTCCATACTTCTTTTCCTGAAAATAAATTAATTAGGTTAATAAATAGAATTGATATACTTAGAAAAATAAAGACGTAATAATTTAAGCAATTAGCAATCTTCTTCTTATTGTCCTGATATTGATAGCACCTCCAGTGTGCAAGGAGTCTCCCTTCTCGGATGAGCAAGCTTTCTTCCCTAGTTTGCTCTTCTGTAAGAATTGCTCCGTCTGCTATTACCTTAACAAATCATCCCATAAATGCTGTAGACACTAGTCAGGCGTCTTGTTCTTCTTTCTACCATCCGAGAAATGATCCGCCAATCTCTTGCGGGCTTAAAGATAAAAATTTACAGCCACTTCCTCACTATAGCAGTCTTCCCATACACACTTACTCTACATTTCAAAAGTTAAATATTAGATGAAAACATCATAAATATAAATTATTAAACTGCTTAAAAGAACATTTATACCTTAAACTAATTAAAAATTTGCTCCTTCAGCGAGTATGGAAAATCTCTCCAAGTCGCATATGGGCCATCATAAAGCTTTTTGATCGCATTGGTGATTATCTTCGTAGTCTGCTTACCCGGTTTGAACCTGCAATTTAACAATAAAAACACATGAAAATATTAGTAAAAAAATTATAAAGCAATAAACGCAAAAATAATAAATAACTCTTACCCGTTACCCTCAGGGACTATGATGATCCTGCCATAGCGATCATAATGTACTACCTCTGCATCATCATCCTTAGCCTGTGTATCAGAGGCATGTGTAGACGGTGTAGATGGGGGCTCAGAGCTATGGTCTCGCAGGCAAGTCCTGAAATGGATGGAGTCGATGATGAAGATGGTTGCGATCCATGTGACTGCGACATAGCTGGACGCGATCCATGTGGCTGTGATACAGATGGTTGTGACCCATATGGCCGTAATATGGATGGACATATGGTTGTGATGCAGATGATTGCGATCCACGTGGCTGTGATGCAGATGGTTGCGATGCAGATGGCTGTGAGGCAACTGGATTGTATGTCGGACGTATAGTCCTATGGCCCTGTGATGGAAGACTTGGTGTCTGAATAAAGGTATACGGCTCGTGATGTTGTGGCAGCTCAGTATAGCCATGTGGTGGAGGATAAGACATAGGCATCTCTGAAAAGGGTGAAAATGAGGGAGTAGAATTATCCCCATATTCTACCCTCCTCTTTCCCTTCCTAGCCTTTTCTCATGTCACGACCCAAACCGATGGGCCATGACGAGTGCCCGAGTCCTACCTGTCGAACACCCCTAAGCATGCGTCTAAGATATAAACATGAATTAAGGGTAGGTAATGAATAATCAATAAACTGCTGAATCACGTGAATAACATACATGAGAAAAATATGTCCAAAAGACATATATACATATATATGCGGAATACGGTAGGGCGAGCCGACAAGGCTGCTATAGACAACTATATATCCAAAACTAGAAGCCGACAAGGCCACATACTATCCAACTATACATGACTGTCTACAGACCTCTGATAGAGTGTACAACTGTATGAAGGACGAGACTAGGCCCCGTCGTACCCATATCTACATACAAAAATAGCGTACCAAGACTAATAACAGCTCCAGATCAAGTGGAGCACACCAACTCTCGCTGATCAAGGATCCTAAAAAGGGGGACCGTCAGCCTGTCTACCTGCACCTGCAAACATGAAAGGCAGGCCCCAGGAAATAGAGGCGTCAGTACGAATAATGTACCGAGTATGTAAGGCATGAAAATCAGTACATAAAAGACATAAAAGACATAAAAGAAACATGGAGTAAAGGAATCTTCCTGTAAGTCTAAATAACTTTGTGAATCCTGAAATATTTAGAAAGTCATGCATATCGTATAAATGTCGTATCATGCATAGGTATATATGTACATAACATCATCAAGCCTCTGAGGGCATCCCATCATATCATCTCAGCCTCTGTGGGTGAAATCACCAATGCATACCAACTGATCAGATGGTGGTGCGTATATAACATCGTGACCTTTTCTCATCTCCCATATACATATAATATATGCGTATATAA
The DNA here is from genome assembly GCF_000715075.1 of Nicotiana tabacum. Classification (NCBI taxonomy): domain Eukaryota; kingdom Viridiplantae; phylum Streptophyta; class Magnoliopsida; order Solanales; family Solanaceae; genus Nicotiana; species Nicotiana tabacum. The sequence continues at coordinate 21,519,307 of NC_134094.1, read as the reverse complement.
TGCCATCTGGTCATGGGTCAATGTACATGTATAAATGAATTAAATGCATAAGAAGTAAGTTAATAAGATTTCTCGGAATGTCATAAGATCAATATGCTTCCGGATAAATTTTATCAACCACATATTTTTTTGAGACCCATGAACAAAAGATATAATAATATGACACGTGGTAATTCAAGAACATAGGCACCCCTAGTGCTTCTATAAATAGAGACATTTATGAAAGTTGTGCGTTTGCTCGTTTCGTTTGTATCATATGGATCATGCCAAAAAGGAAAGAAGGGATATCCTTAACATACCTTACTTGACGAATTTATCAAACACTTTTACTTGAGCTTGCCAAGAACAACTTTTGCTCTCTTCTAAATCTTTGAACAAGAACTAAGCATTTCTTATGATCATGGCATACTTCATGTTGTTGAACATATGAAGTATCATGTGTGTACATTTTTTGCTATGTTCTAAAGTAAGAGAATCCCCAACAATAGAAGGAAAGATTTCAACGTCCTGTCTATATCTCAAATTGCCAAAGAAGAATAACATGAAGGCTTAAGGGATATGCCTTGCACTTTCACGTGTAAACAAGGCACATCAAGTGCTATGACTCATCTATGCACATTAGTGCCACCCTTGGCCAACTTAATGGCATGTGGCAGCCCATTAAAACTTTTTATCCACTTAATCCTATTTAATACCATAATTATTTCCTTATTTTCCCACATTATTCTCACAATTAATCAATTATTCACATAATTAATTCTAGCACATAATTTACTTAAATGCCAATACACTTCATATACCTTACTATCATGGTCATATGGAATCTTGTATGGTACTAGTCCATAAATACGGGGTATTATAACTTGGACCGTATTTTATCCCAAATTGACAAACTTCAACGAATACTCATTCTTTGATTTGTTTACCCTCTAATCTTCACGACACTCACTTATCTCTTGTTACAAATAACATAAATACTTATAACCTCAAAAATAATCTCATTCCCGAACTTACGTCGATTAACTTACGACGAAATTTTAACGTACGAAATGCGGGATGTAACATCTCGACCCCGAAAACTAGTAAGGTCATTGTTACCTTGACCCTTGCCTGCCACCTGCATAATATAATACATATTCAGAGTGAAACTTATAAAAAAACTAGTTATAACACGAGAGTGCTTTAAAAACCTAACTTTTTAATCCTCGTCGAAGTATTGTTCCTCATCCGAGAATTCTTCGTCCTCACTTGTTTCAATTTTATCAGTTGATTTTTTGTCCCCATTTTCTATAATTGTTACTTCATTTATATCAACTTCTTCCAGTATGCGTTCAGGATGTTCCAAACCATTTTCTAACTGATCGTCCACTATCAGGATAAACTTTTGATATAGCGATGACTTTAGAAGTCAGTATATATATATATATATAGCGATAACTTTAGAAGTACATTATCAGGATAAACTTACAAATTATTTGAACCATGTATCAAAAATCGTAAATACAACATCATAGCCAAATTGACCCAGGAAGTGACTGTGACACATCAAAATATTGTAGTAGTTGCATCAATATGTAATCACTGTAAATTTTACATTTTGATTACTAATAAATCAATACTTACTTAAGAAATGGTTGAACTTCAGGATAATTTAGCAACACATGCATTGTAGCTGACTTGTACTCCATATCACTCAAACTTCTCTTTCTATCATCCTTAGAACATCGGCCTGGTTGATTGAAGATGAAAATTAATGGATATAATGGATTATTCACACATTCGACAGTGTGCCTATTGGGCCTACTCCTAGAACATGGCACATTACTCTCAAAATAGTAAGAACAAAAATGTGCAGTTTGCTTTGCAAGATAGGCTTCGCATATAGATCCTCCAATCATATTCCCCTGCTTAACAAATTATTTGCATTTGCCAATTATCCTACATAATGTCATGTTAGCCAAGAACATTCAAATAAAATAGAATATTACATAAAACTTATAATATTACCTCTCAAAGGGATACATCCATCTGTATTAAATGGATCTTCCAAGTCGTGCCCCGTATACAAGGTGGATTGGAAGGTGTTCCATCACATCAAATAATACATAAAAACATATTTTCCATCTTACTAGAAGTTACATAAATGTTCTAATCTATTCGAAGTAGATTTTCTTCCCTTAAAGTGGTAGAACACAAGTCTTTGAAAAACAAACTAATCTCTGTGATGGGTTTTCAGATTCTTTCAGGCAAAATGCAATAGGTACTAAGGTCTCCATAAAAACATGACAGTCATGAATTTTCAATGGCTTAACTTCCCTACCTCCCCTCAGGCATCTTCAATTTCGTAACACAATCACAAATTTATCATCTTCCCTCCAAAGTTAATGTGTAACTTGCTTTGGGCTTGAACACCTTACCATTGTTCGTTGTCTACAAGTATAATTCAGGCCACCTGCAATATTCTTGTAAGTCCATTCTATCCTTCGGGTTATCCTTTGTTTTACCTTTAACATCCATCACTGTGTTGAACAAATTGTCAAAATAATTCTTCTCAATATGCATGACATTATGATTATGTCGGAGAAAATTATCCTTCCAATAAGGCAACTCCCATAATATACTCTGTTTCGTCCAATTATGAGTAACACCATATCAGGGGATCTAGAAGGTGGAGCCTCAGTAACTTTACTGAAGTTCAGGACCCTCTCCTAAATTTCCTCACCCAAAAGTATCGGAGATGGAGAATCATATTCCACTTTATTCTTTTTGAATGCATTTTTCATCCTTCTAAACCCATAATCATCAGGCAAGAACTAATGGTGACAATCAAACCATGATTGCTTTCGTCCATGTTTCAAAGTGAACGCCTTACCATTTTCCATGCAGTAAGTACAAGCTAGCTTCCTAGCAGTCATCCACCCAGACAACATTCCATACGCAGCAAAATTATTAATAGTCTACATTAAATTAGCACGCAATTTGAAAACCTATTTGGTTGATATGTCATATGTTTCAACACCATCATACCACAACTATTTTATCTCATCAATCAAAGGTTGCAAATATACATCAATAAAAAATTTTGGATTATGTGGACCGAGGATAATATAATTTAAAAATATATATGGACTAATTATACACAACTCAAGTGGTAGATTATAAGGTGTAAGAAAGACAGGCCAGCGTGAATATGGTATCGCAGATATAGAAAAAGGCGTGAAGCCACCCGCACACAAACCTAACCGAATGTTCCTTGGTTCACTAGCATAATCTGGATATGTCCTATCAAAGTGCTTCCAAGCTTCTCCATCTGAAGGATGATACATAACACCAGGTGGTATTCTATTTTCAAAGTGGCATCTCATATGAGGAGCAGAACTCATCGACGCATATAACCTCTTTAACCTAGGTATAAGAGGCAAATAATGCATCGCCTTCACAACAACTATATTCCCACTGGAAATCCTCTTGAAACGAGGCTTTCACAGAATTTACAACTTTCTAAATTTGCATCATCTTTATAATATAACATACAACCATATTCACAATAATCAATTCTCATCGATGAAAGTCCTAATTTAGAAACCAATCTCTTTGCCTTATAGAAATCACCATGTAAGTTGATATTTGGGTCAACTAGTTCACTCATAAGGTCAATGAAAGAGTCCATGTCCGCTTGAAAAATATTCCAATCAGATTTGGTACTTAGTAATCTAACTGCAACAGACAGCTCAGAGTGCGGACTTCTTTCACGTAGTGGACGAATGGCTTCCTCTAATTGTTCATAAAAATATTTTGCATCATCATTAGGAGTTTCTTCAACATTTTCATTGGGCTCAACCCTGACGTGCATCCCAAAAGCATCTGCAACCATATCATGAGTTATGGAATCTTGATTCCTATTCTCCACCGACCTACTACTTTCACCAACAATCATGTTATGAAATATTTCACGGCTACCATCGATCTCTCCATAATTAGTCCACACAAAGTAATTCTCTACAAACCCCTTCCTATAATGATAAAGCTTAACTTCCTCCGATTTTTTAAACTTCACACAATCGCACTTGACACAAGGGCACCTAATTACTCCTTCAATTTAGTATGATGAAAGTGACATTACATATCTAATAAAGTCATCAACCCCTTCTACAAAATCCCTCCTCAATCCCCGCCGATTAGGATAATTCCTATTGTACATCCAAGTACTGTAACGACCCGACCGATCGTTTTGAGCACTAGCATATCGATTGGCGGTTTGAGGTGATGGGTAACTTCACTTCAGGTATTATGACTTGTACGTGTGGTCGGAATTAAATTTTGAAAAGTTCAGAGTTGATTTGGAAAGAAAATTCCAATTTTAGAAGCTTTAAGTTGGAGGATTTTGACTCAAGTTTGATTTTTGAGTAAACAACCTCGAAATTGATATTCGAAGATTCCAATAGGTTCGTATGATGATTTCGTACTTGGGTGTATGTCCAGATCGGGTTTGGGATGACTTAGGAACATTTCGGTGCTCATTATGGAAGGTTAACATTTTGGAATAATTTTATAAGTTTGGGTGGAAGTGTATTTTAATGTTATCGATGTCCGTTTGGAATTCCGAGCTTGGGAATAGCTTTGTATGGTGATTCTGGTCTTAGGAGCGCGTCCGGATGTGGATTTGGAGGTCCGTAGGTCATTTTGGGGTCATTTGGCGGAAGTTGAAATTTGAAGGTTTTTGGGAAGTTTGACCGGGAGTGGACCTTTTTGATATCGGGGTAGGATTCTGATTTTGGAAGTTGGAGTAGGTCCGTAATGTAGAATGTGACTTGTGTGCAAAATTTGAGGTCATTTGATAGGTTTCGGCATCGAATGTGGAAGTTTGAAGTTCTGAAGTTCATTAAGCTCGAATTGGGGTGTGATTCGTGATTTCGATATTATTTGGTGTGATTTGAGGCCTCGAGCAAGTTTGTGTTATGTTATAGGACTGGTTTGGGTGATTGGACGGGGTCCCGGAGGCCTCGGGTATGTTTCAGGGTGGTTTCGGACCAAAACGGAATGATTTGTTGTTGCTTTTGCTGCTATCTGGTTTCCTTCTTCGCGAACGCGAAGGGACTCATGCATTCGCGAAGGAGACTTTTGGGGGCTGCTAGATTTTCCCATCGCGAATGCGATGGGGGGAGACGTGAACGCGAACGCGGTGAAGGGCTTGATGGACCTACGCGAACGCGATTGGGCAGACGCGAACGCGTAGAAGGAAGTGAGGAGTTGGGCCTGAGGCCATTTGGCCTACGCGAACGCGAGGCCGGGTTTGCGAACAAGAAGCAGTGAGGGCAGAAGGCTTCGCGAATGCGCCGTGAGGAGCGTGAACGCGAAGAAGATTTTCTGGGCCTATGCTTGGTGAGATTTGCGAACGCGAGGGGCTTGCCGCGTTCGCGAATAAGGGTCGTCTGGGCAGTGTATAAGTTGTAAGAATACGGGTTTTGGCCATTTTTATCTCATTTTCTGCATGAGAGCCGACCTAAGAGCGGATTTGGAGCATCATTTTTACCATCAATCATAAGGTAAGTGAATCCTACTAGTTGTGAGTTAAATACAAGGTTTATACATGGATTTGAACATGAAAATTTGTAAAAATTTGGGATTTTGGTAGAAAAACCTAGAAATTGTATTTTTGGATTTTGACCACGAATTTGGACATGGAATTTGGAATGAAATATATATTTGAGTTCGTGGGGTTATAGATAATGTTTATCTTCGAAAATTTTCGGAATCCGGGCACGTGGGCCTGAGGGTGATTTTTATCAACTTTTCGAGCGGAGTTGGAAATTATTGTAAATTGAATTATAATGAGTATTAGAGTATATTTTTGTGGGTTTGCACATTGTTTGACTAGTTTCTGAACGACGGGCATCGGTTTGAAGTGATACAGTGGCATTGGAGCCGGTTATGGAACTTCGGAGCGGATAAGTCTCCTGTCTAACTCTGTGAGGGGGGAATTACCCCTAGGTGTTGTATATTGCTGTGTGCTATTTGTTGTGGGGGCTACGTACGCGCAAGGTGACGAGAGCCCGTACGTAGCTACATTCATGTTATTGTCCGGGTAGGCTTAGGTTCACATCATGCTATAACTGTACTATTTGAGCAGTCTCTCGCCTATTAAATTCCTCTGTTTTACATTACTACTTGAGACTAGACTTGCTATTGTAGAGACTTCTCGAGTTCATGATTAGTCACTGAATGATTTTACTCCTCTTACGACATGTTTTTGTGATATATATGTTTCTTACGACATGTTTCCGTGATATATATGTTTCATTGAAAGGTTTTTGTTAAAGAAATTACAACTTACACGTTTATTCGTGAGTGGGGTCACGGACCTGTCAAAGCTCCTTATTCTAATGGGATCGGGCCGTTCGCCTCGGTAGTTTAATAGATGCATCTATGGTTCGTGTCGTTCGACCCTCGGCAGTGCACAGTTGATTATTTATGTTGGATCGGGTCGTACGCCTTAGCATTTCTATAAAAATATCATCATGGAATCGTGCATAATATTTGGCAAGAAGCCAGTGTATCCGTGAGTTTTCCTGATTTGAATTAAGACAATTTATTTGATGAGATCCACTACATCTATATATATGCTCCGGTTAAGGAGGAAAATTTGTACCACGTATTTTATGCTTGCTTATTTTATTTATTTACTCTGCCTCATATTTATTTACCTCTTTACTGTACCTGATATTATTGGACAGCTAGTAAGCATCGATGTTGGCCCCTTGTCTCTATTCCTCCGGGGTTAGGCTAGATATTTACTGGGTACACGTTGATTTACGTACTCATACTACACTTGTTGTATATTTTTATGCAGGTACATATATGTCTAGTGACCTTGTGAGAGCAGAGGGGTGTTTATATGCGGGGACTTAGGTGAGCTGCATTCCATATTACGACTCGCAGCCAGCAGAGTCTCCCTCAGAGTATTTATATTTTTTTCTGTCCAATTTGTATTCCGGACAGATGTTGTATTCTATTTTACATTCCTAGTTGATGCTCATGCACTTGTGACACTGAGGTTTTGGGTGATTATGGGTTGTTCAGTATTGAGATTGTGAAAAATACTTTCATTTACTCTGGACTTCCATCTTTTACTATTAAATTGAGGGAAATTATGATTTCAAAATACTAAAATGGGTAATTAAGTCAATCAAGTATTACAGGCTTGCCTGACAGCGGTGTTAGGCGTCATCACGACCTTTAAAGGATTTTGGGTCGTGACAAGTATGATGTTCCATCTATACAAATAAAGTAAAAATAAATTGAGATATTTCCATAAGTATTAGACACTACAACATTTTAGGCCTTAACCATAATCAAAAAATGTGGCCTCAGCTTTAGAAAGAGTTGGCTTTGATCAAAGGCCACACTTTTTGACCTAAGGGAAAGCTTTTCAGGGGGTGATCTAAGCAAGCGTAACATTTTCCCTAAAGCAACGCTTTTCGTGAGGCAAAGGCCACAACGTACAATAGCCATGCTTTTTATGTCCAAGCGTGCTCATTGTCACCTTATAAGCAACCCTTTCCAAGCGTTCCTCTAATAGAAACGTTTGTAAAACGTGATCTTTAATATTATACCCTACTGCCACACTTTAGAAGCGTAGCATTATCATACATATTTTAACCTTTATGCATGAATCAAAATTTGTATGGAGATCTTTTAGAAGCGTAGCATTATCATACATATTTCATAAATTTGAACTTTAGTATGGAGATCTCAAACACTGCATTAACTATTAAATAACAAAATTTGTTTCAAATGAATATACTTGTAATGAACTTTGAAGAAGGAATATTTCATACACTACATCAAATAATGAAAAAATTATTTCATGGTGCCTGCCAGCCATTAACCTTACAAAATTATATATATTCATATTATATCATAAACATCATAATAGTCTATAACTCTTCGTCATTAACCTCCGATAAATCAATTTGATCTAATCCACCATTTTCTGTTAGAAATATACCACCCACTCCTGATTAGTGTTGGGCCCATATTTTTATTTTGTTATTATTTGTATTGGGCCATGCCCATTTGTCTTTCTTTTGTAATTATTTAGAGAGTCGGTTAGAGGAAAAATAGGGTTAGGTATGTATATTATTTTGGGCTTATCATTTTATAGAGGAACGGATCATTTTCTCCTTCTCTTTAACCTCAGAATAATGTAAAGCTTCTTCTCTCTCACTCTCAAACCCTAGATTAGATCTGTACGATTTCACCTCCATTACTGATGTTTACATGGTATCAGAGCCACGGAATCCCATAGATCTAATGTTCCCCTTCCTTCCGAGGTTACCCTCGTAGGATTTCATCACCGTTATGATCTCCGACGAAACTGACGAAATCGATGGATTTTTTTACTGGTCGAGCCATATTGTGGTCTTCTCTTCTACACAACACGATAATTATTGCTACTTCACTAGTTATTGCTTCAATTTTGCGCATCAAGCTCCAAACTGCATGTGTTAGGGTTTGTTGGTGACTGTTCTTTCGATTCCAAGGCCGTACCTTCTCCGGTTGCAAGAAGAGTTGGTATCGTGTCTCATTTTCTCCTATTGTCTTGTGATTCTTCATTAGAATTATTTTTTTTAGCATTGTTTTGGTTTTAATGGCGATATCTGTTGCATCTTCGCCTTCGTCTATTTCTGATACTACAAGTGATACTACCCAACACACACACGTCTTCCTTTCCATCCTGATGATTATACTCACCCTTGCCATCCTTTATATGTTCATCCTTCTGATTTGTTGGGAAGCTCTTTAGTTTCTGAGCCCTTTGATGGGACTTGTTATGGGAGTTGGCGACGATCCATGTTGGTTGCCCTTTCCGTTAGAAACAAGCTGGATTTCATCCATGGGACTGTTGAGAAACCTTCTAAGGGATCTCCTCTCATGCAACAATGGCATAAATGCAATGATTTAGTTGTTGCATGGCTTTCCAACTCTGTCACTAAGCAAATCCATCGAACAGTCGTGTATTCTGAATATGCTAAGGATATTTGGAGGGAATTAGAGACTAGGTATGGGCAGGCTGATAGAGCTAGAGTTTTTGAGCTAAAGAAGGAATTATCTCACATTTCTCAGGGTGCTCTTGATATTGCCTCTTACTTCAACAAAATAAAGTAATTGTGGGATGAGTTGGCTTCTATTTCTGAGTATAAGTGCACTTGTGGTGGTGGCGTAAAGGCAGAGGAGGAGCAACGTATTTACCAGTTTTTGATAAGGTTGAATGATGTATATGTTCAGGTGCGCAGCAACATCGTTATGCTAAAGCCCCTCCCCTTTATTGATATTGTGTACAGCATTCTCCTAAGTGATGAGAAACAGAGACAAGTGTCCTCTACCTCTCAATTTACCTCAGAGTCTACCTCTTTTAATGCTGGTGCTTCTAAACCTGCTTATGCACCTCGGGTGAATTTTGAGCCTTCAAAGTCTCTTATTTGCAAATACTGCAAGAAATCTGGACATAGCATTGAAAAGTGCTACAAGCTCCATGATTTTTCACCCAATTTCAAATTCAAAAAGAATGATGCACCTCGAAGAGCATCTGCCAATGTTGTTATTGAGTCTTCTTCTGTCTTCTCAGTCCATTCTAGCCCTAGTCCCAGTACTGTATTTTCAAATGATGCATCTGATCAGCACTCTGGAGTGTCAGGGCTGACCAAGGAGCAATATTCTCAACTGATGTTGCTTCTGCAACAGTCTCATGTTAGCCCAGATCCTTCTCACTCTCTCATGGCCTCTGCTCATTTTGCTGGTAGGATTGCTACTCACAATGTGTTACTTAAACCTGCTTTATTTTCACAAGTAGATAGTTCGGCTTGGATTCTTGACTCTGGGGCATCTGATCATATGACTTCTCAAAAGTCTCTTCTCTTTAATCTAGAACCTCTCACTATTCTTTGCCTTGTATCTCTTCCTAATGGATATAAAGTTAAGGTTACACTTACTGGATCTTTGACTTTGTTTTCCAATTTCACACTTCACTCATGTATGTTCCAACTTTCCAATTTAACCTTATTTCTGTTTATCAATTAGTGGCACAATTTGATGGCATTGCTCAATTTTCTAAGGTTGTGTGTGTCTTACAGGGGCCTTCTCTGAAGAAGCCACTGGTTCTTGGTAAACTGGACAAAGGGCTATACAAGCTGGACATTACTCAGTCAACATCCATGCCATGTTCATCTCTTTCTGTTGTTTCTTTTCCTGTTATTGAAGTGTGTTCACCTGATTCTGTTTTTCCTGTTGATCCTGTTTGTAATTCAACTAATTCCACTATTAATAAAATGGATGTTCTTTGGCATTTTAGACTAGGACATGTACCTTTTTCTAAGATGAAACTTATTTCTGATATTAGTTCTTGTCTTTCCCCTAAGCAATCCTTCCCTTGTTCAGTCTGTCCCTTGGCCAGGCAAACTAGGTTACCTTTCCCTGATAGTTCCATTCAATCTTCTTCCCCATTTCAACTAATCCATGTTGATACTTGGGGTCCCTACCATTCCCCCACATCAGGTGGTGCTAGGTATTTCCTCACTATAGTTGATGACTACACTAGGGCTACCTGGACCCACCTTCTTGGTTCCAAAAGCAGTGCTTTTGACCTCCTTAAGGCTTTCATAGCCATGGTAGATACCCATTTTTCTTTCAAGATTCAAAGTGTTAGGAGTGACAATGCTTTAGAACTAGGTTCCTCTACCTATGGTTCCAAATTCTTTACTGAGAAAGGCATCATCCACCAGACTTCTTGTCTACACACTCCTCAATAAAATGGTGTAGTTGAAAGGAAACATAGACACTTGCTTGAAACTGCAAGAGCTTTGCTTTTTCAATCCAGCTTGCATGCTTCTTTCTGGGGTGATTGCATTCTCACTGCCACTTATCTTATCAACAGGTTCCCTTCACCTCTTCTCCATCACAAAAGCCCCTTTGAACTCCTCTATGGAAAGCCTCCTTCCTATAGCCATCTGAGATCTTTTGGATGTCTATGCTATGCCACTGTTCCTAGGGTCCATAGGGACAAGTTTGGAGTTAGGTCTGTCCTTTGTGTTTACTTAGGCTACCCTTTTGCTAAAAAAGGCTATAAGTTGTATAATCTTGCTTCCAAATCTTCTTTTGTGTCCAGAGATGTTATTTTTCATGAGACCATATTTCCTTTTGCCCAAACTTCCTCCACTCTTTCTACTGTTTTTCCTTCCTAGTCATCTCCTGTTGATGTCTTTCCTTCTGCAACTTCTTACTTCCCTTCTTCGGGTGAGACAAGTGGTGAGGTGTTTCCCTCATCTTCCCCTTCATCTTCACCCCCTCCTTGTAATGTTTCTTCTTCTTCTCCTTCTTCTACTGCTTTGCCTTCTTCTTCTCCTACTCACTTCACTTCTCCTTCACCTGTAAGGAAGTCCTCCAAACCTCACAATCCCCCCAGCTAGCTCCAAAACTATGTTTGTTCTTTCCCTACTTGTTCTAGGCATGTTGTTTCTTTATCAGCTCCTGCTGATCTTTCTATTTTTGAGCCCGAGTCTTACTCTCAAGCTGTCCCTCTTCCTGAATGGCAGGAGGCTATGAGACATGAATTTGAGGCTTTTGAAACCAATGGCATATGGTCTGTCATGCCTTTGCCTCCTGGTAAGAAACCTATTGGGTGTAAGTGGGTTTACAAGGTTAAATATAAGGCTGATGGAAGTGTTAAGAGGTATAAAGCTAGATTGGTGGTTAGGGGGAACACTCAGGTAGAGGATATTGATTTCCAAGAGACTTTCTCTCATGTTGTCAAAATGTCCACCATTAAAACTTTGGTTGCTCTTGCTGTTAAAAGACAGTGGCCCCTTTTTCAGCTTGATGCCAATAATGCCTTTTTGCATGGGGACTTGGATGAGGAAGTTTTCATGAAGCTTCCTCCTGGTTATTCTGTTCTCTCCACATCTGGTTCTGACCAATTGGTGTGCAAGCTTCAGAAGTCTTTTTATGGCTTGAGACAAGCTTTAAGGCAATGGTATGCTAAGCTTTCTCAAGCCCTCACATCTAGAGGTTATTCATCTTCTCTCAATGATTACTCCCTCTTCATTAAGGGTTCTGGTGCTTCTCTTGTGATATTGGTTGTTTATGTGGATGACATTGTGATCACTGGGGCTGATTCTTCTAAAATTTCTGATGTTAAGTCCTTTCTCCATGCTCAGTTCAAGATTAAGGATTTGGGGTCCCTTAACTATTTTCTGGGCATTGAGGTTTATTATTCAGATTCTGGGGTTTTCATTCATCAGATGAAGTTTATCCTTGATCTATTGGCTAACTTTCACTGCTCAGATGTTTCTCCTGTGTTTGTCCTCTTGAGTTGTCTGCCAAGCTTAAAGCTCATGGAGGTGATCCCTTACCAAAGCCTGATGTCTATAGGTCTCTTATTGGGAAGTTGAATTTTCTTACTCACACTCGGCGTGATATTTATTTTGTTGTTCAACACCTTAGTCAATTCATGCAATCCCCTTGTCTTCCCCATATGCAAGTTGCGCTCCATGTGTTAAGATACCTGAAAGGTACCTCTGATTGTGGGATTTTCTTCAACAATTTCTCTGATTTGTCTCTAACTGCTTACTGTGATAGTGATTGGGTTGCCTGTCTTGACACTAGGAAGTCTGTGAGTGGTTATTGTATGTTTTTGGGTGGCAGTCTTGTGGTTTGGAAGTCTAAGAAGCAGCATGTTATCTCCATGTCTTCTGCTAAAGCTGAATGCAGGGCAATGAGCAAATTTGTGACTGAGCTGGCCTGGATGTCTCGTTTGTTATCTGATTTGGGTTTGCATTCATATTCACCTATTTCTTTGTTTTGTGATTCTCATGCTGCTATCCACATTGCTAAGAACCCAGTTTTTCATGAACGAACGAAGCATATTGAACTTGACTGCCACTTGGTGCGGGCCAAGCTTGCTGAAGGCCTTATTCATCTGCTGCATACTTCTTCTTCTCAGTTGGCTGGTATTTTCACTAAGGTTCTCGGTGGTGCTACTCATCATGGTTTTCTTTCCAAGTTGGGGGTTTTGTCACCCTCCAACTTGAGGGGGGGTGTTAGAAATATACCACCCACTCCTGATTAGTATTAGGCCCATATTTTTGTTTTGTTATTATTTGTATTGGGCCAGGCCCATTTGTCTTTCTTTTGTAATTATTTATAGAGTCGGTTAGAGAGGAAGTGGGTTAGGTGTGTATATTATTTTGGGCTTATCATTTTGTAGAGGAACGGATCATTTTCTCATTCTTTTCAACCTCAGAATAATGTAAAGCTTCTTTTCTCTCACTCTCAAACCCTAGATTAGATTTGTACGATTTCACCTCCATTACTGATGTTTACATTTTCAATTCCATCTCCAGAATTTTCCTACAAATTTAAAATTAAATTAAAAGTTAGATAGAAACCAATATTATACAAGTGCAAACTCAAATGAGCATATTTTCACCAATCAAAAGCGCAACACTAATAACAATGAAAAAGTAGTACTACCAGGGCAAAAGACAATGGATGAGAGGACAAACCGAAATCAATAGCCATTTGACATTCAGAGTAATTTCTTATGTGTTTCAGTGAGTAGCGGATATAGAACAGTTTACACCACCACGGGCAAATAACTTTATACAATCCTATTTAAGTTGGCCTCGTTATACAGGAGGACTACAAACTTAACAGTGATCTTCTGATAGAATATGTAATAACAAACTATCCAACTTAGCACTTATCTTCACCAATCAGATGCGCAATACTTTCAATAGAGAAAATGACATTTGGAAGCTACTTGTACACCATGTCTATGTTAGAAAGCAGTAACTTTTGAATGCATGTACGACCCCTCTTGCATAAAACATGATATTCTTTTGTTCTTTGTATAAGAAAATAATTCGTTTGATTTCACAAATATGTAGGTAAGATGCTTTTCGCTTCGCCTTATGAATGTCCTCAAAGATGATAAAACTAAGGAATAAGAAGGCATAAACTTTTAGGTGGTATGATATATTTTTCTAATTTTCAGGTGGTATGAAACATAAAACTTTCTAATGAAGTTGAACATATGTTATAATGGAGTACTGATTTTAGAGAAAATAACTGGTGGATAAAATTACAGTTTCGGCTTCAACAATAGTATATGTTTCACAATTCTACGGGCAAGAAGTTTGAAGGATAAAGCAATTGTATAACTAGATAGAAAGTTACCAGATATTGCTTAAGTAACCTTGTAGAGTGCATTTCTCTGCTTTGTGTTCTCAACTAAATTCTGCCAATGTATATCTCTTTTCATGTGGTCATGAAATAACCTAAATACCAAGGGAAAGTACAAATCACATCACACTAAAAGTCACAAGTAAGCTTCCTGAATGCATTAATGAATAACCATAACTCAGATGAATACCTAGTACACGGGAAAGACTTCAGTATGCTAAACATGGATGATGAATCCAAAATCAAGAAGAATTAACTAACTTTGTATGGGTTGTAATAATAACAATATTTAATATATATAATATTTCTTTTGAAGCATAAAAATACTTGGCAAAAATCCAAAAATCTTTATGTTCCTTACGGAATGCATTAGTCTTACTTTCATTCAAGGTATCTTGAAACAGAAAGTTTCAACAAACTCAATTTTTACACGAATATCTATAAATATGAAACTCGCAATTTATAAATCAATTGGCTAGATTGGCATCCAGTTAGATTGATAATAAATTATATACTAGTAGTTATTGTAATGAAGTAATAGCCATTACTTATTATTGTGCCAATATTTACACGTGCCAGGGAGATATTTTGCAAGCATGAACTAAGTAGAATTTGCAATAGGCAGTGAATATGCAAGTTTTTATTTTTTCCAGTATCAATAGATGGGCAAAATGCAAGTAAAAAATGAAATATCTACATACTGAACCTAATCACAGAATTTAGATTATATTAGTAACATTCTCAGGCATGGAGAAACAAAAGGAACCTAACCATATAAGTTAGATTACTACCGTAAGGTTATTAGTCAGATCAAAGATTTTAAGTATTGCACTACAGAAATATCAACAACTTGATTCACAAAGTATAATATTAACACAGCTCTTGATAACAATGTAGGGCAATTCACTATTTGGATAGATTCATGGAGGCATTCCAATACGAAAAGCAATGTAGATGATAGAAACTACAAGATAAATATCACAAAATCACATAAATAATATCTGTCTGACTTCCACCATGACAAAATAAGCACTCGCTGATAAATCAATGCAGAACTGATTTTTTCCATAACGATACCATATTCATACCTATAAAAAAATAATATTATATTCATATTAATCCAATATAAAACCTTTTAGTAGTGAGCAAGCATATATCCAAAGGAAAGAAAAAGGATAAAACACAAACACAATATCATATCAAACTCTCACATATCTCCTCTAGAGAAGAATTATTAAGTCTTTTACCACTGTCATTGATGATCAGATCTACTTGTCTCGCCCCTGCATAAACTGTCGAAAATTGAACACACTTCAATATTAAGACTTGGGTTGGTTTATAAGGCATAGAAGAAATTGAACGCAAACTAATTTCTTTCATAATAGGACAAACAATTATGATTGAAACCTGAAAATATTAAGGGAAAATAAGCATGAGAAGCCCTTAAACAATCCTTCAAGTGCAACAAGGGTTTTTTATTTCACAACTTCAAATCCATCAAGATTTAGAGTGCAACACTAAAAATCGTACCAAAATTATATATAGTTCTTAGCAAAGAAATTAAACACAAAAAAAGTTATAGTAAAGATAGATTAATCAAAGTGGGTTTGACAAGATCAGCACATACAAGTATGGAAGCAAAGTTAACCATTTCCGTAAAGGAACGGAAGGTGCAAACAGGTCGATGGCGGCACTTGACTAGGTGTTGCAGAGGAAGAACCGCCGAAGGAGCCAACACAAGTTGACTCGGTGCAAGACCACCTCAGTTAGTTTCATTGCTGAAACTCCATCTTTGTACTGAATGGACTTGGTCGCTGTAAGCCGGCGGAGGAGACGGAGTATGCGAAACAGCGGAAAGGGATTGGGAAATTTCAAAGGAGAAATAGTTTAGAGGTCTCCTTTGCCTCTTCAGAACTGGGGGAAATATTTCGCTTAAGAGAAATAATAGGGGAAAATATTTGGGGAAAATTTATTGAATGTTTTACAATACACTTAAAAGGGGTGATTTTTAGAATGAATAAACATAACCCTTTAAAAGTGTTGCAATATTTGTGAGTAAGTGTTGTCAAATATTTTATAATTTGACAACAATTAAAAAGCATAGCCTTCCTAGTTAAAAACAAGGTTTTAGAAGCGTTGCCTAAATTGTGTGGCCTAAAACTATGCCACTCCTTAAAAGCGTGCCCACAAATACTTTTGGCAACAATTTTCAAGCGTTGTTTAAATTAGTGTGGTTTTAATTTATTCTACAATTATAAATTAAATAAATTATTTTTAGTTAATTAAAATAATTAATTTTTGCTAATTATATCAAAATTAAATTATAGTAAATATAATTTATTATGATTCATTCAATTTAAACATAAACTATAAATTTAATTCATACCCAAAAGGTTCAACACTTATCTCTAAAAGTTCAACCATTACCCCTACAAATTTAACCCATACCCTAAACAATTCAATTAATACCCTAAACAATTCAATTAACCTCACAAAACATAAGCTCTATCTAAAAAGTTCAACACTTAACCCTAAAAGTTCAATTCATACCCTAAAAATTTAATTCACAAGAACAAATCCTAAAAACTCAATTCAATTCAAAGTTAAACATTCAATTCCTAACTAAACTACTCAAGTCAATACAAACTTAAACAATCAATTTACACCATACATAATCAATTCAATTCAATTCAATTTTAACAAGACCTAAACCCTAGATTTCAATAAAATTCAAAGTTAGACAATCAATTTAAATAATAATTAACTAATTCATGTAAGTTCAAATCGACACTTGAAATTTTTAGGAGGTGGAGGAGGAGGGGCAGTGGAGGCAGTAGCAGCAGCGACGACGACGACGACGGAGGCAGTGGCGACGTGAGGTGGCACGGAGGAGTGAGGAATAAGATTTGTGTGAGGAAAATAGAGAAGGAGTGGGGGAAGTGTGTTATATGTGTGAGGGAGAAGAGAATGAGAGTTAGAAAATTTTGAGAAGAGAAGAAAAGAAATGAGGGGGAATCCCGTATTTCATATCTGAAATTAAAAGTACCGACTGACGTCAGTCAGTAAAGTCGGTCGATATACTTAAGTGACCGTTGACTGTGTTTGACCACAATTAATCGACCGACTTCGGTCGGTTATCTTAAAAAAAACCTAAATTAATTTTTTTGTGTTATTATTTCTTAAAATATTATAAACTTTAAAAAATAATTATAAACTATAAGCATATATTTTATCCACATATATATTTACTAATAAATAATTATAAACTATAAGCATAATCTTTATAAATAATAATATTAACTAATTACTTTTAATAAACTATAAGCATATATTTTATTCACACATATATATATAATTAATCAATCATAATAAACAAATAAAAGTATATATATATATACGACGTTTATTTTATTCGAATTTCATGTTTCGTCTTATATATTCATTCGTTTTATAACTAGTTACAAATCACATAGATTAATAAATATCGGTCAAGACGTTTTACCTTTTGTATCCATCTATCTAAGTTAATTTTTTAAGTTATAATTAAGTATATGGGTCATTTCACACACACACACACACACACATACACACTATATTGTAATTGATGATCAATCACATACATTACTACGCACGAAAACTTGATCAATTGATGAATTCATAAACCAATATTATTCTATTTTAAATACGTTTAGTCGATTATTATATTAACTCATTTACTTAATGCTAATAGCTTTTTTTATTTATTTAATTTGTGATACATATATATACATGTCAAAGAAATTTCGTATTGTTCTATATTTCATTCATTCATCACTAATAATGCATGACATAGATTAATCGATTAAGTCGAGATGTTTTGTCTTTAATATTCACCGATATAGGTTGACACGTTTTGTTTTTAATATTCATCGATGCATCTAAGTAAGTTATAAGTTGATGAATTAATTTACAAATAGATATATTTGATGATGATCAATTATATATACTAATTAGATTATTGCTTCTTCGCAAGTCTATCCCCAAAAAAATCTAACCCTGTAGCCCTAGCGCTTCGCGTTCTTAGATGTGGCTATACCTATATATATATATATATATATACACTTCGTTGTACTACTTTAACTATATACAGCTTGTTATAGTATATGTTAGTGCATTCATTATTTGTATTATAAAATAAAGTGTTAATGGATTATATTTATATTATTTAGATAGCAAATTTTAATGTAATTCAAAAATTTGACCATGTTTGACCTATGAACCGACCGAAGTTGGTTGGTTATTTTTCAGAAATTACTGCTATCCACCAAATTTGGTCGGTAAGATCTTCTCCTGTAATAACGGACCGACTTTGGTCAGTAACTTCAACTATAAATTTTATAAAATATTTTAAATAATAATATAATTATTAAAATTTAAAAATATAGGTCCACCTAACCTACCGATGTTGGTCGGTAATCAAAAAAGTACTTTATTAAGCAAGTCTGATCATTGCGGTCAAATATTTGACCAATATATCGACCGATTTCGGTCGGTATGTAATTTTTTAAAAATATAAAATATTTTTTTGGTAGTTTTCATTCGCTTTGGACGATTTTGTGGTCGCTTTTATTGACCGACCAATATTGGTCGGTACGACTCGGTCGAATTTTCCCGGATTTCTAGTAGTGATAAATCGAATGACCATCCAAAAAAAATTACTAAATGATAGAAATATGGCTTCTTATAGTTCATCGGGTTTCTAATCCCTACTTCTCTTTAACTCTAGCCCTTTTTGTTGTGAAAATAGCACGGGTTAGCCAGTTTTTAGATTGATAATTAAAAAATAGCCACTATTTTGCTGCAACACGAAAAGTTCCAGCATCATATACTGGAGATTGGTACACATGTGTATGAACTTCCAATATATTATGCTGGAACTCCAACACACGGAAAGTTCCAGCATACTATATTGGAGATTGGAGCACTTGTGTATGAACTTCCAACATATTATGCTGGAACTCTAGTATATTATGCTGGAACTCTAGTATATTATGCTGGAAGACCAGTATATTATGCTGTAATATTTTACGTATTTTGAACAATGTTTTCGTTCAGATTTATCTTTATATGAAAAGTGATTAAATTTTGATTACTTTTGAAACTGTGGCTATTTTTCAGTTACCACTTCTAAATCCATCTATTTTTGAATTTCACCCATTTTTGTTCCAAGAGATGCCAACGACAAACCAGAGGTAGCCAGTTTTTGGACTGATAATTAAAAAATAGGCACTATTTTGCTGCAACACGGAAAGTTCCAGGATCATATACTGGAGATTGGTACACCTGTGTATGAACTTCCAACATATTATATTGGAACTCCAACACACGGAAAGTTCCAGCATACTATACTGGAGATTGGAGCACTTGTGTATGAACTTCCAGCATATTATGCTGGAACTCTAATATATTATGGTGGAAGTCCAGTATATTATGCTGTAATATTTTTCGGATTTTGAACAGTATTTTCGTTTAGATTTATCTTTATATGAAAAGTGACTAAATTTCGATTACTTTTGAAACTGTGGCTATTTCAACTACCACTTCTAAATCCGTCTATTTTTAAATTTCACCCCTTTTTGTTCCAAGAGATGCCAACAATAAACCAGAGGTAGAAATAGTTTCCGGATTAGCTCCAAAAGGACACTAAGAGTACCATAAATGTCATCTAAAACATAATCCTTATCCGTTAATAATCCTTCTTTGGATCCGCTCGGTTTTAATAAAAACTATCTTCGTCGGTTGTTTATATCAAGTCATAATTTTATTATAAATTAAAGTGAGAATATAGTTAACTAATTATGATTTAGTGATAATTATATTTATAAAAACATATCATGTTTTTACTGAGATAGCGTAATGTGAGTATGTATGTATTTACCATTTCATTGACCACATGAATTTCATTTGAATTGTTCAATGTTCTTCTAACACGTTCCATTGACGGCTTGAGTTTCATTTGAATCGTTAACTAAAGTAACATGGACGACTTAAATTTCCATTTGAATTGTTAACAAAATGCACTAAAACTGTATCGCGAATGAATACGATATCACACCATATTTGTATGGGACCAATAACGATCAATAGAAAAAATTTGTATGGGACATCACTACCTGTATGACATTCGCTTTTTATATATACTTCTACATATCATGACTTAACTAATGCATATAATTTATCTAAGTATAATATTCTACCATAATTAACTAATAAAATTTGATACAAATATTGAATATAAATATTTTTTTTATTTAACAACACTAGAACAAATTGTATGTATTAAAAGAAAACGACCCTTTTAAAAAAGTACAACAACAACAAACCTACGCAGACTTTACCCTCATCTTGAAGGTAGAGATACTATTTCGATAAATCATCGGTTTTAGAAAACGTAAAAAGAAATAGTAACAACAAGATAATAAGAAAATGAAGCGAAAAAAACTGTATGTAATATTAGATATCTAACAATAATAAATATAAGACTAACACTAATAAATTATACTAAGAAAGTAGCCATAAACAAATCACAAAAACACAAGTTAATTGCATGGTCACAACATATTTTCATTTGGCGTGTAAAATTTGCTCATTTGACAAAAATATATGGACCATTCTAAATTCAAATAATACCAATCAAACTCCCACTTGGTCAAGTCAACCCTGTATTTCCATTGACTACTTTTTCTCACGTAAATCAATTTCTCCTCCAAAGGCGCATTAAGTTTATGCCTTTCACGTGGCCAAATTTTACAGGTGTTAGAAGTTGACATTTTTTGAGTTCCAATAAAAGTCTACGTCAACTCCTAAGAGTAAAATCTATCCGTTCGATCTTTTTATTTAATCCAACGATCAATATTCAAGGAAAAGTGGTTACCGTCTATATCCGTTATTGGTCAATTAAAAAAAGAATAAAATATCTCTGATTCCATGTGGTTTCCATCAAGATAGTCAGCTTTTTTTCTGCTTTTTAAATTTTATTTGAGAAATGGTAGCTTTAGATCTTTTTTTTAAAAATTGAGAAATATAAAAAGTCAATCGCTTAAAGATATTATTCTCTCTTTTTAATGATATTTAGAATATCAATTTGACATTTTAGTGCTGTTGGCTTCGTATAGAATATTCGTTATTTAGTGCTGGTGGCTTCGTAAAATTATTCGTTGTGTCTACCATCTTCTTTCAAGTCAACGAGTATAGTAGGAGAGGATAAGAACATGGCCGGAACAACATGGTTAATAGTATGTTAGTCCAAGTTTTGAAAATCAACTTATTTTGAGAATTTTTTTTAGTCAAAAATATTTTTGGTGAAAAATAATTTGTATTTGATTAATTAATTTAAAAAATATTTTTGAGCAACAATTAATGTTTAACCATGCTTTTAAAAAATATTTCAAAATATATTTTTCTCAAAAGTATTTTTCAAAAGTGCTTTTGGGGAGAAACTATTTTCTTTCTTTCTGCTTCTCCAAAACTGATTTTGCTTTTCCTCAAAAAAAAAAAATTTCAAAAACATGACCAAACACTTTAACTTTGAATTTATTTTTTTATTTTTTGAAAAAAAAGTAGTTCTAGGTTTGAAGAAACTTGTCCAAACATGCTATAAGTATAAGTTTGACGGAACCCGATAGTTTTAATAACTTTGTTTCTATATTAAAAATTCTATTAAATAAGTGAAAAAGTTAAATCAAGAATTTAACTACTAATATTTTATGTCGATATCTTTGGATTTAAAGCTATACAGTTTAAAAATTCTAGTTTTGCATCTGATTAAGAAGATAAAAGGTAAAATGAAGAGTAATAGTAATTATATTGGAAGATCCAAAGATTAGCGTTGACATAAGTGGTGATATATTTTTTTTCCAATTAGAACTGTCAAAACAGGTTGATACAACCTATCTTTAAAAAAAATTCTTTTGAGAAGAAGTTTATTCAAATTTGCCAATTTCTAAAGGTGGTGTCTGATTTCATCACCATTAAGGTCAGTATAAAAAGATCAAATTTTATTTTAATATAGTTAGACCTCTACGTAACAGTCACCTATTATAATAATATTTTGGTATAGTAGCTAAATTTTCTTTCAAATTAATTTTTTATACTATTTTATCTTTCTATAACAACAACTATCATTATTATGCCCGTATACTCTCTGTAAGATTACCTAGATCTACTCAAATATTAATTGATTTTACTATTTCCTAATTCAGTTGCTAGTCGTCTATTCCCATCATAAAAGAACACTAGTAATGCTTTGCTATCAAAAACCACATATTGAATATAATCTCTTAGTCAATGAATAATTAGTATTTTGACCAAATAAGATGAAATATTTAATAAAGTCCACTGATTTTGACAAAAAATTTATGATATCGATACATACTTGGTAATTAAAGATTTTTTAATTAAATTCAAATAAATTTCTTATTTTTATAACATTAAAAAATAAAAGAAATAATTTTTTTGATAATTTTTTTATCTACAATAGCTAAACAAGATTGGATATCAAATGTTATTGTAGGTGTATAATGACCCATTGCTATAAAAAAAAAAAATATCGAAACAAACGAAATTGTTATAAAGGTTTGATTATATACCAAAATTTAAACTGCGATTCTCCTCTTTATGAGTGCTACATAAATGCTAAGAAATAGTCGACTATCAGCTAGTATTTTAATTGAATGTCAAAAGTCATTTTGATTAGTATTTACCCACAAAATCGGATAATAATTGAATTTGTAAATGGTTTTAAGGATACGTGGATTAACTTGACACAAAATGATAAATTAGATTGTAATTGAAATAAATGATGGTAAAGTAAATGCAAACCACACGAATTGGGTAATTTCAGCTTTGGAAGGTTAGCCACCCTCGAGTCGAATGTACTTCGATCGATATCAAGGCACAGAGGAATAAGTGCTTAAAGAGAATAATGATGTATTGCTTTAGAATACGTGTTACAATGTACTAAATGAATTATCAGACCCCCTTTATATAGTAGAGGAGTCCCATTCTAGGTACAATTCTATAAAAGGTAAAAAATCTTCTAATTAACTGATTGTCGATCTCTTATCGATACGTGCCGAGATCTCCGCCGTGATATTCGGTCGGTCACGGATATCACGGCCTTCTGTTGGCCGAGCTTGACTGCCTGACAACGTTCTTCGAAGTTAATCGAGGCTAGGGACCGATTCCGAATCACGGCCCCGACATTCTCGAGGGCGGGCGTTATGGTACGGACTCCAAATTGATGAGATTTCTACCTCGATCTAAGCTCCCCCATTACCATATCTCGAGCTTGGCTTATAATGTCGGAGATCAGGATGTACTATGAGACCGATTCTACCCGTATACAGATAGTCCCCTCGTTTTTCGGAGGGTAGATGACGAGAAACGATATGAGCTCCCGATTATCACTTTAATATACCGTGACAGAAACGATAAAAAAGTTGAAATGTCCCGTCGATCTAGTCTTAATGGCATTAAATGCTTGTCAATTGCCGGTCGGCCACTCCCAGATGTGAACCGTCGCTGGAAAACTATAAATACCCCTTCCTTTGTTCATTCAAACTTTACATCCAAGTCTTCTGCCCTCATGTCTAAGAAATTTCAATACTTCCAAGCACTTATATTCTGGTTACTTTGAGATCTTTTATAAGAACTTTCATTCGTCTTCATCTCAAACCATCAAGTGTACTCTTTTTAACTTCTTCTTTTTCCTCGTTTTTTCTCTATCTTTCAAAGAAATGGCGAAAACTTCAAAATTCGTTCCCCAAAAAGAAACTCCCTCTACCTCGCGGCTGGCTACCGAGGAAGTCGTCTCACATACTACTGTCAAGGAATCGGCATCGGAACCTCCTCTGAAAATATTCATCCCCGGTGGGTGCCCGGTTAATGTTGATTTTAAGGTCGAAAAGCCCTCCTCCGTACTAGGTCGGTGCGAGGAGGTCTCGAGGTACATCGACTCGATCACCGAGGATATTCTCTCCGAAGTCATAAAGGATTGCAACTGGGTTGACAAATATATGGTGATTCTCGAACCTGACGAAGCCATCACCACCCACGTCGAGGGATTTTTAAGTGTTTACACTTATCCCTTCACGTTGAGACCCTTGGACCCGGTTATCATCAACTTTTGCAAAAGATACGAGGTAACCCTTGGTCAAATTCACCCCTGCTTTCTGGAGGATCGTAATCCTCTTCCGTTTCTTTGTAAGCAAGATCGAAGGGTGCCCTTTCACAATCGACCACTGCATGCATTTATACAGTCCCCAACGCTACTAAGGGAGGGGGGCTGATCAAGCTTTCCTGTCGGGCCAGTAAAGCCTCAATCTCGAGTATCGATGAAGATCGAAATCGAGGTTGGCTAGGCCGTTTCGTCCAAGCGAGGACCTCAGGCTTGATCCCGTCCGAGCACATGTCGTTCCCTGAGAAGTGAACATATCACGTAAGTATAATTTTACTTCCAAGATTTAATTTATCGCTTTTTTCCTTTCTTCTTATCGGTGTTGTGTGGTGGTGCAGATGTTGCTCGGATCCCGAATGCAGTTCCTCGACTCAAGGAGTGGGTTGAGGGCATCGTATTACAAAGGCCTTATTCTAAGAGTTCGTGGCGCGAGCTCTCAAAGGGTCGATGAGAGGCTCGTTCGCACAGTGAGATCTCTTTCATGAGTAATATTTGGTTCCCGTTTTGCATCATTAAGTCCTCACTTATTTTATTTCTTTTTGCAAATTTATCCAGTGATTCAAAATGAGCCCCCCATCCGGTAGCGATGATTTCCCCACCGAGTCCCCCTGCTCCAAGACAGGGTGAAGAGAAGAAAAGAAAAAGGGCTCCGAGTTTTCCGAAGTTGGAGAAAATGAATCCAAGGAGAAGGTTAGTGCATCAATCCAAAGAAAGCACTAGTGCTCGAGCACCGTCTCTGGATTTACTCTATCGGTTGGGGGACAAATCTGAAGGAGAAGCCTTCGATCTGATGGCTAGCGTGCCATCACGGCTCGAAGGGAAAGGGTCCTACGAACCAGAGGGAGGCGATGCCGATCTTCATCAAGTTTGGGAGGTCGAGGAGGAGGCAGAGACCGAAACTTCCCGGTATGTGGGCAATGCCCTAAAAGACACACTCTGTGTGATAGAGATCACTGAGTCACCCTTGTTTACTGAGTCCATGTACAACAAGGCCAAAACGGTTAAAAGATACCCCAATGAGGGGGACCATGGAGCGGACGACCCCTTCCGAGGGTTTTTTTACGGAGTGGACTCTACGGCCACGGAAGATGTCACCGGGTTGGGTGACTTAGAGATACCAAGGAAGAGCCCATCTTTGGGAGCAAGCGGACCTTCCTCGAGCCCCAAACTGGTCAATCGATTCCCTGCTCCGAGTGTAGATCCTGGCCGAAAGCGATCTATCACTATCTCCCTTCCGGAGTATGTAGGGGTGGCCAGTTATGATCAGGCCAAGATGAACGAGGTTGATGCACCCTATCTGTTCAACGAAGCACAACAGGCGTCAAACCGGGTAACTTCATATATTCCTCGATGGTTTTTAATTTTTACTTAGCCTATTTTATAGATAACTCTAACATTTTTTCTTTGTGCTCGTAGGCCTCGGGGCTTCACCACGAGACTTTTCTCCGATATCGGGATGAGCTGAAACAGCTCAAAGCCGAGGTCCAAGGGCTTATTGAGAAGAGAGATGCTTATAAACTTCTCAACGAGCAGTTTGAAGAGGAGGCCAAGATCCTCCGAGCTGAGCTGGAGGTTGCTCGGAAGGAGCATGCCGACCTGGTTGAGCAGGTAAAAATATTTGAGGTTAGTGACGATGAACTAGATTTGGTGATTGATGGTCGAAATTCGCAGGTACAACAGAAGATCGATCGGATCGACCAGCTCTGACCCGAGATGGATGCAATTAAGGCCGAGACCGGTGAATGGAGAGGCAGAATGGACCATCTGTCCAGGCTGCTCGGGCGTAACTGACTTCGGTTGAGGTCCAGCTTCGAGCGGCAAAGGAAAAGTCCAAGGTGCAGGCCAAAAAGGTTGAAGAGCTCCAGTTTCAACTAAGTTCGGCCTCCTTTGATCGAGAAGTTATGGCCAAGGAGCTTGAAACGGCTAAGTCAGTAGCCGTAGTGGTTAAAGACGATGCCAATGAGATGGTGGCCCAATATAAGGCCGATGTCAAGGCGGCCCAGGACCGCTTGAAAGACATTGTTAAAAATGAGAAGCGACAGTCACAAAGAGAGGCCCTCGAGGAGATTCATGCCTAGGGTTTTGATCTATCGACCGAGATCGAACCGCTAAGGGGCTCGAGGCCGAGGTCAAGAAGTTGGCTTACCTCGAGGAAGAAGAAGAAGAAGAAGACTCTGAGGGTTCTGGTGGATCTGAGGGTGGATAAGACCAAGCTATTTAGACGCCTTTGTAGATGTTTTTTCTTTTTTTTGTTTTTTGTACTTGTGTACATTTGTATTTTTTGTCAAGGCCGTTTGGCCTTTGTAAAGACTTTATGTATATATAATACAAGGCTTCCTTTTCCCTTCGATATTTTCTGAGTTTTGTTTTCCTTTGCTTTATTGTTTATGTTTGCAAAGATCGAAGTGCCTTAGCATGAACTAGTTAGGTCATATTCGGAGGTTCAAACAGGCCTTGCCTTTGACATTATATATTCTAAGGCATCGTGGGGGTTCAGTATGACCAGAATGTTTCCCCAAAATACGTATAAATATTTAGATTATAGTTTGCCGAGGGTAGCCTTTAGAATCAGTTTAGAAAATTTTAAAGGCCTTATTTTTTTATTACGGGTTACGGACGTCTCCGAGCCGTTTTAATATGACCGTAGCCTATTTAGTTCGGGTATTGCCCAGTGGGCTTGTCACCTCGAGTTATCCGGTCTTGCCTAAGATAACAGTCCCCGAATGGGGATGGCCGTAGCCTTTAAGGTTCGGGCATTACCTAATAGGTCTTGTGCCCCTGGGCTCCCTCAGCCAAAGCCGTTCGAGTTTGTTTTTGGACGGCAGTCTCCGATTGGGAGTGATCGTTTGAACCCGGATAAAGGCGGCCCTTGGGCTCGGATGTAGGAAATTCCTTAAGAGAAAAAAAAATAAAAAGAAAAAAGAGAAATTCTTAAGGGACAAGATATTTATCCGCAAGGTAGAAACTTTTTTTTATTCTTGTGCGCAATAGTTACACATGTGTACAAGTTTTGTGCCAGGGCTCGAGCAATCTATGCGGGCACAGTTCGTTTGACCGTTTGGCCCTTACAGTAAATCCTATCGATCGAGCTGAGACCATTCAATCATAAAGTTTCTTTCCTTGCTAAAGTCGTTATTTGAGGGTAATGCCCCACAATGTTCGGGGCCGATCATAGAGAGGCCTCGAATACTGTTGTCGTGATCTTCGATATCGGTTCGTAACCGGCTTTCAATTCTAAGTTAGCACGATTTACTGTTGCCTCGTTAAAAACCTTGTTGGAAAACCCATTTGGAACAAAATTGATTCAAGGGAAAAAGAGTGTGACGCGTGCTTTCAGGCCTAAAAATTGTATCGTTCCTTGTTTGTTACCTGCAAGTGTTAGTTCAAAATAAAAGAAATGAATGGGGTCGTACCTTAGGAGTAATATCGTTTCAAGTGAGTTATATTCCAGTTGTTCGGTAGTTGCTCGCCGTTCATTGCTCCAAGTTTGTAGGACCTCTTTCCGGCGATCTCGATAATTTGATACGGACCTTGCGAGTTCGGCCCCAACTTCCATTCATTTGGGTTTCAGGTGTTTAGTGTAACCTTTCTTAATACTAAGTCCCCGACATTGAAGTATCGAAGGCTAGCCCTTCTATTGTAATATCTGTCGATCCACTATTTTTGGGCGGCCAATCAGACAAGGGCGGTTTCGCGCCTTTCATGTAATAGATTCAGGCTTGTATTCATGGCCTCGTCGTTTGATTCCTTGGTTGCATATCATAACCTAAGACTTGGTTCTCCGACTTCAACCAATATTAGAGCTTCAGTGTCATAAACCAGTGAGAACGGGGTGGCCCCGGTACTGGACTTCGGTCGTACGATATGTCCATAAGACTTCGGGCAGGATTTCCTCCCATTTTTCTTTGGCGTCAGTTAACCTCTTTTTGAGGTTCTGGAGTATGGTTTTGTTGGTCGATTCTGCTTGTCCGTTCTCTCTAGGGTGATAGGGCGTTGATATGGTCGTTTTGATCATATGGTCTTCGAAAACCTTGCTTACTTTTCTGCCAATGAATTTTTTCTCATTTTCACACACGATCTCGGCCGGCATTCCGAACCGGCATATGATATGGTCCTCCTTCTCCCTGACCTTCTCGTATGCCTAGGCTTCCACCTACTTAGAAAAATAGTCAGTCATAAATAATATAAATTAAGCCTTACCGGGTGCCCATGAAAGGGGGCCAACGATGTCCATTCCCCACTTCATGAACGGCCATGGTGACAGAACCGAATTCAGCAGCTCCCCGGGTTGATGAATCATCGGAGCATGTCTGTGACATTCATCACATTTTTGTACAAACTCCTTCGCATCTTTTTCCATATCGATCCAGTTGTAGATGACTCTGGTTACTTTTCGAACCAGTGATTCAGTGCCTGAATGATTTTCACAGGTGTGTTCGTGGATTTCCCTCAGAACGTACTCGAAGTCTCCTGGTCCTAGACATATTGCGAGCGGGCCATCGAATGTTCTTCTAAACAAGGTTTCGTCTTCGGACAAAGTAAATCGGGCTGCCTTCTTTCGCAGGGCCCTCAATTTTTTCGGATCCGAGGGCAATTCTTTGTTCTTCAGATATTCTATATATTTGTTTCTCCAGTTCCAAGTTAGGCTTGTTGAGTTAATCTCAGCATGGCCTTTTTCCACTACCGATTTGATAAGTTGTATGACTGCCCCCAAGTTGAACTCATCGTCCTCGACCGATGATCCTAAGTTAGCAAGGACATCGGCCTCACTATTTTAATCCCGAGGTATGTGTTGCAAAGTCCATTCTTTGAACCGATGTAACGTTACCTGCAACTTATCCAGGTACCTTTGCATTCCTTCTTCCCTGACCTTGAATGTCCCATTAACTTGGTTCACCACGAGGAGGGAGTTGCACTTAGATTCGATCACCTCTGCCCCCAAGCTTTTGGCTAGTTCGAGTCCTGCAATCATGGCCTCATATTCGGCCTCGTTGATAGTCAATTTCATAGTCCTAATAGATATTCTAACTACATTGCCTATTGGTGGCTTCAATACGATGCCAAGTTTGGACCCTTTTGCGTTAGAAGCACCGTCCGTAAAGAGGGTCCAGATCCCCGAGGACGTCCTCGAGTTTATTAACAACTCTTTTTCGACCTCGGATATTAGTACCGACGTAAAGTCAGCCATGAAGTCTGCCAATATTTGAGATTTAATGGCGGTTCGGGTTCGATATTCAATATCGTACATGCTGATCTCCACGGCCCATTTGGCCAATCGTCCCAAGCGCTCGAGTTTATGCATTATATTTCGCAATGGGTATGTAGTCACAACAAATATAGGATGACATTGAAAATATGGTTTCAGCTTCCTAGAGGTGCTTAGCAAAGCGAGCGCCAATTTTTCTAGGTGAGAGTACCTAGTTTCGGCTTCACCTAGGGTCCTGCTAACATAGTAAATTGGAAATTGCGTACCTTACTTTTCCCAGACCAGGACTCCACTTACCACTATCTCTGATACTGCTAAGTACAAGTATAGTTGTTCGTCTGTCTTTGGCGTGTGAAGCAGCGGTGGGCTCGATAGATACCGCTTGAGTTCCTCCAAGGCCTGTTGGCACTCCAGGGTCCATGAGAAGTTATTCTTCTTCTTTAATTGTGAGAAGAAATGATGGCTCTTATCGGAGGACCTCGAGATGAATCGTCCCAGGGCGGCTATGCGTCTGATTAATATTTTAACGGCCTTCACGTTGTTCACAACCGTGATATCTTCGATGGCTTTGATCTTGTTGGGGTTGATCTCGATTCCCCAATTGGATACCAAGAATTCGAGGAATTTACCTGATCCAACTCCAAACATACATTTCTCTAGGTTCAACTTCATATTGTATTTCTTCAATATGCTGAAGATTTCTTGCAAATATTTTAAATGGTCCTCTGCTCGCAGGGACTTAACCAACATATCATCAATGTAAACCTCCATTGATTTCCTATTTGTTCCTCGAACATCCGGTTTACTAGGCGTTGGTAAGTGGCACCGGCGTTTTTGACCCAAATGGCATCACGTTATAGCAGTATGTGCCGTATTTAGTAACGAAGGAGGTTGTTTCCCGATCACCCGGGTTTATCCGTATTTGGTTGTATCTGGAGTAGGCATCGAGAAAACTGAGGATCTCATGGCCGGTTGTGGCATCGATCATGCAATCGATGTTGGGCAAAGGGAAGGAGTCCTTGGGACATGCCTTATTCAAATCCTTATAGTCTACACACATTCTTAATTTATTCCCTTTTTTAGGGACTACTGCTACATTCGCTAACCAATCCGGGTATATAACCGCCCGAATAGACCCTATTTTAAAGAGTTTAGATACATCGTCTTTGATGAAACCATGTTTGACCTTGGACTGGGGTCTCCTCTTCTGCTTGACCGGATGGAACTTCGTGTCTAGTCTTAGCTTGTGAATGGTTATTTTTGGCGGGATCCCTGTCATATCAAGGTGGAACCAAGCGAAACAATCTATGTTAGCTATAAGAAACTGAATGAATTTTTCTCTGAGCTCGGGACTTAAACCCGTGCCCAGGTATACCTTTCAGTCAGATAGATGCTCGATCAAGATAACCTGTTTTAGCTCCTCGACTGTCGATTTAGTGGTGTCGGAATCATCGGGGGCTATAAAAGACCTGGGAACCCGATTGGGTCAAGGCTGGTGTTGGTAATTCCTATTTAGCTTCTTGCTTTGTGACCGAACTCGGCCCTTTTGTCATTGCAAGTGCGGATATCGGAATTGCTTCTTCAACCGCAAATATCTCCTTTGCGACTGGCTGTTCTCCGTAGATTGTTTTAATCCCACATGGTGTTGGGAATTTTAACACTTGGTGCAGAGTCGAGGGCACCGCCCTCATGTTGTGGATCCATGGCTTCCCGAACAAAGCGTTGTACCTCATGTCTCCTTCGATAACATAAAACTTAGTTTCCTGGATGGTCCTGGCAATATTCACCGGTAATGTTATCTCCCCCTTAGTGGTTTCACATGACATGTTGAATTTGTTTAGAACCAAGACTGCATGAACGATTTTATCTTGTAGACCGAGTTGCTCCACGACCCTCGATCGGATGATGTTGGTCGAGATACTTGGATCAATTAACACACGCTTAACTCGAGATTTATTTATAAGTACAGATATTACCAGTACATCATTGTGGGGCTGCACGATCCCTTCCACGTCCTCGTCGTTGACAGACAAGGTTCATTCCCGTATGTAATCTCGAGTCCATTTTTCCCTCGTGATGGATACTTTGGTGCGCTTCAACATCAGCCCCTGAGGGACATCGACCCCACCGATGATCATGTTAATGACGTGTTGAGGTTCTTCTTGTTCGGTCTATTTGTTAGAATCCCTATTCCTGAATTGATTCTTGGCTCGGTCGCTCAGGAATTCTCTAAGATGCCCGTTGTTGAATAGTCGGGCTACTTCCTCTCTCAACTGTCAGCAATCCCCCGTTCCGTGGTCGTGAGTGTCGTGATATTTACACATCTGGTTAGGATCCCTTTGGGTTGGATCGAATTGTAGAGGTCGAGGCCACTTGGTGTCCTTGATGCATCCGATAGCTGATACAATGGCGACAACATCGACGTTAAAGTTGTATTCTGATAACCTCGGTGTTTCCTTAGGCCCTATAGGCCTGTCGAAATCGTTCTTGTCCATGAGTCTCCGGTTACTTTGACCTCAATCACTTATCATTTCACTTCTTATGAGATTTCTCCCAGATCCGTTACCTCTTCGATCCTCATTGTACGGTTGATAACGATCCCTGTTTGGTCTCGGTTCACGATCAATATCTCTCTTGGCTCTATCGACGGCTCTGACGGGATAAACGGACCCCGAAGGGGCCCCAAGTTGATCATCTTCGACTCTGATTTTTTATGGATACCGATTATGCACGTCGGCCCAAGTAACGACCGAATATTCTATCTGGTTTTGTTTTAACTGCTGTGAAGCCACCGAGCTTCGAACATTGAGTCCCTAGGTGAAAGCTTGAACGGCCCAATCGTCAGCAACCGGGGGTAAGTCTATTCTCTCCATTTGAAATTGGGACACGAACTCTCTGAGCATTTCATTACCCCTCTGTTTTACTTTGAAGAGGTCTGATTTACTAGTCTCGACCTTGATAGCTTCGGCGTGTGCTTTTACAAAGGAATCTGCAAGCATAGCAAACGAGTCAATAGAATTAGGAGGTAGGTTATGGTACCATATCATGGCTCCCTTTGACAGGGTCTCTCCGAACTTCTTCAACAAGATAGACTCGATCTCATCATCCTCCAAGTCGTTCCCTTTGATGGCACATGTGTAGGAGGTTACATGCTCATTTGGGTCGGTCGTCCCGTTGTACTTAGGAATCTCGGGCATGTAGAACTTCTTAGGGATAGGCTTTGGAGCTGCGCTCGGAGGAAAAGGTTTTTGCACGAACTTCTTGGAATCCAGTCCTTTCAATATCGGCAGTGCTCCTGGGATTTGGTCGACCCTGGAGTTGGAGGTATCCACCTTTTTGTCATTAGCTTCAGTTTTTTTCTCCCATGATTCTACCCGTTTGTTAAGTTCCTCGAGCATATTTATGATCTCGGGGTTAGTCCCTTATTTGTTTTCATTCGAACTCTCTACGATCGGTTCATCCATGCGGGTGACTTCCCGAGATGGATCGGGTTCAACTTTGCTCGGTGCACGCCTTTGGTTCTGTAACTGAGCTAACACGCATGTTGAGCCTGCAACATTTCGAAGATCACCGGTAGACTGATCCCGTCTCCTCCAATATTTTGTGTATTTTGAGCTGCCGGTCGGGTTCCACCGCGGACGTTATTCTTAGGGTTGGTAGGCAGGTTTGTCTTGATAGCCACATATGAATTAGCGTCAATTGAATCTGCGACCGGAATTCCGATGGGATCAACGAGCGGTACCTCATCACCAGGCGCTATGTTGTTTTCACAGTGATGACCAGATTCATTGTCAATATATAGGGGTGCTGATTTAGAGTTCGACATTTTGACTTTTAACCTGAAATCAGAGATATTTCAAAGAACAAGTGTAAAGTAATGTGTGTTATGGAGATTTGTATCAAATAACAACTATTATCCTTAGCCCTAGGGTGAGCGCCAAACTGTTTACCCTCAAAATCGAATAACAATTGAATTTATAAGTGATTTTAAAGATACGTGAATTAATTTGATACAAAATGATAAATTAGATTACAATTGAAATAAATGATGGTAAAGTAAATGCAAACCACACGAACTGGGTAATTTCAGCCTTGGAAGGTTAGCCACCCTCGAGCCGAATGTACTTCGATCGATATCAAGGCACAGACGAATAAGAGTGTAAAGAGAATAATGATGTATTGCTTTAGAATGCATATTACAATGTGTTAAATGAATTATTAGACCCTTTTATATAGCAGAGGGGTTCTATTTTAGGTACAATTCTATAAAAGGTAAAAAAATCCTCTAATTAACTGATTGCCGATCTCTTATCGATACGTGCCGAAATCTTCGCCGTGATATTCGGTCGGTCACGGATATCACAGCCTTCTGTTGGCCGAGCTTGACTACCTGACAATATTTTTCGAAGTTAATCGAGGCTAGGGACCGATCCCGAATCACGGCCCCGACACCCTCGAGGGCGGGTGTTATGGTACGGACTCCAAATTGATGAGATTTCTACCTCGATCTAAGTTCCCCTGTTACCATATCTCGAGCTTGACTTATCATGTCGGAGACCGAAATGTACTATGAGACCGGTGCTAACCGTATATCGTTAGTGATGTAGCAAAAAAAGAAAAAAGGTGAGCAACCCGCCAAAGAAAGAGGTAAGCAACCAACAAACACAACGATTAAGAAAGAGAGAAAAATTATACAAAGAAAATGGATTTATTGTCAAGTCCAAATTTAAGAAAACGTGTAAAAGGAAAGCACAAAAAAGATAATGTCTATTAACCTTTTGACTTTTGCCCAAACAAGTCTCACAAAATTTAGCTGGATGCTTCTCCCTTCCTTCTACATTCCTTTCCCTTTTTTCTTTTTCTGATTTTCCTTTTGTTTATATATTTATTTTTCGGTTAATCTCCCACCGAGCAATAAATAACTAAAGATTCTAGCTTAAAATCTAGGCAGAGATTACCATAATGCGCATTATATTTGGTGCTGTAAGTAGTTTTTTTGTTTAAAAAAAAACATTACCAAAAATGAGTAGTAGAAAAAGTAACTTTTGAGAAATAGAAAAAGTAATTTTTCCCAAAAATATTTTTTTTAAAAGTACATTTAAAAAAAATATACCTAAAAATACTTTTTAAAAATTTGACCAAACACTAATTATTAATTAGCCAAATATTGACTATTTCTCACCAACAGTCCCCAACAATTCTACATAACAGAACTCATTCCGGAGAAAATGCAAACAAAAATAATTTGTTCTCTTTAAAAAAAAGGTCCCACAATTTCCCACGTCGAATAAAGAATTAACGATAGTGGGTGCTGGAAATTGGCATGCTATTATTTTGTCTTTTCTTGATAAAATAAAATAAAAAGTTCTAAATCAATCTCAGCCGTTGGATCAAAACCTTTGACTCTTACCCAGTTATCCGGTAATCCTCTCTCCTTATATTACCCACTCTTCTTCTTTCTTCCTCTCATCTTAAGACTTCAGAGCCTGAGAGATTTGCAAAAATGGCCATAGAGTTGTTGGGCTATTCGCAAATAAATGAGCAATTAGCTCTACAAGAAGCAGCTTCAGCCGGTTTAAATTCCATGGATCATTTAATCCGGTTCGTTTCACATCAACAGCAGAAAAACCAACCAGTTCAGCCCGATTGTAGACAACTCGCCGACTTCACTGTTTCGAATTTTAAGAAGGTTATTTCTATCTTGAACCGGACTGGTCATGCCCGGTTTAGACGCAGTCCGGTTCAGCTTTCTGATTCATGTACTGCTCTTTCCCTATCTACGTCTATTCCGGTCAAGGAAACTCCACCACAGCCGACACCTCCGACTCCGGCAGTTGAGCTGGTGGAACACAGTCAATTTCCGGCATTGAAGTTTGACTTTACAAAATCAAAGGTTGCGAAGGATACTTTGAGTTTATCGACGAACTCGTCGTCGTTCATGTCGTCGATTACCGGTGATTGTGAAGGAAGCGTATCAAACGGGAAGCAATTTTCGTCAGTAAGCTTGCCGCCGCGGCCACCTGTGTCATCCGGGAAGCCGCCACTCGCCGGAAAAAGGTGTCGCGATCACGATCTTTCCGATGAAATGTCCGGTAGGATCTCCGGCTCCGGCAATTGTCACTGCAAAAAGAGGTTAGTATTTTCCTTATGTACACACCCCGCGCATTTTAGCATCTCTGCGTATTTGAAGAAATATTCAGATCTGCCTTTGACCAAAAAATCAGTCGTGACGCTGACGTTTCGAAAGGCGTGCCTGGCACTAGCTTCCGTATTTTTTGACGTAACTAGTGGAATATGTTAACGTACGCAGTATACGTAATAGCGTACACTAGCATTTACTAGTAGGACTAGTAATTTCTTTCATTAACTGATCAATGTTTTTAATAATTATAAACAGGAAATATCGTGTAAAGAAAGTGATTAGAGTGCCGGCGGTCAGTTCAAAAATCGCCGATATTCCAGCAGACGACTACTCGTGGAGAAAATACGGTCAAAAGCCAATCAAAGGCTCACCATACCCACGGTAATTTCCATGCACCATCAATTATTCCCGTCTGTTTAAGAAATTTAAGGAGTGCTTTTGTTTTCAACATTTTAGGAATTTGGTACTGAGATTAATTTTTGGTTTTTGAATTTTCAGGGGATATTATAGATGTAGCAGCGTAAGAGGATGTCCGGCAAGAAAGCATGTCGAGAGGGCAACCGATGATCCAAAAATGGTTATTGTGACTTACGACGGAGAGCATCGTCATGTAATTCAAGGCACGAGCGCCGACGCCGGAGCTGGAAGTTCCGGCGAGAGAATGATGGCGTTCGATTCAACGGAACAGAGAAAAGAATAAAAAGCTTGGGGTTAGGGATTTAGGGGTTCGTTTGTAATATTTAGGTAGTGGAAGGGGTTGAATTAACATTTGGAGAAGACTAAAGAGTAGAAAATAGAGATACTATGTTGTGGGGTTGGGTTTTGTATGTAAATTTGGGGAGATGGAGGGGCAGAAATGGGAAAAAAGGACTTTGGGGTTGTTAAAATTTTGACTACTTTTATTTTATTTAATACGACCATCGAGAAGGTTTACAATTTTCAAGTTTGACTATACTTTTATCGCTATTTGACAAAAAGAAAAGTATTCTTTATCTTTACTGTAATTTAATTATTGAGATTCGCGATGACCTGTCTTCTACTAAGACCTGCTCTTTTTTATAGTTTTGAGAACGAATAGTACTATAATATTGGAAAGTCAACAAGGTTCGGCAGTGAGTGGGGCTTGCTTTTTGTTTGGTTCTAAAACAATTACTATAGTATAAATTATTGTAGTTGTTTAATTCTTAAAAAGAATAAAGATTATTGTATTTGTTTTAAAAGCAAATATAAGTTCTTTATAAATTTCACTTTATCATTATAGTGCACCAGTTAGGAACCGAAGCTTAAGAAGGTTTAAGTTGGAAATGCCTAAACCATCTATGATCTAACATGATTTTCTATCTTAAGTCTCAAGTTACTTCCAGGCAACAACAAATAATAGGACTATCTTTTTTTAAAAAAAATAATCAGACGTACAAAAAATGGACATCCAATTAATGATAAAACGTGTGCCATTTTCAGACTTGAGAGTGGAGGTGGAATTGACATTTGAGAAGACCGTAGAGTAGAGAAACTATAGAGAGTCAATGTGGTGGTTGGGGTTGGGTTTTGTATGTAAATTTGGAAAGATTAGGGGCCAAAAACAGGAAAATGAAAAGGCTTTCGGTTGCTAAAATTTTGACTACGGGTTATGGGTAACAGATTTAGGTAGGTGTTTTTTTAATGTGGTTGGGTTTTTTCTCTTAGACGCGTTAAAATTAGGGATAAATATAGAACAGGAAAAGACTTGGATAGTCCCTTAAATATGCTTATAGGAATATTTTTGTTCTTTATCTGTCGCACTAAATATAAAATATTCCTTCAAATAGAGTTAAAAATAATGCAGTTAAAAATTCTGTTAGTGTCTCATTGCTCATTATTCTGCTTCATTCTCTGGCTCTCCTAATTTAGAAACTATGAGCTCTAGAAGAGTTGTAATCAAAGAATCAAAGTTCATGGAATCAAAGAATCGAAATTCGACCAAAGGAAAATCGAAGTTTGTTAAAGCGATGCATTATTTAATTTTTTTTTGCACTGCGTGTTTCTTGCAATATATTACCAATTCATGTGATTTGCTCTTAACCAAGTAATTGCAATTGAAGCTATCGTTCCTAACCAGTTTGTAGCTCTATGCTTTGAGCTTCTTCTTTTAAGAATTCAAAACTACTGCTTCATGACCCTATGGTAAAAAAGAGGTGGAAAATATAGTTTAGATAAAGCAAAAGTCAGTGAGAAAAGCACCTAAGAGAGACTTCAGTAGAGTCCCTGGCTCCAAGAAAAATTATTTATCAAAGCCATAGTACTACTTTACCATCATCCATGCATTAATGCTTTTGACTGACTAAATCAGTTTTCCTGCATATCTTTTTCATAGTAATACCTGTATAAGATAAACATATTGCACAGTTCATCTAGTCATAATTAACCTCTTTTATAGTTCTTATTGAGATTACCTAATTATGTAAAATGACTAGTTTGTTGTAAAGTGATTAGTTAGATGCAAAGTGGCTAGGCCAGACATTCAATTAATTAGATAGGATACTCTCTCTCTCTCTCTCTCTCTCTCTCTCTCTCTCTCATATATATATATATATATATATATATATATATATATATATATATATATATATATATATATATATTCATTACATGTATCAATAACACGTGAGGTTGATTTCCCAGTTTCTCCTTCTCCTTCTTCTCGAACGTTCTCTCTCTCTTCGACCTCCATTGTTGTTCAAGCTAAGCTTGAGCCAACTTTACTTTGAGCAATTAACATGGTATCAGAGCTTGGTTGTTCCGATATATCATCTCTTGATTATCCATTTCTCATTTGTGTTCGTCGATTTTGATTTTTGCCCTAATTGACTGTCTGAGAAGGGACTTTTTCTCCCAAAGTGTGATACTCACACAATTAATCTCAATCACTCATGATTGTTGATGATTTGAGCGATGTTTCTAACACAGAAGTAAACGTCAGAGTTCTAGAAAATTCCTGAATCGATCCAGGTGATCCCTTGTATCTGCACCCGTCGGATAATCCCGATGCTATGTTTGTTTCCATTCCCTTTAGTGGAGTTGGTTATCGTTCATGGAGGCGTAATGTGTTGCGAGGTCTGTCAGTGAAAAACAAGCTAGGGTTTATAAATGGCGAATGCAAGCGCCCGAATCCTCACTCACCCACACTCCGTCAATGGGAGGGATGTGATGACATGGTGACTCCATGGATCCTTAATTCCCTGTCGAAGGAAATCACAGACAGTGTTGAATATGCAAATGATGCTACAGAGCTGTTGATTGAGCTAGAAGATCGGTATGAGCAGACAAATGGAGCTCGACTGTACCAAATCCAAAAGGAAATAAACGATACATCTCAGGGAACTCTCGATATTATAAATTACTATACCAAACTGAAGAAGCTCTGGGAAGAATTGAGCACCTTGAGTAAAAAGTCCCAATGCAGTTGCAATTGTACTTGTGGCGCGAAGGAAAAATTTCTACAAGGCCGAGCAGGACAGGCGACTAATATAATTCCTCATGGATTGAATGAAACCTACACTGTGATTCGAGGAAGCATCCTCATGATAAACCCATTACCAAACTTAGCTCAAGCTTTTTCTCTCCTAATACAAGATGAAAAGCAGAGGAAAATCAAACCAAACACTCAGCTGTTTATCGAATCAACTTCTATGAATGTTGCTAGTTCTAGGTCCAACACTTATAGGACCACCTATTCGGCCAACACCAGCAATTATG
This sequence comes from Nicotiana tabacum, assembly GCF_000715075.1. Lineage (NCBI taxonomy): Eukaryota > Viridiplantae > Streptophyta > Magnoliopsida > Solanales > Solanaceae > Nicotiana > Nicotiana tabacum. Next base: position 21,479,770 of record NC_134094.1, on the reverse strand, counting down.
GGGGGACAAGGAAGGGGAAGACCTATATTTAATTACTGCAATAAGCCAGGGCACACTAAAGATAGGTGTTCCAAGTTACATGGCTACCCTGAGAGTTCTGCATATCCTCGCAATCAAAACCAAAATCCAAACCAAAACTTCAACCAGAATCAAGGGTTTAATCGAAACCAGAATTACAACAAGGGAAAGAGAATAGTGGCCAATGTACATGGAAATCACGCCTATGATATGTTATCTAACATGGGAGATGAGCAAAATGATTTGAATGAAGACCAGAACATCGGCCTGTCAAAGGAGCAATATGGGCAAATTTTGAATCTGCTACAACACTTTCAAGCCGGGAATGGAGGAGAATGTAGGTGCCACCAATCCTATCAATGGAGCTGTGAACTTTGCAGGTATAATAGTCTGTACTTCTTCTATAGATTTTGGTAAATTGTCATGCCAATGTCTCAAAAACAAGACTGATTCCTGGATATTAGACTTAGGGGTTTCCAATCACATGACCTTCAATAAATCCCTATTAACCAACATTGTAACACTGCCTTATCCACTCCCAGTTGTCCTACCAAATGGATATAAAGTGAGAGTAACATAAATTGGTAGTGTAACACTTGTGTCTGATATCACTTTACATAAAGTAATATTTGTACCTTATTTCAAATACAATCTAATTTCCATTCATGGTCTGACCAGTCTTAACCCAAGAAGCATAGTAGCCTTCACTGACAATCTTTGTATTCTGCAGACCCCTTCAATGAAGAGGCCTCTAGAGATTGGTAAGGCTTGTGATGGGTTGTACCTTCTTTGCCCAAAATGTCTGAGAAACAAATACTCGGGTTCTGCTGTTAGCAACTCAGTTTCTTGCCTTGGCAATAAGACTCATTGCACACACAACTCACATTGTCACATTGATCCATATGTACATAGTTCATTGTCCACAAATAAGTGTGTATCTCATCCACCTGTAAATAGTTCATGTTTAAATAATAAAAACCTTAGTCTGAGTTCTTGTGTATCACCTGATCATGATGTGAATGTTCTGTGGCATAATAGACTTGGGCATGCACCCTTTGTAAAAATGAGAGGGATTTTCTCTATCCCCATTTCCTTTCCTTAAAAGCAACCCTTTCTTTGTTTCATTTGTCCAATGGCCGGGAAGGGAAGACTACCATTTTCCCAGAAAATAAACTTTTCCACAAATATCTTTTAACTACTACACATAGACATATGGGGACCCTATCATGTGAAAACACATGACAACTACAAGTACTTCCTTACACTGGTGGATGATTACAGTAGGTCCACTTGGACTAAGCTTCTCACCTGCAAAAGAAATGCCTTACATGTCATAAAAACATTTATTTCTATGGTTGAAACCTAGTTTAATACAAAAGTTAAAACAATCAGATCAGACAATGGCTTGAAGTTCACCAGTACAGAGGCAAGTATGTTTTTCCAATCCAAAGGCATTATTCACAAAAAGACCTACCCTTATACACCTCAACAGAATGGGATAATAGAAAGGAAACATAAATATCTCCTGGAAACTGCCAGGGCACTCCTATTCCAATCAAAATTACCTGTAAAATACTGGGGTGAGTGCATCTTATGTGCAACCTACATCATAAACAATTTACCTTCTTCCCACAGTTATCCTAAATCCCCATTTGAATTACTTCACAAGAGAAAACCAACATACTTTCACATGAGAAGTTTTGGATGTATGTATTATCCTTATGTACCAAAAGTGCATAAAGACAAATTTGAACCTAGAACATCCCCACACATATTCATTGGTTATCCCTATGGTGTCAAAGGGCACAAGGTCTTAAGTTTTGCCACTAAGAAGATATCTGTTTCCAGAGATGTTGTCTTCATTGAGAATGTATTTCCTTTTGCTATATCACTTGAAAATACTTCATTTCCTTTTATTCTTAATTTTATTCCCTTCATTGATTATTTACAAAAAGGCAGTGAACATGTTTATGATAGTGATACTGGCACCAATGTTGCACATGGCCAATCCCAACACCTTGAGTCCAACACTAGTTCACCCACTATGAATTCCTCTAGTCCTTTACCACAACCTGGAACACCACAATCTTCAAGCCACTCCTTATCACCAATAGCCTATCAACCTGTCAACACACCTGTTGCATTAAGGAAATCACAAAGACCATACATGACACCTGTATATTTACAAGACTACCTACACTCACTCCCTAAGCTAAAATCATCACCATTTGTTGCTCACAGCAACTCTGCTATAACTTTCTCTCTTAATGCCCTATTCCCTAACAATCATCATATAACCTCTGATGCTTTAAATTCTGAGAGTCAAAGTCTTGTGAGAGACATCTGCACTAACAGTGAAACCTCATCATTTGAGGAGGCAACTATAAATCCTGCTTGGCAAACAGCTATGAACCAAGAGTTTGAGGCATTACATGCCAACCATACTTGGGACTTGGTTCCCTTACCTGTTGGAAATAAAGCCATAGGATGTAAGTGGATGTATAAAATAAAATATAAAGCAGATGGTAGTGTAGAAAGACTCAAAGCTAGATTGGTTGTAAATGGATATACCCAACAAGCTAGAATTGACTACACAGAAACATTCTCTCATGTAGTTAAGATGACAATTGTGAGGTCCCTAATAGCCATTGCTGTCAAGAAAGGGTGGTACATATCCCAATTGAATGTAAATAATACATTCCTACATGGGGATCTAAATGAAGAAGCGTACATGGAAGTCTCATAGGGCCTAGCAGTAGATAACTCAGAATTAGTTTGCAATCTCAACAAATGTCTTTATGGCCCGAAACAGGCAAGCAAGCAGTGGTGTACCAAACTAACTGAGGCTTTATGTTCAATGGGTTATGCACAATCAGTGTATGACTATTCTTTATTTTACAAGAAAACTAAGCACTCATCTGTTTATATAGCAGTGTATGTAGATGACATTGTAGTTACAGGAAATGACACTGTAGAGATTAAAGATTTAAAAGCATTCTTGAACAACAACTTCAAAATAAAGGATCTGGGGAGGCTACACTACTTCTTGGGACTGGAGGTTCTTTACAAAGATGATGGTGTAATAATATCTCAAAGAAAGTTCACTCTTGACCTGTTGAAGGAATTCTAGTGCATGGATCACAACAACTTCAAATCTCCACTGGACCCCACTGTGAAGCTTAAAGCTAAGGAATGAGAAACATTAACAGACCTCACTTACTATAGAAAATTGGTAGAGAAGTTCAATTTCCTCACCAACACCAAACTAGATATAGCTTACAGTGTGCAACACTTGAGCCAATTCATGGATGACCCCAGAGAACCTCATCTAAAAGCAGCCTTTCATCTACTCAGATACTTAAAGAGGGATCCCACCTTGGGCATATTCTTGTCTAAGGATCAAGATTATACAATCAAAGCCTATTGTGACTCAGATTGGGCAGCATGCCCAGATTCCAAAATATCTGTTAGTGGTTACTTTGTGTTGATGGGCAGTAGTCCAGTTAGTTGGAAGTCCAAGAAGCAGGACACTATCTCTTTGTCTTCTGCAGAAGCAGAATACAGAGCCTTAAGGAAGGTAGTAGGAGAACTGGCGTGGCTCAGTAGATTGTTTGAAGAACTCACAACAACTTTTCCCAAGCCCATTGCAGTGTTTTGTGACAGTCAGTCTGCCATGCACATAACCAGAAACCCTGTATTCCATGAGAGAACAAAGCATATAGAAGTTGACTGCCACTTTATGAGAAGCAAGTTACAGGAGGGGTTGATTTCACTACATCATGTGGGGACTACAGACCGGCTTGCAGATGTTATAACAAAGGCTCTGACATGAGTCAAGCATTCAGCAGCTTTGCACAAGTTGGCAGTATTTTCCACACCACCAACTTGAGGGGGGTATTGAGATTACCTAATTATGTAAAGTGGCTAGTTAGTTGTAAAGTGGTTAGTTAGATGCAAAGTGGCTAGGCCGAACATTCAATAAATTAGATAGGATACTATATATATATATATATATATATATATATTCATTACAGGTATCAATAATACGAGAGGTTTATTTCCCATTTTCTCCTTCTCCTTCTTCTCGAATGTTCTCTCTCTTCGACCTCTATTGCTGTTCAAGCTAAGCTTGATCCAGCTTTACTTTGAGAAATTAACAGTTCTTATCCATAAAAGTAGCTGTTGAAGTAATGAAGTCGCCAAAAAATCATTTTGTACTAATTTTGTGTATCTAATGAACCCAGTTTGAGAAACTATACTTCAACTCCATACATGTATATTCAATGGTTAATTCTATTATTTTCTTCTAAGAATATAGATATCAGGAAAATCCTGGTGAGGAACATTGGAAGGTAGTAAAGACCATTCTTAAGTACTTAAAAAGGACTAAAGACCAATTTCTCATATATGGAGATTCTGAGTTGAAACTTGAAGGTTATGCTGATGCAAGTTTCTCTTCAGATAAAGATGATAGCAAATCTATTTCTGGTTATGTATTCACCTTAAATGGTGGTGCAGTGAGTTGGAAAAGTTCCAAACAAGCTACAGCAGCTGATTCAGTGACTGAAGCAGAATATATAGCAGCTAGTGAAGCTATTAAGGAAGTTGTATGGATGAAAAAGTTTTTAACTGAACTTGGTGTGGTTCCTTCAATAGAAGGTGCAGTTCCATTGTTGTGTGACAACACTGGAGCCATTGCTCAAGCAAAAGAACCAAGATCACACCAAAAATTCAAACATGTTCTGCGAAGGTATCACTTGATAAGAGAGATCATTGAACGTGAAGACGTCGAGATTCAAAAGGTTGATGGAAAGGAAAATGTTGCAGACCCATTCACTAAAGCTCTTGGCGCAAAGGAGTTTGACAAGCACAAGTGAAAAATGGGAAAGAAGTACAAGAGCGATTGGCTCTAGTGCAAGTGGGAGATTGTTAGGGATATAATAGATATGCCCTAGATCCATTCTCATATTTGATGATTTGAACATATTTTTGTGAACGTTATTTGATATAAAATATATGGCATTTGATATTCTTTTATTATAGTTATTATTAATTACTTTATTAATTTAATAAGGTCCTTGATTAAATGTTGAGACTTGTCATCGTGATGGAGATCTTGATAATGAGAGTATAGCCTCTTACAACTTAATCTAAATTTGTTCTTGATCGTAGGATTATTAATTTGGACATTAGTAATCCGGCTAGATCAATATTTATGTGATCGTCTTTATGGGATAAAGATTAGTTGATCTCATTAACTAAATCACATAAATAGATTATGCATATAGAGATATGATCATTGAACCGACTCATTGGATAATTCCTAATGGTTAGAATTACCATAAACTGTCAATATGATATTCTCTTGAAGAATGTGATGTAAGAATTTTCTATGACCTGAGATCGTCATAGTAATTGGCAAGTTATTTGTTGTGCTTTGATGCTAGACACCTATGGCCCTAGGGCGATAGTTGAAAGGATATTGGGTACGATTGAATACTTGTAGAATTAGTGATTGATCAAGATGGAATATGTCAACTCTTGGTAATGAGTTTAAGCTCCATGTTGTCATGAATTATAAACGACCAAATTAAGACCTTGGCCAGGGCAATTGAATGAGAGAAGAAAAGAGTTTCTTAGGTCATTCAATGGTCGATTATATTTGACATGAATACATAGTTGGTCGCCTATTAGGATTTGACAGTTAAACCATATCATAGGGTGACTCAGAGCTATAAGGACAGAAGAAATTACTATATTCTTCTTCTACTGGTTCTTGAGAGTAAATTGTATACTTCATTCTACCCGGTCGTTAAGGAGTGTTGCTAGACGTCACCCTTGATTAGTATATTGATACGATTAATTTACTACCAGCTTAGTATTGAACCTATGGGGTCGCACACTAACGAGTATTCTGATCTTTGCTAAAGGATTAATTACTTTATCATTTGATAATTAAATTAAAGAATTTAATTAGTCAAATAAATTTAGCTATTAATTCAAATAAAATATTATTATATTCTTTTCTAGCACAGAGGATATAATTAATATTGTGAACAAATTGAAGTTTTCTATTTGGAATAGAAAATTAAACTATATCTCTTGGATGAAATATATATGTGATATATATAGTTGGTACTCATAAATAATATGAAATATTAACAAAAGAGTTATAAGTTGAATCCAACTTTGAATTGGATCAACTGGAAATAAAAGAATTATAAGTTGAATCCAATTTTGAATAGGATCAACTGGAAAGTCCATAAGGATTCACGTCTGCCACCTCAATTCCATTTAGAATGGATTCATAATTCTCTTTATATGGAAGTATTGTACTCCATATGGCATTAGACTTGCGCGTGAAGTCATTGCCTTAATTAACCTGTTCCTACCCTATTTGGAAAGGTTAGTAACTAAGGTATATGTCAGTATATATATACATGAAGGTTTCACGTAGCAAAAAATAAGAGAAAACAAAAGAAAAGGTCACAAAATAAGAGATACGTTGCTGACAAGAAAATTGTCTTCTTGTCTTGCTGCTACTACGCTGAAAGTTTTTGAGAAAATTCTCGGCATAGTATTTTTGTTCAATTTGTTCGCGGTTCCATTGATCAAAGAGTTGATAGCAAGGGTCGGTCTCGGTGCGGATACGTATAAAGTCTTCGCACTATCGAAGAAATTTTGAAACGAGACTCTCTTCACCAGGTACGTCTTAGATCCGATCTTTGACATGTAAATAAATTTTAAACACGAAAAGATCTACCTTGGATTGTTATTATCTTGCGCTGCATGTTACGAACATCTATATGCAATCCTTCGTATTAATATACCTATGTACAAAGCCAGCATCAAAATTTAACGACAGTGAGTGCATTTTTTTCTAATGTTTATGTACACAGAGATTGAGAAACAGTAGAAAAGTGAAAACTCTGCACTAACAGTGTGTGTGTGTGTGAAGCTTCATGCATTCATTAAGAAAGTAAAGAACTTTCTTGATGTTTATAACTAAAACATTCAAATGTGTGTTCCTGAACCTTGAAAAAAGTGTTTGATTCAGTAATCTTTTCTGGTTACTAAGTTGGTGACTAATCTTGCACTGGAAGCATAGGATCCAAAGGTGCAGTTTTGAGTTTACTCTCTGTGTTTGTGTGTGTGAAACTTCATGCAATTTATAAGTAACAAAACTTTCTTGATGTGTATATCAATACATTCAATTTTACTGTGTGTGAAATGCATTATGTAATCATTAAAAAATTAAAAATCTCTCTTGATGTGTATGTCAATACATTCAAATTTTCATCTAGTGGATGTTTCTAAATTAAGAAAAGGGTGTTTGATTCTGTGGATTTAAAATCTCTGTGTTTTACAATTCTTGAATTTGAAAGCAGGGGATTTCAAAAGGTGCAATTTTAGGCAATGATGAAATGGCCAAGTCTTTGAGCAGAAGGTCTATGATCAGAAGCAAGAGATTGAGTAGTTTTGGATCAGGAAGTGGAAGAAGTTGGGCAACTTCAGCTAATGTTAGGGAAAGAAGTGATCTGCCTTTGGGTTCATATTTCCAACTATGAACTGGAAAACGTTTCTGTAACATAGAAGATATGTATAGCCTAATGATTGTTGTCCTTTTGAATTGCCATTGATCCTATTAATTGCTTAATTGTTAATTGGATAAAGGGCAATTAATAGTAAGTTGATTGGTAACATTAAGTTGTTAAATGATTCTCCATCACCATATGCTTGCAATTACTTATTCTGTTCAGCTTCTAAAAGAACAATAGCAGCAAAACAACCAGAAACAGCAGCAAAAAGTCTTCAACAGTTTCATCGATTACATATTTTGTTCAGCTTCCAAAAAGAACAATAGTAACAATAGTGACTTGAACATTATCCCAAAACAACATTAAAGTAATTGGAACAACATCCCATCTTTACTTCTCCTGTTCTACTTCTCCTCTTCTAACCTACAAAAATAGAAAAATATTCTTTAATTTTTAACTTCTAATGGAAAGGCAACTCAAAATAAAAAGATTCAAATATTGTACCAGCAACTTTTCAAGATGTGATGATGTAGCTGATGGCCAAAAGACTGGTTCATTTACATCAGATTCTCTCTCCACATAGTTAAACTTGCAAGTTCTCTTGTTGTGACTAGGCTTACGACAAATGCTACGTTCAATAGATGTTTGCTTCCTTTTCATCCTTGTTCTGCTCGCTCCATCTTCACCAAATCAATAGACAAGTAGTTCAAAAACCATGACCATGTATCCCCTGTTTCCATTTTAACAATTGCATATACGATTGGGAATATGTTACTATTAGCATCAAGTCCAACTGCCGTTAACAATTGAGTATCATACATCGAGCCCTTTAACCAACAACCGTCTACACCAACTATCTTTCTACAACCGACCTTGAAGCCTCCCTTACAAGCACCAAAGCAAAAATAAATTCTCTGAAACAAATGTGGCTTGTTTGCCATTTCGTTTTCTGTTAATTTCATATGAATCGAACTACCTGGATTTGTCCTTTCAAGCTCATCGGTGTAGTCCCACAACATAGCAAATTGATCTTTAGTATCACCATCAAGCAATGCAATGTCCTTTCTTTTAGCCTTTCTAGCTTGAGGTAAACTAACATGAGCTTTAAGGTACCGACTGGCTGTATCTCTTAATTTAGAAACTTTCACATCCCTGTTTGAACTGATGGTATCCAGATATCTCCTCGCAATAAAAGAAGATATAATCTTCTTATTACGGTTATGCCAATTTTTACAACTATGCTCAGGATTGTAAGTTTTTATTTGAAATCCCTTATCCCATTGTATTCTTGATGCCATAATTTCCCACTCACAAGTCGGGTGTATGCACTTACCTCTTATTCTTATCTTATCATTTTTGCGCCACTTGATATACTCTTCAACTCTTATTTCATGAGTTTCCACAACATATTTAAACTTTTTTTTTTTGTTTTCAAATGTATATTCAAGAGCAAGTATGTCACGACCCAAAATCCCATCTCAGGCGTCGTGATGGCACTTAGTGTCTAAAACTAGGTAAGCCGATTACAATAACAATTCAAGTTTATTTTTTTGATAATCTAATACAAGTGTCAAAACTAACAGCGAAAATATTCAAATAACCTCCCAAGACTGGTAATACTGAGTCACGAACTCTAAATAAATACATGCAATGATCTCAAGGATCGAATATAAAATACTATTCGAATAAGAGATGGCAGTACAATAAAAATGGAAATACTCCAAGGGACTGCGATGGCCAAGCAACTCTACCTTGAATCCTTGCGATCAACACACTAACTCTGTCTCAGTCTGATATCTCCAATACCTGGCTTTGCACAAAAATATACAGAAGAGTAGAATGAGTACACCACGGTCGGTACCCAGTAAGTATCAAGACTAACTTCGGTTGAGTAGTGACGAGGTACAGTCAAAATACTCACTAGTCAAATAACCTGTGTAGTATAGCAATATATGATAATAATTGAAGACAAATGGCAATGATAGCAACAAGAGTCAACCAATGATATAAACAACAAAGCAACCGGAACACCATAATTATTGCTCAAACGAATAAGGAACACAAGTACAACCAATTATTCAAATCCTTCAAATATACGCCTTTCAAATGTAAGTCCTTCAAATATCAATCTTTCACATATAAGTTTTTCAAATAAAATCTTTTGAATATACTTCCTTTAAATATCCTTCGAGTATAATTCTTTCAAATAAAAGTCACTTTATGACACCTCATTTCATAATCATAAAAATATGGGTCTCAACCCACTTTTATATTTTCACGGTACCTCGTGCCCATATATCTATTACAACCGCACGGACAACTCACTGTCACGATGCAAACTCCCTCCGTATAACGTCGTGACGGCACCTAGTCTCTACGACTAGGTAAGCCTAACAAATTACGGAAATATAACAAAAACGAAAGTAAAACTTGGCAACTAACAACAGTGGATAACTGAATAATTAGTAACAATACCACTAGGCATGTACAATAACCAATACTCTATAATACACAGTCTTTCCAAAATCCGAAACATCGTAAGTCACAAGCTACAGAAGGAAACTAGTATCTCTATACACCAGAGTTTAACAAAAGAAGTACGGAAGGTAAATGTCATAGGAGAGAATAGAGGGGGACTCCGAGGTCTGCGGACGCGGCAGATGTACCTTGAAATCTCCGTACAACAGCAATCACTCTCAGCTAATAGCGGGGCTGATAAGTAGTACCTGGATCTGCACATAAAAATATGTACAGAAAGGGCATGAGTACACCACAACGGTACCCAGTAAGTACCAAGTCTAACCTCGGTCGAGTAGTGATGAGGTCAGGTCAGGCCCACTTGTATATAATAAATAAAGCAGGAGAATGTACAATATAATAAGAGACTAGAATTTAAACAAAGAGAACATAACAAAGTAGCAATGTAGAACACACAGGGGTAAACAGCAGAGGATCTCCCGAGATACCGTCTCGTAGTCCCAAAATAAATATACAGAGAGAACTCCCGAGGAACCGCCTCGTAGTCTCAAAAGTAAATATGCAGGGAGAACTCCTGAAGAACCGCCTCGTAGTCTCTAAAGTAAATATACAAGGAGAGCTCTCGAGGAACCACCTCGTAGTCTCAAAAGTAAACACACAGCTCAACCGATAAATACCATAGTTAACAGCAAGAATTTTACAGTTAAGGCTGATAAAGAACAAGGAAAAACAGGAAAGCAACTCGGCATGCTTCATAGAGTTCAAATAAGCAGTTAAAGTATGTATACATGCGATATTAGACTAAACAGGATAACTACACATATTGGGATAACTCAATTAAGAATGAAAAATAGACTAATACTTATTTAAACGGTATAACTCAAATTAAAGGAAACAAATCGCTACTCAGTAAAATAAATCAAATTTTTCAACAAATAGCCTGTGTACGTACTCGTCACCTCACGTACACGGCGTTCATATATCATAACAGTACCAAATCCTAAGGGGATCTCTCCCACACAAGGTTAGGTAAGCCACTTACCCCGAACCAAGCTCAATCAATCAGTAACAATGCCATTTCCATGAATATCCGACTCCGAATGGACCAAATCCCAATAATCTCCTTGAAGAAATCTCGAACAAATCGCCTCACACCGAGCTCTCAAACTCCCAAAATCGAAATGGGTAATCAACCCTCGAATTCCTCTTTTCTGCCTAGTAAACTCGCTTTTGCGAGCCTTCAACCGCACCTGCGGGAAATCCATTGCTAGTGCGAAAATCACTAAAGGGGGCTGGGACCGCATCTGCGGCAAGGGGGACGCACCTGCGTGTGCACGCCTGCGGAGCACTGTCTGCTTCTGCGGAAATTCCCTCGCACCTGCGATCCCTCGCCACGCCTCCAATCTCCGCTTCTGCGCTTTGTGAGCCGCACGTGCGATCCCGCACCTGCAGTCTCCCCACCGTAGGTGCAAAAACACGAGATGCCTAAAGACTTCAGCAACAACACCAATCTAACTTTTGATTTGTTAAGCACCCGAAACTCACCCGAGGCCCCCGGGACCTCAACCAAATATACCAACCAATCCTAAAATACCATACGAACATAGTCGAGCCCTCAAACCACATCAAACAACACTAAAATAACGAATCATCCTCCGATTCAAACTTAAAGAACTTGAAACTTCCAAATCCAACAACAAATGCCGAAACCAACCAAACAACGTCCGATTGACCCTAAATTTTGCACACAGGTCATATTCAACCTTACGGACCTATTCCAACTTCCGGAATTGGAATCTGACCCCGATAGCAAAAAGTCCACTACCGGTCAAAATCTCCAAAAATTCAACTTTCGCCATTTCAAGCCTAAATCAGCTACAGACCTCTAAAACACCATTCGGACACGCCCCTAAGTCCAAAATCACACAACGGAGCTAACGGAACCGATGGAACTCTATGTCGGAGTCTTCTTCACATAGTTCTAACTACGGTTCATATCCTAAGGCTTAAACTTCCATTTAGGGACTATGTGTCCCAAAACACTCCAAAAACCAAAACGAAACCTCCCGGCAAGTCACAATAGTAGAAATAGATATGGGAGAAGCAGTTACTAGGGGATCGGGGCTATAACTCTCAAAACGACCGACCGGGTCGTTACATCCTTCCCCTCTTAAAACAATCGTTCGTCCTCGAACGAGTATAAAGACATACCTGAAGTGGTGAAAAGATGAGGATAACAGCTGCGCATACCATGCTCGGTCTCCCAAGTCTCCTCCTCGACCGACTGACCCCTCCACTGAACCTTTACTGAAGCAATGTTCTTTGACCTTAGCTTTCTGACTTGCCTGTCCAAAATAACCACAGGCTCCTCAACATAAGATAGGTCCTTGTCCAAATGGACTGAGCTGAAATCCAATACATGAGCTGGATCACCGTGATACTTCCGAAGCATAGAAATGTGGAATATTGGATGAACTCCTGCTAGGCTGGGAGGTAAGGCAACCTCATAAGCAACCTCCCTAACACGCTGCAACACCTCAAAAGGACCAATGTACCTCGGGCTCAGCTTGCCCTTCTTTACGAACCTCATAACGCCCTTCATAGGCGATACCCAAAGCAAGACCCGCTCTCCAACCATGAATGCTATATCGCAAACCTTCCGATCCGTATAACTCTTCTGTTTGGACTGGGCTGTGTGAAGTCGATCCTGAATCACCTTCACCTTATCCAGGGCATCCTGGACCAAGTCTATACCCAATAATCTGGCCTCGTCCGGCTCGAACCAACCCAGTAGGGACCGACACCGCCTACCATACAGAGCCTCATACGGTTCCATCTGGATGCTCGACTGATAACTGTTGTTGTAGGCAAATTCTGCAAGTGGCAAGAACTGATCCCATGACCCTTCAAACTCCATCACACAAGCACAAAGCATATCCTCTAATATCTAAATAGTGCGCTCGGACTGTCCGTCCATCTGAGGGTGAAATATTGTGCTCAGCTCCACTCTAGTACCCAACTCATGCTATACGGCTCTCTAGAACCGTGATGTAAACTATGTACTCCGGTCAGAGATAATAGATACCGGTACGCCATGAAGCCTGACGATCTCACGGATGTAGATTCGAGCCAGCTGCTCGAAAGAATATGTAGTCATCACAGGAATGAAATGAGCTAAATTGGTCAGCCTATCCACAATCACCCAAACCGCATCAAACCTCCGCTGAGTCCGTGGGAGTCCAACAACGAAATCCATAGTGATCCACTCCCATTTCCACTCCGTAATATCTAACTTCTGAAGCAACCCACCCGGTCGTTGAAGCTCATACTTTACCTGCTGGCAATTTAGGCACCGAGCCACATACTCCACTATGTTCTTCTTCATCCTCCTCCACCAGTAATGCTGCCTCAAGTCCAGATACATCTTTCGGCACCCGGATGAATAGAGTACCGCGAGCTTTGAGCCTCCTGAAGAATCAACTCATGCAAACCATCTACATTAGGCACACATAGCCTGCCCTGCATCCTCAATACGCCATCATCCCCAATAGTGACCTCCTTAGCATCACCATGCTGAACCGTGTCCTTAAGGATAAGCAGGTGGGGATCATCATACTGACACTCCCTGATACGATCATAAAGAGAAGACCGAGAGACCACACAAGCCAACACTTTAATTGGCTTAGAAATATCCAATCTCACAAACTGGCTGGCTAAGGCTGAACATCCAATGCTAAGGGTCTCTCTGCTGCTGGAAGATATGCAAAACTCCCCAAACTCTCCGTCCGACGACTCAAAGCATCGGCCACCACATTGGCCTTTCCCCGGTGGTACAAAATGGTGATATCATAATCCTTAAGTAGATCCAACCACCCCCGCTGATGCAAGGTAAGGTCCTTTTGCTTGAACAGATGCTGCAAACTCCGATGATCAGTGTAAATCTCACAAGGAACACTGTACAATAGTGCCACCAAATCTTCAAGGCATGAACAATAGCTACTAACTCAAGGTCGTGGACAGGATAGTTCTTCTCATGCACCTTCAGCTGTCTGGACGCATAGGCAATCACCCTACTGCCCTGCATCAACACCGCACCAAGACCAATCCACGATGCATCATAATATACAATATAAGACTCCTAACTTCTAAGCAATACCATAACTGGGGCTGTAGTCAAAGCTGTCTTGAACTTCTGAAAGCTCTCCTCACACTCCTCTGTCCACCTGAACGGAGCACCCTTATGGGTCAGCCTGGTCATAGGTGCTGCAATAGATGAGATCCATCTACAAAATGACAGTAATTGTCACGACCCAAAATCCCACCTCAGGAGTCGTAATGGCACCTAGTCTCTAAGACTAGGTAAGCCGATTTTCATTACATTTTTGAAGCCATTTTTTTTTCTGAAACTAACAACGGAAATAATTCCAATATACAACCTCCCAAAACTTGTAGTACTAAGTTTGTGCTGGATAACTGTAATAACCACTGTAAGAATCTCATGCCGGTGGTGCACTGTAAACTGGAGCACTCCGAGTAATCTAATGTGCGGACTGAGCTGATCGACTGCTCGAGCCTCCACTATAATGGGTTCTAGCTGAAGAGTAAAACCCACTAAACCCTCCAGATCCTCGAGACCTTTGACCTCCTTAGACTCCATTTTCCTCGCCTAAAATACCTTCAATCTTCCTTGCAATCTCTACTACTTGTTGAAATAGAGTATCAGTTTGCAATTCTCGAGCCATGCATATTTTAATATCATATTCGAGCCCCTCAATGAATCTGCAGACCCGCTCTATGATTGTAGGAACCAAGATAGGTGCATGACGGGTAAACTCACTGAACCTGATAGCATATTCTGATACTGTTATAGTTCCCTGACGTAACCGTTCAAACTCTGTGCGCCATGCATCTCTGAGAGTTTGGGGAACAAACTCTTTCAAGAACATTTCCGAGAATTGAGCCCAAGTTGGTAGTGTGGCATCAGCTGGTCTACCTTCTTCATAGATTTTCCACCACCGATACGCTGCGCCTGACAGTTGAAATGCAATAAAGGCAACTCCGCTCACCTCCACAATACCCATGGTGCGGAGAATACAATGACAATTTTCTAGAAATTCTTAGGCATCCTCTATAGCTGTGCCACTGAAAGTAGGTGGACTATACCTCTTAAACCTTTCAAATCTCTTTTGTTCTTCTTCTGATGCCTCGGGCCTGACCTCAAGTCGAACCGGAATAACAGGTTGTACCGGTACTATACCCGGAACCTGACCAACGTGAACCTGCTACTCTGGAGTAGTGATAGGAGTCTGAGCTACTCCCCCTATCTACGGAATGTTTGGTGTAACAGAGATCAATCCCGCTTGAGTTAATGTACCAAACATACTCAGGAACTATACTAAAGTCTCTTGAAGTCCGAGGGTAACAATAGGTGCTTCTGGTACCTGTCCCCCAACTAGAGCTCTAGGTTCATAGGTTCTACGAGTCATGAACGAGTCTAGTAGAGTTTTGCGGATCGATACGAAGACGTCTATACTTATCTTCGAGAGGCTATAGAACTGTTAGGAAATTTCCACTTCTTTCATTCCTGTCGTGCGGATTTGTTGATTGTAGAATTTGAGCCTTTGTATCTCTATTCTCTCACAGATGGTGTGGATACGTGCTACCGGGTTAGCTGAGCAGGCATCCGCACATACTGCTAGGGCTGCAGGAGGTCGGGAAATTTGAAGGTGTGAGCCCGTGTCTGTCATTTATTTTTGTACACCATTGAAGGCTATAAGTTCAAAAGTAATTTTTATTATTCATTACAATGGGCTTAATGTATTTCGGAATAATTGATTCCAATTTTTATGAATTATACACCCTACCGGTATGAGGGTTCATTATGTGTTGTGAAAACTGTTTATGAAATATATTGAAAAGAAGAAAGAAAGGAAAAAATTGAAATTTCAGTTGGCACAATGTGCAAAATACTTGTGATTCGGAGTTGAGAACGAGATCCTCGCATTTTATATATGATGTAAAATATTTAAACCGGGCTACAAGTCGCGATGGAAGTTATATAAGGCGAGGTCCTTGTGGTGAAATATTTATGAGTTTAAAATTATCCCTTTGTGAAATTAATTTGTACAATAATATTAATATGGAGTCATGCCTGTTAGGCTTATTTGATAATTTTTGTATATTTTTCTATTCATATTAAGCCATTTTCGTGCTGTAAACATTGAGTTTTAGCCTATGAGGTGAGTGCCCAAGTGGCGTTAAATGTGACTCATTAATCCTACTAAGTAATCATGAGGTCTTCATGCCTCACATTCTGTTGTCAGTATTGTGAAATTCTAAATGAGGTGATGGTTAATATGAAATTAATTGATGATACTGAAATTAATTATGAACAACTTTTAAGACCAGATATGTGGTGACAAGTGTACATATGATGTGCTTCATGTCTGGATATCATTATGATAATGCAATGCTTGTAATGCGGCGATTAGTGTTATTGATATATACATTGTGGTGCTTTGTTGGGTTGTGGATGTGTTGTTAGGAGTTGTTTGGTGTTACTCTGGCAGGTGGTTAGGCCCATTTGCAGGGGAGACTCTGCCGAAATTTCTGAAAATTTTGGGAGTTTGGAGGATTGAGATGTGCAAAGAAGAGACAAAATTATGTTATGTGTTTTAGGACGAATGATCCTAAGCGGGGAAGAATGAAACATCCCAGAAAATTTTTGAAGTACTTTAACACTATCAAGATAGTTGATGTGTGCATAGGCACGAGTTGCTATAGCCAGTTGAGACTAATACCATGTGTCGAAGTAAAAATCAGGCATTTTGGAAATGATTGGAGGGTTAGGAATTTTGCTCTAAAGCTTATAAGAATGGAAAAAAGAATAATCTCAATTAAGATGGTGTTGTCGGACCCGTGTTAAATTGCGGGAATGTAGAATCACCTACAAGTATGTGTGCAAGAATATACTCAGTAATTTAAAGTCCTCAGAAAGATTCTTAGCACGTTCGAGGATGAATGTTTGTTTAAGAGGTGGAGAATGTAACGACCCGACTTGTCATTTCAACAATTTAAGTCCCGTTCGGCGGCATAAGGCCCGGAGCAGCTTCGTATTACGTGTATTGACTTGCGTGCGTGGTTGAATTCAGTTACCAGATGATTCAGAGTGATTTGGGACACTTGGTCCCTAAAAAGTAAACTTAAGTCTTAGGATTTTGACTGTAGTCGGAACTGTGTGAAGACGACTCTGGAATAGAGTTCTGTCGGTTCCGTTAGCTCCGTATGATGATTTTGGACTTAGAAGCGTGTTCGAAAAATTATTTGGATATCCGTAGTGGAATTAAGCTTGAAATGACGAAACTCAAAATTTTGGAAAGTTTGACCAGTGGGTTGGCTTTTTGATATCAGGGTCGGAATACGATTCCGAAAGTTGGAGTAGGTCCGTAATGTCGAATGTGACTTGTGTGCAAAATTTGAGGTCAATCGGACGTGATTTGATAGGTTTCGGCATCGATGGTAGAAGTTGAAGTTTTAAAGCTCACTAAGTTTGAATTAGGGTGCGATTCATGATTTTGATATTGTTTAATGTGATTTGAGGCTTCGATCAGGTCAGTGTTATGTTATGGGACAAGTTGGTATGATTGGACAGGGTCCCAGGGGCCTCGGGTTTGATTCAGGGTGGTTCCGGACCATGTTTGGGTATTTTTATGCTGCTGGTTGCTAGTTCTAGTATTGTTCTTCGCGTTCGCGAGGAGACTCTGGCGTTCGCGAAGAAGGATTTTGCTGTTGGGACTTTGTTCTTCGCGTTCACGAAGAGGTTCTCGCGTTCGCGAAGAAGGAACTTTTGTTGTTCGTCGTCTGACTTTAGAGGCTCATATCTCGCAATCTATAAGGAATTTGGAGATAATCCAAAAATGAAAGTTGTAGTCCTTTTGTATCTAGTTTTCATAAAGGTAAATCATTTGTTATTTGGAGTTGTGTACAAAAAGTTATGGTGGATACACTATAGGCTATCCGGGAAGAGTTTGGAAATCTCTGTTGCACAGGGCTGACTTTGGAAGCTTATATCTCGTAATCTATAAGGAATTGGGAGATGAGCAACAAATGAAAGTTATAGCCCTTGGAGTCTAGTTTTCAGAAAGTCCAACCATTCATCATTTGGAGTTTTGGTACAAAATGTTATGACCATTATACTAGAGGTTGTCTGAGAAGAGTTTGAAAATGACTTTTGAAGAATTTGTTCATCGCGAACGCGAGGGGAGTCTCGCGAACGCGAAGAACAAACCCCTGGGCAGCAGAATAAAGTCCAAATTCATGTCATTCTTCCATTTTTGGACCAAGGAAGCTTGGGTGAGGCGATTCTTTGAGAGTTTTTCAAGGAAAACACTGGGGGTAAGAATTCCTAACTTGAGTTTGGTTAAATTACATGAATCTATTGTTGTTTTTATCACTAAATTAGTGAATTGGGTTGAAAGATTTAGAAAACTCTCTTGGTTTAAATTTAAGATTTGGAGGTCGATTTATTATTGAAATTCGATAAAATTGGTATGGTTGAACTCGTATCGGAATGGGTGTTCGGATTTTATGAAAATTATGTCGGGTTCCAAGAGACGAGTCCCGAGTTGACTTTTGTTGACTTTTTGGAATAAAATTTTAAGTCGACGTATTATTATCCGGAATTGTTTTCGATGAATTTTAATGAAGTTGTAGAATTAATTTGGATAGATTTGAGCTGTTCGGAGGTCAATTCAAGCAAGAAGGCGATTTTGGAATATCGACATAACTTCAAAAAGGTAAGTGTCTTGCCTAACCTCGAGTAGGGGAATTACCCCTTAGGCATCGGGTCTTATGTGCCATTTGTGAAATCTGAAAAGCCATATACGCGAGGTGACGAGTACGTACTCGGGCTTATATGTGTAAATTTTATTGAGTTAGAGTATTGGGCATAATGTGTAGTAACTTGAATAATTCTTGGCATTTATTTAGTCATCTGTTTGTCATGCTTCAATTCTCATTTATTGAATTTATTTTTATATGACGATTTGATGTGCATGTTACTTGTATATTTATGTGAATTCCGTGAGTTTGATATTCGTGGGATTTAATTTTATTATGAATTTTTTCTCTGCAAATAATCAATTAAATGAACTTAAGAAGAAGTGTTAATATAATTATCTAAATTTGGATTAATGAAGGTGTGCCCCATGTTGATTATTTGTCTATCTCTATTGATTATTTTTGGATGTTATATACATTGTGTGGAGCCTTGGGCTATTTATTGTGAAATTAATTAATTTTGTTATATCTTTGGAATTTGGTTGTGTCCATTGGGCAAATTGTGATATGAATTGATTTTATTATAATGTCATGTTAATTTTCCGTGTAAATTGTTATGTTGTGTGAGTTATTATTTTGGGGAGATAAGGGTGGCATTTCACCATTGATATTATGTGGGTATAAGGGTGGCATTTCACTGTTGTTGTGTTTGTTGGAATATTGTCTGGGCGGAGCGATAAGGGTGGCTATAGGAGCGATAAGGGTGGCTATAAGAGCGATAAGGGTGGCTATTGATATTGTCTGGGAGGAGCGATAAGGGTGGCTATAGGAGTGATAAGGGTGGCAATAGGAGCGATAAGGGTGGCAATAGGAGCGATAAGGGTGGCTATTGTCAGGGACGATATGTGATGATGTGGGGTTGTGGTGTTGATAATTTTCATGTGATGTTGTGATTTTCTTGTGTTTATTTTTATACCTTGTGAAATTTGTCTTGTTATTGGTAAATTGACAGCAATCTGATTTATGTTGAAATTGAGAGCATGTGGCTATTGCAGGCGGATTATAAAATAAAATGTGGGCACGAGGTGCCGTGAGTAAATAATGAGAATATTTGACACGTAAATTATCCGTGCAGTTGTGATATGAAATGTGGGCACGAGGTGCTGTGATGAAATGATAATGACAATTGGCACGTGAATTGTCCGTGCAGTTGTGATATGAAATGAGGGCACGAGGTGCCGGGAAAATATGATGATTTAATTATGGGCACGAGGTGCCGTGAAAATATGAAAATGGACTGAGACCCGTGTTTACGAAAAATATAAAAATGGGCTCAGACCTGTATTTTTATGATTATGAAATGAGGTGTCACATGGTGACTTTTTATTTGAAAGAATTATATGCAAAATATTTAATTGGAAGAATTTTTACTTAGAAAGTATTATAGGAAAGAATTGTATTGGAAAGATATTTATTTGAGGAAATTATATTTGAAAAGATTTATTGAAAGAATTATATTTGAGAAATAATTATTTGAGAAATTTATATTTGAAAGAGAATTAGTTGGAAGAATTATATGTGAAAGACATTTATTTGAAGGACTTGATTTAATTGGGTGTAATTGTACTTATTAATTGTTGAGCGATATTAATGGTATTCTTGTTGTCTGATGGGCATATCACTGGTTGTTTCATGTTGCCCTATTGGTATTTGTTTCATATTATTTTGTATATTATATTGCACAGGTTATTAGATTAGTGAGTGTCTTGACTGTACCTCGTCTCTACTCCATTGAGGTTAGTCTTGATACTTACTAGGTACCGACCGTGGTGTACTCATACTACACTTCTGCACATTTTGGTGCAGAGCCAGGTATTGAAGATAACGGACTTGAGCAGAGTTAAAGCGGGATCGTAAGGATTCAAGGTAGAGCTGCTTGGGCGTCGCAGTCCCTTGGAGTCTTTTTATTTCATTGTACTATTAACTTGTAAACAAACAGTATTGTATATTCGGTCCTCGTGATCATTTTATGTATTCAGTTAGAGTTCGTGACCCAGTACTACCAGTCTTGGGAGGTTGTATATTGTAATTATTTCCGTTGTTAGTTTCAAAAAAAAAAATGGCTTAAACAATATAATGGAAATCGGCTTGCCTAGTCATAGAGACTAGGTGCCATCACGACTCATGTCGTGGGATTTTGGGTCGTGACAGTAATACCCCGTCAAACCAAGAAAACTCCGGATCTTCGTAGCTGATGACGGTCTAGGCCAACTTTGCACTGCTTCCACCTTAATCGGATCCACCTAGATCCTATCACTCGATACTACATGACCCAAGAATTCCACTGAGTCTAGCCAGAACTCACACTTTGAAAATTTTGCATATAACCTCCTTTATCTCAGGGTCTGAAGCACAGTCATCAGGTGTTGCTCATGATCCTCCCGAGTCTGGGAGTACACCAGAATGTTGTCAATAAACACAACGACGAATGAGTCAAGATAGGGCCGGAACACACTGTGCATCAAGTGCATAAAAGCTGTTAGGGCATTGGTCAGCCCAAATGACATCACAAGGAACTCGTAGTGACCATACCGAGTCCTGAAAGCAATCTTCGGGATATCTGGCTCCCGAATCTTCAGATGATGATAGCTTGAACGTAAGTCAATCTTGGAAAACACCCTGGCACCCTATAACTGATCAAATAAATCATTAATACGAGGCAATGGATACCTGTTCTTCACTGTAACTTTATTCAACTAGCGGTAATCAATACACATCCGCATAGAATCATCCTTCTTCTTCACAAATAAGATGGGAGCATCCCAAGGTGACACACTAGGCCGAATGAAGCCCTTATCAAGCAATTCTTGTAATTGTTCCTTTAACTCCTTCAACTTAGGAGAAGCCATACGATACGAAGGAATAGAGATGAGCTGAGTGCTTGGCAAAAAATCAATGCCAAAATCAATATCTCTGTCGGGCGGCATGCTCGGAAGATCAGCTGGAAATACATCTGGAAAGTCCCTCACTATTGGGACTGACTCAACTGTAGGGGTATCAATACTGACATCTCTCACATAAGCTAGATACGCGTCACACCCCTTCTCAACCATTCGTTGAGCTTTAAGAAATGAAATAACTCTGCTGGGAGTATACTCTAAGGTACCTCTCCACTCAAATCACGGTAAACCTGGCATAGCCAGTATCACGGTCTTAGCGTGACAATCAAGAATAACATAATGGGGTGACAACCAGTCCATGCTGAAGATAACAACAAAGTCTACCATACTGAGTAATAATAAATCAATTATGGTCTCAAAACCACTAAGATCAATCAAACACGACTGATAAACGCGATCCATAACAAGAGAATCTCCCACCCCACCTTGGGTGTATGTCGGGCCAAATCACTGAAGCGGACTGCATATTCTGACACAGTCATAGCACCCTGGCGTAACTGCTCAAACTCCGCGCGCCATCAGTTCATGAGGCTTTAAGGGACATATTCTCTCAAACACATGTCCAAGAATTGAGTCCATGTAAGTAAAGCTGCCTCATCCGGACTACTCAACTCATAAGCATGCCACCACTCATAGGCTGCTCCTCTAAGCTGGAAGGTGGTAAAAGAAACCCCACTCGTCTCAGCTATGCCCATAGTATGGATAATACGATGACACTCCTCCAGAAAACCTTGAGCATCATCAGTAGCCAACCCACTGAAGGTAGGTGGGTGGTACTTCTTGTACCTCTCAAGTCTGAGCTGCTCCACCTCAGAAGCGGCGGTCCTAGTCTCGTGATGAACTGGAGCTACCGGCTGCATAGGGATAAACTCTAGGGTCTGGTCAACCTGGACCCTCTGCTCAAGAGTGCAGGCTGTGGGAGTCTGTGCCCCTCCCCCGGCCTGAGATGTGGCAGGAGCAAGTAGAATCAATCCAGCCTGAGCTAAGGTGCTGAACATGCTCAGAAACTGGGCTAGAGTCTCCTGGAGGGCTGGTGCAACAACAAGTATCTTAGGTGTCTACCCTCCAGCTGGAGCTACTGGGGGCTCCTCTGTAGCAGCTCATGCAGGTGCTATGGCTGCACCGCGTCGATGTCCTCAGCCTTTACCCCAGCCCCGGCCTCTCGCGGCTCTAGCAGTGGGCGTGAGTGCCTGTCATCAGATCCGCCTGTACATGTCCTCATCATCTGAGAGAGAATAGAATACAGAAGTGTAGAATTTTGATGTCAACAAATTTCGCATGACAAGGAATCAAAGAAGTATAATTTTTCTAACAGTTCCATAGCCTCCCAAAGAAAAGTACATACGTCTCTGTACCGATTCGCGAGACTCTAATAAACCGGCTTGTGACTCACGACACCTATAAACCAAGAGCTATGATACCAACTTGTCACGACCCAAACTCCCTTCGTATAATGTCGTGACAGCACCTAATCTCTACGCTAGGTAAGCCTAACAAATTGCGGAAATATAACAAAAAGGAAAGTAAAACTTGGCAGCTAACAACAGTGGATAACTGAATAACTAGTAACAATGCCGCTCGACATGTACAATAACCAATACTCTATAATACACAGCCTTCCCAAAACCCGGAACATCGTAAGTCACAAGCTACAGAAGGAAACTGGTATATCTATACACCAGAGTCTAACAAAAGAAGTACGGAAGGTAAATGTCATAAGAGAGAATAGAAGGGGGACTCCGAGGTCTGCAGACGCAGTAGATATACCTTGAAGTCTCCGTACAATAGCAAGCAATCTCACATAATAGCGGGGCTGATAAGTAGTACCTGGATCTGCACACAAAAACATGTGAAGAAGAGTAGCATGAGTATACCACAATGGTACCCAGTAATTGTCAAGCCTAACCTTGGTCGAGTAGTGACAAGGTCAGGTCAGGCCCACTGGTATATAATAAATAAAGCAGGAGAATGTACAATAAAATAAGAGACTAGAATTTAAACAAAGAGAACATAGCAAAGTAGCAACGCAGAACACACAAGGGTAAACAGTAGGGGGATCTCCCGAGATACCGTCTTGTAGTCCCAAAATAAATATACAGGTAGAACTTCCGAGGAATCGTAGTCTCAAAAATAAATGTACAGGGAGAACTCTCGAGGAACCGCCTCGTAGTCTCAAAAGAAAATATACAGGGAGAACTCCCGAGGAACCACCTCGTAGTATCAAAAGTAAATGTGCAGGGAGAACTCCCGAGGAACCACCTCGTAGTCTCAAAAGTAAACACACAGCTCAACCGATAAATACCATAGTTAACAGCAAGAATTTTACAGTTAAGGCTGATAAAGAATAAGGAAAAATAGGAAATCAACTAGGCATGCTTCACAGAGTTCAAATAAGCAGTTAAAGCACGTAGACATGCGATATTAGACTAAACAGGATAACTACTCATATTGGGATAACTCAATTAAGAATGAAAAACAAACTAATACTTATTTAAACAGTATAACTCAAATTAAAGGAAACAAATCGCTACTCAATAAAATAAATTGGATTTTTCAACAAATAGCTTGTGTACGTACTCGTCACCTCAAGTACACGGTGCTCACATATCACAACATTACCAAATCCTAAGGGGATCTCCCCCGCACAAGGTTAGGCAAGCCATTTACCTCGAACCAAGCTCAATCAATCAGTAACAATGCCTTTTCCACGAATATCCGACTCCAAATGACCCAAATCCCAACAATCTCCTTAAAGAAATCTCGAAAAATTGCCTCACACCGAGCTCTCAAACTCCCAAAATCAAAATGGGTAATCAACCCTCGAATTCCTCTTTTCTGCCCAGTAAACTCGCTTCTGCGAGCCTTCAACCGCACCTGCGGGAAATCCATCGTAAGTACGAAAAACACTAAAGGGGGTTGGGACCGCATCTACGGCAAGGGGGGCGCACCTGCATGTGCGCGCCTGCAGAGCACTGTCCACTTCTGCGGTGATTCACCGCGCCTGCGGTTCCTAAAATGCATCTGCGGGCATCGCAGATGCGGAAATTCCCTCGCACCTGCGATCCCTGGCCATGCCTCCAATCTCAGCTTCTGGGCTTTGTGCGCCGCACGTGCGATCCCCCACCTACGATCTCCCTGCCGCAGGTGCGAAAATACCAGATGCCTGAAGACTTTAGCAACAACACCAATCTAACTTTTGATCTATTAAGCACCTGAAACTCACCCGAGGCCCCTGGCCCCCTGGGACCTCAACCAAACATACCAACCAATCCTTAAAATACCATACGAACATTGTCGAGCCCTCAAACCACATCAAACAAAGCTAAAATCACGAATCATCCTCTGATTCAAACTTAAAGAACTTGAAACTTCCAAATGCGACAACCGATGCCGAAACCAACTAAACCACGTCCGATTCACCCCAAATTTTGCATATAGGTCATATTCAACCCTATGAACCTACTCCAACTTCCAGAATTGGAATCCGACCCTGATATCAAAAAGTCCACTACGAGTCAAAATCTCCAAAAATTCGACTTTTGCTATTTCAAACCTAAATCAGCTACAGACCTCCAAAACACCATTCGGACACGCCCCTAAGTCCAAAATTACCCAACTGAGCTAACGAAACCGACGAAACTCCATTCCGAAGTCGTCTTCACATAGTTCCGACTACGGTCCATATCCTAAGGCTTAAACCTCCATTTAGGGACTAAGTGTCCCAAAATACTCCAAAAACCAAAACGAAACCTCCCGGCAAGTCACAATAGCAGAAATAGATATGGGAGAAGTAGTTAATAGGGGATCGGGGCTATAACTCTCAAAACGGCCGGCCGGGTCGTTACACTCACGTACCAAAATATCAATATATATAAGATCCATAGGATCAATTTATTTACAATAAAATAAATTTACAATTTTTAAATCAAGTAAGAAATCAACAATGAAGTGAGTTTATTTTTGAACTCGTTTTGGTAAAAAAATGACATTTCAATTAAAATGAAGCATCCGATTGCTACTGATTTGGATGTAAAATTTATTAAATTTAAAACATAATAGCATTTTCTTTTATTTAAAACAAATCAAACCTCGAAAACTATTAAAAATCAGAAACACAAATCCTCAGAGTCTTGTACAAAGAGCCAAAGCCAACACAATATAACAAGGAATACAAAACACATAATAAAATCAAATAATACATCACGGAAGAACACAAGAATTTTCATATCACGGAAAAACGAAATAACCAAAGGCAAGTGCATCCATAGAGAAATATCAATAAAGGGCACTCCCGAGGTACCGCCTCGTAGTCCCAAATCATAAATAAATTTCAATCTTTCCTTATATTACCGCGGGAGCCTTCACATTTAGTTTTTAAAAATTATTTTTTTCGAAATAGCATCCCGCGTTTTGGTCCACCTTATAACACCGCATGACTTCTAGTAATTCTCCTACTAGCCATGCGTATCAAGCCCACCTTATCTCACCGCATGCGTTTCAACACCCTAATCTTATATCACCGCATGCGTATCAATATCACAATATTTCACAAATCGCACCTCAAGTGCCCAAATATCACAACATAATACAACTTGCACCTCAAGTGCTCAAATATCACAATATATTACAAATTGCACGTCAAGTGCTCAAATATCACAACATCTCATAAATTGCACCTCAAGTGCTCAAATATTACAACTTGCCACATAAATCAACAATACATTATTTTTCACAATAAGGAGCCCATGGCTCGACCATAATATGCACAAAATTATAACAAAAATATCTGGGAGTGAACAACTCAACAGAATAATATTTCACAATTTAACACTTTGCCTCAATATGATTTATGACCTTTATAACTCAATACCAATTTCTACAACATGAACTGGAAAGTAATTCATCAAGGAACAACGCCTCCTTTAATTTAAATTTTTGGCAAATAGATTAATGCCTCCTTTTAAATTTATTTAATAAATTATTTACAAATGAATAATCCATAGTGAAATTATCTCTAGGAAATATCAACTCAACATAAATACGAGATTCACATAAAAATCAAGGTGGCAATCACACCAAATTGTCATATAAAAACAAATTCAACAAACAAGGATTTAGGCATGGCAAATAAAGGATTTAGTAAGTGCCAACAAATTTCCAATTCAATATTTAAGGGTGTCTAAGAATTTTAACTGGTATAATTTGCACATATAAGCCAAGTACGTACTCGTCACCTCGTGTACATGGCTTTTTATATTTCACAAATGGCACATACGACTCAATGCCTAAGGGGTAATTCCCCCACTCAAGGTTAGAAAAGATACTTACCTTTTGAAGTTATACCGATATTCTAAAATAGCCTACTTGCTTGCTTGATTAGCCTAATTTTGGAATCAAGAGCATACCCCCACATGTCAAGGATTAGTACATGCGTTGTCGGTCGAGACATATACATTATGAATCAACTTTCGTGAGCGTCGCTTACAATCCAAGTATCAAGCAATCTAGAAAGGTATTCATGATCTGGGGTTGATCTATGTGTTTAAAAACACTGGAGATATCAATGTCAATCTTGTTCGGAAATTTTATGCTGGTTTAGATCCAAATAATCCTGAGCAGCTGGTGCCTATCCAGGGAAGGTTGATCGATTTTTCAGCATTAGCTATATGTAATCTGTGGTGTGAATGTGGACAAATTCATCACCCGTCCCATATACTGAGAACTGAGACACACTCTTTGTGGTGTCAATTCTATGGCGGCCTGGGTTCGGGACAAGAAAACCAATCACCATAGGCAATTCCCTAAGAAGAAAATGAAGGCAGAAGCTCAAGTGTGGTTGAAATTGATTAATACACGGCTCCTACCATGCAACCATGACACTCTTATTAGCCGTAAAAGGACTTGCGTGTTATATTTCCTAATGACTGGCCAGAGGGTGAATGTGGGCCACTTGATCCGCTACCAGATGACCCAAGTGAGAACTAGCAAGAGAATTGATCGAATGCCCTTTGCGAGCGTGTTGACTCACTACTTGAGACAAGAAGAGATGGAGGAGGAGCAAGTTGTCGATATAGTCATTCCTCCTCCCCCACGACTAATGGACATCACAAGCGTCCAGGTTAAGGAGGAGAATGATATGTCTTCACTGACAGGTGCCGAGCGCAATGCTCGTGATGACAGCTTTATGGCCCATTTATATGGGATGATGGACTTGCAGCTTCGGATTGGGGGACGTTCGGCCACTACTGAAGAGAGGGACATCTTGGAGGAGCGGTTCCTGCTAAATGCTTATGCTCAGCAGATGGTTAGGCTTGGAGATGGCTACAGACTCCCAGATGATGAGGATGTCAACACACCAGAGCAGTCTGAGGCCGAGCCGGACCAGTCTGAGGAGGAGGATATGATGACGAGGAGGAGGAAGAAGAAGATGAGGAGTGGACAACTGCAGATGGAGCCTTCGAGGATGAAGGCGATGACGAGGCCTGATCAGGGAGTTTTCATACCACCCTACTTGTTTTTTTTTGTTGGCAGTTTGTGTATGCACTGAGGATATTGCATGAATTAAGGGTGGGGTGGTAACTTGTAGATA
Organism: Nicotiana tabacum; assembly: GCF_000715075.1. Classification (NCBI taxonomy): domain Eukaryota; kingdom Viridiplantae; phylum Streptophyta; class Magnoliopsida; order Solanales; family Solanaceae; genus Nicotiana; species Nicotiana tabacum. The sequence goes on along the minus strand of NC_134094.1, from coordinate 21,451,409 downwards.
TTAGATACACTAATTAATTCTTGTTTTATTTTTTTTGTCGCCTTATCTATTAAAAAAAGTAGAAAAAAATTGGACTCTTCCCGACGATGGATCTCCTAGACAGTTTTCTTGAAAGATTTAAGTCTAAAGAAAAAAAAAAGGATTTTTGTTGTAGATAGTGTAGTAATTCCCCCTTGGTGTTTCTTTGTGCCGCGGTTCTTTTCCAAGGGTTTTGTTTGAACCTGGTGTAGATAGTTTTATTTTTTTTAGGAGTAGGAACCATTGTGCTATGAATTGAATTGAAGCAATATCTCTTGACTTTGTTATACTTTGAGAATAGTGAGTACTCTGGTTGTAACGCTTAGGCTCAGTTTTTGAATCTAGTATAAGTACCTTAAATCGTATAATCTTAAATTTGCTTAACTGCTTTGACTAGAGTGTCTTGATAAAACCAATCCTGAGTGAGTTATGTACCATGTGTGTGTGAGGTTTGTGTGTATTCTGTGCATTGCAGTTGATGTCTAGAACTTGCCCCGTATGTTTGCAAAGCGAAATAGTAGTCTTGTTCAGTCTGGGAAGTGATATAGGCTTTTCTTTGTTGAGCCATATATATATAGTTTACCCGCCTAAATATTATGTAACGTAGTTAACCCCGTTAAGCCCGTAATCCTGTTTCTTTGGCAACCACATTACAAGCCTTACCCCGTTGTTTGAATTAACCATCTATTTGAACCTTGTCACCTCTCATGAGTACTTGAAGTATTATGAATTATGTAAAAGTTAAAGTGTGGGGTGGTGGTTTGGATTTGGAGTGGAATAATGAAATAAGGAGAAAGGTGCACTGTTTAAAAATAAAAAATAAAAAATAAAATAATAAAAGCCACTTGAATTGAAAAAAAATTAGTTGTATTGTTCTGAAGAATACTCCTTGATGGTGGTGGCTTTTGATGTAATTGTGCTTAAAGAAGTATGGGGTAATATACATTGATGTGAAGGTGGAGTTGTGGTTTGACATAAGTATGGGCTTGAATGTTAAAGTATATGTATTAAAGTTCATAGGGAGTTGTAGTCACTCTTATGTCCAAATGTATCCTACCCGACCCGCAGCCTACATTACAACCAATTAAAGTCCTACTTGATCCTAGACTGAATGAGCTCGATTAGTAGAGTAGTACACTACGGGCAAGCCTATGGTGCATCTTTTGTGGCATATGAATGTTATTTCTGAGAGAGTGAATTTTTTCTATCTTGAGTTCCTACTTGTTCTTAAATTTTATTGTGTATGGAACTAATCTCTTTTGTTGTGTGAGGGCACTTGATTCATTAAGGAAATGCAATGTCATTGATCTCTATGTTAGAGTAAGTGAGTGAGTTGTGAATAATGCATGGTATTGGTAAGTCAAATCTGGAGGTGAAGATGTTAAACTCTTGTGCTTAGTCTATTTTAAAGATTCTTGGTGTGATGAGTTAGGAGAATTGTTTTAAAAATAAGGTCGTGTCTATATAAAGTGTAGTTTGATTGCTCGAGGACGAGCAACGTTTAAGTGTGGGGTAGTGATGTGTGGCTATAATTATATATTTTTAGTGCATTACGTACTTTATATTTAGGTGCTTTAATGCTAAACTACACTATATTTGTGTTTATTTGAGTTATTTTATGTGTAGGTATAATGGAGATGAAATTACGAGCAAAACGAATATTTTGGACGAAAATGTGCAAACGAAGCAGTGAGAAGGCGTAGCACGCCAAATTGCCCGCGATAAAGCAGGTGAGGTGAGTTGTCATGCTCGCGTTGGAGCGCGCGCCGCCTGGGTTAAGGCGAGATCAAGCTCGCGGCAGAGCTGGCGACGCACATGCTAAGGCGAGGTGGATCACGCTGTAGAGCCCGCGGCGCATGGGCTATAGCGAGGGTCTTCCGGATTTTAAAAGCCTATTTCGTCTCCTTGTTGGGTTTGGACTTGGGCTATTTCTTTTAGATCTTTTCCTACACATATAAATAATCATTAAACACCATTTTTGAAGGAGTTTTGCGACCAGAGACAAGAATAGCACGTGGAACAACTTTTGGGGGAAAGAATCATCGAGTTCTACATTCCTTCATCTTTTCTTTGTAATTTGTTTATGCAAAATACTTGAGAAATTGTTACTATGAATATGAATAGCTAAACTTCTAATCTAGGGTTTTGATGGAACCTATTGGAGAATGATTTTCCTATTACGTTTAATATAGTTTTGCCTTAACTTTTTCTCTATTTATTCAACTACGTTTACATTGTGGTTGATTGAAGAGCTCTCAATTGACTGTGCCTATTTAGTGTGTATTGCTTGAAAGAGAATACATATTTAGGTAGTTGTTGAACAACATCACTCCTAACGTATGTGAGGGATCAATACGGAGGGTTTAAAGGTGGGATTAGGAATAACGAAACCTTGGTGTGATCCTAGTGAGCAGTAAACTAGTGCCAGCTAGCGTAGTTCGGAAGAATATGTCTAGTAAATTATGATAGTTACTCGGAAGTGAATTACGACACTCAAAGTACTCACGATCGGTAGAGAATACTTAGGCAAATTTATAAAAAAATATAGCGGGGAGAATTCCGACAATAGAAAAAATCATAACCTTAGACTGTTCCAAATTTTGTCTACAACCTGTCCTTCGTTAGTTATCAATTACTGCATTTTCATTACTTGGTTTTTAGTTAGTAAACATCCAATTCATTATTTAATATTTCTGAAGGTTGATTACTTGAATTCGTGCTAGTCTAGTGGCTGTAGTTAGTAGGTTAATTCCCTGTGGGATTCGACTCCGAATTTGTTAACCGGATTATATTTGCAACGACCGCTAAACCTCTTAGGAGGCATAGTTGGGCGTGATCAGTTAACCATAGAACACAATATAAGGTCTATTAGGAGTCTTATTTTAAATAAATAAATTTTAAAAAAAGGAATAAAGTCATACTAACATAAGTTAAAGAGAATCAGTTCTTGATTCTTCTTTCTTTTATTCCTGTCTTCTTATGACATTCTTTTATTTTCGATCTACTTCTCAAGTTCCACGTCATCAAGAGGAGCACCTTTAATGGTAACTTTCACTATCCCTTTCACCAAAACCAAGTTTCATATTAACCTATTATATTATGCAAATTACTCTTCTCATTATGTATGCCAAATTTTCGTCTTGTTAAAAAGATCCATTATTAGTGGGTAAAACCAGATCAATTTTGAAACAATATAACTGTGCAAAGCAAAGTTCAATTTTATAAAGTTTTTTCGTTTGCTAATCTTAGATGTGTTCCTCTGAGAGTATGCTAAGATAAATGCTTCTTTATTAAGTTTTAAAATGTTTAATATTTTTTTTTCAAAGTTAAAATATTTATATAAATAATGATAATTACCTAGTAGAAGAAAAAATAAATTTTGTGGCCAGTGATGGCACAGAAAGTGAACAAAAAATTAATGTCGTCATCCATTAACGTTACAGAACGGAGTTTTGCAAGACTCTATCAAGTATTTTTAATATTATTGTTTAAGATGATATGGGAAATACATGGTAATTAACTATGGTTAAAGACAAATATTTGTAATTAAATTATGTGATATGTGTTATTTGTTTATTGAGTTGATGTAAATACTCGATGCGGGTAAGTTTTTACCCTTCCTAATTTTTTACATCCAAGGGAATGTAGTTATCATGTGATAGAATTGAAGGGCAAATTAGCAGTCCTGAGCTGCTACGAAAATTCCGGAGATGTTATCAATTTGTGGATTTAGGGAGATGTTATCAATTAGTTTTATTTCCTTTATTTTGTTTCTTTTAAAGTTTACTTTACAAGACAAATGTTTCGGCTTGGGCCTCAATGATGGACTAAGCTAAATGGATCGAAAAGCAAACAAGATATTAAGATGGGCTTTTGGGCCTATGTACAATTTAACACCTCTTCTCCAAGTTGGAAGCAGAGATTTGAAGCCTATGAGTTTGAGATTCTAATTCATTTAAGTTATTATGTTCTAAGTTACGTATTTAATAATTTTTTAAGGTTTGAACCAAAGTTATTGAGTTTGGCCAAATTCATAAACTAAAGGCTAGCTCGGCCAGACCCATGGTTGGAAGGTGATTGTCAACACCCAAGTTGCCCAGAATGGAATGGTGAATAACTCTGGACTACACCTTACAGTTAGTCTCCTACTTCTTTGAAATGGTTATGTTCTTTGATTCATTTTCTTTTCGGTATCCGTACGGTTCAGTTAATTTTCGATATTTTTTTAAATATCATTTAAAAGTCACTAGTAGAAGCAGAATACAATAATGTACGTACTTTGATAGGACTTAGCAAAAGTCTCTAGACCTTTTTACTATTTAAAGGGTGTTAAATTAATAAAACATGAAAGATGGTCATAGTATAGATCCATCAACTATTCTCTAGCAGCGTAAAAGAAACTAAATAAAGACAAAAAAAATATAAATCACACGAGTGGAAAGATATTAAGCAAGTTGTGACTCAAGAATAGAGTCTATAGAAGATTAAATATTTGAAAATATAAATTTAAACCATACGAAAAGAAACATATTCAATACATTATAGTTTGCTACTCATAATCACTAGAATACCTTGTGTCTTGCTAGTGAATATGCTAGAAATAGTTTAGTTTTAATAGGAGTAGTGTAATAGGTTTGAGAATTAAGATTTTGAATTTAATTACTTGTTGGCTTGTAAGAGTTTTCATAATTTCAAGGCCTAAGAAAAAATTTAATAATATTTTTAAACTTAACATATAAATATATTTTTTCCATGTAATTTATTCGGTACAATTCAGTATTTTTCGGTTTATTTTCATAAAATAAAAAACCTATCTTAATTATTGGTACGGTTATAGATTTATATAAAAAATCTACTATTTTATTAAATGAAACCTAAAAATCGGTTCGGTGCGATACAATTAGGTCGGTTTAGTCGGTTTTTAAATATCCATTGACTTTCCTAGCTGAAAGTATGTAAACGTGAATTAACTTATTATTTCCAATTTTAACCTTGTCCTTGGCCTTGTTAGCCCTCAATTTATCATGAACTAGCTAAAAAATTTGTCCTGGTGTGTGTGTGTGTGTGTGTGTGTGTATATATATATATATATATATATATATATATATATATATATATATATATATATATATATATATATATATATATTATTTACTTTTGTTGATTGTAATTTAAATGATAATATCAAGTTATTTAATCAATTTTTGAGGTTACAATAATTGATAATACGAAGAGTTACTTGTTATTGTAAATCAAATTAACTTGATGTTATATAAAACTTATATATTAGCGTACATAACTTAAACTCATTCTATACAATCAGGTTAATCATTTGATTGAACTGTTCTACTAAATTTAATAGCTTGGCACTGCTTAGAAGCAATGGGCGAAGTAAAAGCCAGGGAAACTCCAAACCTCAACATAAACCTACTATATATATATATTTTAGTTTTCTACCCGGAGTTCCATGTTTGCATAGGGATCCCGACTAACTCAATTAGCACCGGAAAAGTGCTTTCTATCAGAATTTTTTTTCATTCTCGGGGCTCAAAGCCAAAGCCTCTCGTTAAAAATAAAGGAATTCTATCAATGTATCACAATCCTTGACGGTGATATGTACCTAAATAATGCTGAGGAATCACTAGAACACTCATATATGTACGATGCAAGAGGACTAATCACTTCATAACTTGAACAACAAAAATGTTACCGTTCACGAGTTCGAATCCTCACAAGTGAACAAAGTCCGGTATTTAAATAAAGAAGGGTAGAGGAACGAGTCATTGTCCACTGAATTTCGAAGTTAAAAAGTAACGGATTTTTTCGGTTAATTCTTTTTTTTAAAGCCAGAAAGAAAGTATAAAAATGAACAGACAAGTAAGAAGGAAATGAACACACACATTGTTTAGCCAGGGAATATCAATATTCTGAAGCAGTTTAATGTAACATGCCAAAGTGTACCAAAAATGTAAGATGCAAGAAGATTAACCACTTGATAACTTTGACCACAAAAATGTGCACCAGCTCGGATTCTCGATGGGTGAATCAAATATGGAATTTAAGTGAAGAAGGATAGAGTGACAAATCCATTATTCACCGTATTTTGAAGTTAAAAGTACGCAGATTTTTCGGTTATAAAGAAAATGTTTAACCACTTGATAACTTTGACCACAAAAGTCTGCACCCTCACAAGCTCGGATTCTCGATGGGTGAACCAAATATGATATTTAAGTAAAAAAGGATAGAGCGAGAAACTCACTATTTATCGCGTTTTGAAGTTAAAAGTAACAGATTTCTCGGTTGTAGAAAACATGTTGCAGAAAGTAAGTACAGAAATCGAAAAATAGGTGAAAAGGAAATTAATAAACACACTGCCTAGCTGGAGAATATCAAAATCAAATTAATGTGACATATGCCAAAGGGAGTCATCACTTGGTAGCTTGTCAAATCATGAAAAATCATTCCTAGTTGCAAAGACAAAATTTTAATGGCATGGACCATAAAAGGATGGTCAATGAAAGAAGAGACATGTCCCAGTGTCCCAACAGAAAACAATACAACACAAAAACACAATATCAGCAAATTGCCCACAAAAAGATTTGTGGTCCCTTATGTAAACAAAAAACAATGTCATATCAAGTATAATTGGGAATAAATACATGAAAGTTTAAGTCCTTAGCTGACCTTAATTTCCACTCAACATTCATGTGGTCTATCTCCTTTTGCATTGCCGACACTTCTTTTATACAACATTGTTACAAAACATAAAAGAGTCCCTCTTCAACCCCATTCTCACTCTCCTTCCTCTTCACCAGGAGAGATGAAGCTCATTATTATTATTTTTTAAAATCCCTCCCAAATTAGGAGGATCTATAATGTTTCCGTACTTTCCCTTCAGCGTGACTCGAACCCAGGACCTAACGGTCGTGGGTGGAGGTGATTTAACAACTGAGCAAGCCTCACTTGTCCATGAAGCTCGTTATTTGCGGTACCATTCTATGGTCTTAATAGAAGGGCCAAAAGGTGAGCACCCTAGTGTGTACCAAGCAGCTATATTACACGGACTCTCCAAAATGCTAACGGACCTGTGTCAGGTCCTCCAAAGTACACTGCTTTTGTAGGATCCGACACGCATCCGGCGACGTTTTCGGAGAGTCCGAACAACATAGCCAAGCAGTTAAAAAAATGAGTAAAGAGTTCAAATTCCAGTAGAGACAAGAAAAGGTAGGTGATTTATTCCCCTATGTCTCAACCTTGATGAGTAGAGTTACCTGGCATCCGCTGATAGGAGGTAGCATATATCCGGTGAAATAGTCAACATGCCCGCAAGCTGACTAGGACACTGTTGTTATTTAGAAAAATGCTATAAAGTGCTCACTTAAGGTGATAAGTAGAGAAGGACATTGAAGACTTGATTGCACACGCTTATAGCATTGTGGCTTCGCCATAAATATTTATCATAAAGGTCTACAAGAAAAGGGAGCCTTGGAGCAACGGTAAAGTTGTCACTATGTGACCATAGGTCATAGGTTCGAGCCATGGAATCAGTCACTGGTACTTGCGTCGGGGTAGGTTGCCTATATCACACCCTCTTAGGGTACGACCCTTCCTCGAACCCTGCGTAAACACGGGATGCTTCGTGCACCGGGCTGTCCTTTTTAAAGGCATACAAGATTAGTTACTTTCTAAGTCATATAAAGATAAGATGCATGTAAGAATTTACACTAGACCAGGGCAACAAGGTAAAATGAAGAAATCAAATCAATCTATACTATCAAAGCCAATAAAAGTAAATGTTCATGGAAGGAGGGTTGTCTCATTCATTACAGTAGAAAATTCCAAGAATTTGAAAAGCAAGTATTGACTAGGCCTTATTTAGCCATTTAGATCCTTATATACACAATATGATGAATGTGCAATGCCATAAACAGCACACTTCCTGGTTGAAAAATCCCAATTCAGAAATAAATGGAAGTAAAAGAAAATAAGATTGCTTCTACCTATAGTATTATTGACAAACAATTGACTTCTCTGTAAAAGACTGACAACAATTACCCTATCTAACAACATTAGGGAACTCACACAGGCAATGGCATAATCATCTCGCATACAAAATCCTAATTGGCTTCACTTCATATAGCAGAAGTCGATAAGTGGAAATACCCGAGCTATTCCCTGGTCTCTGTTGTTCTGCTGGTACAAAGTTCAGACGAGACGAAGTGTATAAGTTCTTGAACACAATAAGTAGGTGGTTGTTTCTCCTCTCTTGAGCAATATTAGCTGATCTGTTCGCCAATAAGATCGAGACCAACAAGGAGGAATGTCACTCCTTGGAAAAGAAGGAAGTAAAAGTGGAGTCCATGAGCCGATAAAAGGCTTCTGGCTGATGCCGTTAACAGTAAGAAAGCAAGAGCTAGCTCTTTTCTGTATATTTTGTTGCTCTTCTTAACAGGTGTAGAAGTTTCATCTTTCTGTTTGTTCAATCGGTTTAGCACAGAGAGTTCGCTTTCAGAAGCCCCTCTGCTAATCTGTGGTGCTCCCGACACTTTTAAATCCTTTTCAGCAGCAGCCAGTAGGTCGGATTCAGAAGACCTACCTGCTTTTTTGGTGACAACCCACTCGTATGAGCTTCCCAATTGGAAAAGTCCAGATACCATAGCGTTGAACTTTGTGACTGACATAGTGTTTTCGAAAAGGAGGTAAGGGGCGATGAAAGGAATGGCTTTTGGTGCCGGAAGAATGTTTAAAAGTGTCATAAGAATAGGTATGTAGCAAACAACCCAGAATGGGAGTTCCGCTTCCGGGATAAACATGGTTAAAGGAAGAACTACACAAAACAATGTGAATGAATAGAAGGGAAGAATGAGTTTTCTCAACAAAAAGAAAAGAAGTATTAAGTTAGCTTTCTTCCATATTGATATCTGCACAAAAGTTACAAGTTCGTTAGAATTTTTCCAATAACAACAATTACGCCTCAATACCAAGCTAGTTAAGATCGGCTATATGAGTTCTTACTACATTTTGCCTCATTTGTTCCTTTTTCATTCCAATATTTAGTAATTTATTTTCTCTAGCATCAGAAGTTTTCTTCATTAGAATGTTTATGTATCAGGAAGTTTGGCGAAGCTAAAGAGAGGAGTCAATGTACCTTGGAAGTAACAATAGCAGGAAGACACACTCGGAAGAGTTGCATCGGGCCAGAATGCCACCGATGTTGTTGCTTCCTATACGCTTCAAAAGATTCAGGAACTTCACAAAGGACCTATTTTTTCATATTGATACGAAGAACATTGTGATTAGATTGACAAAACTACAAAAAATATTTTAAATAAAAAAAAAAAATCAAAATTTAATGGGAATAAGACCAGGCAAAAGTTTCATCAATCTGGATATCAATATGAGAACTGTTTAAAAAAGAAAAAGTACCAAAAGAGAAAACCAATCTAACAGCCATAAATCATTCTGTTGTTTAACTATTGAATCTTAAGTCGATAAAATCCAGCTTCTATTTGCAACACAATAGGAACAGCAATTAGTCCTCGATCCAAAACTAGTTCTATTTGCAAAGGAAGACTCAAAATAAAATCCCCTATGCAACAAATGCCAGTCAGAGTAGCAATAGATGGGACCATAAGCACATTTAACAAAAATATGAAAGCGGACAATACTTACCCTCACGTCATTAAGATATATGAATTTCCAGCCATTGAGATGAGCACGGACAGCAATATCCATATCTTCCACAGTTGTCCTCTCAAGCCAACCTCCTGACTCCTCTAAGGCTTTTATTCTCCAGATACCAGCCGTTCCATTGAAACCAAAGAAGTTCAAGAATACGCCATTCACCTGCTGTTCCACCTCAAAATGAAAACACAGATTAATGTTTTGGAGACGAGTCAACAAGTTTTCGTCCTTGTTAACAAATGCCCATCTTGTTTGAACCAATCCTAACTCAGGGTTATCCTGTGACAAAAGTCAGAACATACGTGTTAATTGTCAACAGCAACATCAATGAACTCACAAAAGGAAAACAAGAAGAACATATTTCACCTTGAAATGTGGGACTGTCTGCTTAAGAAAATCTGGAGTTGGTTGGAAATCCGCATCAAAGATTGCAACAAATTCATAATCCTTCACATAGTCACAACTCATCGCAGACTTCAGGTTCCCTGCTTTGTAACCAGTTCTAACCAAACGGTGCCTATAAATTATGTTGATACCCTTTTGGCTCCATTTAGCAACCTCTGACTTTATTAACTCTTGGATGCACTCATTGTCAGAGTCATCAAGAATTTGAATCAACAAACGGTCTTTTGGCCAATCAAGTTGACAGACTGCCGTTATAGACAACTCATATACCTGCACAACACCAGTAATAGCGAAAAAGTTTTGAATGCATAATACATAAGGAAAAGAAAAGCAGAAAAGAAGAAATTTTTTGTTTTGAATGCAACTAATGAAAAGTCTTAAGTACTACTTATATGCCAAGGACAGATTAAGATCCCAAAATGCTCAATTCCCTTATTTGATAATAAGATACTAAATATATCAATAGTATTGCAAAACAAATTATGTCATATTAAGCAATCCCGATATGGAGCAACCCTCGCCTACAACAGAAAAAGTAAGAAAGAGACCACTACTGTGGAAAAATAAAGGTAAAAGGAAACCACCAATGAAGTGCTAATCAGAAAGCTAAAAAGGAAACCATATATAACAATGGTTTAAAAGCACCACAAAAGAGGGAGTTGAATTCACCTAAATTTACTCGTATATTACCAATTTCAACTAATTCAAAGTTTGGAAGTGACTCATGTTCTCTCCTAACAAGAAGTTTAAGACTTAAATAGAAGCCACAGAAGTATGCTAATTCCTCATCCGCATATCAGCCCCAGTTATAGTAACAAAAACAATAAGATAGAATATTCACAATTCAAAAGGGCAGCAGAAAAAAATGAATTAGGTACAGTACCTCTCTTTCATTACACATTGGAATCTGCACAAGAACCATAGGGTAGCTGTTGTTTGATCCCTCAAGATCATCCGATTTAAACGGATCCCCTTCAATCTTTGGCTTAATCTTCTTGCACTTTATGTATAAGCAACCCAAACAAAGTATCAAACGATCTAACGACTGAATTAGGAATAAAACAGTACAGAATGTGGAAAGATTTTGAACAGAAGGCGCGATATAATCAGCGCGAAAATCCAACCAACCAACATAAGTTACATGGAACAACCCCAAAACATCAGAAGTATGTGGAATATACAAACTTGGATTCTGAAAATAATCCCAACCTTTGAAGTAAGCAACAACCTCAAAGGCCAACATAACCAAAGAAATCACCAAACAAGCTTTGATTATTCTGAAAAGTAGTTTACTTTTTCCAAGTTTCTCACTTGCAAGAGAAACCCCTTCTCTAAAAATCAGCCTATTCTTGATAGTTCCAAATAAAGTCCATAAAATTGTTGCAAGCCAAGCAACAAAGCCAACAGCTTGATTAGCTTTAAGAAGCAAAACCCATGTCACTTGCTTAGCATTCTTGCCTCTACTCTTCTCTATTGGCTTAAATGCAGAATCAGGACCATCAATTTCAACAATGGAGAAGTTGGGGTTCTCCATTTTCACTATCACTGGTGTTCCCCTCTGGGTTTCCTTACCCCACCAGTCAAAAAAACTCAATCTTGGAGCCATTTAAGCCACTTAAAAACAACAAATTACCAGATCCAACAAAATCAAGAAACTCACACTATACTCATTCAGAACAAGAATCAAGAATTGTCTTGCATCATTCAAGAATTCAAGAACTTATTTCAAAGCCCTTTATTTTTACAACCAACGTAACAGAATGTAAGAGCTAGAAAAGAAGTTATTCTTTGCATACTCTTAGAGACTACTCAAGCTAAAAAGCAAAGCACTATTATAGAGGAAAGTATATACCAATATCAATACAATTACCAGCTGTGAAATTTACTCTCTTTTCTTCAAGATTTTATTTCCACTTTTTGATTCAAGCTAGCTGTGGTAGTACAACCTAAAATGCATTAAAAGTAAGTAAAAATCACTAGCTGACAAGTTTATCCACTATAACTGTAAATAGTGAAGAATGTTTTCATGTGTTGACTGAATGTGGAAAACAAGGAAATTTTGGTGAAAGAATAAGGCTACAATAAACTTTATATTAATTAACTTTTGCTCTTTTGAAAATTTAATTGGATGGGGTAAGGTGGGGAGGAGGGGGGTAGTACAGTGTTGGAAAAGAATATGCAGCCCGCCACTAATAACTACCTTTAGTATAATGAAGTGTTAATCTTGATTGTTTAAAGTTCAAACTTATAAGTAGATACTTTATAATAGTAGTAATACTTTGTTTAAGTGCTTTCTTATTTATTACTCTCCCGTTTTAATTATTTAGGTGAACGTACTTGATCGGGCACGGAATTTAAGAAAAAAAAAATAAAAATTTAAACTTGTGATGTAAAATGAGTCACATATATTTTGTGTGGCTATAACTCATTACATAAAGGTAAATTATTTCTAAATATGGAAGGGGTCATTCTATTTGGCACGGACTAAAAAAAAATATATTCATAAATTGAAACGGATGGAGTATTATTATTATTATTATTATTTTAAATACGAAGAATGTTTTCGTGTGTTGACTGAATGTAGAAAATTAGGTGAAAGACTAATGCTACAATATTATTTTAGATTAAACAAAAATAATCTGTATAGTACCAAGTGAAAATTAAAAACATTCCAACTTCCAGCTTTGAGATAAACTTTCTATTCATTAAACTTTTTGCTCTTCTTAATTTTCTATTTGGGGCTTCTTTTTTTTTTTTTTTTTTTTTTTGTGGGGGGAGGGGGTGTTGCCTTACAGGGTTGGAAAAGGATATGCAGCCACCTATAAAAGCATTAGTATAAAGCGCTAATCTTGAATGCTCAAATTCATAATTAGACACTTTAGAGTAAAGATGGCTGTTAAAGTAAGTATTTTTTATGAATATTCTTTTGTTTAAGTACTTTAACATTATCGGTTTGCTATTGGTGATGTTGCTGTTAGGCTTGTTTTTAACATTTATTAACACCATTGTTTTACCTTGGGATCCACAAATGACACATAAAATTCACATCCTTTTTAAAATATTTATTTTTACCTTAGACTATAGGGATAAGTACATAAAACAGTGCAGTGGCAGAATGTTTTCTTGTCCTCTTTTGCCTGGTGATTTGAGCTGTTTTGGGATTGAAAAATAATAGGGACCATAACTGATGGAAAAAATATTGGCTGTAACTGTATGGGCAATAAATTATTACTGAAATAAAGAAATAAGTTAATGAATAGTTAACTATTAGAAAAATATTTTTTTAAAAACTTGGAGTGAGGGGGGGGAGAAGAGAGTTCAAAGTTTTTTTTTCTCACGTGGGAGAAATGGTGCTGTCGCTTTTTTAATCAACAAATACCTGAAAATGACATTTCTAAGATTGGTAGGAATGATTTTGGTTTACGAAATTTTTATTTAATCAACTAAAATTCTAAAGTTAGTTATATCAGTTGTATTTTAGTCAGCATATTTTCTTTTCTCTTTCAAACAAATGTAAAATCAACTCATTTGATAATGATAATAATAATAACAATAATAATAATAATAATAATAATAATGATAATAACATTACTGTCGATGACAACAACAATGACATCCGGAGACGTGGCTTTTAAATTACATATCGCATCAAGAGTAAATTTATGTGGACGATGGTAAATGCGAACAATGACTTTGTTTAATTATTTTTCAAAAAAAATACTTTTGATGACAAATAATTTGTACTAATTAATTTAAAAAATACTTTTGAGTAACAATTAGTGTTTGATCAAGTTTTTAGAAGTTATTTCTAAGTGTATTTTTTTCAATATGATTTTTAAAATTGTGTTTTTGAGAAGAAACTAAATTTTTTCTGCTTCTCAAAAATTATTTTTACTTCTACTCAAAAGTATTTTTTTTTTGTTCCTTCGATTTGGCCAAATATCTTAACTTTAAAAAAAAGAAAAAATTGACGAAAAAAGAGAATTTTTGCCAAACAAGCTAAAAAAGCAAGACTGATCAATGTTTTCAACAGAGAGTGCATTTTTGAACCCAAGGTGAAACGCAGATCAAATGTACTCATTTTAACTTATTTTCCTTTTTTGAATAATCAAAATGAATGTTTTCTATTTCTAAAATTTATTTGGAATAACTCAAAAGCAAGAGAAGGAAATTGAAAAGTTGAGAGGCTTCACCGACAGATATATCTTCCCATTATAAACTTATGGCATAAAAATAAGGCATATGCTATGGTCTCCTGGGCCACTTTTTATTTCTTCAGCTGTCGGTGCCAACTAAATTATTACATCTTTCACTGCTTCATTATTTCCTTTCCTTAGACACAAGTATTTCCCCCTTATCACAAAATAAAAGAGAAGAAAGATTAATAATATTATAAATATCTCTACATATGTATGCCACACAAATGATAAATCTTATATTTTTATTTTTTTTTGTTTTACACCCCTATTCGGAAACAAAAATCATAATTAGACTATTGTAAATTTTCTTTCAAATATATTTAAAAGAATTTATGATCGCTCCAAAACTAATATCCATCGACCAATGTGTTCCAAACTCATGGACCTGGCTGACCCTTAAACTAGCCCATTGAGAATAAAAGGTTAGGCTTTTTTTTACTTTTAACCCGTACCAAAAACTATATATATTTATTAGCCGAAAAAATATATAAAATTTGTATAATTTTTGTATATAACATATAGAAAATATATATATATATATATATATATATATATATATATATATATATATATGCAAAAATTATATATTTTTTGGCTATTATTTTAAGAGTAGCTATACAGTGTCATTTTCCCTAAAAGGTTCAGTCTTGAGTCTCTAGTATGTAAAAATTGCATGGGGCGCCCTATTTGGTCGCCCCCTTTTAACTTATACCCGTTTTATTTTTTCATTTGCATACGTACACATTTTTTTTGTTAAAAGCATTCTAAAAAGATGATTTTGTCCTTCAGGACTATTGACAAAACTCTAGATTGCAGGACAACACTTCAGCATGTTTTGGCATGAAATTTTAGCAAATGAACTAAATAACTTAACCATGTTTAATCTGAAATTATAGCAAATGAACTAAATAACTTAAGCATGATAAGTCTGAAATTTTAGCAAATGAACTAAATAACTTAAGCATGTTTAGCCTGAAGTTTTAGCAAATGAACTAAATAACTTCAGCATGCATTAGCAAAAACTCATTAGAAAATTACATATTGCAAGATAAAAACTTAAGCATGTTTAGTCTGAAATTTTAGCAAATGAACTAAATAAGTTCAGCATGTTTAGTCTGAAATTTTAGCAAATGAACTAAATAACTTCAGCATGTTTAGACTGAAGTTTTGGATAAAACTCATGACAAAACTGTTGACTGCAGGATAAATAACTTCAGCATGCATTAGCATGAAGTTTTATCTTCAATGTAAAACAACTTCAGCTGCTATTGTAATTGGTTGAAGTTTTACACCATCTCGCATGCTAATGAATAACCTCTGGTACTGTAAAACAACGTCATCTCCAAACGTTAGCATGTTGCTACGTTTATCAGGGCTTGTTTTACAGTATACTAATGCGAATAAGGTCATCTCTAAAGTAGCATGCTAATGCTAATATTATCAGGGGTGTAATTGTTATATTATTACGGATTTTTTGTCAACTGACTACTAAATCAATAATTTTTAAAAATAGGGTACATATTAAAAGGTGGCACAAATATAGGGTACGGCTGCAAATTCCCCTATAGTATTATTGATTATAGTCCAAATTAAACTGGCCCTGTACAATTCAACCTATGGGCTGGACTAACTCATCGATTAGTTCAGTAAAAACGCAGTACGGCATATCAAGCTCCGCTGTGCGCAGGGTTTAGCAACAAATGCAATAATTTAAAGCATTTTATCAATTGGAAATGCTTAAGTATATTTCGACGTGACTTTCTCGTTACTATGAGGGGCATATTTAGACATTTTTAATTATTTGGTGATATAGTTGAGCCAGAAAATAATAGTAGAAGCTTCTACAAGCTGTACGTTAACAAAGAACATATAACTAAATCCAATATATTAACGGTATTTTTTTACTCTTTTCCGTATATTTATTGAACAATGAGGTGAATAACATGATGTGTGTCAATGGAAAGAATTTGAGATATACGAGTTGTCTTTCCTATTTGGTCTATTATTATGGTTAATACATATTGAGTGTAAAATCTAATTGGTCTAAGTTTAAGGGTCATTATGATTTAAATAAAATGATTAAATAATTTCTCACTTGATGGAAAATAAAATATAAAGTGATTTTTCATAAGCTGGTCCTTTTTCTAAGAAAGAACGTTACTATTCATCGATTCCAATTTATGTGGCACATATTTCTTTTTAGTTTGTTCCAAAAAAGAGGACAAATTTTCATATATAAAAATAATATAACTTTAAACTTTTTATTTTATCATTAATGAGATAATTTATAACTATACAAATGTCTATGGTTTGTTTCCAACATAAATTATAAAAATCTATCTTTCTTTCTTAGACGCCACGTCTCATAAAAATATGTTTCCTCATATATTACATAAAATGAGATGAGGAAGTACTATGTTTCCTCATGTATAACTAAAGGAAAAAAGAAGAAAACAAGATGAAAAGACTATTGTTGTTCAACATAAAGAGAGGTCATCTTACATCTATGGATAAAGGTATACGCTTCTTATATATTTCGAAAATCATAGTGTTTTTAAAAGTCTTGTACATAAGATGTACTCCATCATTTATTTTTTCTCTCTACAATCCAAGAATCTTGGACATCCTCACAAAACTCCCTTTTTAGAAAGCTGCAACCATTGATGCCAAAACTCCAAACAAACAAAAGGAAACCTTCAATTTCCGAGCAGATGATCTTGCCGGTGGTGGCGCCTGAGCGTCAGCCGGTGGCGAATCAGCCGCGGGCGAACTAGCCGAAGAATCGGCATCCTTAGAAGGAGCAGGGGCCTCTGTTTCTTCAGAAACAGGGGACTCTGCTTCTTCTTCGGGGGACTCTGCTTCATCATCAGAAGGTGGTGAACTCTTAGGTGAAGATGTTGCATTATTAGCCTTAGGTGGTGGAGCTGAAACTGGTGCAAGTGTTCCATCTAATCCAGGTGTAACAATTGGCTGAGAAATTCCAAGAATTGATATGTTATAAGGCTGATTCATTACTGATTTTTCGAGCCTTGAATCGCGTTGAGCGCCTTTAGCAGCTGATCCAAATACAAAACTACCATCTTTAGATGTCACATTCAAGAAACCTTGGTCATATCCTGCTTTACCAGATTGTTGGTACATTGTTGTCAATTTTGCAGTTTTGTCCTTTAAGTTTTTGAGTTTCGGGATATCATAGTAATCTAATACAACATAGGTTGATAAAACACTCTTGAGAACATCATCTGATTTTGAGGTAAGGTCACCAATTGCACCATTTGGAACGGCCAAAATTGTAATTGTGACTCTTTTGTTAATTTCAGTGGCTAAGCCAGATTTACAAAGAAGGTCATTAAAAGTGCTATAATCAGAAAATTGGCTTAGAATTTTTGTGATATTAAAAGCTGAGGCTGAGGAAGCTAGTAGAAGGAAGTAACAGAGAAGGGCAACAATGGAACGATTCATTTTTGCCGGCAATGATCAAAGCCAAAGAAAGAAAGAAAAAAAGATACAAAATATATTTATTTTTTTGGTTTTTTTATACCAGCAAAAATGAGATTTTTTTGTTATGTTTCTTCCTAGATAAAAACAACCAACTCCGACTTATGAAAAGAGAAAAAATGGAGGGTTATATAGAGTGGAGTTAATGGAGGTGAAGAGTTCTTGAGCTTGTGAATTGGAGTGAATGTCTCTAACCCTTAAATTTGCATGCATGCATAAATCAGTCGTTTTCAAAGTCTTTCATAATTTGAGTTGACGGAATGAATTTACTTTCGTATTAATTAACCTCTATTTGTACGGCATAAAATCATGTACTATACATTATCCAATTAGAAAAATATTTGTACGGTGAAAAATAATATGAGTTGTTTAACGTATTCTTAACCATACCCAGTATGGTATTTTTGCAACGGTCTGTCTCACCATTTTATTATGGTATATTTGATCTCGCGTCACGAAATTTTGTAAGGTGTCCAAATTTATAGAATAATGGAAATAAATAACTTTAGTTATCATATTTCTAGACAAGAAATAGTCTTAGTCAATTAGTTTTGTTTAGTCTTAAGTTAGAAAAGGTCCTAAGTTCAATTTTACTTAATCATAATTTTTAATCCCTCTTAGAACAAAATCAAACACATAACCGGCACACTGGGAGACAATCCGTCATAAGTGGTATTATTTTATCCTACTTATCCATTCTCAAAGTATTAATGCATATATTTAGTAAAATTTTCTGACGTGACACCGCTTCGTCAAACATGCGTCAGCCCCGGAGTGTAGGGGCGGAGGGAGAGCGTTAGCTACGGATTCAGACGAATCCAATAGCTTTTACTTAAATCTATATTTGTATTAAAAAATTCATAAAATATGTTTAATATTAAATTGCGAAACGGTAATTATGACGAGTTGAGAACACGCATTTAGAATCCATAAACTTTAAATTCTAGTTTCTTCATCCTCTCACGTATGACATCTATCAAGGGATTGTGAGTTAATGAATGGGATGCTCTCCATCTTCATTATACCTTTCATATTACTCACGATATCTATTTAACGTGATTAATTTTAATATTCTATTTAGTTTACTTTCAACCTTATTTGGAAACAATTCTAGAACCTCTACTATTGATTTTCTTTGATGCAATAATTAAACATATACTAGTATTATTTATTGCAGTAGTATACTACGACCATTAAAAGACCACCAATAGCCTTACAGTTATCATCGTCAACTATCATTACCAACAATCACTATCGCATAATCATCATTGGGAAGAACTTCCAACACTAGCTACCTGCCACCTCTAGTCTCAATGGTGCAACCACAACCAACCACATCCACCACCAGTGGCGGATGTAGAGTTGTCACGACCCAATTTAGGATCATGACCAGCACTTAAGAGTAAGTGCCCACAAGTAAGCCCCATCGATATTTTACAGAAAATCGGGCACAGTTTTTCCTGTTTTTGGATTATTCCAAAAATTTTCATGTCTCAAATCAACAACCAAACATCCTAATATCAATTCAAACGACAATGACTTTATCAATTAACCAAAATAAATATCTACCATTAATAGTCCACCCACTAACAACTAGAAATACTACTTTATCTTCAACTTTGATAAGAATGAGTGATACTCAACATAAGTCTATAATAACAAAAGAATACTCGAGACTCTAAAAATAATGACTATGGAGCGACTCTAAGAGTTCAAAGAAAAGACCATAACAATAAATAAAATATCCGCCCACGCGAACAAGTGCGAGGCTCACCAAGAACTATCAACCTATGCGCTCTAATTAACGAAATTCTCGCACGCGTCAACTGTTGTCTCTGTAAAAAAATTAGCGGGGAATGAGTTGCTAGCTCAGTGAGTAATAACACTTAACCACAATCATTTTTATTGGGGACAAGTCAGAAAACATGCTAGTGTGTCAAACAGAAAATAACATAAAAATGCCATTTCAGAAACAATAAATAATTTTCAGTCTCGTCATGTTTTTCTTGTAGTATAATACAATTAACAATTCAGTAATAAGCTCGGTAACCACTGTATAGTATCAATATTCACATTTGGGAGGTTTCAATGAACGGATCATGTAATCGGTATAACTGTGAACTTTTTCGCAAGAAGTCAAATATAACGGTAGTCCCTACTCGAGGAAAATCAGTAACGGTATGCTAGTTTTATCTTCCCACTAGCCAAGGCTGTAACGGTAATCTGTAATTACAAGGTGCACCGGGTCTAACGAACCCGCCATTAGCTACGAGATCCTTCAATGTCTACTCTCATTTATACTTGTCTCTGTAATCCGTATATACTCGTAGAAAATATTTTAAAACAATATAGGGCATTTCGGTTCTTATCAAATCATATAATGTCATTTCGATAACAGTAAATTCAAGTAACGGTAAAACAGATCTAGTGACAACGGAAATATTTAAAACAACGGTAATCATCTCAAATAAATATTTCGGTATCATATCGAGTAAAAGACTTGTCCCACATGCAACTCAAAATAATCGGTAACATATTCATATTAAAAATTATATGTAAATCATGTAAGTTATGAAAACACAAATTGCGGTAAGATTACTACTCACAGTACTCGTGCCGAAATACCAAATGCTTCACCTCGAGCAATTCGTATAAATTTTTCCAATCAATCTATAATTACATAATATCGATCTCATATTAATTTCCATGTTTAGGCTAATTCATAGCTAATTTAGAATGCCCAAATCCTTAGAGTTTCATATTTAGCTCTTAATTCA
Organism: Nicotiana tabacum; assembly: GCF_000715075.1. NCBI lineage: Eukaryota > Viridiplantae > Streptophyta > Magnoliopsida > Solanales > Solanaceae > Nicotiana > Nicotiana tabacum. Next base: position 21,430,828 of record NC_134094.1, on the reverse strand, counting down.
CCGAATTATAATAACTCAACAAATCCCTCCTATTCTACTTGAAATATCAAGACCCATTTTAGTATCCCAACTCACTGCTATAGTTAACTTAAACCAATTCAAAATCTATTAAATACAACTCATCCATATAATATACCCAGTCAATTCACTGAAAAGTCTCATGAATTTCTCAAAATTTCCTTAACTTTATCTTTTAAACTCTTAGTTCAATCCCAACCTCATATCTATTCAGTCCCATAAGGAATCATGTAAATAAAATAATAGTGTTTTCTAAAGAAGGAAGAATACATGTAAATACCTTATCACTGAGACGCAAGAATATGAAAAAAATTCAGTTGGGTGTGAGTTTTTTCGGTACCAAGACTGCACCAACTTCTTCCTCCTGCTTTTCTCTTTTCTTTCGTCCTTTCTTTGCTCGTATTTTTTTTTGTTTTATTAGTTAGTTTTGTTTTTCCTTTAAACTTAAATTATTTACTAAATACCCCATTTGTCCTCATTTAAAATATTGGGGGTATTACATCCTCCCCACCTTATGAAATTCGGTCCCCGAATTTAACTCAAGTATGTACCTATAGACTGAAACAAATGGGGGTACTTGACTTGCATAACATCTTCTATTTCCCAAGTAGCTTCTTCAACTATATGATTTCTCCATAAAACTTTTACGAACTCAATTTCTTTTGACCGTAGCTTTCTTACTTTCCTATCAACAATAGCCGTCGGTTCCTCCTCATAAGACAACTTCTCATCAAGCGGTATAGCAGGTGCTTCAAGCACTTGAGATGAGTCTGATATACATTTTCGTTAGCATTGAGATATGAAACACTGGATGAATAAAGGACAACTCAGGAGGGAGTGCCAAACGATAAGCCACAGCTCCCACTCGGTCTAGTATCTCATACGGTCCTATAAACCTGGGGCTCAACTTTCCTCTTTTCCCAAACCGCATCACACCTTTCATAGAGGAGACTCGTAGGAACACTTTGTCCCCAATTGTGAACACTAAATCTCTTTTTCTCTTATCAGCATAAGACTTTTGTCTACTTTGAGCTGTAAGCAATCTCTGTCTGATCAACGGGACCTTGTTCATAGCTTCTTGTACTAGGTCGGATCCCAATAAGTTAGTCTCACCAGTTTCAAACCATCCGATAGGACAACGACATCTTCTACTATACAATGCTTCGTACGGTGCCATTTGAATACTGGACTGGAAGTTATTATTGTAAGCAAATTCAGCTAAAGGTAGATAAGCGTCCCAACTACCTCCAAACTTAAGAATGCAAGCTCTCAACATATCTTTCAAGATCTGTATAGTACGTTCAGACCGCCTGTCTATCTGTGGATGAAATGCAGTACTAAGATCTACTCGTGTACCCAATGCTTCTTGAAAAGATTTCCAAAAGTGTGAGGTAAATTGTGATCCTCTATCAGAGATAATGGATATTGGAACTCCGTGAAGTCGGACAATTTTGTTCATAAATATCTGTGCATATCTTACTCCACTATATGTAGTCTTCACTGGCAAAAAGTGTGCTGATTTTGTCAATTGATCTATAATCACCCATACTGAGTCATAACCTCTAAGGGTTCGTGGTAGACCGGTGACAAAAAATTCTTTTCCATTTCTACTCTGGAATCTCAATTTGTTATAACAGTCCTACGGGTCGCTGATGCTCAGCCTTGACCCGCTGACAAGTCAAACAACTAGAAACAAAGTTAGTAACATCTTTCTTCATACCTTCCCACCAATAGAATTACTTTAGGTCATGATACATTTTTGTGGATCCAGGATGTATAATGTATCTGGAGTTATGGGCTTCTTTAAGAATAGTATGCCTCAACCCATCTAAGTCTGTGACACATAGCCTGTCACCCATTCAAAGAACACTATCACTTTCAACAATCATATCCTTGCTTTTACAAGCTAAGGCCTCATCTCTGTATTTGCAAAATTGCTCATCCTTATATTGGGTGTCCTTAATGCGCTCAACTAATGAAGACTTAGCATGAGCACAAGCCAATAATGCCTCTGAATCTCTGACACTAAATCTGATACCCGTACCTTCTAGTCTCTGAATATCCTTGGCCAAAAATCTCTTTGTAGGAGCTATATGTGCCAAACTCCCCATAGATTTTCTACTCAATGCATCAGCCACCACATTGGCTTTACCAGGATGATATAAAACAGAACAGTCATAGTCCTTCAGTAGTTCCATCCACCGACGCTGCCAAAGATTTAGATCTCTCTGCTGAAAGATATACTTCAGACTTTTATGGTCAGTATAAATCTCACAAGTTTCGCCGTATAGGTAATGCCTCCATAGTTTTAGAGCAAATACCACTGCAGCCATCTCCAAATCATGTGTAGGATAGTTTTGCTCATTCTTTTTCAATTGTCTCGAAGCATAAGCGATAACACGATCATTTTGCATGAGAACACATCTTAATCCCACCCTCGAGGCATCACAGAATACTGTAAATCCTCCAGAACCTGATGGTAAAGCTAATATTGGTGAAGTTGTCAGACACATTTTGAGTTTCTGAAAGCTCTGCTCACATTCTTTCGTCCACTAAAACTTTGCATTTTTTTGTGTTAGCTTAGTCAGTGGCGCTGCTATTCTGGATAAATCCTGTGAAAAACGCATGTAATAGCCCGCTAAGCCTAAAAAGTTGCGAATCTCTGTAGGAGAAGTAGGCTTGGGCCATTTCTGCATAGCTTCTGTCTTCTTAGGATCTACCATAATTCCATTTTTGGATACAACATGCCCCAGAAATGCTACAGAGTCTAGCCAAAATTCACACTTAGAGAACTTAGCATAAAGCTAATGTTCTCACAATATCTGCAACACAGTCCTCAAATGATTCTCGTATTCACCTTGGCTACGAGAATATATCAGGATATCATCAATAAATACTATTACAAATCTATCCAGAAACGGCTTGAACACCCTATTCATTAAATCCATGAATGCAGTTGGAGCATTAGTCAGTCCGAAAGGCATCACAAGAAACTCATAGTGCTGGTATCGAGTTCTGAAAGCAGTCTTAAAAATATATTCATCTTTGTTTCTAAGTTGAGGATAACCAGAACGGAGGTCAATCTTTGAAAAGTGGGCAGCTCCTTGTAACTGATCAAACATGTCATCTATACGAGGAAAAGGATATTTATTGCGTATTGTTATCTTGTTCAACTGCTTGTAGTCAATGCACATTCTCAGGGATCCGTCTTTCTTCTTTACGAACAGTACCGGTGCACCCCATGGAGATATGCTCGGTCTGATAAAACCCTTATCTAACAAATCCTGCAGTTGTTGTTTTAGCTCTTTTAACTCTGCTGGTGCCATCCGATATGGTGGTATTGATATGGGCTATGTGTCAGGTGGCAAATCAATACCAAAATCTATTTCTGGTACTGGAGGCAATCCTGTAAATCCTCAGGAAATACATTAGAAAATTCTCTCACTACTGGTACATTTTCTATACTATTTGTTTCCTTTCTTGTGTCATTTACAATAGCTAAGAAACCCAATCAACCTTTCTTCAGAAGTCGTTGAGCTTTCATAAAAGATACAACTTTGCAAATCTCTGGAACCTGACCCCCTTTTAGAACAAAACTGGGTTCGTTTGGTATCTCAAACTTGACTATCTTTGCATGACAATCGACAATAGCATAGCAAGAATATAACCAATCCATTCCCATCAGCATGTCAAAGTCAATCATATCAAGTACAATAAGGTCATCTGGAGTATCTCTACCCTCAACCCGAATCTAGCAAGCACGATACACGTATTCAGCTAATAGAGACTCTCCAACGGGAGTAGCAACTAGAAAAGGATCATTCAATAGCTCAGGCTGTCTACTAAACCTCAAAGCAAAGTACGAGGACACATAAGAGTGAGTAGATCCCGAATCAATCAACGCAAGTGCATCAAATGAACAGACAGAGAGAATACATGTAACCACAGCATTCGAGGCATGAGCATCATGTCTAGTAAATGAAAAAACTCTCGCCTAACCTCTACCAGCATTCCCTTGTCCTTGATTCACAGTAGCACGGTCTCCAGCACCTCGACCTCTATTTCCTGTACTTGTAGCACATGAAGTATTACGAGTAGTCTGAGTAGGTGCAACTGACTGAATAGAAGCCTAGTTGAAATTTCTCGGAGGCTGAGGGCAACCCCTCAAGTGTTGTCCCAACTGGCCACACCGAAAGCACTCTCCCATTAGAACACGACATTGGCCCAAATGTGATCTACCACAGGTCTGGCAGACTGAAGTAGTGGAATATATCTGCTCAGAATTACGATGTCCAGATGATGATGGTCCCCTAGTACCATGTTTGTAATGTGGTCTGTATGTGGACTGTGAAGACAAGTGTGTCCCTGACTGAGATCCATGTTGTTGTTGTCCCTGATTTCCTGCTCTTCGATTTTCACTAAAACTGCTACTAAAAGACCCTCCTGTCTTCGCCTTCTTACGTAAATCACTAGCCGTATGCTCCTCACGTCCCTTGGTTTCAATCTTTCTAGCAAGGTCTACTGCATAAGAGTAGGATAAAGTCTTCATCTATGGGGCTATTGCAGTGTATAGATGACCAATTAATCCATCAACAAACCTCTGAACTCTAGCTTCTTCGGTAGGCACTAAGTAAGGGGCATATCTAGAAAGCTTACAAAACTTGGTGTTATATGTTAACACATCCATATCTGGAGTCTGAACCAATCTCTCAAAGTCTCTAGCATATTTTTGCATCAGGATTTTTCGGAAGAAAATGATTCATGAACAATTTAGTGAATTCGTCCCATGTCAGTGGTGTTGCTCCTACTGTCCTTCCTAGCAATACAGCTTTATACCATATGTTAGTCATATCCTCTAGTTTGTATGCTAAGAGCTCCACGGCTCTCTAACTAGAACATCCAAGAGCACGTAATGCCTTGTCTGTCCCATCCAAGAAACTTTGAGGATCTGTCGAATTATCAGAACCTGTGAATTTTGGTGATTTCAATTTCAGGAACTCTTGTAGGGATACTTCCTTATTCCCGAAATTCTGAGTCTGTACAAGTGCTTGTGTCTGTAAAGTATCCTGAGGAGCTGAACTTCCACCCTGAGTAGGAACCAATGCCTCTAACACATTCAATAACTTTTCCATTGCGTATGCAAGTAAGGCAACAATAGGTACAACAGTTGGAACTAGTGGTGGAGCATCCTGAACTCCCTGCCCTTGCATTTGATCTAGCATAGCAGCTTGGGGTTGACCCATGTTCCCAACTTCAGGTTGAGGAGAAGCCTGTCTTCTAGTTTAATGAACCCCAACTTGACCGCCACCCCGGGTAGTACCACGTCTAGCAGATGAAGGTGTGCGTGTCCTAGACATCTGCGAATGAAATACTCCAAAGTCAATCTCAAGTTATCTCAATGCATGATCAAAGAATGAATGAAGGAAAAATATTCCTAGATGTTTAGTAGGCTCAAGATCATAAGTATGGGCGCCTACATACCTATGAACAAGACTCTACTAAACATTGTTGCATGACTCGGGACTTAAAGCCTAAGCTCTGATACCAACTTTGTCACGGCCCAATTTAGGATCATGACCGACACTTAGGAGCAAGTGCCCCCAAGTAAGCCTCATCGGTATTTTACAGAAAATCGGACAGAGTTTTCCCTATTTTTGGACTATCCCAAAAATATTTCTGTCTCAAATCAACAACCAAACATCCTAATATCAATTCAAACGACAATGACTTTATCAATTAACCAAAATAAATATCTACCATTAATAGTCCATCCACTAACAACTAGAAATATTACTTTATCTCCGGCTTTGATAAGAATGAGCGATACTCAACATAAGTCTATAATAACAAAAGAATACTCGAGACTCTAAAAATAATGACTATAGAGCGACTCTAAGAGTTCAAAAAAAAAGACCATAACAATAAATAAACCATGCGAACAAGTGCGAGGCTCACCAAGAACTATCAACCTATGCGCTCTAATTAACAAAATTCTCGCACGCGTCAACTGTTGTCTCTGTAAAAAAAATTAGCGGGGAATGAGTTGCTAGCTCAGTGAGTAATAACACTTAGCCACAACCGTTTTTATTGGGGACAAGTCAGAAAACATGCTAGTATGTCAAACAGAAAATAACATAAAAATGCCATTTCAGAAACAATAAATAATTTTTAGTCTCGTCATGTTTTTCTTGTAGTATAATACAATTAACAATTCAGTAATAAGCTCGGTAACCACTGTATAATATCTATATTCACATTTGGGAGGTTTCAATTAACAGATCATATAATCGGTATAACTGTGGACTTCTTCGCAAGAAGTCAAATATAACGGTAGTCCCTACTCGAGGAAAATCGGTAACGGTATGCTAGTTTTATCTTTCCACTAGCCAAGACTGTAACGGTAATATGTAATTACAAGGTGCACCAGGTCTAACGAACCCGCCGTTAGCTACGAGATCCTTCAATGTCTACTCTCATTTATACTTGTCTCTGTAATCCGTATATACTCGTAGAAAATATTTTAAAACAATATAGGGCATTTCGGTTCTTATCAAATCATATAATCTTATTTCAATAACAGTAAATTCAAGTAATGGTAAAACAGATCTAGTGACAACGGAAATATTTAAAACAATGGTAATCATCTTAAATAACTATTTCGGTATCATATCGAGTAAAAGACTTGTCCCGCATGCAACTCAAAATAATCGGTAACATATTCATATTAAAAATCATGTATAAATCATGCAAGTTATGAAAACACAAATTGTGGTAAGATTACTACTCAAAGTACTCATGCCGAAATACCAAATGCTTCACCTCGAGCAATTCGTATAAATTCCTCCAAACAATCTATAATTACATAATATCGATCTCATGTTAATTTCCATGTTTAGGCTAATTCATAGCTAATTTAGAATGCCCAAATCCTTAGAGTTTCATATTTAGCTCTTAATTCACCGAATTATAATAACTCAACAAATCCCTCCTATTATACTTGAAATATCAAGACCCATTTCAGTATCCCAACTCACTGCTATAGTTAACTTAAACCAATTCAAAATCTATTAAATACAACTCATCCATATAATATACCGAGTTAATTCACTGGAAAAGTTTCATGAATTTCTCAAAATTTCTTTAGCTTTATCTTTTAAACTCTTAGTTCAATCCCAACCTCATATCTATTCAGTCCCATAAGGAATCATGTAAATAAAATAATAGTGTTTTCTAAAGAAGGAAGAATACATGTAATTACCTTATCACGGAAGCAAGAATATGAAAAAAATCATGTTGGGTGTGAGGTTTTTCGGTACCAAGACTGCACCAACTTCTCCCTCCTTTTCTCTTTTCTTTCATCCTTTCTTTGCTCGTATTTTTTTTTGTTTTATTAGTTAGTTTTTTTTTCCTTTAAACTTAAATTATTTACTAAATACCCCATTTGTCCTCATTTAAAATATTGGAGGTATTACAAGAGTATAGTTATATATTGGGTTGAGAACCCCGTAACTTTTGTGTAGATCTTGTATCATAGGTGGACCTAGCGTATTACCGACAGGTTCAATTAAACCCATAACTTTTGACGCGGAGTAAAAATTTATTAAAATTACAAAAATAGTAGATATGAACCCATAACTTTAGAAATATAATAGGTTAAATACTAAAAACTTTAAAAGTTGAACCTATATGGTTTAAATACTGGACCCGCCTCTGCCTTGTATTTCTATTAAAAAATTCATTAAATATCTATAAATATCTAACTATGAACCCGGTTATTATTGTATATAATTTGAGATTACGACATGAATTCATAAACTTTAAATCTCGGATCCGCCTCTGTTCACCACCTCCACGACAACACCAACCACCTAACCATTGACCTCCACCGGAGAATCACCACCATCAACGACATCCATAGCCAGCTACCACTGCACGAGCACCACCACCTCTTTTGCACGACCACCATTTGCTTGCCTCCTCTACCAATCACAACTACATCACTAGCAATTTCCTGCATACCATCACCATAGCCAGCCACCACCACTGCTAACTTTTAGCGTGTACTTCTTCAAATAAACAATTTTTATAACATATATCATGTAAATTAAGATTTTTTTCTACTATTTTCTGAATGTTGTGTTTATTATTATTATTTTGAATTTTATATTTATTACTCCATCCATTTCAATTTATGTGAACCTATTTTTCTTTTTAGTCCGTACCAAAAATAATTATCATTTTTCATATTTAGAAACAATTTATCTTTATGCAATAATTCATAGCCCCACAAAATATATGTGCCTTATTTTACACCACATATTCAAAAGTCTTATCTTTTTCTTAAATTTTATGTCGAGTCAAATAAGTTCACATAAATTAAAATTGAGGGAGTATTAAATATAAATTATAAACGTTCAAAAGAAAAAAAAGTCCGTAATCATTCAAGCTTTAGATTTTAAAATAATGTCGTAATCATTAAATCTGTGATCAAGAAAAAAACTAATGATAAATCCTCAGGACAAGTTTACTTCATTCCAATCTTTATGGTAATGAGACATAAACATTCTTATCCAAATTTTGACCGATATTGCCTCTAAACAAGAATTTTTTTTGTAACTGTGCTATTTATGCGTCCATGCATTTGCATGGGAGAGAAAAGTTCACTCCCATCCACAAGCTCAACAACCCTTCATCTCCATAACTCCAACTATATATAATCCTCCATTTCTTCAAACAAACAAGTCGGAGCTGGTTTATTTTTTCTCTAAAGGAAGAAACATAAGAAGAAGAAAAAAGTAAATATTAAAACACATTTTTGCTGGTAAAAAACTCAAAAAAAATAACCAGCAAAAATGAGTCGTTCAATTGCTCCACTGCTTTGTACCTTCCTCCTCTTGGCCGCCACCTCGGCCTCGGCCTTTAATATCACAAAAATTCTAAGCCAATATTCAGATTACAGCACCTTCAATGAACTTCTTTCTAAATCTGGCTTAGCCACTGAAATTAACAAAAGGGCCACAATTACAGTCTTAGCCGTTCCAAATGGTGCAATTGGTGATCTTACCTCAAAATCAGATGATGTTCTCAAGAGAGATTTATCAACCCATGTCGTATTAGATTACTATGATCCAATGAAACTCAGAAATATGAAGGAAAAAACAGCAAAATTGACAAATATGTACCAACAATCAGGTAAAGCAGCATATGACCAAGGTTTCTTGAATGTGACAGCTAAAGATGGTAGTTTTGTATTTGGATCAGCTGTTAAAGGCGCTCAACGCGATTCAAGGCTAGAAAAATCAGTAATGAATCAGCCTTATAACATATCAATTCTTGGAATTTCTCAGCCAATTTTTACACCTGGATTAGATGGAACACTTGCACCAGTTTCAGCTCCACCACCTAAGGCTAATGCACCATCTTCACCTAAGAGTTCACCACCACCTTCTGATGATGAAGCAGAGTCCCCTGCTGAAGAAGAAGAAGAAGCAGAGTCCCCTGTTGAAGAAACAGAGGCTCCTTCTCCTTCTGAGGATGCCGATTCTCCGGCCAGTTCACCTTCTCCGGCCGATGATTCGCCTCCGGCCGATGCTCAGTCGCCACCACCGGCAGGATCATCTGCTGGAAAATTGAAGGTTTCCTTTGGTTTGTTTGTTGTTTTGGCCTCAATGGTTGCAGCTTATTAAAAAAGGTGATTTTCTTTTTCATTGCCCTGTTTTAATAAAAAGAAAATAACAGGGATACTTATAAGTTGTATATGAAAGGGGAAAATTCCAAAGGATGTGTACTTCATGGGAAAATATTTTAAATGACTAAATATATTCATTGATTGTAATTATAGCAATCACGTGTCTTGGTAACATTTTACCTTAAGCTACTCGGTAGGAATACAAATTAGTTGGGCTAATGAGTTTCGCGAAAAAAATATTACATTTTGTGGTACATGATTAATTTTGAGATGTTTTGAGGAAGAAGAAAGATGAAGTTTAGGATGATCTCACTCTTTTATGTGTAGTTTTTGCCAATATAATTCTTGATCTTATGTTAATTTGGATATGATGAAACTTTTCCACTAACCCTATAATTATGATTAAATTTAAATGTTAGATGAACTCTATATGCTGATAAAAAAAAGGCAGCCCGGTGTACAATAGCAGGGTCTGAGAAAAGGCCGCACTCCAAGAGATGTGATGTAGACAGCCTACCATAATGAAGCATTAGTGGCTGTTTTTACGGCTCGAACTCGTGACCTATAGGTCACACGTACGGAGACAACTTCACAGTTGCTCCAAAGCTCTCCTTTGAACTGTATAGGTTTATATTGGTCCCAAAAAAGACATAGAAAATACAGTTAACCCATGAATAAACAACTATCATACTGTAAAAATTAAATAGGTTCGATCTATAGCTATTAGAACATCCTGAACTGATTTATTAAATCCATCTTGTTCTAGTTATTCAAGGTAATCTAGTTTATAGAAGTAACTAAGGAATAAACTTCAAGATTCAATTGCTTAAAGTGTTGCTTTTCTTTTTCCCTCGTCAGTTGCTCCATTGTTCAGTCAACCTCTTGAATGATGCTTGCATCCTCTCCAGATTTGGCTGCAAAAAATGCATTACTTTATGTAAGTATAAAATCTCTGCTACGAAGCCTAAGTTCTCAAAATGTTCACTATACAATTCTATAAAGTGTTACGTACAAAGAGGAGCCTTGGAGTAACGGTAAAGTGTATCCGTGTGACCTATAGGTCACTGGTTTGAACCATGAAAGCAACCACTAATGCTTGCATTAGGGAAGACTGTCTACATCACACCCCTAGGGTGCGCCCTTCTTCAGACCCTACGTTTGTGCACCGCACTACTTTTTTTTTTATTTTATATAAATATATAGTGTTATATAATTTTCAAACTCTAGTAAAGCATGTAAAATCTTTCTAAAATAAACTATATGTAAGAACTATGAACAATAACAAGAGATGATACATCAACTATAATCTCCTAGAATTCAAAATGCTTTCTTCCATTTATAATTTTCTTTATCCAAAATGTAGAGCAAACGGAGTCATACTGTACGTGTATATAAGATAAAAGGCCAGTCCGGTGCACTAAATTCTCGTTATGCGCGGGGTCCAGGAAAGGATCGGACCACAAGGGTCTATTGCATGCAATCTTACCCTGCATTTTTGCAAGACGCTATTTTCACGACTCGAATCCGTGACCTCCTAATCGCATGACAACAACTTTACCAGTTACGCCAAGACTCCCGTTCTATGTGTATATAAGATGATTTTAAAAATTAAAAAACGATATATGAGAAAACTTACCATGAAATTTCCATGTTGGTTTCTTTTCATTAGCAACAACCTCAAACATTATACGATCTCCCTCCTTTAAGCAATGTATATCACGGATTTCATTCCATCCACCGCTAATATACACGTTAGTACTATACGAACGTACTACTAAATTCCACGACCTTTGCCTTTCATCTCTAATAATCAAATCACATTTCTTGTTGATGAGACCATTTGCCCATGCAAATTGCTTAGGGATATTCTGAAATTTCAATTGCAAATATAATGAACAGTGTGCATATTTCATATTCAGAAAAATGGTGTTGTTAAAAAGATATTTGTAGTGTAAGTTTTTTAGACTTACCAAGATATCGTTTTGGAGGCAATAGGGTCTAACAGTGCATACAAAACGAGATTGACTAAAAAGCTTGTGAGTGTCAATTCCTGCACAGGGAAATGCCTTGTTTGATGAGTTATGCTTGGATTTGGTTTGTCAAGAAGTAGTATAGTGTCAAGAAATTTAACATATGAAACAAAAAAATTGTAAATATGAATAGCATCTAAATATTAAAACTCCTTCTACGTCAAGGCTACCCTTCAGAGATATTTGTGTGGTTAAATATCTCGTTAAGGATAAAATAGAAAATCTAATTAAATTATTAATAAATATAAATATGTGTCATTCTTTTGGACCGACTAAAAAAAGGGAGGAGTAACTTAAACGAACAATAATGGACTATGTTTTGAATAAATAACTTCCATAAATAACAAATTTGAAGAGTAGATTGATACCAAATGTGCCCTAATTAAATTAAAGAAGTTCACCTTTGAATTCAAATTTCTTGGAAGTCTCTTCAACATTATGGACCTTTTGTTCTTCTTCATATTCCCTCTCACATTGATTTGAATGAAATATGGAAACTTCAAACTCCATATTTCCTTCATGTCCGAACACCAACATATCTCCCAATTGCAAATCATGGTCCTCTGCAAATTTTTCCCAGCCTTCTTCTAGATGTCGGCCGTTCACCTTCACCAGCCACTTCTTACTACCCCTTATCAGTATTGCATGTTCAATATGGTCGTGATCCTTCAGATACTTCAAGAAACCTAAAGGAATTTTCTGCAGTAAAAAGTCACATACAATAAGAGGAGTCTGGTCCCGAAATTGTTACGATGATGATATGAGTTGAGCTTATAGAAAGAAATAAGGATTCATATAGCCGACTCCAACTTATTTGGGACTAATCAACGAAGTTGTTGTGTTTTAGAGTTATCCGGGTTGAAGTAAGGATTCTATACAAAATATTCATATGCACTATGGTTTTGACATTTGGTATATTTCTTTAATGGGATAGAAACATTTCTTAGACAAAGGAAAGATGAAATAATTGAAATTATTACTTACAATTCCGTGCTTGAAACCTGGCAAGATGGGTTTTAAAAAGTGAGGTTTATTTGGAGATACTTTCATGATGGCCAAGAAAATGTAGTAATTGTGTGGCAACAAATCAATATAGAACTCAATATTGACTCATAAATACTGATCAAAGAACATTTACTTGTTGTATAGTATTATTTTTGTACAGGTTTGTTTAATAAAGAAGAATTTGGTGAAGATCCAGACACATATGGAAAGAGAATACCGTGTGATAAAATTATGAAGATTTGATATGTTATTTATGAGAGAATTTTTATGGAATAGGGGAAGATATGGAAGAAAATCTTGCCAAGGTCAAGGAATAGGCATAGCTAGTATATCACCTAAAATTGTGGGAAGAAGACCAGTAATTAACCTATTATACATGGTAACATGGAAGATTGATAGTATAATTGTAGTGGATTTCCATGTATCAGAATATATACTAGATCCAAAAATACATTCACATACTTTTTCTTGCCCGTCGCCTGCTGCCTCATTATCTAATTTTAGTCATGTACTATACGAATTTTCTTAATTTTTATCTTTTGTAATACTTTGTAAATCATCTTTTGTAATACGCTAAAATTGGAGCTCCATAGAGATTAAAGGCAACAAATAAGACATTTATAGTGGTGGATGTAATATTAGACCAAAAGTTATACAAAGCGTAAAATTGATCAGTTTTAAATAGTAAATGGGCAAATTTGACCCTTTTCCCCAAAAAAAAAACACCAATAGATTTGCTGCACGAACAAAGCAATTTCTAACACTGGTCAACCAAAGATAAATGTCGAAACAAAAATAAAGGAGTGGTTAAAGGCCATAATTGAGGCATTTGAAGGATCACGTCTCTATTTCTCACTGTTGGGAGAAAGAGTTTTGTAATGAACATCCTATGGAAAAGCCAAAACATAACTCAGCTCAATGAGCTATAAATATAACTTAGGCAGGAAATATGGAACAAATCATTAAACAAATGGATAAGTTCCCAAATCTTTCAAAGGAATTCATGGAAGTTTATAACAGTGGATCAAATCATAATATGAACACAGCTCATTCAGAAAGTGTTCCTTTTTTTTCCAATAACTGTGATATCCGAGTCAGCTTGCCTCCCACAAATACACCTTACAAATAATTCTGCCTACCATGGCTTTAGACAAATAGAAAGAACTTATCTAGCATTTTTTTTGTCTCGGATGGAATTCGAACCCTGATCTCCGAAGTATGCACCCATTTTGTTAACCACTAGATCGATCCTTTGGTGCAACAATTCTTGGATGTTAGCAATCCACGAGAAATTTTCAAGCTGATCAGAATACATGAACATATCACACCCTTGTTGTTCCAATGGCCAAGAAATAGCACCCAAAACATCATACATGATACAACCTCTTTTCCCGCTACACCTGAAACACCGTACTCTGGGTTAGAAACCTGAGATGAGTCATTAGTTACTTCCTTACATGGAGTTTTCTGGAACAAAACATGACATGCTTTGTTGAGGTTGTGAACCGTATATTGAATCAACCGAGAAAGAGAGATATTCCGTTCGATTGCTTCAGTGTTCCATTTCTTTTCTGTCACCAACAAACTTCATTGTTCAGTCAACCCCTTGATTGATTCTTGCATTCTCTCCAGAAATTTTGCCTCCAAAAATACATTAGTTTATGTAAGTTAGTAATGTAAAACCTGCTAGGAAGCAGAAGTGTTTAAATGTTGATTACATTCTATGACATTCTTTATAGGGTTAAATAATCGTCAAACTCTTATAAAGCATTTATATACTTTTTTAATTAAAAATTTTCTAAAACTAAGTACAGTTTTGAGAGACAATACATAAACCATAAAACTCTTGAAACTTTTTAGGCTTCCAAGTTATTTTGAAAGAAAAGGCGGAGATGAGAACTATGTAACAAAAATATCGTCTAATGAATTAGTTTTGAACTTGAAGCAAAAAATGATTCTCTAGAAAAAGTTGAGGAAGAACTGTTAGAAGGCTACCTAAGTAAAATGTAGAAAATATTTTTTGTGAGAAATATTACACTTCTCAAATCATTGATTGATTAAAATTTTGAAAAGGTGTAGTTGTGGGAAGTAGGAGGGAGGTTGGTGTTAGGTGATAAAAATGAGTATCAAAGAGCAGAAATAATTTTTGTATACTGATAGAAACTAGTGATAAGAATAAGAATTGAAAATGCTACAAATGAAAATGAATTATGCTCTCCTAGAACGCTAAGTGCTTTCTTCCATTTAAGTAAAAATTGCTTTATGCAAGATCTTACCAAATATAGTCATAGTGTATCGTATATAAGATGATCAAAAAATAAAAGACACTTACCATGAAATTTCCATACTGGTTTTGTTCCATCAGTAACCACCTCAAACATTATTTGATCTCCCTCCTTTAAGCAATGTGTATCACGAAGTTTACTCCATCCACCTCTAATGCACACGCTAGTACCAAAAGGACGTAACATTAAATTCCACGACCTTTGCCATTCATCTCTTATAATCAAATCATATTTCTTGTTGATGAGCCCGTTTGTGAGTGCAAATTGTGTAGGAAGGATCTGAAATGGTATACCACCATTTGCGCATATAAGTAAAAACTTCATATTTTTCACCAAGATTGACGCCAAAACAAAGAAGAAAGAAGAAAATGGTAATGCAGAATCACTTTAGCCTGAACATTCTTGAAGGGTTTGTGTGAAATGGGTTTTTAGACTTACCAAGTAACTATACGTAAGGCAATAGGGTCGAATGGTGCATACAAAATGACCAAAAGGCTTGTGAATAGCAGCTTCTACATGGGGAAATGCCTTGCTTGATGACTTGACGCTGGGGTTTGGTTCGTCTGTTACAAGGTAATTGTATACACAATTTCAAGTCAAGATATTAAGTATGACAGAGAGATTATAGTTAAAGTATGAACAGTGTATAAACATCGACCACAAAATGAATAGGGCTCGTTCTCCAAAGTAAACCTTTCTTGAAATTTCTTTTGGCTTCCAAATAATAAGGAAACAAGAATGATGTTACAGAAATAAAGTTTAATGATTTATATTTTAATATGACTAGATTCTAGAAACGCAAAAAAGAATAAGTATACTAGTATTTACTGGGTTATGCTATCCATGCATACATTAACACGGTATATTCAAAGTCACCACCCTCCCTCAACTTGGGTAAGAAATTCAAGGCTAAGCAAATTATAGAAAGGATGATATACTTCGGTAGAATCTGGTAGGAGTCGTAAAAGTGATCTTATGTGTTAAAATGACTATTGAATCCATTGTTCCTTAAGCAACATGTTTGTAGAATCACAAAAAGACTGTCTAGAAAGGTAGAGGAAGAACTGATAGAAGACCATCTTAATTTACTCGAACAGAAACATTCAACAAAAAGGGCCTTCTCAGTACTATTTCCCGCATAGTTGTTTCTCTTTGCAAGAAAAAGAATTTGTATAGATATTATTCTTCAAATATCATTTTAAAGTATACGAATTTTCTTCAAACTTTTTAAAATTACAACATATGAAAATTTATCCTCATGGAACCTGGGACAGGGCCTTTGGAGCACTCAATATATAAACTTAATTAAACAAATGGAACTAAAATGTTATATAACACTTTAAATAAAGGAACCCTAGAAAACAAAGAACTATGTTATATAACACTTTAAATACACTATTTAGTTACGATATGGAGTGTATATATTAGGCTCTTTTTGGTATAACTAAAATGCTCGCTACAAAATATATTCCACATATAGGAAATGTTTTACAAAGATCAATTCATAAATCATCTCGAAAACTGTTTGGTGGGTAAATTTTAGAACATGTAGTTGTTTATGAATAACATTTATTACAGTTTGAATAGCCAAACACAAAAATAAATTTCATGGTGAATTTAACAAAGTATAAAGACCGGTGAGGTCGCCTTTAGAGCACTCAATATATAAACTTGAGTGAATAAATAGTGCAACTGCCCCTTTAGGATGAATTATAACCGATGAAAGACCAAGCACACTTCTTATAACAAGAAAAAGCAACTAAAAAGACCTCTATAAAAGAGAGACAATGATATATGACACGAATCACGATAATACACTATTTAATTACGAAATGGAATGTATAAATTGGGCCCTTTTTTGGTGTAGCTAAATTGTTTGCTACAAAATATATTCCACATATAGGAAATGTTTTACAAAGATCGTTTTATAGTAACAACCTCAAACATTATATGATCTCCCACCTTTAAGTTATTTGCAACACGGAACTAACCCCTTCTACCTCCAATATAGACTTGAAACCCGTATATAGGTAACCTAAATTTACATGACCTTTTGTCTTTCTCTCTAATAATCACACCACAATTCTTGTTGGTGAGACCATTTGCCAGCGCAAATTGTGTAGGAAGGTACTGAAATGGTTTAATAACCATTTGCACATATCATCAAAATGAGATTGACCTTGCTTGACAACATGAGGCTGGGGTTTTGTTTGTCGATTAAATTGTAAATTGTAGACAAACCCATGTCAAGAATATTAAATATGACAAAAATGGTTACAATTAAAGCATGCATAGCCTCTAAACATCCACCCCATCTTTTGGCTAATTTTTCATTTTAATAAACTGAAACTTGTTTTAGGAGGAAGGGACTTAACTTGCAAAGTCGTCAAGTATAAATTAGTTGTACTAATACGTAGAAACCGGATATTATCATGTGGTAATTATTGTGATGCAATTAATGTGCACTTCAGTAATTACAGTATTTTGTGCTACTGTTTTAAAGTTCTAATTTTCTTAATAAGATCACAAAGACACAAACTACTGCATTATACTCATGTCATCAATATATCACCGAAAAGCTTGAACTAAACTGCATATCTAATGGACTCCAAAGAGCTTACCTTTTAATTCAAATTCCTTGGAAGTCCCTTCAACAGCATCGCTGGCAGCTTCTTCTTCTTCTTGCAGATACTCTACATATTCTCTGTTACAGTGCCTTGAATCTAAATGAGAGTGACCAAAAGGCTTGTGAGTAGCAGCTTCAGCATAGGGAAATGCCTTGCTCGATGACTTGATGCTGGGGTTTGGTTTGACTGTTATAGGGTGATAACACAAACCCATGTCAAGAAATTAAGTATGACAAAAAGAATACAATTTAAAATATGAATATTGTCCAAATATCCACCCTATCTTTTGCTTATTTTTCGATATTAGCAAGAATTCACTCCCCAAAGTAGACCCTTCTTGATATTTCTTTTAGCTTCCTGATGTTATGAAAATAAAGTTCAATGATATAAAATTTGAATCTGACTATATTCCAACAATGCATACATTAGAACAACAAATTGAAAATCACCACCCTCCCTCAACTTGTACAAGCAATGAAGAAATTCAAGGGCCAAGCAAACAAGAGAAAGGATAATATACTTCAGTAGAGTTTAGTAGGACTTGTAAAAGTGCTTTTATGGGTTAAAATGACTATTGGATCCCTTCTTCTTTCAGCAACATGTTTGTAGAGTTACCAAAATGACTGTCCTATAAGCTTGAGTAAGAACTTATAGAAGACCATCTTAATTAACTCGAAGACAAATGCTCACAAAAACAAGTACATCTTATAGACAGCTATTTCACCCTTTCCAGGTAAAACCGTAAAAGAACTTTTATAGATATTGCTTTCAACTTTCTAAATAACAAAAACTTGAAATTTAGAGGACTCAATATCTAAATTTGATGAATAGATAGAGCAAACCGCCCCTTTATTTTGACATTTCTTTTATGACATTGGTGTGGTGGCCATTCCGCCGGATACCTGCTACGTCCCATCAGCACATGTACCGGATAGCACAGGTATCGGATAACACTGCCTACCAAGGATTCGGTAAATTTGAAAAGTGTAGTTGTTTATTACGAACATGCTTTACAGTATGGACAACCAAATACTGAATAATGTTATTGAAGATGTAATATAATTTCAAGGTGTATATAACCTAGTAAAAAGATCATAGAAAAATAAGAGGTTGCTTAAATAAGAAACCCTACCATGAAATTTCCAAATTGGTCTTTCTCCATTAGTAACAACCTCAAACATTATTCGATCTCCCACCTTTAAGTCATTTGCAGCATGAAATTTAGCCCATCTGCCACCAATATAGACGTGATGACAGGAGGTATATAGCTTTAAATTCCATGACCTTTGTCTTTCATCTCTAATAATCAAATCACATTTCTTGTAGGTGAGACCATTTTTCGATGCGAATCGTGACGGAACACGCTGAAATTGTTTATAACATTTGCACATTGCATGTCATAGGCATCATGTTATCACCGTAAAAAACTCCAATTAACAAAGAGGAAAAAAAAATGGTGCTTATGTTTCCTTTACCTGAAGATTCTTAATGGTTGGGGTGGGGTGGGGCCCGTGGGGGGGTGGGGGTGGGGGGGGGCAATGAGTTTTGAGACTTACCAAGTAACCATTTGTAAGGTAATAGGATCTAACAGTGCATTCAAAATGAGATTGACCAAAAGGGTTGTGAGTAGCGCCTTCTGCATGGGGAAATCCATCTGAAGAAATTAAATATGACAAACAAGAGGCAGGGGTTTGGTTTGTCTTTTACATTGTTAATTGTAGACAAATCCATGTGAAGAAATTAAATATGACAAAATGATTACAATTAAAACATGAATAACATCTAAACATCCACCCAATCATTTGGCTAGTTTTTCATCTAAATAAATTGAAACTTATTTTAAAGAAGGGAATTAGCTTACAAATTTATCAAGCATAAACTAATGGACTCTAAAGATCTTACCTTTTAATTCAAATTTCTTGCAAGCCCCTTCAACAATATCTTCTTCTTCTTGCAGATACTCGGCATATTCTCTGTCACAATGACTTGAATCAAATATGATTACCTCAAACTCCATATTACCTTCGTGTTTGAAGACCAACAGATCTCCCAATTGCAAATCATGCTCCTCTGCAAACTTTTCCCAGCCCTCTTCTAGTCGTCGGCCGTTCAGCTTCACCAGCCACTTCTTACCATCCCTTCTCAATGTTGCATGTTCATTATGGTCATGGTCCTTTAGATACTTCAAGAAACCTTTAGGTATTTTCTGCAGTACAACATAAACTTAGGGTAGCCCCATTTCCAATCACTATGCTGTTTTGTTTGCGACATGAAATGGCACTAAGACGGTGTTTGGGTAAGCTTATAAGCTGTTCAATCTAGCTTATAAGCTACCTTTTGGTTTACCTATGTGGTTAGTAAATATCCAAAGTGCTTATAAGCCAAAAATCAGCCAAAAGTCATAAGTTGGTTGACCTCAACTGATAACTTTTCAACTTATAAACACTTTTAGAACCCTTTTGGATTAGCTGATTGTAAATTGTTCATAAGCTTGAAGTGCTGAAAAGCAGTTTTAAGTGCTGAAACTGATTTTTTAATTAAGCATTTACATGTTTGGATAGACGCGCTGAAACTGATAATAAGCAACTGATGTGTTTGGCAGAAAAGTACTGATAAGTTGTCCTTTTATTAAAATGACTAAAATACTCTTAATTTTTTTTTTATAAAAGATTATAAACTAAAAAGTCTCTTTGTAAAGAAAAGGATGAACAACGAATATGGAACAAAGAGAAAGTCAGAAAATTTATTTTGAGAAAAATATTTTGTAAATTAAAAAATATTATTAAGGATAAACTAGTAAAAATCTTGGTCAAACTAAAAGTGCTTACAGGCTGAAAAGCCATAAGTTGGGGGTGACCAACTTATGACTGATTTTAGCTTATAAGCATTTGACTTATAAGCACTTTGGGTGTTTAACAAACGCGTAAATAAGTCAAAGCGTGCTTATAAGCCAGTTTGACCAACTTATAAGCTAAGCCAAACACCCTCTTAGTTTGATCGAGATTTTTACATTCTAATTCTCAAATTTCCCAAAATAAAACTTTAACTTCCTCTCTGTTCCATATTAGTCGTTCCTCCTTTTCCTTACAAAGATACTTTTATTTTTATAAATGTTTTACAAAATTTTAAGGATATTTTGATCATTTTACGAAAAGAACTGCTTACCAAACATATCAGTTTCAACAATTCTATTTCAACTTTATGCTCAACAGCTATTTATAGGGGCTGAGCCTCGTCAGAACCCAATAGCTTTGGCTCAGACTCTTTATTTGTATTAAAAATTTCACTTAATATTGTATAAATAATTTACTCACCCTTAAGTCACACTTTTCGAATCCAGAATCCCGTAAACTCAAAATCTTAGCTCCGCCTTTGGCTCTTTACAATCAGCTAGCCCAAATGGGCACTTACAATCAGCTAGCCCAAATGGTTAATTTCAGAATAATAGTGTGCTTTTTTCTGGGATAAATTCTTCACCTCCATACCATATCATACATTTATGCATACATAGTAGACAAATGAAAATAACTAAAAGGGTTAATTTTACTCACCAGTCCCTGCTTGAAACCTGGCTGAATTGGCTTGAAAAAGTGAGGTTTCACCGGAGGGATTTTCATAGCCAGCAGTCAAAAACTGTAGTTACTATAGTCTAGAGATGAAGTATCTTTGTTTCTACTTTGTGATTGATAGAATTGAAAGATTGAAGCTTCAATTCAGTTCAGGGGGTGCAATTATTTGGTAAGTGAAACTTGAAAGGAATTATAGATTAAATGGAATTACAGCTTTTCAGTGGACTGTGCAAAACAGACGAAATTTTCCAGCATCTCAAAGTAAAATTTAAGAGAAATGAGAATTTTATATTGTGATTAACACAACAAATACTACCTGTGTGAGGCTTTTTAAATACTTGACAAGTGGGAGATTTTGCAAGTAAACAAAATTATAGGCTGACTCGGCGCAGGCCCAACTGACGTGGGCTTTGGCATTTGACTGGTCGGACGGGACTGACTCATTATTAAATTAAAAGAAGAATTATTTAGTAGTCGCCCACCCAATTGCTTAAATTAAATATATGTATAAAATATGTATAATCCATATATAATATATGTATAATTTATGTATACCCGTTAGAAAAAGTAAACAATGACAAGTTATTTGTGTAAAGATCCCTTATCAAAATGATCAGCTTAGCCCAGTCCTACAATGATCGTGGGCCTCATGGGCTGGTCAATTATTTTTTAAAATATAAAAATATATTTTTTAAATTGAATTTCTAACCTAAAAAATAAAAACAAAAATATTTACGAGTCAAAAAATATCTTATTAGACAAAAAGATCATACAAACTTAATAACTTTTGATATTGTTCCAATATATCATAATAAACACTAGAAAAGAAATGCTAATATTTCATTCATTAAAAGTAAAAACTCAAAATAAACTATTGAAGAAAATATATATGACGATCATGGCATATCCAATACCAACACATCCCCTTCTTCAAATAAATTTAAATTTGCTTGTGACAGGGTTGTCTTAACATCTTTATTTGTCATCTATATCTATAATTCATAATTTCAATTAGTTAAATATTAAACAAAACTAAATTTCAAAAACTAATAATATTCAAATTCACATAAAAATAATACCAATTTGAGTTTGGAAAAAGCCGTGCAACCAATTCGAATAGTAACAAGTGTTTGGACAATTTCATGATGGGTGCAACTTCTATACTTTGTGAGAACATGCTCACAAATTGAATGTTAATTGCAATGCTACAGTAGTAATAGGAATACTAAGTAAATCACGCTCTATCACTGAAAGATCGAGATATTTTTTAGAATGATTCTTCCAATACATAACAATATCAATCTCTTAAAACTTCTCAAGATCAAGTTTTGATTCAGCCTTAGATGAAGTTTCATCCTGGAATACTTTAAATTCTATGAAATTAAAAATATGACGACGACAACGACAACAACAACAATAATAATAATAATAATAATACAAATACATGTATATTTATGTAACACTTATATTACTAATTTAGACAGTATTACTATTGGGAAGTGGCTGAAGAAAATAATATTCCTATTTTAGTTACGGAGAATGGAGATAGCATTTAGAAGTTCTTAAATCCTAGTTTGATACTCAATGAAAAATACTAGTAAATCAGATCATCCATATTATTGCTATCCGAATAAGAACAAAACAATAAAATTAAGAATAGAATAACAAAATTAAGAGAGAAAAATAAAAGAAAAAATACGAGAGTGAAAGAGAGACTTAGAGCTGAGGAAGTAGCGTTACTTCTATTTAACTTAACTAGTTAACTTGAATATATTATATTATGGATGTTCATTTAGTAATCCATTATAAATAAGCTTCCTGAAGAAGCTTATCCATATGGGACTCCGCCGTAAATATGTTTATCTATTTAGTACTCTATTGAAAATAAGCTTCCTGAAGAAGCTTGTCCTTTTGGTACTCCGTTATGGATAAATATTACCCCCGATAGAAGATTATCTATATCTGATACAATAATAGCTTACAAGCAGATTACATAGCAACTTGCAGTAGTAATTTACAAGCAACTTACACACCAACTTGCAGTAGTAGCTTACAAGCAACTTACATACCAACTTGCAGTAGCAGCTTACACAGTAACTTCCTTTCTTCTATAAATAGAGGAGATTTCAGTTCATTATGTACATCAATTTGAAGTTGAATAAAAATATCAATCTTCATCTATACTTGTCTTCGATTTATTTACTTTACAATCTTTATTATATAACACATTATCAGCACAAGACTCTGCCATTTTGAGCACTTACTTCAAATTTAATTTCTATTTCAGTGTTCATCTCCGATGTAAGGAAACGCTCTTATGTCCGTGGTTAGATCTTGTTCAATCCGAGCATCATAAGACAGATTATATACTTGAGGTGGTGAGTTTTTCTTCTTGGCAGTAGTGATATAGATATCACTTACATATAGAGTGGCCAAATTTGCGTAAATTAATTTGAGCCTTTTGGTTATATTTTAATAACTTTATCATCGCTTGCTTGGTAATATGTTACGTATACAGTACTGTGATGACCCAAAAGGTCATCTTTAAATTTAATAATTATTTCTATGTTCTAAGACCTCGAAAGGACTATTCATCATTCTTCGACTTGTGTGCACAGTCCGTATAATTTTTCGGAAAGTTTTTATGTGAAAAATATATTAAAATGGGAAATAGAGCCTTAAAACTTAACTGAGTTGACTTTGATAAATATTTTTAGCAAACAGACCCAGATCAGTATTTTGACAGTTCCGTTAGGTCCGTATCATGATTTGGGATTTGGGCGTATGTCCGAAATTTAATTTGGAGGTCCCTAGCTCAAGTTATGACCATTTAACGGAAACTAGTAATTTAAAGGCCAAACATTTCTAAAAGTTTGACCACGGATTTGACCTTTTGATATCGGGGTCGAAATTCGATTTCAAAACTTTGAATAGCTCCGTTATGTCATTTATGACTTGTGTGCCAAATTTGAAGTCATTCCGGGTTCATTTAATATGTTTCGGCACAAGTTTTGTAAATTGAAAAGTTTGAAACTCAAAAGTTCGAATCGAGGTGTGAATTGTAATTTCGATATTATTTGATGTGATTTGAGACCCCGAGTAAGTCCGTTTTATGTTACGGGACTGGTTGGTATAATTGGACGAGGTCCCGAGGGGCTCGGGTGAGTTTCGGACGAGTTTCAGACCATTTTTGTAAAAATTGCAAGTCTGGTTGTGGTGTGTCGCACCTACGCAATTTTGGCCGCAGGTGCCAGGTCGCTTCTGTGAGCACCTAATTTTTGACTATATTTGAATTTTTACCACCTTCTACTATGTAAATATTTTTAAAAATTTAATATATATTTGTTTTTAGCTTTGTTACATTTATTTTAATATAGGGTAAGAATTAAAAATAATTTAAAAGGTCAAATTATTATTTTTAGTATTATTTTTATTTTTTATCTTTATTTTAAAATAAAATAAATAAAAATAAAACCGAAAAAAATAATTTTTTTTGTAAATTTTCGGATGGGAATAAAATAATTGAAAATTAGAAGTATGAATTAAAAAAAACAAAAGTAAAAGAATGCGAAAATTTAAAAAAATGAAAAGTAAAAGAAAGATGAAATTAAAAAATAAAAGTAAAGGTAGCTGAATTTGTTTTAAAAAAAGTAAAAGAAAGTGAAAATTTAAAAAAAAAAAGTAAAATAAGTGAAAATTAAAAAAAAAAAAAGGTGAAAAATTAATAAAAGTAAAGTAAAAAAAGTGAAAAATTAAAAAATAAAAGTAAAGTAAAGTGGAGAATTTTTTTTTTTTTAAAAAAGAAGAAAAATGGGAAGTGAAAATTCTTTTTAATTAAAAAATAATAAAAAAATTATAAATTAAAATAATAAAAAAATAAATCTGAAAAAATTCCGAATGTTTTTCCTATAAATAGAAGAGAAATGTGAGGAGAAAAGGGGAGAAGGAAGGAAAAAATAGAGGAGAGAATTGAGAGAAAAAAAAATTCTTCTTATCCGCTAAGTGAATTTCTACTCGTTTCATTATTTCTTTCGAAAATTCAAGCAATTCATCACCCTGTTTAAGACCCAAAAATCCCTCAAATTCAAGCCTAAAAATACCTTGTGAAGCTTTATTGATAGTCACCTCTCTCACCCCAAAAACCAGCAGCCTCATGAGGTACAGTCGAGTTTCGGTCCGGGCTCGAATTTTAGAAGGTTCGTCGCTAGATTTTCTGCTCATCTGCCGATTTGCCCTTGGTTTGGTGTATTTGTTCGGCTCAGAATTGTTTTTGCATTAATCAAGTTCTAAAGGAAAGTTTTGCTTAAAGGTTCATTGCTTATCCTCCTTTTGTTAATTATTTCATTGTTTTGTGTGATGTTCTTATAGAGGTTCATGTAATAATTTTTTGTGTTGTTTTATTTATACACATTATCATGTTGTAGTTTATTTTTACATGTTTCAAGAGATTTGTCAGCAGATTATTTGAATAAGATTTCATCTTAATAAGATTTGCTATTTAGAATTAAGAATGAAGATCTTGCCATATTAATGGGTCATGCGTTGGAGTTCAAGTAAATGAAGTAGAAATGAGTTACCACATTTAATAGGAAAGAAAGAATTAAACATGGGTTGGATTGAGTATAAATCTGTCAGGCCCAATAATTTTGTCACTAGACTAATAATTAGTTCATTCTTTCATAATGGATAAATGTCTCCTAATTTCAAAGATAGAGTAATAAGTTGTAAATATTTCTAAGTGTGGATGACTTTTCAATAGTTTAAATAACTAATATATTTCCCGACTTCCAAATAATTTCCTATCCATAAACTCTTGGTCTTACAATAATTTCAAATTAGTTTAGGAAAATAATACAAGTGCGCGTTCACATGACTTGACCAATCAACTTCGAATAATAATAAATATATTATTGATTGTGTACACGTACGCGTGACTTATTTCAAGATAATTTTCATAAATCTAATCAAGCAATAAAAGTGGACATAGGTAAAACATGAGAACTAATAAAACACAGGTTATCCAAAAATAATATAAGCCAAATGTAGTCAATAAAGTGACCATGCTAGAACCACGGGACTCGGGGAATGCATTACACCACCTCTCCGGTCAACAGAATTCCTTACCCAGACTTTGTTTCCGCAAACCAATAATAATAGAGTCAAATCTTCCTTTGACTAGGGATTCAAATAAATGGTGACTTGGAACACCCAAAAAATCAATTCCAAGTGGCGACTCTGTAAATAAAATAATCCCTACTCAAATTTGTCACTTTAATTGGAAAAACTCTTTAACCCATAACAATCCATAACACACATATCTTTTGGGGTATAAAAGGGGTGTGACAGCTCTGGCGACTCTGCTGGGGAAAAGAACCCAGAACCTCTGGTTCAGGGTTCAGAATTCGAGCTTGTAATATGATCTATACTTGGCTTTCTTGATTGTTGATATTATTGTGTTTGTGGGCTTAATATGCTAATTGCCGCTCATTTACCGCTTTGATATTATTTGAAATGTATAAACTGCCTTCTTACGCCTCCCTTCTGAGTCTTCTGAATTTATGGTGCACACGCGCGCGTGGCCCACTTTCTGTTAGAGGTCATACCAAATAGAACGAGGCTGGATCAGCAACTAGGCCGGGTAGACTTTCGTGCTCCCGGTACGTTGCCCCCACTTCGGCTCGAGCTGTCCGCTTGGGTAAGCCATGTCTAAAACACTCCCCTAGGATTTTAAACCTACAATAACATATCTTCATGCCGGATCCCTAGTAGGAACGTTTGTTTGCATCATGTGCATTTGACTTTGGGGACTTAACACAGGGGTTGGGTCCGTCTAGGACAGTGTACCTGAAAATTACAAGACTATCCTGATGCATCTTATGTGCTACATGTACATTATGTTTGATTCGGTTTGTTTATGTTGACCGGCTTCTAAAAAATAAAAATAAGAATAAGAATTGAGAGAAAACCATAATAAATAAAATATGAGAGAAAATTTACCCGTTTTGTTTTTAAAAAAATCTTGGTATTTGAAAATCTAAAAACCTTGTCAAAAGTTTACCCCAAAACGATTATTACAAAATAAGATTCAATTTTTCCAAAAAAAAAAGGTGTCTTCCCATTCCTGAAATATTTACCAAACTACGTGGGTCTGATTCTCACCGGATGTGAGATACGTAAGCAAACCTCATCGGTTTCGGCCCCAATTTTTAAAAATTAAAAAATATTTTCATTTAATTCCTTCTTTAGAAATCTTTCATTAGAAAATCCCAAATAAAATAAAATAAAAAATTAAAAATATTTTCTTTCTTTTTAGAAGTCTTTCATTCCAAAAAGAAAACCAAATCAAAATTCAAAAATATGTTTTTTTCTCCTTCTTTAGAAGTCTTTCTTCGGAAAAAATAAAATAAAAATCGAAATTCAAAAAAATCAAATTCTTTCTTCTTTAGAAGTCTTTCTTTTCAAAAATTCTCAAACTAAAAAATAAAAAATAAATATATATATTAAAAAAAACAAAATACAAAAATATTTTCTTTACTCTTAAAGAAGTTTTCCTTTCAAAAATTCTCCTCCAAAAAAAAAATCAAAAATATGTTCCTTGTTAAAAGTTTTCGTGGTTTGTTTTGTGTATGAGTAAAAGAAATAAAGAAAAAAGGGTTAGTTTGTTTACTTTAATCATGATCTTCCCTGAACTACGTAATGATCTAATTCATGCGACGTTATGATACGTAGGCAATCCCCATCAGATTCGATCATAGCCATAAACAAATTGAGTGAAAAAATAAATCGAAAAAAAAAAGAAAAAAATTGAGTGAAAAAGAAAGAAAAGAGTGACAAAAAAAATAACAAAGAAAAACAAAGAGCAAAAAAAACAAAAAGATAAAGAAATCAAGGTATGAAAAAGAAAATTCAAAAAAACAAAAAAAGGAGAGCCTCCTGAGAAGGAATCAGTCCACCCCTGTTGGTGAATCATACTCGAGCTTGTTCCAAAAACTAGTAAGGCTAGGTCTACTGCAACCAGTAGCCCCGAACCGGCGCACCAGACTAATACTAGATGTGAATACCACTCTGGAGCAGTGGGACATGATACAGAAGACTGTTGGATTCTTAAGAGAGCAGTGGAAGACCCCATCGAGGTCAAGGCAATAATGCTTAGGGATGAAGAGGCCCCTAATATGATGAACAATCCTCTGCCTACTCACACCAATGGGCCAGTAGTCGGAATGATCTATGAAGATAGGGAATTTGATTCGGTACTAAAGGCCATTGCAGCCATTGCCGAGACAGAAGAAAAGCCAAAAAAATAACGGTCGCCAAGCCTGAAAGTCCCCCATCAGACGAGAGTCTCGGTAGCTGGTCTTGCTATCCTTTCCGTGTTCGGATTATCTCAGGGTGTATTCCGGATGTTTTACTTTATTGTCTTACTTTCCAATGTAAACCCTTCTATCTTTAAAATTCAAAGGAAAAGAAATCAAAAAAATCAAATAAAAATCAAATAAAAT
Organism: Nicotiana tabacum; assembly: GCF_000715075.1. Taxonomy (NCBI): domain Eukaryota; kingdom Viridiplantae; phylum Streptophyta; class Magnoliopsida; order Solanales; family Solanaceae; genus Nicotiana; species Nicotiana tabacum. The sequence continues at coordinate 21,402,107 of NC_134094.1, read as the reverse complement.
TATTATTTCGTTGTCGAGGAATATCTTTTTTCTTAATTTTGTCACTTTTGTTATTCTCTTTTCAGTTCTGTTAATGCAGATTTTAATGACAAGACATGCTTGCGGACTTCATGCCCTGATCCTAAAATGCTGTCAGACTTTGAAATAATGATTCAAGAGTCAGAATGCAATGAAGATAAGTATAAGGAAATAAAACAAAGAATCGGAACAATTAAGGGAAATTGACTCAAGATTGGAAAGGTCAATACATTGTAACAAGAGTACTGCCAAAAGAGAGCATTGTACCTGGGAAACATCGAAGGAAATGTCTCTGAAAGAACTGTCAATGCAAGTGTAGTCAAAAGGTACTATGCTTGATCCTCTATATAACATTAATATTCACCGGTTTTGATGAAGAAGGCTTTCTTTCTCACTATTCAAATATTCAACCCTTTGCAAACACTTAGACCCGGATCTTTTTTTATTACCCTCTTTGGAACCTGGAAGTTATTATTGAAAAAAATTGAATGAAAAATGAAAAAGAAAAAAAAAACAAAAAAAAGAAGAAGAAGAAAAGACAAAAATAAAATGAAATGAAAAAAAAAGGAAAAAGGAAAGGAAAAAGAAAGAGAAAAGAAAACAAAACAGAAGAAAAAGCCAAAGAAAAATATAAAAACAAAGTTCATTGAACTACGTTCGACTTGATTTCGAAAGGATACGTAGGCAGCCTCTCTTTGGGGTTCAGTCACACCAAAATAAAAATCCACATTCTCCCAAAAGTTAAAACTGGGGCAGATGTTACAATGGTTCGCGATGGTTTCACTTGAAAGGTCCCAAAGTTGTAATTCAATCCAAATTATTTTTACCCAAATCCTTTTCAAGTCCTTCCTATCAATCAACGAGAATGTTCAAGAATTGGAGGATACAATCATTTGGATCCGATGCAACCAAAATAAGAGAAATAAAATGAGAGAGTCTTATTGGTGAAAACCTTCACGGGAACCATAGGGCGATGACGAGCAGAGAAAATGAAAATGAGAGAGTCTTGTAGTAAAAACTCGCAAAGAGCACTATAAGGCGATGGTGAGAAAAGAAATGAGAGAGGCCAGTTAGCGAAAACCCGCAAAGGGCGCTACTAGCCGAATGAGGGTGTTTGATACTCCGATATGAGCACAACTAAGGCAGTTTCAAGATGCCGACAGATTTTTGAGAATTAGACAACTCAGACGGATCAAGCATCCAGTCCAAAATGCATGTCATGATTCATTGAAATCGACACATACCTCCAGATAAGTCTCCCTATTCCCCTCCCACGAAAGGGGCACCTTTTGTTTAGACACAATTCCTTTTTTTTTTCTTACTTTCAATTGCTTTTCTATTTTAACCCATAATTTTTCTTTGATTCATTTTTCGGTCTAATCTTGTATCAAAAGCAAAGAAAAGAAATGGCTGTAAAATTGACTACAGTTTCCATATAATACCAAGCATAATTTGGGGCATATACGACATTGATGAAGGCACGAATCTATCTATGATCTCTTTTGATAAGACAAACAAAGCGTCTCAAAGAAACTGAAAAGGTCGCCTAAGCAAGACTTGCTTCGTGGGGAAAGTTGATAAGCACTACAAACACGAACTGGTACTAGTTACAACACAACTAAGTTCTATTTTAAGGAAAATTTGCCTTGCCTTAGGGACAAGGGTTAGCGGTACCATGGACATCCGAATATGAAACAGTCGGGGACAACATCGGAGAGCCAAAGTCTCCAGGAAGCTATACAGAGTATCCAAGCATCTCAGTACCATACTGGAAGAATCAGTTCTTCTACAGCAATGACCGTGACTTCAAGATACTTAGGGTATCAAGGCCGCAAACCAACCACCACTTTGAAAATTCACAGTTTTTCTTTGTTTAAAGCAGGAACAAAGCAATGCAGAATGGCGATTCTCAAAGGACGAATATCACCAAAGGTATCCCTCAAAATCTCCATTTTATTTTATTTTTCAGCATGCATCACTAATGTCTATACCTCTCATTTTCATAGCTTAACCCAGGTAGAACCGTTTTGCCTAGGGGGATCCAGATCATAGTTCCAGGTAGAAGTACTCTTCGCCCAGGCTTGTTTTTCATAGCTTAACCCAGGTAAAACCTTTTCGCCTAGGGGGATCCAGCTCATATTTCCGGGTAGAAGTACTCTTCGCCTAGGCTTGTTTTTCTTAGCTTAACCCAGGTAGAACCTTTTCGCCTAGGGGGATCCAGCTCATAGTTCTGGGTAGAAGTACTCTTCGCTCAGGTTGTTTTTACGTAGCTTAACCCAGGTAGAACCTTTTCGCCTAGGGGGATCCAGCTCATATTTCCGGGTAGAAGTACTCTTCGCTCAGGTTGTTTTACATTAGCTTAACCCAGGTATAACCGTTTCGCCTAGGAGGATCCAGCTCATAGTTCTGGGTAGAAGTACTCTTTGCTCAGGTTGTTTTACGTAGCTTAACCAAGGTAGAACTTTTTCGCCTATGGGGATCCAGCTCATATTTCCAGGTAGAAGCACTCTTCGCCTAGGCTTGTTTTTCTTAGCTTAACCCAGGTATAACCGTTTCGCCTAGGAGGATCCAGCTCATAGTTCTGGGTAGAAGTACTCTTCGCTCAGGTTGTTTTACGTAGCTTAATCCAGGTAGAACCTTTTCGCCTAGGGGGATCCAGCTCATAGTTCCGGGTATAAGTACTCTTCGCTCAGGTTTGTTTTTCTTAGCTTAACCCAGTTAGAACATTTTTGCCTAGGGGAGCTTATAGTTCCGGGTAGAAGTACTATTCGCTTAGGTTTTTTTACGTAGCTTAACCCAGGTAGAACCTTTTCACCTAGGGTGATCCAGCTCATAGTTTCGGGTAGAAGTACTCTTCGCTCAGGTTGTCTTACGTAGCTTAACCCAGGTAGAATCTTTTCTCCTAGGGGGATCCAGCTCATAGTTCCGGGTAGAAGTACTTTTCGCCCATGCTTATTTTTCTTAGCTTAACCCAGGTAGAAACTTTATTCCTAGGGGGATCCAACTCATAGTTTCCGGGTAGAAGTACTTTTCGCCCAGGGTATTTTTCGTAGCTTAACCCAGGTAGAACCTTTTTGCCTAGGGGGATCCAGATCATAGTTTCTAGGTAGAAGTACTCTTCGCTCAGGATGTTTACATAGTTTAACCCAGGTAGAACCTTTTCACCTAGAGGGATCTAGCTCATAGTTCCGGGTAGAAGTACTCTTCGCTCAGGTTGTTTTACGTAGCTTAACCACGGTAGAAACTCTTCGCCTAGGGGGATCCAGCTCATAGTTCCGGATAGAAGTACTCTTCGCTTAAGTTGTTTTACGTAGCTTAACTCAGGTAGAAACTTTTCGCCTAGTGGGATCCAGCTCATATTCCGGGTAGAAGTAATTTTTGCCCAGGCTCGCTTTTCGCAGTTTAACCCAGGTAGAACCTTTTCTCCCAGGGGATTCATTTTCATTTCAGTAATACAGGATGCGATCCTATGACTACATTCTTTTCAGTAATACAGGGTACCAACCCGTGATTACATTATTTTTTCGTAATACAGGGTACCAACCCCTGGTTATATTTCCTTACCAGTATTAGGGTGCACTAATCCCTAGTCGTTTTTCCAATATAGGGTCCTCACTCCCTAGTTTCTTTCATTTTAGACATAGGGTATCCATTCCCTAATCTCTGTTTTTTTCGGGGTACACCATTCCCGACATTTTATTGCATTCAATAAAGAACTAGTTTAGAATTTTGTTACAATAACTCATGAAATTTTCCTAGTGCAAACTGGGGCAAAAAAATTTCGTTTGTTTGTTTGTTTGTTTGTTTTGGTGTCTGAGTAGGTTTTACCTCAAGACATATGATTCGAGATGGCCAAAAGAATAAGTCTCAATTGAGAATAAATGAAAAGAAAAAATGGGTGAATCCAAAATGCAAAAGCAGTTGAAAAGATGTGGAATGCTCAAGACATGACTGAAGCCACGAGCATTGGAGTCCCGTTTTGATTAGAAGAAGATATAGAACAATGAACTAGCACCTACAACTAGAGAGCATCAAGGTTTAGATCAGAGTTTGCATGAAGAACCAGTCAAGAATCAAGATCAAGTTTTAGAAGATTCATAGATAGGAATCTTGTAACTCATAGTTGATAGGTTTGTTTAGTTTTATTATTATTATTTTTTTATAATAGCAGGATCGCGGATCGGAGCCTCGACGGAACCTCACTCGACTCCTCAACTCATCATTCCACCATTCTCCTTGAACTACACGTGACCTGATTCCCCTATAACCTGGGATATGTAGGTAGTCCAAAACCAGGACTCGGTTACACCCTATCTTTTATTTCTTTTCCTTTTGAATAACGGTTTGATAAAAAATTAGTCACATGGCTCACCTAGTTTTTGTCTGAAAACTCTTCATGTTTCCAAGCAAAGAGGAGCAGCTGTGAGCACCTAATTTTTGACTATATTTGAATTTTTACCACCTTCTACTATGTAAATATTTTTAAAAATTTAATATATATTTGTTTAGCTTTGTTACATTTTTTTAATATAGAGTAAGAATTAAAAATAATTTAAAAGGTCAAATTATTATTTTTAATATTATTTTTATAAAAAAACCGATTTTTTTTTAAAATTTTCGGATTGGAATAAAATAATAGGAAAATTAAAAGTATGAATTAAAAAAATAAACGTAAAAAAATGTGAAAATTTAAAAAAATGAAAAGTAAAAGAAAGATGAAATTAAAAAATAAAAGTAAAGGTAGGTGATTTTTTTATAAAAAAAGTAAGAGAAAATGGAAATTTAAAAAAAGAAAAGTAAAATAAGTGAAAAATAAAAAAATAAAGTAAAAAAAGTGGTAAATTAAAAAATAAAAGTAAAGGAAAGTGGGGAATTATTTTTTCTTTTAAAAAAAGAAAAAAAAGTGAAGTGGGAATTCTTTTTAATAAAAAATAATAAAATAATAAAAAAATAAATATGAAAACATTCCGAATGTTTTTCCTATAAATAGAAGAGAAATGTGAGGAGAAAAGAGGAGAAGGAAGGAAAAAATAGAGGAGAGAATTGAGAGAAAAAAAAAATTCTTCTTCTGCGCTAAGTGAATTTCTACTCGTTTCATTATTTCTTTCGAAATTTCAAGCAATTCATCACCCTGTTTAGGACCCAAAAATACCTCAAATTCAAGCCTAAAAACATCTTGTGAAGCTTCATTGATAGTCACCTCTCTCACCCTAAAAACCAACAGCCTCACGAGGTACAGTCGAGTTTCGGTCCGGGCTCGAATTTTAGAAGGTTCGTCGCTAGATTTTCTGCTCATCTGCCGATTTGCCCTTGGTTTGGTGTATTTGCTTGGTTTAGAATTGTTTTTGCATTAATCAAGTTCTAAAGGAAAGTTTTTGCTTAATGGTTCATTGTTTATCCTCCTTTTGTTAATTATTTCATTGTTTTGTGTGATGTTCTTATAGAGGTTCATATGATAATTTTTTGTGTTGTTTTATTTATACACATTATCATGTTGTAGTTTTTTTTTTTACATGTTTCAAGCGATTTGTCAACGGATTATTTGAATAGGATTTCATCTTAATGAGATTTGCTATTTAGAACTAAGAATGAAGATCTTGCCATATTAATGGGTCATGCGTTGGAGTTCAAGTAAATGAAGCAGAAATGAGTTACCACATTTAATAGGAAAGAAAGAATTAAACATGGGTTGGATTGAGTATAAATCTGTCAGGCCCAATAATTTTGTCACTAGATTAATAATTAGCTCATTCTTCCATAATGGATAAATGTCTCCTAATTTCAAAGATAGAGTAATAAGTTGTAAATATTTTTAAGTGTGGATGACTTTTCAATAGTTTAAATAACTAATATATTTTCCGACTTCCAAATAATTTCCTATCCATAAAACTCTTGGTCTTACAATAATTTTAAATTAATTTAGGAAAATAATACAAGTGCGCGTTCACATGACTTGACCAATCAACTTCGAATAATAATAAATGTGTTATTGATTGTGTACACGTACGCGTGACATGATTCTTGACACCAAACAAAAATGAGTACACGTACGCGTGACTTATTTCAAGATAATTTTCATAAATCTAATCAAACAATAAAAGCGGACATAGGTAAAACATGATAACCAATAAAACACAGGTTATCCCAAAATAATATAAGCCAAATGTAGTCAATAAAGTGACCGTGCTAGAACCACGGGACTCGGGGAATGCATTACAACTTCTCTTCGATCAACAGAATTCCTTACTTGGACTTTGTTTTCGCAGACCAATAATAATAGAGTCAAACCTTCCTTTGACGAGGGATTCAAATAAATGGTGACTTGGAACACCCAAAAAAATCAATTCCAAGTGGCGACTCTGTAAATAAAATAATCCCTACTCAAATTTGTCACTTTAATTGGAAAAATTCTTTAACCCACAACAATCCATAACACACATATCTTTTGGGGTATAAAAGGGGTGTGATAGCTTCTGTGGCTGAGAGACCGCAAAAGCGTAGGTCTCGCTTCCTTCGTGCTTCTGCGTAGTCGCATCTGCGACGTGAAGGTCCGCAGATGCGGCCCTCTGCTGGGCAGCCTTGCTCCGCAAATACGAGCTTTGTCTCGCAAATGCTAGGCTGCAGGTGCGAAAATATAGCCCGTAGATACGAAAATGCTGCGCAGAATATATAAAATCGGGTTTTAGCCATTTTTATTCATTTTTGAGTTTTGAGCGATTCCAAAGGGATTTTTCACGACTTTAAATTGGGTAAGTATTCTATAACCAAAAGTGATTATATTTCATAAATCCATGTCTATATTCATCATTTATTTCAAATTTAGATGGAAGAAATTAGAATTTTTGTAAAACTTTTCAAAAATAAAAAATTTAGATTTGAAGGTCCATTTGACATCGGAATTTAATAATTTTTGTATGGCTGGACTCATCTCGGAATGGGTGTTTGGATTTCGTATATTTTTTCGAGATTCGAGACGTGGGCCCCACTGCTATTTTTGAGATGAATTTCGGATTTTAATCCACAAAATTAGTAAATTCATATGGAATTAATTCCTTCGATTTGTATTGAGTATATTGAATTGTTTATGACTATATTTGAAGATTTTGGACACAAATTCGCGAGGCAAAGGTTTATTGGATTCTTGAATTTGGTTGCAAAGCGAGGTAAGTGTCGTGGTTAACCTTGACTTGAGGGAGTATGACTTAATTGTCTATTTGCTACATGATTTAATGTGTGGGTACAACGTATATGTAAGGTGACGAGTACTTATATGTTGTGGTTGAGTCAAAGCATACGAGTGAAATTTGTTTATTGTGAATAATTGTCTATTTAATTAAGATATTCCTGCTTAAGTTTATTATTGATTATTTGATCATTATTCGTGAAATTATTATTCATTTAATTATTGATGAATATTTTAGAAGGTGAAGTCGGTATTTTGGTATTGAATTGATTGATAAGTGTATATCCCCGTACTTAAATACTCTTCCGAATTTATATTATTATTTTTATGGTAAGGAAGAGTGTAAAGGCATGAAGGGTGTTGTCGTATCATTTATGAGTGTAAAACCACGAAGAGTGTTGTCGTGTCATTTGTGAGTGTAAGAGAACGAATGGTATTGCCGTGCCATTTGTGAGTGTAAAAGCACAAAGGGTGATGCCGTGTCAAATGAGAGTAAAAGCACGAAGGGTGATGCCGTGCCATTTTCATATTATCATTTGCTCATTTTATTATTGATAAATTAATTGACTGCTAAGTGATACTCTTCCTGCTAAAATTATTATATCCTTCCTCTTCGCATGTTCCCTCCCAATTTATAAATTGTTATTTGTTGTATTATTTTTACTTTGTATTTGTATATACAGCTATCAGTGGAGACTTGAGGTATAACTGCACATCGTTCGTAGTTCTGAAGTCCCCTTCTATATTATCTCAATTGTGTATTATATTTCAAACAGCTTGAATTTTATTCAGACCTTTATTTGTATTATTCTAGAAGCTCGTGCACTTGTGACTCCAGTCCTGAGATGGTATTTAGACATTGCTATTATTATGGATTATTCACTACATTTCAGACCTTACTTCCGCATTTGTTTCTTTGTTATTTAATTAGATTAAAATTGTTTTAAAATGGCTAATATTATTCTAATGTTGGCTTGCCTATCAAGTGAAATGTTAGGCGTCATCACGGCCCCGAAGGTGGAAATTTCGGGTCGTGACAGTTGGTATCAGAGCACTAGGTTACATAGGTCTCACGAGTCACGAGCAAACTTAGTAGAGTCTGAAGGATCGGTACGGAGACGTCTGTACTTATCTTTCAGAGGCTATAAAGTTTAGGAACAATATCACTTCTTGCTTATTATGTCGTGTGATCTTATTCTATCATCGATAATTGAATCATTTTATTCTTCTTCTCTCGCAGATGGTGAGAACACGTAATATATCTACCGACGGACAGGGACCAGAGCCCCCGGTGGCAACTATGGCCATGGGTAGAGGTCGAGGTCGAGGTCATGCTAGGGGCCGAGGCAGAGGCAGAGGTAGGGCTCATTCTAGAGCTCGAGCAACAACACCTGTTGTAGAACCTCAGGTGTATCTTCAGGAGGAGGTTCCCATTCAGACTGTTCCGGTTGGACCAGTTCAGGTCCCGAAAGGATTTATAGCTACTTCAGTGCTTCAGTACGCTCTAGTCCGTTTGGTAAGTCTTATGGAGGGCGTGGCCCAGAATGGTACATTTCCAATGGCACCAGCCATCTCACAGGCTGGGGGAGGAGCACAAACTCCCACTACTCCCGCTCCGGAGCAGATGGCTTCCCAGAATTAGGCTCCAGCAGCCCCACCAGTTGGGGTAGTTCATCCAATTATTGCGGCGTAGGCCGGAGATAGGCCCGCCATATTTTCTGAGGCCTTATTGAGACTGGATAGGTTTACTAAGCTCTTTTCAGTTCACTTCAGTGGTACACCTTCTGAGGACCCACAGGATTATCTTGACCGCTGCCATGAGGTGCTACGGAACATGGGTATAGTTGAGACCAATGAGGTCGATTTTGCTGTATTTTAGATGACGGGTTACGCTAAGAGGTGGCGGAGAGATTATACATTGACCAGACCAGTTGGATTGCCTGCATTGACCTGGGAACAATTCTCACGGCTATTTCTAGAGAAGTTCCTCCCTATCACATTGAGAGAGGATTACCGCAGGCAATTTGAGTGTCTACAGCAGGGCAGTATGACTGTTACTCAGTATGAATCACGTTTTGTGGATTTAGCTCGCCATGCTCTCCTTTTACTACCTACTGAGGGAGAGAGAGTGAGGAGGTTTATTGAGGCACTCACTCACCCTATCAGGCTTCAGATGGACAAGGAGACCAGAAGTGAGATTTCCTTTCAGGCGGCTGCTAATATCGCGAAGAAAATCGAGATGGTTCTTGCATAGGAGAGAGGAAAGAGGTATGATAAGAGGCCTCGTCAGTTCGGTGGTTTCAGTAGTGCCTCGTCTGGAGGCAGGGGTAATTTTAGTAGGGGTCATCCTCCCAGACCATTTCATTCAGCACTTCAGGCATCTCCCGGTGCTTCAGGGAGTTACGATCCTATTATGCCTTACTCTGGGTAGCCATCATTTAGTGCACATTCAGCTCATATCAGTGCACCACCACTCCAGAGTCACTACAATGGTTATTCGGCCCGTTCGAGCCAGTAGTCACAACAGCCGAGGTCCTGTTATACTTGTTGTTATCCGAGGCACATTGCTAGATTCTGCCCCATGTCTCAGGGCAGCATGCAGCAGCAGGGTTCTCCTACTATGGTTCCAGCACCGGTTGCTTCACCGCCTGCTCAGCCAGCTAGAGGTAGGGGTTAGGCAGCTAGAGGTGGAGGTCAGGCCATTAGAGGTGGAGGCCAGGCCATTAGAGGTGGAGACCAGCTAGTTAGAGGCCGTCCCAGGGACGTAGTTCAGAGTGGTGGGGCCCAACCTCGATTTTATGCTTTTCCAGCTAGGCATGAGGCCGAATCATCTGATGCCGTGATTACAGGTATTGTTCCAGTTTGCCATAGAGATGCTTCAGTTCTATTTGATCCGGGATCTACTTATTCCTATGTGTCCTCTTATTTTGCTTCATATCTGGTGATTCCTCGTGATTCTTTGAGTGCTCCTGTGTGTGTCCACTCCGATGGGAGATTCTATCATGGTAGATCATGTCCATCGTTCGTGTGTGGTTACTATTGGGAGTCTTGAGACTAGTGTGGATCTTTTACTTCTTGAAATGGTAGATTTTGATGTCATCTTGGGAATGGATTGGCTATCACCTTATCATGCTATATTGGATTGCCATGCCAAGATGGTGACCCTAGCCATGTCGGGGTTACTTCGATCATAGTGGAAAGCAACTCTTGGGCATTCTACCAGCAGGGTTATTTCTTATATGAAGGGTCGACATATGGTCGAAAAAGGGTGTCTAGCCTATTTGGCTTATATTCGCGATCCCAGTGCGGATGTTCCTTCTATGGACTCAGTACCAGTTGTTCGTGAATTTCCAAAAGTATTTTTTGTAGATTTGCCTGGAATGCCACCCGACAGAGATATTAACTTCTATATTGATTTAGCTCCGGGCACTCAGCTCATTTCTATCCCACCATACCGTATGGCCCCGCCAGAGTTGAAAAATTTGAATGAGAGAATTGAAGGAGCAGTTACAAGACTTGCTTGATCATGGATTCATTAGACCTAGTGTCTCACCCTGGGGTGCACCAGTACTATTTGTAAAGAAGAAAGATGGTTCAATGCGAATGTGTATAGATTATCGGCAATTGAACAAGGATACTATCAAGAACAAGTATCCACTGCCAAGAATTGATGACTTATTCGATCAGCTTTAGGGTGCCAAGGTGTTTTCAAAGATCGACTTGAGGTCTGGATACCATCAGTTGAAGATTAGGGCATCTAATGTCCCTAAGACATCTTTTCGGACTCGTATGGGCATTACGAATTCCTAGTGATGTCATTTGGGCTGACAAATTCACCAGCAACATTTATGGATTTGATGAACTGGGTGTTCAAGCCCTATTTGAATTCTTTTGCAGTTGTATTCATTGATGATATCTTGATTTAATCCAACAGTCGAGAGGAGCATGAGCAACATCTTCGGAGTGTACTTCAGACTTTGAAGAATAATCAGTTATATGCCAAGTTTTCAAAATGGGAATTTTGTTAAACTCAGTTGCCTTTTTGGGGCATGTTGTATCGGTAGAAGGCATAAAAGTGGATCCTAAGAAGATTGAGACTATTCAGAATTGGCCTAGACCTACTTCAGTTACAGATATCCGGAGTTTTCTGGGTTTGGCAGGTTATTATCGTCGGTTTGTGGAGGGATTTTCATCTATAGCAAGCCCATTGACCAGACTAACCCGAAAAGGTGTCCCATTCAGATGGTCAGACGAGTGTGAGTTGAGCTTTCAGGAGCTCAAGACTGCTTTGACTACGATGCCATTATTGGTATTACTCACAAGTTCAGGATCTTATATGGTGTATTGTAATGTATCTCGCGTTGGGCTTGATGCAGTATTGATGCAAGATGGTAGGGTGATTGCATATGCGTTGCGACAGTTGAAAGTTCATGAGAAGAATTATCCTGTTCATGACTTAGAATTGGCAGCCATTGTCCACGCTTTGAAGATTTGGAGGCATTACCTTTACGGTGTCTCGTGTGAGGTATTTACTGATCATCGTAGCATGCAGTATCTGTTCAGGCAAAAAGATCTCAATTTGAGGCAGAGAAGATGGTTGGAGTTGTTGAAAGATTATGATATCACTATTTTGTATCACACCGGAAAGGCCAATGTGGTGGCTGATGCTTTGAGTAGAAAGGCTGTGAGTATGGGCAGTCTTGCATATATTCCGGTTGGTGAGAGACCGTTAGCTGCAGATGTTCAGACTTTGGCTAATCAGTTCATGAGGTTAGATATTTCGGAACCCAGTCGAGTTCTAGCTTGTACAGTGTTTCGGAGAGCGATAGTACGATGATCCTCATTTACTTGTCCGTAAGGATACGGTGCGACACGGTGATGCCAAACAGGTTGTTGTGGGGGAAGATGGATTTCTGCGAATGCAAGGTCATATCTGTATGCCTAATATGGATGGGCTTTGTGAATTAATTCTTGAAGAGGCACACAGTTCCAGGTATTCTATTCATCCAGGTACCGCCAAATGTATCAAGATTTGCGACAACATTATTGGTGGAGGAGAATGAAGAAGGATATAGTTGCATTTGTAGCTCGGTATCTGAATTGTCAACAGGTTAAGTACGAGCATCAGGGACCTAGTGGTTTTCTTCAGAAGTTAGATATTCCTGAGTGGAAGTGGGAGCGTATCACTATGGATTTTTTTGTTGGGCTTCCACAGACTCAGAGAAACTTTGACGCAGTTTGGGTCATTGTGGACAAGTTAACCAAGTCAGCACATTTCATTCCAGCGGCAGTTACCTATTCTTCAGAGAAGTTAGCTAAAATTTACATTCGTGAGATTGTCCGCCTTCATGGTGTGCCCATGTCTATTATTTCAGATCGAGGTATGCAGTTTACCTCACACTTTTGGAGGGTTGTACAACGTGAGTTTGGCACGCGGGTTGATTTAAGTACAACATCATCCATAGACAGACGGACAGTCAGAGCGCACTATTAAGATATTAGATGATATGCTTCGCGCCTGTGTTATAGACTTTAGAGGTTATTGGGATCAGTTCTTGCCACTTGTGGAGTTTGATTATAATAATAGCTACCAGTCGAGCATTCATATGGCTCCATATGAGGCATTATAAGGAAGGCGGTGTCGTTCGCCAGTTGGCTGGTTTGAACCGGGAGAGGCTCGGTTGTTGGGTACCGATTTGGTACAGGATGCCTTGGACAAAGTCAAAGTTATTCATGTTCGACTTCACACAACTCAATCTAGGCAAAAAATATTATGCCGACCGTAAAGTTCATGATATTGCATTCATGGTTGGGGAAAGAATATTGCTCCGGGTTTCACCTATGAAAGGTGTAATGGGGTTCGGAAATAAGGGCAAGTTGAGCCCTAGGTATATTGGACCCTTCTAAATTCTTTAAAGGGTGGGTGAAATAGTTTACAGGCTTGCACTACCACCTAGTTTATCTGTAGTTCATCCGGTGTTCCATGTGTCTATGCTCCGAAAATATCATGGTGATCCGTCCCATGTGTTAGGTTTCAGCTCAGTCTAATTGGACAAGGATTTGACTTATGAGGAGGAGCCGATAGCTATTTTAGCCAGGCAGGTCCGACAGTTGACGTCTAGGAATTTTTCTTCAGTTCGGGTACAGTGGAGAGGTCAGCTGGTAGAAGCATCTACATGGGAGTCCGACTCGGACATGCAGAGTAAATATTCACACCTTTTCACCAGCTCAGGTACTTTTTTTTCTAATTCCTTTCGAGACGAACGTTTGCTTTAGAGGTGGAGAATGTGATGGCCCAAAAGGTCATCTTTAAATTTAATAATTATTTCTATGTTCTAAGACCTCGAAAAGTACTATTCATCATTCCTCGAAATTCCCCCTTCGAGACCGTGATGACGTCTAACATTTCACTTGCTAGGCAAGACAACGTTAGAATAATATTAGCCATTTTAAAATAATTTTAAACTAATTAATAATAAAGAAACAAATGCGGAAGTAAGGTCTGAAATGTAGTGAATAATCCATAATAATAGCGATGTCTAAATACCATCCCAGGACTGGAGTCACAAGTGCATGAGTTTTTAGAATAATATAAATAAAGGTGTGAATAAAATTAAGGTTGTCCAACAGAGTTTGCAAGAAATATACAGCCACCAGAAGTGGTTATGTTTCATATATCTCATTATAACTAAATTTTGTTAACAACCAGAAGTGGTATATGCTTATGACCATCAGAAGTGATAATTTAGGCTTTCTATGGTTACAATTAAAGATAAGCTAGAGACATATTCTCTATATTATATGCACGCCTCGATTTGCTCCTGAAGTAGTAAATATTTTAAAAGAGGTTGAAACATCACAATTTGATCTGATTAATGCGCGTTCAGATAATTATGTTCGATTTCCTAAAGGATAAGAATTTTTGATAAATATAAATCCATTCCTTGAAGTGAATGTGATAATATTAATAAAGCCGTAAATATGAACGCGCTCTTGATGTAAATTTATTAAAATTTACCTCCAAAAGAGTTAATATGATTGAGAGAATATATATTCAATATTTCATATTTAAATTTTCTCCTGAAGAAGTAAAACAATTGAAATTTCCTCCTGAAGTTGGAAAATATTACGAAGAGGTATTTTTTTGTGCTTCAACAATTGTTTTATATTGTTTATTTGATTATGATTTTCTCTCATGATACCAGAAGTGTCTGAGCAATATCTGATAGTACAAAATGTATCAACAACTTCTAAAGAGCTAACTGTTTGTCTAGAAGAAACATGACACCAGTAGTGTCTGATAAATATTAGATTGTGGATAATAAATAAAGGCTCTTGAAGAACTTATATATAAATATGTCATTCATATTACATGATTATGGTCAAAATATATGTTGTAGTAAACCTGAAGTTTACTAATTCAAATGGCTATCATATTGAGACTACAAATGACTGAAAGATTAAAAATCTTTATGTTTCCACAATTGTAGGGGGTAAAATAATATGTATGTGAGAAGTGACCCACCTTATTCTTCAATTTGTACTATATCATGTATCACGGTAAACCAGAAGTTTACTAATGCAAAAGCAGTCACAATAAACCAGAAGGTTTACTGAGGCAAAAGTAGCTACTGTAAACCAGTAATTTACTAATACAAAAGTAGCCACAGTAAATCAAAAGTTTACTGATGTAAAAGTTTATGCCATAGTAAACCAGAAGTTTACTTAGTGATAGCACGTGCCATGATAAACTTGAAGTTTTCATTTACCATTTTTAAATGGGCTATTTGAGAATTCAGATAAGCATATACTGAAGAGCTAGAAGATTCTTCAAGAATTCTCTTGTGTTGCTTGTTCTCATAATAAATTGATTATACCAACTAAAGTTGGGACTAAAACCCCTAAATTTTGGAATATATAAAAGGTGAATATAGGCTCATTCACCTATCATGTGAACCACTTATAAATGCATATATGAGATGGTTACATGTGTCTTTATTGTCAACCTGCAGTTGACATTTGAAATTGCCTTTCCTCAATTAAGAGCATAATTTTCAGATTATGAAATCAAGATAGTTCATCTTGATGATGCCGGTTTATATCCAAGCTAGTTTAGCATTGAATACCTCCTATTAATGGCTAAACTATTGCTTATGAGAACAAAGCCTCATGTGTTGGTCTAAGATTTTCTAAATTGCATACAACAATACTTACATACATCAAACCAACAAAATATGATAAGTCCTCCCCTCACAATTGGTTTAGGATAAAAAACCAAATAATTTTACTATCTAATAACTTTTGATGTGTGGTATATGATTAATTTTTCTACCACAATGCACAAAGATATATTTCCTCAAGAAAATTGGGGATATGAGTTAGTTTTTCTAACATTTGGGGGATGGAATAAACAACTGGAAATATGCTATATGAATCGAATTATCATTAATATGATCCTCACTTAGAAGATAATTCAAGTCAAATGACAGAAGCATTTGGTGATCTAAAATTAAATATTATATTTCAGCTACAAATGCTCCTATTAAAATTAAGGTCCCTGAAGGATAAAGTTTAATGCACGAATGAAGCGTAGTAAAACGATCGGATCCAAAGTTAACAATCCTAGAAAAGGATATGAGCAAATGATCAAAATGATCATAATTGTCACGACCCGGAATTTCCACTGCCGGGACAGTGACATTTCACTTGCTAGGCAAGCCAACGTTAGAGAATTCATTAAACCAATTCTTATCCCATTCAGTAAATAACAACAAATTAACTAAGGTGAAATATAATGAGTGCGGAATAATATAAAAACTACAATAATTACTACCACCCGGATCTGGAGTCACAATTCACGAGCATTATAGAATTCACTACAAGTAATAGTCTAAGAGAAATACAATTGTTTGAATGAAAGAAATAGTAAAGCAAAAAAGATAGACAGGGACTTCAAGATCCGTGAACGCCGACAGATCTACCTTGAGTCTCCGGATAGCGGGTCCAACAACTAAAATCTTGATAAACTCGAGCCGGTATCAATATCTGCACAGAAAGTGCAGAGTGCAGTATCAGTACAACCGACCCCATATACTGGTAAGTGTCGATCCTAACCTTGACGAAGTAGTGACGAGGCTAAGGCAAGGCACCTACAAATCAACTTGTACAGTTTAACAATGTATATACAAATAACAGTAATGAAGAATTAGACAGGAGATATCGGGAGGGGGAAACATGCTGGGGGAAATACGAGATAAAGAACTATAGCAGAATGATAACTTGAACAACCAATATATTATGAATCAACAGGAACACGAATACAGTAAAGGAAAAATGTACGGCATCACCCTTCGTGCTTTTACTCTCAACCTCTCCATAAAAATCAATAGAAATGGCACGACATCACCCTTCGTGCATTAACTCTCATATCATGGCACGGCATCGCCCTTCGTGCATTAACACGCACAATATGGCACGACATCATCCTTCGTGCTTTTACACTCATAATATGGCATGACATCACCCTTCGTGCTTTAATACTCATAATATGGCACGGCATCACCTTTCCTGCATTAACACTCTCCCTTACCATAATGCAATGCATACTTAATAACAGGGAGATAGAATAACAAGTACAAGCCTTACTTCAACATTTGTTTCCACAATATCAATATCAACTTTGAAATAAATTCTCAATTATCACCAGAAAATCCGTAAACATGATAAGAACGATCAATTTAACAACCTTAGTATAAATACGTAGCAATTAGGCATAGGAAAGAGACAATATAAGAAAAATGGGAGAAACAGGGAAAACAGGTAAATTGGCGGCGCATAAGTACTCGTTACCTCACATATACGCCACTCACATGAATTTCACATAACAAATAGTCTGGAGTTCCTAATTCCCTCAAGTCGGGGCTAGACACAACACTTACCTTGCTCCGAAGATCACTTAATTTTCAATCACAGCTTTTCCTCTACAATTCACCTCCAAATCACTCGTATCTATTCAAAAATGACTCAATAATATCAAATATTGTTAAAGGAATCAATTATATTGCATAAATTAAATTTTTCAGATTTTCCTCCGAAAAGTCAAAAAATCAACCTCGGGCCCGCTTGGTCAAAATCCGAGGTTCGGACCAAAATTGGTTTTGGAATCCGACCTCAAATTGAGGTCTAAATCCCCAAATTTCCGAAATCCCTAGTTTCTACCCTAACCCCTAATTCTACCATGAAAACTCTAGATTTTTGGTTGATAATTCATAAAATGTAATGGGTAATTGAAAAAAAATGGTTTAGAATCACTTACCAACACTTTGGGAAAGAAAATAACTCTTAAAAATCGCCTCTAGCCCGTTTGTTTTTATGAAAGTTGGAAAAATGGCTTATTCCCGTTCTTGATTCTGTTTTATGCACTGGGCGACAGTGTGCATCGCATTCGCGAGGCCACTGTCGCATTCATGAAGAGTATCAGCTGCCAAGCCTTCGCGTTCGCGAGACCTTGCTCGCGTTCGTGATGTTCACTCCCCCTGGCCTTCACGTTCGCGAGACCTTGCTCGCGTTCGCGATGAAGGAACGACTAACCCTCCCCCAGGTCCCCAAGTGCTTCGCGTTTCCGATGAGCCGGTCGCATTCGCGAAGGGTAAATCCCCCATCACTTCGCGTTCGCGTCTAGGTCTTCGCGTTCGCGGAGAAGAAATTTCAGCCTCACCAGTTTACTCTTCGCGTTCGCGAGAGTACCTTCGCGAACGCGAAGAAGGACATGCCAGAACACCAGAATCTGCAGAAAACCAGATTTTCCAAAGTCCAAACATCCCGTGGCCTATCCGATACTCACCCGAGCCCTCGGGGCTCCAAACCAAATATGCACACAAGTCTAAAAACATCCTACGAACTTGCGCGCGCGATCAAATCGCCAAAATAACACCTAGAACTACGAATTTAGCACCAAATCAAATGAAATTCTCAAGAACACTTTAATATTCCTATCTTCTCAACTGGACGTCTGAATCACGTCAAATCAACTCCGTTTCTCACCAAATTTCATAGACAAGTCTTAAATATTATAATGAACCTGTACCGGGCTCTGGAACCAAAATACGGGCCCGGTACTACCAATGCCAAACATCAATCAATTCTTAAAAACAAATAATTTTCAGACTTTTAATTTTCATCAAAAATTCATAACTCGAGCTAGAGGCTTTCGAATTCGATTACGGGCATACGCCTAGGTCCCATAATTTGATACGGACCCACCGAGACCATCAAAACACGGATCCGGGCCTATTTACCAAAAATGTTGACTGAAGTCAACTAAAATTAACTTTTAAGGTAAAAATTCTTATTTGCATCAATTTTCAATATAAAAGTTTTTCGGAAACACGCCCAGACTGCGCACGCAAATCGAGGAGGGTAAGAATGAGATTTTTAAGGCTTAAGAGCGCAGAATCGAGTTCTAAAACATAAGATGACCTTTTGGGTCATCACATTCTCCACCTCTAAAACAACCATTCGTCCTCGAACGGACATAGAAAAGTACCTGAGCTGGTGAAAAGGTGGGGATATCTACTCCTCATATCGGACTCGGACTCCTAAGTAGCTGCCTCAACAGGCTGACCTCTCCACTGCATTCGAACTGAAGGGTAACTCTTTGATATCAACTGGCGAACTTGTCGGGCTAGAATAGTCACCGGCTCCTCCTCGTATTTCAGCCCGGCTCCTCCTCGTAAGTCAAATACTTGTCCAACTGGACAGAGCTGAAATCTAACACATAGGATGGATCATCGTGATAATTTCGAACCACCCAATTGATGACCGGCACCGCCTACCATATAATGCCTCATAGGGAGCAATCTAAATGCTCAACTGGTAGCTGTTTTTGTAGGTAAACTCTGCAAGGGGAAAGAACTGATCCCACGATCTTCCGAAGTCTATAACACATGCGCAGAGCATATCCTCTAAGATCTGAATAGTACACTCGGACTTCCCGTTCGTTTGAGGATAGAATGTTGTGCTCAACTCAACCCGCGTACCTAACTCATGTTGTACTGCCCTCCAGAAGTGCGAGGTGAACTGCGTACCTCAATCAGAAATGATAGACATGGGCACACCGTGAAGACGTCCGATCTCATGGATGTAAATCTCTGCCAACCACTATAAGGAATAGGTAACTGCCACAGGAATAAAATGCGCTGACTTGGTCAGCCTGTCCACAATGACCTAAACTGCATCGAACTTCCTGTGAGTCCGTGGGAGTCTAACAACAAAATCCATAGTGATACGCTCCCACTTCCACTCAGGAATCTCTAACCTCTGAAGTAAACCACCAGGTCTATGATGCTCACACTTTACCTGCTGGCAATTTAGGCACCGAGCTACATATACAACTGCGTCCTTCTTCATCCTCCTCCACCATTAATGTTGCCGCAAGTCCTGATACATCTTGGCGGCGCCCAAATGAATAGAATACCGGGAACTGTGGGCCTCCTGAAGAATCAACTCACGAAGTCCATCCACATTAGGCACACAAATACGACCCTGCATCCTCAAAACTCCAACATCTCCAACAGTAACTTGCTTGGCACCACCGTTCCCCACTGTGTCTCTAAGGACAAGTAAATGAGGATCATCATCCTGCCAATCTCTGATGCGCTCAAACAAAGAAGACCAAGCAACTATACAAGCTAGAACACGGCTGGGCTCAGAAACATCCAACCTCACGAACTGATTGGCCAGGTCCTGAACATCCAATGCAAGTGGTCTCTCACCAACTGGAATATAAGCAAGGCTACCCATACTAGCTGACTTTCTACTCAAAGCATCGACCACCACATTGGCCTTTCCGGTATGATACAATATGGTGATATCATAGTATTTAAATAGCTCTAACCACCTACTCTGCCTCAAATTGAGCTCTTTTTGCTTGAACAAATATTGCAAGCTCCGATGATCCGTGAATACCTCACATGGCACGCCGTAAAGATAGTGCCTCCAAATATTCAGCGCGTGAACAATGGCTGCCAACTCTAGATCATGAACATGGTAATTCTTCTTGTGAACCTTCAGCTGCCGTGAAGCATATGCAATAACATTGCCACCCTGCATCAATACCACACCCAGACCAATACGAGATGCGTCACAATATACTGTATAAGATCCTGAACCTGTGGGTAACACCAATACTTGTGTCGTAGTCAAAGTTGTCTTGAGCTTCTAGAAGCTCGCCTAACACTCGTCTGACCACCTAAACGGGGCACCCTTCTGGGTCAACCCGGTCAACGGGACTGCTATGGATGAAAACCCCTCCACAAATCGACGGTAATAGCCTGCCAAACCCAGAAAACTACGGATCTCTGTAGCTGATGTGGGTCTAGTCCAGTTCTGAACTACTTCAATCTTCCTAGGATCCACCTGAATACCCTCTGCTGATAAATGTGACCCAAGAAAGTGACTGAACGCAACCAAAACTCGCACTTTGAGAACTTAGCATATAACTGACTGTCTCTCAGAGTCTGAAGAACGATCTGAAGGTGCTGCTCATGCTCCTCGTTGTTATGGGAGTAGACCAAGATATCATAAATAAACACAATCACAAAGGAATTCAAGTAGGGCTTGAACACCCGGTTCATCAAATCCATAAATGCTGTTGGGGCATTTGTCAGCCCAAATGACATAACTAGAAACTCATAATGCCCATACCGAGTCCGAAAAGATGCCTTAGGGACATCGGATGCCCTAATCCTCAATTGATGGTAGCCAAATCTCAAATCAATCTTTGAAAACACCTGGGCACCCTGAAGCTGATCAAATAAATCATCAATCCTCGGCAATGGATACTTGTTCTTAATGGTGACTTTGTTCAACTGCCGATAACCTATGCACATCCTCATCGATTCATCTTTCTTCATCACAAACAACACAGGTGCACCCCAGGGCGAGACACTAGGTCTAATGAAGCCCTTATCAAGCAAATCTTGCAACTGTTCCTTCAATTCTTTCAACTATGGCGGGACCATGCGATATGACAGAATGGAAATTGGCTGAGTGCCCGGAGCCAAATCAATGCAGAAATCAATATCCTTGTCGGGTTGAATCCCCGATAGGTCTGCAGGAAACACCTCTGGAAACTCACGAACAATTGTCACTGAATCCATGGAAGGAACCTCCGCACTAGAATCACGGACATAAGCCAAATAAGCTAGACACCCCTTCTCGACCATATGCCGAGCCTTCACATAAGAGATAACCCTGCTGGTAGTATGGCCAAGAGTCCCTCTCCACTCTAATCGAGGCAACCCTTGCAAGGCTAAGGTCACCATTTTGGCGTGACAATCTAATATAGCATGATAAGGTGACATCCAATCCATACCCAGTATGACATCAAAATCAACCATATCGAGAAGTAGAAGATCTACACGAGTCTCAAGACTCACAATGGTGACCACACACAAACGATAAACATAATCTACAACAATAGCATCCCCCACTGGTGTGGACACATACACACGAGCACTCAGAGAATCACGGGGCACAACCAAATATGAAGCAAAATAGGATGACACATAGGAGTAAGTAGACCCCGGATCAAATAGAACTGAAGCATCTCTACTGCAAACTGAAACAATACCTGTGATAACAACGTCAGAAGACTCAGCCTCGGGCCTGGCTTGGAAAGTATAACATCGGGGCTGGGCCCTACCACTCTGAACTACGTCCCTGGGACGACCTCTAGCTGGTTGGTCTCTACCTCTAACGGCCTGACCTACACCTCTAACAGTCTGGCCTCTACCTCTAGCTGCCTAACCCTTGCCTCTGGCTGGTTGAGTAGGTGGTGCAGCAATTGGTGCCGGAACCATGGCACGAGAACTCTGATGCTGTGATCTGCCCGTTGCCCGAGGGCAAAATCTAGCAATGTGCTTCGGATCACCACAAGTATAACATAACCTCGGCTGTTGTGACTGCTGACCCTGAAACTGACCATGTCGACCTGAATAACCACCCAGATAACTCTGGAGTGGAGGTGCACTAATATGAGTTAGTGGTGCACTGTAGGCTAGTTAGTCGGAATAATACATCTGAGGGCCACGACCACCTGAGGCAACGTGGGATTCCTGGAGTGCTGAATAAAACGGCCTGGGAGGATGGCCTCTACCAAAAGTACCCATGCCTCTAGATGAGGCACCGCTAAACTCACCGGAATAACGAGGTCTCTTGTCAGACCCCTGACCTCCCTGAGTAAGAACCATCTCGACTCGTCTGGGGACATTAGCAGCCGCCTGAAAAGAAATCTCACTCCCAGTCTCCTTAGCCATCTGCAATCTGATAGGCTGAGAAAGTCCATCAATAAACCTCCTCACCCTCTCTCTATCTCTTGGTGGGAATAAGAAGAATAGTATGATGGGAAAAATCCACAAAACGGGTCTCATACTGAGTAACAATCATAATGCCCTGTTGGAGACGCTCAAACTGACGGTGACGCTTCTCTCTCAATGTGATAGGCAGAAACTTCTCTATGAAGAGCTGAGAGAACTGGTCCCAAGTAAGAGCAGGAGACCCAGCTGGTCTGGTCAACAAATAATCTCTCCACTATTTCCTGGCAGAACCAGTCATCTGAAATGCAGCAAAATTGACCCCATTGGTCTCCACTATACCCATGTTTCGTAGAACCTCGTGACAACTATCAAGATACTCCTGGGGATCCTCTGAAGTAGCACCACTGAAGTGAACTGGGAAGATCTTGGTAAACCTGTCCAACCTCCACAAAGCCACAGAAGACATAGCTGGCCCATCTCCAACCTGTGCCGCAATAACCGGCTGAACTACTCCGATTGGCTGAGTTATTGGAGCCTGATACTGGGGAGCTATCTTCTCCAGAGTAGGAGTAGTGGGAGTCTAGGCTCCTCCTCCATCCTGAAAGATGGCTGGTGCCATGGGAAATGCGCTAGTCTGGGCCACACTCTCCATAAGGCCCACCAAACGGACTAAAGCGTCCTGAAGTACTGGGGTGGCAATGAACCCCTCCGGAACCTGAGCTGGCCAGGCAGGAACAGTCTGGGCTGGAACCTTCTCATGAAGATCTATCTGAGGCTCCACTGCTGGGGCTGCTGCTCGGGCTCTAGGCTGAGCCCTGGCCCTACCTCGGCCTCTGGCACGACCTCGGCCTCGACCTCTGCCCCTCGTAGAAGTTGCCACTGGAGGCTCTGGCTGATGCTCAGTTGAGGAAGCAGTACATGTTCTTGCCATCTGCGAGAGAATAAGGGTAGAAGAGTTCAATCAGTATTAAGAAAACAAAATCGCACGACAGAGAAGCATAGAAGTGAAATTTGTTCCTAAACTCCATAGCCTCTGGAAGATAAGCACAGACGTCTCTGTACCGATCCTCCAGACTCTACTAAGCTTTCTCATAAATCGTGAGACCTAGGCAACCTAGTGCTCTGATACCAACTTGTCACCACCCGAAATTTCCACCGTCGGGACCGTGATGGCACCTAATATTTCACTTGCTAGGCAAGCCAACGTTAGAGAATTCATTAAACCAATTCTTATCCCATTCAGTAAATAACAGCAAATTAACTAAGGTGAAATATAATGAGTGCAGAATAATATAAAAACTGCATTAATTACTATCATCCAGATCTGGAGTCACAATTCACGAGCATTATAGAATTTACTACAAGTAATAGTCTGAGAGAAATACAACTGTTTGAATGAAAGAAACAGTAAAGCAGAAAAGATAGACGGGGACTTCAAGATCTGTGAACGCCGACAGATCTACCTTGAGTCTCCGGATAGCGGGTCCAACAGCTAAAATCTCGATCAACCCGAGCCAGTACCAAAATCTGCACAGAAAGTGCAGAGTGCAGTATCAGTACAACCGACCCCATGTACTGGTAAGTGTCGAGCCTAACCTCGACGAAGTAGTGACGAGGCTAAGGCAAGGCACCTACAAATCAACCTGTATAGTTTAACAATGTATATACAAATAACAGTAATGAAGAATTAGACAGGAGATATCGGGAGGGGGAAACATGTTGGGGGAAATACGAGATAAAGAACTACAACAGAATGATAACTAGAATAACTAATATTTTTTGAATCAACAGGAACACGAATACGGTAAAGGAAAAATGCACGACATCACCCTTCGTGCCTTTACTCTCAACCACACCATAAAAATCAATAGAAATGACACGTCATCACCCTTCGTGCATTAACTCTCATATCATGGCACGACATCACCCTTCGTGCATTAGCACTCACAATATGGCATGACATCACCCTTCGTGCTTTTACACTCACAATATGGCACGGCATCACCCTTCGTGCATTAACACTCTCCCTTACCATAATGTAATGCCTAAATAACAACATGGAGATAGAATAACAAGTACTAGCCTTACTTCAATATTTGGTTCCACAATATCAATCTCAACTTTGAAATAAATTCTCAATTATCACCAAAAAATTCGTAAACATGATAAGAACGATCAATTTAACAACACTAGTATAAACACGTAGCAATTAGGCATAGGAAAGAGACAATATAAGAAAAATGGAAGAAACATAGAAAATAGGTAAATTGGCGGCGCATATGTACTCGTCACCTCACATATACGTCGCACACATGAATTTTACATAACAAATAGTCTGGGGTTCCTAATTCCCTCAAGTTAGGGTTAGACACAACACTTACCTTGCTCCGAAGACCACTTAATTTTCAATCACTGTTTTTCCTCTAGAATTTAGCTCCAAATCACTCGTATCTATTCAAAAATAACTCAATAATATCAAATATTGCTAAAGGAATCAATTATATTGCATAAATTAAATTTCTCAAATTTTCCTCCAAAATTCAAAAAATCGACCCCGGGCCCGCTTGGTCAAAACCCGAGGTTTGGACCAAAATCCATTTACCCATTCACCCCGAGCTCGGATATATAATTGGTTTTGGAATCTGATCTCAAATTGAGGTCTAAATCCCCAAATTTCCGAAATTCCTAGTTTTTACCTTAACCCCTAATTCTACCATGAAAACTCTAGATTTTTGGTTGATAATTCATAAAATGTAATGGGTAATTGAAAGAAAATGGTTTAGAATCACTTACCAACACTTTGGGGAAGAAAATAACTCTTGAAAATCGCCTCTAGCCCTTTTGTTTTTATGAAAGTTGGAAAAATGGCTTATTCCCGTTCTTGATTCTGTTTTATGTATTGGGAGACAGTGTGCATCGCGTTCGCGAGGCCACTGTCGCATTCACGAAGAGTATCGGCTGCCAAGCCTTCACGTTCGCGAGACCTTGCTCGCGTTCACGATGGTCACTCCCTCTGGCCTTCGCGTTCACGAGACTTTGCTCGCGTTCGCGATGAAGGAACGACCAACCTTCCCCCAGGTCCCTAAGTGCTTCGCGTTCGTGATGAGCCGGTCGCGTTCGCGAAGGGTAAATCCCCCATCACTTCGCTTTCGCGTCCAGGCCTTCACGTTTGTGGAGAAGAAATTTTAGCCTCACCAGTTTACTCTTCGCGTTCGCGAGAGTACCTTCGCGAACGCGAAGAAGGACATGCCAGAACACCAGAATTTGCAGAAAACCAGATTTTCCAAAGTCCAAACATCCCGTGGCCTATCCGGAACTCACCCGAGCCCTTGGGGCTCCAAACTAAACATGCACACAAGTCTAAAAACATCCTACGAACTTGCTCGTGCGATCAAATCGTCAAAATAACACCTAGAACTACGAATGTAGCACCAAATCAAATGAAATTCTCAAGAACACTTTAAAATTCCTATCTTCTCAATTGGACGTCCGAATCACGTCAAATCAACTCCGTTTCTCACCAAATTTCACAGACAATTAAATATTATAATGAACCTGTACCGGGCTCCAGAACCAAAATATAGACCCGGTACTAACAATGCCAAACATCAATCAATTCCTTAAAAATAAATAATTTTCAAACTTTTAACTTTCATCAAAAATTCATAACTCTAGCTAGGGACCTCCGAATTCGATTTCGGGCATACGCCCCAGTCCCATAATTGATACGGACCCACCGAGATCATTAAAACATGAATCCGGGCCTATTTACCAAAAATATTGACCGAAGTCAACTAAAATTAACTTTTAAGGCAAAAATTCTTATTTTCATCAATTTTCAACATAAAAGTTTTTCGGAAATACGTCTGAACTGCGCACGTAAATCGAGGAAGGTAAGAATGAGATTTTTAAGGCTTAAGAGTGCAGAATTGAGTTCTAAAATATAAGATTACCTTTTGGGTCATCACAATAATGAGGAGGAAATGAGCTCTAGAAGAGCACACGACTTAACATTTCATGAAACTCTAGAAGAAGTTTAGGTACCTAAAAATAAAGAAAGTGATGAGATCTTAACAAGTTATGTCACTTGCGAACCAATACAAAATGATCGTCGATGATATATTTGATACAATATAATGCACAATATAATAAAAGATTGTGAGGATCATACCTGTAGTCCAGATACCTGAAGATGTCATACCATTTAGATGCAAGTCATAACCTATATGACTCATTTGATCAAATTTATATAAATATCCCTGAAGGATTTAAAATGCTTAAAGCATATAATTCAAAGTCGCGAGAAATGTACTCAATCAGATTACAAAAATCTTTGTATAATTTAAAACAATCAGGGCGCATGTGGTATAATCACCTCATTGAATTGATGAATGAAGGTTATATAAATGATGGCATTTGTCCATGTGTTTTTACAAAGAAAACAACATCAGAGTTTGTTATACTTGTTGTTTATGTTAACAACATAAATCTCATAGGAACTCCATAAGAGATCCAAAGGGAAAAACTGTCTTAGTCTGCAAATTGAATATTTAGCAGGCGGGATATTTATCCATCAACATGTCTATACAGAAAAGGTCTTAAAACGCTTTTACATGTACAAAGAGCACCCATTAAGTACACCAAATGGGTGTTCGATCACTTGAAGTGAATAAGGATCCGTTCCGACCTCCATAAGAGGATGAGGAACTCCTTGGTCCTGAAATACTCTATCTCAGTGCAATTGGTGCACTTATGTATCTTGCTAATGCTAACAAAGGTAGTGCAGATCTTGTTGGTTATGCAGATGCAGGTTATTTATTCGATCCCCATAAAGTTCGATCTCAAATCGGGTATGTGTTTACATGTGGAGGTATTGTCATATCATGGCGCTTCACAAAGCAATCTATTGCTGCTACTTCTTCAAATCATGCTGAGATAATAGTTATTCATGAAGCAAGTAGGGAATGCATATGGTTGAGATTAGTGATTCATTTTATTCGAGAAAAATGTGGGTTGGAATGTGATAAAAAAAATCACAATATTATACGAAGACAATTCTACATACATAACCCAATTAAAGGGAGGATTTATAAAAGGAGACAGAACGAAGTAAATTTCACCAAAATTATTCTACACACATGATCTTCAGAAAAATAGTGACATCGATGTGCAACAAATCTTCTCAAGTGACAATCCAACTGATTTGTTCACTAAATCTTTGCCAACTTCAATTTTTGAGAATATGGTATTCAAGATTGGAATGCGGAGACTCAAATATTTGGAACAAGGTTTTCATTAGGGGGAGTGAAATACGCATTGTACTCTTTTTTACTTACTAAGGTTTTTCCCATGGAGTTTTTCTTGTAAGGTTTTTAATGAGGTAGCTAGAATTGCGTATTACTAAATATGTGTACTCTTTTTCCTTCACTAGAACTTTTTCCACTGGGTTTTTCTTAGTAAGGTTTTAACGAGGCACAATATCTTTTAATGAATATCCAAGGGGGAGTGTTATGAATATGTTATATTATGGATGTTCATTTAGTACTCCGTTATAAATAAGCTTCCCTAAGAAGATTATCCATATGGGACTCCGCCGTAAATATGTTTATCTATTTAGTACTCTATTGAAAATAAGCCTCCTGAAGAAGCTTATCCTTTTGATACTCCGTTATGGATAAATATTACCCCCAATTGAAGAGTATCTATATTTGGTACAATGAGTTTATGCTTTCGGTACTCCGTTATAGATAAATATTACCCCCGATAGAAGATTATCTATATCTGGTACAATAATAGCTTACAATCAGCTTACACAACAGCTTGCAGTAGCAGCTTATACAGCAACTTGCAGTAGCAACTTACACAACAACTTCCTTTCTTCTATAAATAGAGGAGATTTCAGTTCATTATGTACATCAATTTGAAGTTGAATAAAAATATACATCTCCCTCTATACTTGTCTTCGATTTATTTACTTTACAGTCTTTATTTTATAATAACTTCTTATTTTTAAAATTTATATTTTAAGACTTGATATTTTAATATGATGAGCTTAGTAGACTTTAATTTTTATGATTTAAATAAATATTTTTTATTAGGCCTACAGGCCAACCCAACCCAACCTCAATCAAGCCTCACGAGCCACATGCTTACTTGGGCTTGGCTAAAAGTCGCGTCCTTAAATGAGCTTCAAATCCTAGCCCAATCCTACTAAATCACGAGTGGTGCCCAACCAGTGAAATATGCAGAATTTTTTGTAAGCGATGTCACTATTTAAAAGGTACATAGATGAACAAATTATCAAAATAACATCATATTAAAAAGTCATTTCATAAAAATATAGAATTCAACTCATAAAGAAAACAACGAATATCTTTAAAAAGGAGAACAAATTGCCAAAATGACATCATATTAAAATGTCATTTCATAAAAATATAGAATTCAACTCATAAAGAATATAGCGAATATCTTTTAAAAAAAAGTGAGAAATATAAACGAAAAAATAACTAGACAACTTATAACAATCGATGACCTACCGAAATTGGCGTAGATGATGAGAGAGATGACAAATCACAAAGGATAACAAACAATTTTTTTCAAATTATATTTAAATTTATTTATATACTTAAATATGATTTTCGAAAGCGTCAAAATATTTAGTATCAATTGGTTTCTTGAGAATATTAAAAGCTAAGGTTTTATTTAAAAGTTTACATACACATAAATGTATACATGTTGGTAAGGGTATTCATAGTTTGATTTGGATTGATTTTTTCCTCAAAAGAAACTAAATCAAATAAGTCAATTTTTTAAATATTGGAACCAAACCAACCCAATTAAGTCGATTTTTTATCGATTCGGTTTATGTTGGTTTTTTGGATTTTTTGGTTATTTATCAATTTTTTCTTAAATATGAGACATAAACTGCCAAATACATATTCCGGCGACTACATTTTCAACGTAACACTATCAAATTAATTGCTCTTTGAGAAATCTATCATTTACCAAGATATATTAATGATAATTGAATCAAATAGTGATGAATAATTCAAGAATTCAATTAAAAATAGATTACTTTTAACATGAAAGAGATTCTTGTACTTAAAAGAAAACTATCAATCAAAGTAGAATGTGAAGGTAAAGAACTAGATTATTATAGTAATAAAGAACTAGGCTAATTAGCATGTACCATAATCTCTCTCTCTCTCTCTCTCTCTCTCTCTCTCTCTCTCTCTCTCTCTCTCTCTCTCTATATATATATATATATATATATATATATATATATATATATATATATATATATATATATAAATTTAAATAGCTATTTCTA
Source organism: Nicotiana tabacum (assembly GCF_000715075.1). Lineage (NCBI taxonomy): Eukaryota > Viridiplantae > Streptophyta > Magnoliopsida > Solanales > Solanaceae > Nicotiana > Nicotiana tabacum. Next base: position 21,372,259 of record NC_134094.1, on the reverse strand, counting down.
TAGTCGGTTTGATTTGGGTTTTTATTTTTGGTTTTTTTATTTTTTATTATAACCTAAACCAACCCAAATTTGACTGGCTTTTAAAATTCAAAACCAAACTAAAAAGTATCGACTTTTTTGGTCGGTTTGATTTGATTTTCTATTTGGACTGGTTTTTCAGGTTTTGTGAACACCCCTACACGTTGAACCACCATTTACAACAAAAATACAGTGCTTAACCAGTGAACCACCATTTAACAAAGGCATATCCAGGATTTCAAGAGCATGGGTGCACCATGAGCGTCACAGACCCAAGTTTTCAAGGGTGTCTAAGAGATGTATTTTTGGTTTAGGAATTTTAAAAGTCAAAACAAAGATAAAAAAAGAAGAGAAGGAGAAAAAATAAAAAGAAAACGTGTAACCCAATAAAAAAAAGAAAAAAAAGAAACAAAAAGTTTATTTAATTAGAAAAAGCGGTAGAGCATGGGATTTAACCCTATTTATTAAGATCGAACCCTTGATTAAAAGGTAGAAGGTGCACCTCCTTATCAATGCACTTAAGTATTCACTTGAGCTTGGGTTCACCTATGTTAATTTAAGTATTTGAGCAGAAATTTACTAGTGTTGTACATGATTTAGGGGGAGGAGGATGGGTTCACGTGAACCCGCTCCCTCCCATGTGCATTCGCCCCTGACCACCAAGTACTTAACGTCATGTGGTGTCACTTCAAAGTAAATGTATGTGAAATTTATTTTTTCATATTGCTCCTCGTATATTTTGTAAATTTTTCGATGAAGCGGTGTCACGTATAACCTAAATCCGCCCATGTGCCCAACATTCCACTTGTCCAGAGGGCATTAACGAGTGATCCTTCTTGAATAAATTAACTAACTCCCTAAGACAACAGGACATGAATCAAATTATTGTCCAGAGTAACGTGGTTTCCTTTGACCCTTCAGATGAGGTCGAAAACCCATTTGCCTCAGATGAGGTGGATAATGTTTTCGACTCAGGCAGTTTCATTCCTATCACCTCCGGTGATAAGGAGTGCATGTATAAAAACTGGTCTAATGCCCTTATTATAAACATTTTCGGAAGAAGAGTGGGATATCTATTCCTACAACAAAAACTTCATGCTATATGGAAACCTTCAGAACAAATCTCGTTGATAGACCTTGGATATGACTATTATCTAGTAAAATTTAATAAGAGAGAAAACTACGATAAAATCTTACATGAGTGTCCTTGGTTTACAGGCAACTAATACTTCATAGTGAGGAAATGGGAGCCCAGGTTCATCGCCTCAGAAGCTCTCCTAATGTACTCAGCGATCTGGGCCAGACTCCCAGATCTCCCTACGGAATTTTATGACTACGAGATCCTGGAAAAAATAGGTAATAAATTAGGACAACTAACCCGTATAGACGCATGCACCTCATCAGCGCTAAGAGGCAAATATTCAAGAGTGTGCATACTGGTCCCAATAGAGAAACCCCTTAAAACTCATGTTATCCTAGGTAAACACTACCAAAAGGTCTCATACGAGGGCTTTAACCTCTTATGTACAAACTATGGGAGGCTGGGACATGTACAACGGAACTGCCCTAACTATCCTAAGGAAGAGGATCCAAATGACCAAAGCCAGGGCGCTAGCTCACAAGATATCCTCTCCTTAACCAAGGAAATTGAGCAATGGACGGTCGTCTCCCACCATAAAAAATCAGGGAGAAAGGAAGGCGAGACATGAAGTCACAACTAGCAGAAACTAAGCCAAACCACTTCCAAAGAAAAAAACCATGATATTGAAAAAATGGAGGCAAGACATTGGGCACCAACAAACCATGGTAACAATAGTACAACATCCCCATCAATAAAACCAAAAGGTGACGAACAAGGACAAGGCCAACACAAAAATCGGATGGATATTACGAACCTCCCAGTTAAACCCAAACAATATCCGCCAGGCAAAGCACAAAACCAAAACATACTCATCACGTAAATCGGCGCACATTTATTGAATAACAAAGGTAACATAGCCAGTACCTCTCAAAGGGCTAGCACAACAAACACTAATAACCAAATGACCACTCTAGAACCAATGGATAAAGACCTAAGGAAAACAACGTTAGGTAACATAACTCAAAACCAACCAGACAAATAAATTGACAATATACCAAGACACATAAATGGTATTAAAGAGCCTAAAACCTTGCTCATTAATACCATCAAATGCCAAAACAAATTCGAAACTCTTATGTCCCAATCTAGTAATGAGACCCCCAACATCCAGAGTACCTCACATGTCCAATCACCCAAAACACAAACCATGGAGAAAATGGAGGTAGAACAAGACCTAATCGACAAAGCAGCCACAATAGTATTCAATGCTGAGGGGAATATCCACTCACCATTTAATGCAAATTCATTGGAAAATAAACCTAGTACACCCCAAACTCTGCAAAAAACTAATGATAAGACAACAAATCAACTCCTTATTAATGAGCAGGATTCGATAATGGAAGACCCTAAGATCTTCGACCCAACCCCACCTAAGACTACAAACTCTCATCACATTTTAAACAACATTAGCCCATGCATAAACCACAACACTATTCAACCAGGAAAATATAAGGAACCTAATAGCAAAAATTCCAAGACTCCCCACCAATAACTACCACAGGATATACTTCAAGGCAAGGAGAAATGTGTGGATAAGGGAGTAACAACAACCTCCCACTCCAACGCCAACTATTCCCCCCATACAACTGAACCAAAACCCCACCGTGTTTACAACCCCACCTCTCCCACCAAACCGTGTTCCCCAATCATGGATGGAATACTGACTCACAAGGCATGCACTAAGCATGAGCCTCCAACTCAATGGCCAAAACATAATTATACAAATAGAAAACCCGAGCTACTTGGCACAAATAATAACGGAGGGGCTCCGAATTGGAATGGACAACATTGCTACGAACTCATGGTTGGCCCTACCAGCCCAACAAATACCACTATATCCTCCCTCTCAACCAGCGGGCTCACACCCTTGTAACCACCAGACTGTGAACCCACACACCATCCTAAATACAATAAACATGAACCTACCCCTTTTTCACAACTCAAATCCGCCACCAACCCCAGCTCCATCATATTACAATGGGAATCCATTCCAAACTCAGATTCCACTCTCCAACATGCAGGGAAACCAAGCGTCAAATTACCCACAACATGCAATAACACAACAGGAAAATACACCAACAATGACTTCTCATCCGGCCTCTTTCAACAACAACAATGCTCAGACGGAGCACAACAACCAGAGCAACCCGCCACAACAACAGATGGTAGATGAGTAAGAAGAGGACGGAATATCAACAACAATAAGAGTGGAGTACGGAATGCTAAGAAACCCAAAAACACTGGCATTCAAAGAAAGAAAATAAAAAAGATTCATTTTGCGTTGCCCATAAGATTTGAAGAAATTCTCTTTGAACATTAGAATGATATTTGAACCAACCCTATTCAAATACGGTGTTGTGATGATCCCAACCATGTATGCTCACCATTGGGACAATGCTGCCCAACTAAGCCAGGAAGAAACCCCGAACCTATATAGCTCATCCCACAATCAGGGGGAGAGCTCACAAACCAGGAATAACTCCATGAGTATCATCATATGGAACTGCTGGGGGGCGGGTAACGCTGACTTTCGAAGGGCATTTAGGTCCATGCTGGATTATAATAGGCCAGTGTTGGTGGCCCTGTTGGAAACAAGAATAGAGGAGCACCACACGATTAGGAACGACTTTGGATTCGACAACCTAATACAAGTAACTGCACAAGGCAACTCGGGAGGTATCACAATTATGTGGAAAAATGAAGACATTATTGTTGACCAAATTGGCTCCACGTATCAGGAGGTTCACGCCATGATAAAGGTACCTAACAAACCTAATCCATGGCTTATTTCTACTATCTATGCTAGCAATCTATTAGAAGAAAGATTAATCCTATGAAAAAATTTAAAAATAGTAACAGATAATTTTAAAGGGCCTTGGCTTGTTACGGGCGACTTTAATGATGTTACTAGGGCTTCCGAAATATTTGGAGGATTGCCGGTTAATAATAATAGAATTACAGAATTCCTAAATTTCCTAGGCTATTGCAGGTTAATGGATTTAGGATTTAAAGGGTCAAAATTCACGTGGACGAACAAAAGAAAAAAGAGAAATGCCCTAATTATGGAGAGACTAGATAGATGTGTAGCTAACCCGGAATGGGTTAATATTTTTTAAGAAGCTCATGTTACACACCTCACGCGTACCCACTCAGACCACTGCCCTCTTAAACTAGATCTTACAAAATATTTTGCTAGAAGTGGGAGTATTTTCAGAATTGAGTCCACGTGGACCTCTCACCCTACGTTCAAGCCCTTGGTTAGGGAAACATGGAAAAATCAAGCGAACATTACCAACACCATTCAAAACTTCACTGAAAAAGTTACTGACTAGAATAGGAACATCTTCGGAAATATCTTTAAAAATAAGAAAAAAGTCATGGCTAGACTAGAGGATATTCAAAGATCGCCCAATTACCCCTATAGCCAGTTTCTTATAGACATAGAAATTAACCTAATGGAGGAATATAAGAATATTATTAAATTAGAAGAAGACTTCTGGAAGCTTAAATCCAGAGTTCAGTGACTTTAAGATGGAGACGCCAATACAAAATTCTTCCACGTTACTACAATGCATAGAAGAAGAAGAAAAAAAAATAGGATTCTAAGCCTTAAAGACGAGGCAGGAAATTGGTATTATAACCCCAAAGATATTACTGAATTGATAAATAAAAAAATTTCATGACCTTTACTCAACCAAGCAAGAGATGTCCTACAAAAAACATACATATATGTCCTACTACGCTACTATTCAAGAGTCACAGCATTTTGATCTCAGCCTAACCCCTACAGAAAAAGATATTAAACTTGCCCTCAACTCCTTTAAACCCCTTAAAGCCCCAGGGCCGGATGGTTTGCATCCGTTCTTCTATCAAAAATATTGGAATGAGACGAAAAACTAACTCATTGACTTCGTCATAAGTACCTTTGAAAACAAGAAAATGTTGGATAATATGAACAATACTTACATTTGCCTTATCCCTAAATGCCAAAATGCTGAGACCATTAAGCAATATAGACACATAAGCCTTTGTATCATACAAGGTAGTCATCAAAATTATAGTAAATAGGATTAAACCCCTCTTACCCAATATCATTCACCCTGCACAAACTAGTTTTATTAAAGGAAGAAGAGTTTCGAATAATGCTATCATCGTGCAAGAAGTCTTAAATCATTTCAAAAAAATCAAGGGCAAAAAGGCCAAGATGATGGTTAAAATAGACCTAGAGAAAGCTTTTGATAAGATAGAGTGGTCCTTTGTGAGGTTCTCGCTAAATTCTCTAAATTTTCCTAATAATCTAATCGATATTATTATGTCATGCTACTTCAACTTCTATCTTAATTAATGGCTCGTGTTCAGATTTTTTCCTACCCTCTAGAGGATTTAGGCAAGGGGATCCCTTATCCCATACCTCTTTATTATCTGTATGGAAATGCTCTCTAGACTCATTAACCACGAAATAGACTGTTGTAAGTGGGATCACAAGAGGGGTTGCTCTCATGGTAAGCAACCTCCACTTCCAACCAAGAGGTTGTGAGTTTGAGTCACCCCAAGAGCAAGGTGGGGAGTTCTTAGAGGGAAGGATGCCGAGGGTCTATTGAAAACAGCCTCTCTACCTCATGGTAGGGGTAAGGTCTGCGTACACACTACCCTCCCCAGACCCCACTAGTGGGATTATACTGGGTATTAATGATGGAAGCCAACCAAAAAAACTGCAACTCCCTCATTGATACCCTGAACAAATTCTGCAGTTTATCGGGGCAGACTATTAATTTTAACAAGTCTAGAATCATGTTTTCCAACAACACCCCTCAAGATTTCAAAAACCACATTAGCTAGAGTCTGTCCATGAAACAAGCAACCACTTTGGTAAATGCCTTGGTTCCCAATGATAGACCATATAATAGCCAAAGGACTTTCAATTTATTATAGATAGGCTCAACACTAGATTACAAGGATGGAAAATAAATGTTTAATATATCTACCTTAATTAAAGCTACCCTAGCAGCCATATCCAATCATGTGATGCAAATTTAAGGTCTTCCCAAAGCCACTACCAACAAGATGAACCAAACCTAGCACTCTCCACTATCCTGGCTAATGGTACTATAAATTTGAACATCCTTTCCTTCGACCTGCCTACTAGCATAAAGCATAAAATTCACAGCACCTATATTAAGCAAGGGCTACCATCTAGGGATAAATCAAACTGGAACACCTTAAACCATAACTCATTCTCTACCAAAGCGGCTTATGAGCTCATCTCTTCTCCTCACGAGAATCAGGTAAACAATATAGACTTCGGATGGATCTGGAAAGTCCCTACGCTCAATAAGATTAAAGCTTTCCTATGGCTAGTAGTTCATAATAGGCTTAGGCTCCCCACCACTCTCATGCTCTTTAGAAGACACATTAGCGATACCTAGATGTGTAGCATCTGCTGCAAGGAGAAAGAGGATATCGAGCATATCTTCTTCAGATGTTGTACTCCAAGCATATCTGGGAGGGGATTAGCTTTAACCATAACTTTCAGCATTTACAAAATAATGCTTATAATATCTCCACGTGGCTGAAAAAACAGATTAAGCTATTTTTTAGAAGCTGAAAAAATTAATTTCTCTATGAACATATCACATCCTTGTTGATCCAATGGCCAAGAAATAACACTTTCTGATTTAAATGTTTCACGTAGACCACTCCCCGACCAGTGTACTCAGTTCCAAACCTCTCGAGAAAGATTCATTACATGGAGTTTTCTGGAAGAAAATGTAACATAGTTTGTTAAGGTTGTGCACCAAATGTTGATTCAATTGCTTCAATTTTCCTCTTTATACCATCTGCTTCATTGTTCAGTCAACCCCTTGAATGATATGCTTGCATTTTCTCCAGAAATATTGCCTACAAAATACATTAGTTTATGCAAGTCAATGTAATATCTGCTAGGAAGCCAAAGAGTTTAAAAAGTTTACTATATTGTGTGGACATTCTTTAAAGCGTTACAAAATGTTCAAGCTCTTATGCATGTAATTAATAAATACTATTTTAAAGTACACAATTATGATCAGAGATGAGACGTCAAACATAAAACTGTTAGAATCAAGTAGGAAGAAAAACTAGTCTAGCAAAAGATTTCTTACCAAAAATTTACCATCCTCATAGTATTAGCACAAACTTGCTTGTGAAAACTCCATACAATCACACTAAGCTAAGATATCGAATTCGTATTATGGCACTATAGGCAAATTCCAGAAATTTATATCCAATGTTGTGTAATATACGCGAACACTTTTACACAGAAAAATAAGAAAATATGAAAAAGGAAAAAGACATAAAAAGAAAGAAAAAGATATGGTGAAGGGTAACAATTAGGAAAAAGGAAAAAGACCATAGGTATACTTTCAAAATTAGAAGGGACTGGCTCTCCCTATACACAACTTTCTTGAGCAAGTTGAGGTCGGCAAATAAATCTTCACTGTCCATGCCGTTCTATTTAAGCTCATCTCAGCCATAAAAGAAAAAGGATTAAGAGGACGAGAATTATGTCATGAAAATAAAGTTTAATGACTTCAAAAGAAATATGGAGTATGTTCCTTTGTCTTTTTGGGGCCAGATTAGAGAAGCCTAAAAGAATTCGGGCCAGCGAAAAGTTAAAATTATCCATTCGGAAGACATGGAGGATGGTGTCAACTTGCATTTGTTGGAGTCAGTGGCGAAGTCAGAAATTTTTCCAAGAGTGTTCAGACTTGAAAGAAGTAAAAATATTCCTCGACAAAGAGTGTTCTATAATATGTTATATACGTCCAAAATTTACTATTTTACTTAAATACACATTATAAATTTTCATAATATTTCGATGAATTGACCACCCTTAGCAAAAGATGGCTTCGCCCCTGGTTGGAGTGTATAAACTGAAAGAAATCGCAAATGCTTTAATGGAGTATTAACTCCCACACATGCGCTAAAAACTAGATGCATTATAAACCTTTTTTGCTAGTGTAGGCTTCATAGTATAAATAACTCAACTTTTTGACGTTGTTAGCTCTTTATAATACATATAGGACATCATTGTAGAGGAGCTCACTGAATTTTTCTTCACTTCTATAATGTTCAGCATTTTCTTGAAGCATTTTTAATGAAACTTCATTTACTTGATAAAAAAGGAGGAAAAAAGAACATTAATGACTTAGGTTTGAAGTTGAATTAAGCTAAAAGCATGTTTAGAGTGCCTATAAATGATTGTCTAAACAGAGTTATAGTATCTGTGTATATCAGATGATCGAAAAAATATGTAAGAGGCAGCTTAAATGAGAAAACTTACGACGAAATTGCCATATTGGTTTTTCTCCATTAGTAACAACCTCAAACACGATGTGATCTCCCTCCTTTAAGCAATTTGTATCACGGAATTCATGCCATCCGCCTTTAATACATACACCAGTACCAAAAGAACGTAACCTTAAACTCCACGACCTTTGCCTTTCATCTCTAATAATCAAATCGCATTTCTTGTTAATGAGACCATTTGCATGTGCAAATTGTCTTGGAATGCACTGAAATTTTTCATACCATTTGTACATATTATCAAAACAATTATTAAGCTCTTCATATTTTCACCAAAAATAATACCAAAACAAATAGAAAAGAAGAAAATGCTACACACGATTACTTTAGCCTAAGCAAAGACTTACCAAGAGATCATTTGAAAGGCAATAAGGTCTAATAGTGCATACAAAATGGGGAAATGCCTTACTTGATGAATTGATGCTGGGGTTTGGTTTGCCTGTTACATGGTTAAACCATGTCAATAAACTAAATATTACAAAGAGATCACAAATTGTAATATGAATAGCATCTAAATATCCATCCTATCTTTGGCTATATTTTTCAATTTTCAAAGTAGGGCAAAAAAGGGCAGTCCGGTGCACGAAGCATCACGCGTTTACGCAGGATCCGGAGAAGGCCGCACCACAATGGGGTGTGATTTAGGCAGTCTACCCTGATGCAAGCATCAGTGCTGATTCTACGGCTCGAAGAAACAACTTTACCGTTGCTCCAGGGTTCCCCTTCAATTTCCAAAGTAGACCTTACTTGAAATTTCTTCTAACTTCCAAATAATAAGGAAATTACTAATATCAAACTGACTAGATTCTAGAACATGCAAAAAAAAAAAAAGAATTATATTTGTGTTAACTGTGTTATGCTATCAATGCATACATTACTACGACATATACAAAATACCACCCTCCCTCAACTTATACAAGAAATAAAGAAATTCAAAAGCAAGCAAATTAGAATTTTTTTGGTGTATATAACAAAGTATAAAGATGGTTGAGGTTGCTTAAATCAGAAACATACCATGAAATTTCCACACTGGTTGTTCTCCATTACTAACAACCTCAAACATTATATAATTTCCCACCTTTATGTCATTTGCAGCACGGAATTCACCCCATCTACCTCCCATATAGACTTGGGAACCGTAGGTAGTTAGCCTTAAATCCCATGACCTTTGTCTTTCATCTCTGATAATCAAACCGCATTTCTTGTTAGCGAGACCATTCGCCCATGCAAATTGTTTAGGAAGGCGCTGAAAAGGTTTATAACCATTTGCATATATCATCAAACAATCATATGCTTCATATTTTTTTATGTATGTAAATAACTCCAATAAACAAAGAGGGGAAAAACAGAAAATGGTGCACATGTTTCCTTTAGCCTGAAGATTCTTGAAGGGTTAGGGGGGAATGAGTTTGAGACTTACCAAAAAACCATTTGTAACGCAATATGGTTTAACAGTGCATATAAAATATGACTGACCAAAAGGATTGTGAAGAGCAGCTGCAGCATCTGCATGGGGAAAAGCCTTGCATTGTTATTTTTAGACAAATCCATATCAAGATTTTAGATGACAAAATGATTTACAATAAAACATGAATAGCTAGCATCTAAATATCCACCCCATCTTTTGGCTAACTTTTCAATAACGAACAGCCCGGTGCACAAGGTATCCCGCGTTCACGCAGGGTCCGGAGAAGGGCTTGGCTAACTTTTCAATAACGAAAAGCCCGGTGCACAAGATATCTCACGTTCACGCAGGGTCCGGAAAAGGGCTTGGCTAACTTTTCAATAACGAACAGCCCAGTGCACTAGGTATCCCGCGTTCACTCGGTGTCCGGAGAAGGGCTGCACCCCAAGGGATGTGATATAGACAGTCTACCATAATGTAAGCATTAGTGGCTGCTCACACGGCTCGCATCCGTGACCTATAAACATTAGTGGCTGGTCACAGTGTCACACGGAGACAACTTTTGGCTAACTTTTCATTATAAATTAAAACATATGATAATTAAGTTAAGGGAATTAACTTGCAAATACATCAAGAACAATTAATGGACTATAAAGATCTTAATTACCTTTAAATTCAAAATTCTTGGAAGTCTCTTCCACAGTATGGACTTCTCCTTCTTCAAGATACTCTGCATATTCTCTCTCACAGTGATTAGAACCAAATATAGAAACATCAAACTCCATATTACCTTCATGTCTAAACACCAACATATCTCCCAATTGCAAATCATGCTCTTCTGCAAACTCTGCCCAACCAGCTTCGAATCGACGGCCGGTCAGCTTCACCAGCCACTTCTTACCATCCCTTTTTAGTACTGCATGTTCAATATGGTCGTATCCCTTCAGATATTTCAAGAAACCTATAGGTATTTTCTGCAATACAACATAAACTTAGGGTAGCGCTGTTTCAAATCATTATGCTGGTTTGTTTAGGACATGAAATTGTGACATCTACTTAGTTAAACAATTACAAAATGATCATATGCACATGCACTACGGTTATGATTTTGAGTGTTTTCCTTTTCTGGGATAAATTCTTCCACCATATAGTGAAGCGGACACAGGATTTAAAGGTCGAGGTGTACTTTTGGATTTAACCAAAATCTGTTTTGTATACAAGGTGCTCACTACTAATATCACTATTTTCTAAAGACATATACATGTATACATGGAATGACCAGGTCCTCCTCTGCATATACACAAAGGATTACTAATAGACAAAGGAATTATAAATAACTAAAAGGATTACTTACAAGATCATGCTTGAAACCTGGCAGCATAGGTTTGAAAAAATGAGGTTTCTTTGGAGGAATTTTCATGGCAAACAAAAAAATTGTACTTTTATGTGGTTCTGTTTTTGCAATTGATATAATGTGCAGTTGAAACTTGAAACTTGACTTCAGTTCAGGATTGCAACAATTTGGTAATTGAAACTTGAAAGGTGTTACAGAATGTTCATGCCCACATTCTTATGTAACTGTGGTTCTGCTTTTCAAGTTAGTGGGCTATGTAAACCAGTAACATTAAACCATGTAGCACTAATAGAGCACAGACGGAACCAGAATATACAAAATTATATTTAAAATCTAGTTACTAATACCTTAGAAGCCATAAATTTCAAAGTCTGACTTCCGCCAGTCGGCCGCTAAGAGGGGGCATATGCAATATGGCATATAAATGGTGAAAAGAGAATGAAAGAGTGAAAAAGACATAATTGTGCACTTTCAACAAATACGAGGTTTTCCAGAATCCTAAAGAAATGGTTGAACAGAAATGGTCGGATTAGGTGTAAGCTCACTGACATTCAGAGAGAATAACACAGTCATTGGGACAAAGAAAAGAAACAATGGAAAAGGGACAAAATATTTACAGCTTATAGGCGTGGGCAGTGGCGAGTTTATCATAAAAGAGGGATCGTCAGGCTTTATCCAATTATTCAATTTCCAAAGGGAATCCAAGAGAGGCAGTAAAATCAGTTTATTTTGTGTTTTTTTTAAAAGTATTTTTGATAAATTAATTTAAAAATTCTTTTAAATAATAATTAATATTTGATCAAATATTTAAAAAGTATTTTTAATTATAACTTTCTCAAAAATATTTTTCAAAAAAGTAATTTTTAGGAGAAATTATATTTTTCTGTTTCTACTCAAAAATATTTTTTTTCTTTCTAAAAGCTAGCAAAACACATAGTTTGACAAAAAAAAAATATTTTTGGCCAAACAAAAACTTAACCAAATAGATTAATAAAATATTTCTTTAAAAACATATATCTCGAATTCCAACTCTGAGTTTAATGGAACTTCACTGAGAGTACCGCACATGCGCACATCAAATTAGAACGCAAAGAAATGATGGAAAAAGAGCGACGCAGTAGTGCAAATTGGTGACGTATGAAGTGTGGACTAACAGCCCCACATTTATATTATGAAACAATCTCAGAAAAACTAAACAACTTTCAAAAAGCGCCCGCATTAACCTTCTGAAATCTGTCGGAATCGAACAAAAACTGATCGATTTCCGACCATTTTCAATTCGTCGAAAAAAGAATGGTCGCAATTGAGGAGCAACCGCAGTCCGTCGATATTTCCGACTGAAGTCGATCGATATTTTCGACCGAAGTCGGTCGGTAATTGTCAACGCACTTTGACCAAGTTATCTGACACAAAATAATCTTACCGACCGAATTCGGACGGTATTTTTAAAAATTAGCGACCGGCGTCGATCGAAATTTTAATTATTTATTTTTTAAAAAAATGTTCAATCCCGACCGATTTCGGTCGGAATTATTAAAATATTTAAATTTTAAAATAAAAAATTCCGACCGAAGTCCGTCGGTATTATTAAAATATTTAATATTTAAAATCAAAAATTCTGACCGAAGTCGGTCGGTAAATTTAAATTTATGGAAAATCAAATGAACATTTCCGACCGACTTCGGTCGGTAGGCGGTCGGTTTTCTAGGTATTGTTTTGGCAAAATACAGTTGTTTTATAGTTGCACCACCTGCCAACAACCAATCACCTATAATGGCAGCATTACATTGCTGTCATTCAACCAATAACAACAATAACAACAATAACAACAATAGCAACAATAATAACAACTATCAAAACTATATTATTAACAAAACACCATCTCCATCTCTACTAAACTATATTAACAAAATATCATACCCAACAACAAAACGTTTCACAAGTTAAATGTCCAAACATCATTCAATAAGTGTTTTATACTACATCATCTCTATCTCCTCTACTAGAACCTTCATCGTCGGCATGGTACGAAGGATCACGACGAGAAGGAGACACATCTGGGGAAGGCTCACGAGACTGGGGAATGGGGAAAGCACCACTAGCAAGAAGATTCGCCAACTGACCTTGAAGGACATTAAATTATTGGTCCCTCTTTTCTAGCTGAACTTGAAGGGTATCAAATTGTTTATCTCTCTTTTGTTCTCTAGCCTTTGTCTCTTCAAGCTCCGTTGTCAGCTTTGCGATCTTCTTCTCCATAGACGAGAGAGTCGACCTATCAATTGCCTCGCCCTGGGTAGAAGTCCCTATACCTTGCAATCCAGCCATCCTGCCAAGATTTAGTATAATGCTTAAATAGATAAGAATTGTATTAAAACCTTGAATTGTTGAAAATTTGCTCCACGAGCTCCGATGAAAATTCACTCCAAGTCGCATAGGGTGCATCATACAATTGGCCAAGAGTTTCAGTGATTATCTTTGTAGTATGATGACTAAGTATAAACCTGCAACATAGCAATTACATTAAATAAACAAGACTAGCTATTATATTTCAGCAAAAACAAAGAAGTAATAAATAAATCTTACCCATTTCCCTCAGGCCTGATGATCATCCTATGATAATGATCATACCACTCTTTCTCTGGATCATCATCCTCCGATGAATCTGAAGCGTGCGTAGAAGGGGAGGCATCTGGCTCAGCGCTACTATCCTGAAGGCGAAGTCTAGAAATGCTAGGAGAAGAACTCGGAAGAGAGGGAGACAGGGTCGCTGATGAAGATGGATGCAATCTAGATTCTAGACCCCTACTGTGATCTAGACCCCTATTGTGATACAGACCATTACTGCGATCTGGGTGGCTAAAATCTAGATGGATGCGATCCAGCTGGTGGTGAAGCAAATGGATCAGATGACGGGCGTATCACTACATAGCCCTGTGGCTGTTGACTCGATGAGCCCATGTAACTATATGCAGGATCATGTAGAGGAAGTGAGATATTGCCCTGTGGTGGAGAATAGTAGAATACTGCTGGGAGGGTGAATGGTAGGTAATCTGATAAGTAGATGGATGTGATGGAAAAGATATGTGCCTAGAAGATTGTTGCCGGCCATCAGCAACGGAGGGGTGCAAGTGTGAAGTGGAAGGAAGCGAGATCATCATGATCAATAGGCCTCTTATCCTTACTAGACCTACCTAGAACCCTACCGGTCATCTGCACAAATTAAAAAAAATGCTAGAATTGAGAATATAAATCAATATAAGTTGAGATCGCTTGAAAAAACTAACATGCTAGTCTTCGAAGTATCCTTCCTAATCCAAAAAATCTTCCTCTTCACTTATTTCATTTTCATCAGCTGATTCTTCGTCCTCATTTTCTATGATTGTTATTTCCTCCATATCAACTTCTTTTAATATCCGTTGAGGATGCTCAAAGTCATTTTCTAACTGATCATCCACTATTTGGTTAACACTTGAGGTATCGTTTTGGTAAGCAACATCTAGCACATTCTCAACTTCCACCCTACCAACATGCTTAGTTTTGATTACAACCAACCAATCAGCCTTATCCCTTCGCAATAGATATGGAGCATAATACACCTGCCTAATATTTTCTGCAATTATAAAGGGATCATAGCAATCATTCTCCCTCTTTTTATTAACCCCAATTATGTTGTACTGCGAGTGTATATTTGTACCTCTTCTAGGTGTTGGGTCAAACCACTTGCATAGGAAAAGTATGATCTTCTTATTTGGCCAACCTGAATATGATAATTCTACAATCTCTTTGATCACACCATAATAATTATTTTCCCCATCCTGGTTGCCTTCACCACCTTTGACACATCCCCCACTGCTATTGTTTTTTTTATACTTGGAGCATTCCTTGGTGTGAAATTTGTAACCATTCACAAAATACTTAGACATAGTTGTAACCGTAGGTGCAAATCCCCAACATATATCTTTTAAAATTGATTAACACCGTTGTTTGGATTATTGACCTACATGTAGTGTTAAATAAATCACAAGTGAGCAAGTATATTCACAAGTGACCAAGTATGTATATTCACATGTGAGAAAGTATGTAAGATGCACTTACACACTGTTTAAACCATGCCTCAAATGTAGAATATACAGCATCATGGCCAAATTGACTCATGAAGTCACTGAACGACACATTGAAAATTTTGTTAGTTGCATCAACCGAATTAAATAGTAGTCCATGTAAATTAATCTTATGTCAACACTTACTTAAGAAAGGGTTGAACTTCCAGACAATTTAGCAACACATGATTTGAAGCTGATTTGTACTCCATACTACTTAGGCCCCTTTTTGATCGATCTTTAGAACCTCGACCTAGTTGATTGGATATGGACATTGGTGGATATAATGGATCATTCTCAATTACGACATTGTACCGATTGACCCTAATTCTAGCACATGGCACATGACTGTCGAAGTAGTAAGAACAAAAATGGGCAGTTTCCTTTGCAAGATAGGCTTCGCATATGGATCCTTCTATCCTATTCCTCTGTTTAACAAATCATTTATACTTGACGATAGTCCTGCACATTGTCATATTAGGCGATAAAGTTAAAGAAAATTACAAGAATGAATCAAGATTTGATCATTACCTGTCGAATGGATACATCCACTTGCATTGAACTGGCCCTCCAAGTCGCACCTCGTGTACAAGGTGTTCCGTTACATCAAAGAAACCACATGAAAAAATCCTTTCTAGCTTATTATTGATTACAAGAATGTTTCGATTCATTTGAAATAGGTTTTGTCCCCTTAATGTGGTAGACCATAAGTATTTTAAGAACAAACTTATCTCTGTGATGGTTTTCCAGATATTTTCAGGCAAACCACAAAATGCAATAGGGATTAAGGTTTTCATGAAGATATATGACAGTCATGACTTTTCATATGAGTCATCTTTCCTTCAACCATATCAGCATGTTTTCCTAGGTTCGAAGCATAGCCCTCGGGCATCTTTAGGTTTGTAACCCACTTACAAATATGTTGTCTTTATTCCAAAGTGAATGTGTAGCTGGCCTTGGGCTTGAACACCTTACCATTGTTCGCAGGCTGCAGATGTAATTCAGGTCACCTGCAATATTCTTGTAAGTCCAGTATAGCCTTCGGGTTATCTTTTGTCTTATTCTTATCATCCATCACCGTGTTGAACAAATTGTCAAAATAGTTTTTCTCAATATGCATGACATCAAGATTGTGTCGGAGAAGATTATTCTTCCAATATGGCAACTCCCAAAATATGCTATGTTTTGTCCAGTTATGAGTAACACCTTATCCGGGAAATCTAGAAGGTGGTGCCTCAGTAACTTTAGTGAAATTATGAACCCTCTCCCAAATTTCCTCACCGGACAAAATTGGAGGAGGAATATCATGTTCAACTGTATTCTTTTTTAATACATTCTTCATCCTTCTGAACTCATGTTCAACTGGCAAGAACTGACGATGACAATCAAACCATGACTGCTTTCGGCCATGTCTTAAAGTGAACGCTTTACCATTTTCCATGCAGTAAGGACGTGCTAACTTTCCAGCAGTCATCCACCCAAACAACATTCCATATGCAGGAAAATCATTAATGGTCCACATTAAATTAGCACGCAAGTTAAAATTTTGCTTAGTTGATATGGCATATGTCTCAACTCCATCATACCACAATTGTTTTAACTCATCAATTAGAGGTTGCAAATATACATCAATCAAACTCTTTGGATTGCGTGGACTGGGAATAACACAATTTAAAAAAATATATGGACTAGTCATACATATTTCAGGTGGAAGATTATACGGCGTAATAAAGACCGGCCAACATGAATATGGTGTTGCAGAAATAGAAAATGGCGTGAAACCATTAGCACACAAACCCAACCGAACATTCCTCGGTTCACTAGCATAATCCGGATACGTCCTATCAAAATGCTTCCAAGCTTCCCCATCTGAAGAATGACACATAACATCGGGCGACCTTCTATTTTCATAGTGCCATCTCATATGAGGAGCGGAACTCATCGATGCGTACAACCTCTTTAATTTAGGAATAAGAGGTAAATAATGCATCGACTTCACAACAACATTTTTCCCGCTGGAAACCCGCTTAAAATGAGGTTTTCACAAAATTTACAACTTTATAAATCTGCATCACCCTTATAATACAACATGCAACCATCTTCACAACAATTGATTCTCATAGACGAGAGTACGATCTTAGAAACCAATCTTTTAGCCTTATAAAAATCTTTAGGTATGTTGAAAGTTGGGTCAACTAGTTCACTCATAAGGCCAATGAAAGAATCCATTCCCGCTTGAGAAATATTGGTATCTGATTTGATACTTAATAATCTAAACGCAACAGACAACTGAGAGTGCATACTCCCTTCCCTTAGTGGACGACTAGCGGGCTTTAACTGTTCATAAAAATATTTTGCCTCTTTGTTAGGAGGTTGTTCAACACTTTCATGAGTTTCAAAATCGAAGTGCATCCCAAAAGCATCCGCAACCATTTCATGGTATCTAGGATGTTCAATGTTATTCTCCACCGACCTACTACTTTCACCAACAACTACGCTATGAAATACACCATCAATACCATCAACCTCTCCATGACTAGTGCCACAATAATTATCCATAAACTCCTTTCTATAAAGATGAGTCGTAACATCCTCCGAACCCAAAAAATTCAAACACTTGCACTTCATATAAGGACACATAATCATCCCTCCAATCCGAAACAGTTTAAGTGACATTGCATGCCTAATAAATTCCTTAACCCCTTCTATAAATTCCTCCCTAAAAAACCGACGATTAGGATAATTCCTATTATATATCTAACTATGATATTCCATCTACATAAAGAACAAATAAATTACATGTTATATTAATCATAATTCAAATTAATTTATAGAATTAAGTTACGTAATAAACTTTAGTTACAAAGTACAATATTTACTTACTAGAATATTAAATTAGTTAAGCCATTCAATTAGACTAACTCACTAACTATTAATCAAAATTAATAAACCCTAAATTATAATTTAATATTATACATCCAACTACGATATTCCATCTACATAAAGAACGAATATAGAATTATGTTACATAATAAACTTTAGTTACAAAGTACAATATTTACTTACTAGAATATTGAATTAGTTAAGCCATTCAATTAGACTAACTCACTTACTATTAATTATAATTAATAAAATCTAAATCATAATTTAATATGCCCTAAATCATAGTTTAATAAGCCCTAAATCATGATTTTGTAAACCCTAAATCTAAAGAATTATAAATTAAAATAATCTCAAAATCCCAAATTGTAAACCCTAGTTTATACAATTGAAAGAATTTAAATTACTAAAATTAACAGTTGTAGATAACTAACCTTCAAAGAGAGGAGAAGGGGTTGATTTTGGGAGTGGCATGGCAGTGGTGGCGCAGCAAGGGACGGACCAACGGAGAACAGGGAGAGACGAAGTGGGAGGGGGGGAGTTGATTTTGGGTGAGAAGGGAGTGATGAGTTGATTTGGGAAGGGTTCACAGATGTGGAAGAAAGAGTGAGAGACAAAGAAAAATTGAGAAGAAACCCGTCTGTTGGCACCCTAAATTAAGATTTTCCGATCGACTTCGGTCGGTATATTTAAGTTAGTGTTTGACCGCACATTTCCGACCAAAATCGATCAGAATTACAATTTTAATTTTAAAAAAATTAATTTAATGAAAATACCGACCGAAGTTGGTCGGTTTTAGTCAATTTATATATATATATATATATATATATATATATATATATATATATATATATATATATATATATATATATATATATATATATATATATATATATATATATATATATATATATATATATATATATATATATATATATATATATGTGTGTGTGTGTGTGTGTGTGTGTGTGTGTGTGTGTGTGTGTGTGTGTGTTTATATGGAAATTATATCCTATGTGTGTATTACTGCCCCGTTCCCCCGAGGTAATTGGTTCGGGTCCGGTGAGTTTTTAGAATGAATTGGAACACTTAGTTCTAAGGTTAAAAGCTTAAGTTGAAATAGTTGACCGAATGTTGACTTATGTGTAAATGACCCCGGAATAGAGTTTTAATGATTCCAATAGCTCTGTATGATGATTTTGGACTTAGGAGCGTGTTCGAAAAATTATTTGGAAGTCCGTAGTTAAATTAGGCTTGAAATAGCTAAAATAGAAATTTAATTTGGAAGTTTGATCAGGGAGATTGACTTTTTGATATGTGGGTCGGAATCCGATTCTGCAAATTGAAATAGGTCTGTTATGTCATTTATGACTTGTGTGCAAAGGTTTAGGTCAATCGCACTTGATTTGATAGATTTCGACATCGAATGTAGAAGTTGAAAATTTCTAGTTTCATTAAGCTTGAATTGGGTATGATTCGTGATTTTAGCATTGTTTGATGTGATTTGAGGCGCCGACTAAGTTCGTACGAGGTTTTAGGACTTGTTGGTACATTTGGTTGAGGTCTCGGGGGGCCTCGGGTGAGTTTCTGATGGTTAACGAATCAAAATTTGGACTTAGAACAAAGCTGGAAACTTTCTGCCTTTTGATGCAATCGCACCTGTAGAATTTGGCTCGCAGGTGCGAGCTCGCAGAAGCGAGCGATCCATCGTAGAAGCGGCCAAGCGTGTGTTGAGGCAGAGCTTGCAGAAATGAGGAGATTCCGCAGAAGCGGAGTCGCATTTGCGACTGCACGATCGCAGAAACACTGAAGCCGCAGATGCGGACTGCTTCTCGCAGAAGTGAGTCCGCAGAAGCGGATACGTGATCGCAGAAGCGGAGCCCAGGAAGCCTAGGCAAAATTGTAAAAGCAGTGCATTTTCTGCACAAGCAGAGCCGCAGGTGCGGTTGATTATTCCGCAGAAGCGGAAGTACTGGACAGTGTACAAGAAACAGAGGGGTCCGAGATTGTTTCTCATTTTTGGACTTCAAACACACGGTTTGGGCGATGTTTGAGAGGGAATTCATGGGAAAACTTGAGATAAGTCACTTATGATCATTGTTAGTCAATAATATTGAATTATCATTGAGTATTTCGACTAGATTACGTGTGTTTGAGGTGAAATGAGAGGATTTGGGCTTATGGATTTGAAAATAAGATTTGAGGATTTGAAGGTCGAATTGATGTGGGAATTTGGTAAATTTGGTTAGGTTGGACTCGTGGTTGAATGGGCGTTCATATTTTGTAACTTTGTCGAGTTCCGAGACGTGGCCCCACGGACGATTTTTGAGTATAATTTCGGTTTGTTGGAAAAATTAGTATTTTCATATGGAATTAATTCCTATAATTTGTATTGATTGCATCGAACTAATTGTGACTAGATTCGAGGCATTTGGAGGCTGATTCGCGAGGAAAAGGTATAGCAAAATAAAGAATTACCCGGTTTGAGGTAAGTAACAGTTCTAAATTTGGTTCTGAGGGTATGAAACCCTGGATTATGTGTTATGTGATTGGTTTTGAGGTGACACACATGCTAGGTGACGGGCGTGTGGGCGTACACTGTAGGAATTGTGACTAGGTCAATTCCATGGATCTATGTAGTTGAATAATTTATTGTTATCCGTACATCTTTCCATGTATTTGAGAAATCGAGCTATAAATCATGTTTAAACTATGTGTTGACACTGTAGGGACCCACCGAGGTCGTGTACATGCTGAATTATCTGCTAAATTACTCTTTCGTACTCAGTCACAATTTTACTTGCATATTACATCTCAGTCTCTATTGTTCATTATTGATGCATTATATCATTTCTGCTGGGGCTGATTTTCATGATTTCTGAAAGCACGTGAGACTGGAGAGATTTATGACCGAGTGAGGCCGAGAGCCTGATTGTGAGATATTTGATACTATAGCACGCGAGTTGTCCGTGTAACACATGAGTTGTCCGTGCAGATCCAGATATTATACTAGCACATGAGTTGTCCGTGCGGATTATAGCGCTTGGGCTGAAGGAGCCCCTCCGGAGTCTGCATACCCCCTTGAGAGCGCAGGTACCTACTGAGTACGAGTGTAGAGTGATTGTAAGGTTGGAGTGAATGGGAGGACTAGGTGACTGTTGCTTTGAGAGGATGCATTGATTTCATTATTGTTGTACTTCAGCTGTCATATATCACTGTTTTGGAAATTTCTGAGAGATATTATCTTCTGTTCCAGTTGAACTTGATATGAAATTACTGTTTGGGCCTTAATTGTTGAACTTGCAAGCATGCCTACTTTCTTGTGTTGGAAATTACTGTAAGTGGACTTAGTTGTGAAGCTCGTCACAACTTTCAGTTTCTTATTTAGTATTGTTACTTACTGAGTTGGTTGTACTCATACTACACCCTGCACTTCGTGTGCAAATTCAGGTATTTTCGGACACAGAGGGTGTTGATTTCATTGCACAGTTGATTTTTTGGGAGATTCCAAGGTAGCTGCCCGACGTTTCGCATACCTTGTCTCTCATTTGTATTTTGTTTCAGATTATTATAGACAATATTTTTCGAGACTTATGATGTATAGAAGCTCATGCACTCTGTGACATCCCGATAGTTGGGAACTTCCGCGTTATGTTTTGGGTTTTATTCCTTGTTTATTAAAAAGTTTGTTATGTTAACTGCTGTTGATACCCAATTTTGCTCTCATATTTTTTAAATAGTATATATACTTTCAAAATGTCATATTTCATCATTACTTAATTTACAAGAGTTATACAAGTATTTTCTATAATGTTCCATAATTGTTAGAGCTTTAAAATTAATTTCTTTGCATTTAAATTACTTGATTATTTATTAATTATCCCTTTAAATTATTTTGAGATTACTTAATCATCTTAATTTATTATTTGTATCCACATATAGGTTTCATAATATTTTACCTCATTTTACATAATTATATTAGTATTTTTAGGCTATATACACAATTTTGCAATACTAGCCTATGTGCTACGCATAATTATATTTTTTCACATTATATTTTGACAAATAGCATTTTTATATTTTTTGTAATGTTAAATTATTATTTTCAATAACTTTGTTGCACAAGTGATATTTTATTATCTATTAAATAGTTTCACAAATTATTTTATTCGTGTATTTTAATTTGTAGCCCAATTTTAAGTTACTTTCGGACCAAAATCAAGGCCCAAACACCTGACCCAATACCCCAAGCTGCCTTGGCCCAAGACATACAACCCTTTTCATTTCAACCCGGTCAGGATCCATTTACTCGACCCGCCCCACTTCCCTTTAATCATGGCAGTTGATCTCAGATGATCAACGACCCATAATAATCCTTACCTTTTCCTTATACCCCTTTACCCTGGAACCCTAACCCATTTCCCTCACCCAGATGCCCCTTCATTCTCTTATCTCCACTTTCATACTAAACTCTAGTCGACCATGGAGATCCCTTCTTATTCTTTCCTTATACGCGTCCATACATGGGTTTACTTACCTTTTATTGCTACTATTACTCATTTTATGGTAACTTTCGTTACCATTTCACTTATGGCAAGCCAGATTCTCACAAATCCGGCTTTGATTCTTTGGTTCTGGGTGCTATTGTGGTTCTATGCACTGGAGAAGAGAAAAATTTCTCTTGTATATGGTATATCTCTGTTGATTCCGCCATGATTGGGGCTTGTGAATGATTTGCCCTAAGTTTGACTCCAACTAGGGTTTGGATTCCGATTTTTCTTTTACTGGTCCTATTACAGATTGCATGTGATATCTTCTTTCCTGATTTAGGTTTAATTGATTGTTTTCATTGTTTGTCTATCTTAATTTGAACACTATATAAACCCCTCCCCAATTTCCCCTTTAGAGGACGAGACTTTACTCACTAAAATTAACTACTGTTACTCTCTTATTCTCTCATTCTATATACTATTCTAAAATTTGAGACATTGGCCGGCTGAAAGCCAAGGCCGCCAAAAATTCAATTGTTGCTCTTTCTTAGTGCGAGCACTGCCCGAGGTTCACTTGAAACCCTTGGGAACTCTGACGCACTGGGATTTTGGGTGTTGCTGTTCTTTTTCTATTGACGATTAAAGTACTGCTGGAAATTATTCTTCTTACTTACTTGTCCATTAATTTGTAACTGGTAAGTACCTTGACTCTTACAATTATATTCTTAGTTATGGTTATGACCTGAATACTATGCTTGTTCGAATTTTCTTAACCTATGTGATTACAACATGTTGTTGTCTTTGTTTGCTATCCTATCTATTTCAAAGCTAGCCTATAGTCTTGTTTTCTTTAGCACCTAAAATTGCTTAAATCTTATACTTGGATATCTGCCCACTGCATACATATTTCGACCATCTTGAATCTACTTAGTCTACTATGTCTATGCACACATGAGTTTCCTATGTATGTTGCTTGCTCATATTCATGTATTGTTCTGAACTATTGTGTTAAAACTTTGGGGTACTTACTCATGCCTAGATTTTGCTCGACTGTACTTCTCTATGCTAAGTCATTTAAGAATAACTTGCTACTTGATCATGTCTGTATTCTAAACCTTTCAGACAAAGCATGCTACTCGTGAACCCCAGTCCTCATTATGGTTACTTGCTTTACTACCATCCTGTTCTGTACACTCATATCTGCTAATGCTAGGATTGCTCAAGTTTAATGCCTAGGGAGCTTTGATGTGCAAAACTGAACTTGCTATATGTGATCAATTTATATTAAACACTTGTTTTCTGACTAGTTGTGGTGTTGAGTTTGTAATAATGTTGACCCTGAGCTTTTGTATTAGGTTTCTTTAGTAATACCTCTACTTGTCCTGAATTGGTCTACAACTCTTAGTTATGCCCTGCCTTGAATCCTTATGAAGACTGTAATGATATCTACCCCAAATGGGAGTCTCTCGAGCATATCATTATCATTTGTTATTCCATGTTCAGCTCCTTGCTTTGTATGTTTCCTATAACTACTATGGTGCATCCTGATAAATCCATGCTTTGAACTTGTTTGCCTCACCTATGTGCTCATTGTAAAGTTTTTATACATATATGTTGTTGATGTGTGGCTATAATTCCATAGTTTAGCACATTATTCACCTTGCATTTTATATGCTTTAATGATAAATTATACTTTATTTACGCGTAATGGAGTCTATTTTATGTGTAGGTGAATTAGAGATGAAAGTAGAGCAAAAGGAATAATTAAAGTCTAAAGCGTGCTCGAAAATAGTTGAAAAGAAGAAAGAAAGAAGTGAGCAGCCGACAAATGAAAAGCTGGCGAAGCCAGGCCTAGAGCAGGCTGGGCGAGTCCTTTAGCTCGCGTGGAAGCTGGCAACGCCAGGCCTGGGGCGAGCTCAAGCAGGCATTATACCTCGCGACATCAGGCCTGGGGAGAGCTCAAGCAAGCGTTATTCCTCGCGATGCCAGGCCTGGGGAGAGCTTAAGCTGGCGTTATGCCTCGCGAGGCCAGGTCTGAGGCACGCACATTCCGAGCTTTAAAGACTTATTTCGTCTCTTGGTTTGACTAGGACTTGGCCTACGCGTTTAGGTATTTTCCTACACATATAAATAGACCTAAAAAGCCACTTTTGAGACTTTTTTCGCAACTGGAGGCAAGGATAGCTCATGGAACAACCGTTGGGAGCTAGACTCATCGATTTCTACATCTCTTTATCCTTACTTTGTAATTTAATTATGCACAATATTTTGGATATTGTTACTATGAGTATGAGTAGCTAAACTCCTAATCTAAGGTTTTGATGAAACCTATTGAATGATGATTTTCTTGTTACGTTAATATAGATTTGCCGTAGTATTTTCTCTATTTGTTCAACTATAATATTATTGTGGTTGATTGAAAGGCCCTCAATTGGTTGTGTCTATTTAGTATGTATTACTCAGGAGAGAGTGCATATTTAGGCAGTTGTTGAACAACATCACTCCTAACGTATATGAGAGGTCAATACGAAGGGTTTAAAGGTGGGATTAGGGATAACGAAACCTTAGTGCGATCCGAGTGAGCCATACTTAATGCCAGCTACCGTAATTCGGGAGAATATATCTAGTAAATTGTGGTAATTACTCGGGAGAGAGTTACGACAGTCAGAGTGCTCATGATCGATAGAGAAGACTTAGGCAAATTTATAGAAAACATAGCGGAAAAGATTCCGACAATAGGAGAAATCACAACCTTAGATCATTCCACAACTTGTCTACAACCCGTTAGTAGTTAGTTATTAATTGTTGCATTTTCATTACGTAATATTTAGTTAGTAAACATCCAAATTGTTACTTAAATATTTCTGAAGATTGATTGCGTGAGTTCGTGCGAGTCTAGTAGCTGTATTTGATAGGTTAATTTCCTGTGGGATTCGACTCTGGACTTATTAGCCGGAATATATTTGCAACGACCGTTTAGTCCTTTTTATAAGGCATAGTTGGGCGTGATCAAATTTTGGCGCAGTTGCCGGGGAATTAACGGTGTTGTTAATTACAGCTACAAGAAGTGCTAGAATTCTTAGTGTAGTCAATTTTCTTCATTTTAAACCAAATACAATGAAATTTTAACGTTTGTTGTCTTGGGTGTTATAGGTGCATGCTTAGGATCTCCTCGAGAACTGGTGAATTGCTCGAAGCATTATCAGATCCTAAGAAAGTTTTCAAGGCGCTAAATCATGCAAACAAGAAAGGTAAACAACAACAAAACTCGACAGACCAAATCGAACCAGACATGGATGATGGAATAGAAAATCCAATCAACAACAGAAACAATGCGAATGAACCAAACAATCAGGGTGTGGTGCCTCTTGTACCAGAAGCATTATTATATGATTGGGCATAACCCACTGCCGACAATCTGTCAACCGCAATTGCAGTCCCTCAGATACAAGCAGAATTATTTCAAATCATAAACAACATGCTACATTTATTGAAGAATAAGGGTCTGTTCTCAAGGTCATACATTGAAGATCCTCAGCAGTATCTGAAGAATTTCCAGTCGATATGTGTCACGCAAAGGTAACCTAATGTGACATCGGAAGCAATAAAGCTGTTGTTGTTTCCATTCTCGGTGATGGGAGAAGCTCAGACTTGGCTTAATTCACTCCCCATAAATTCCATCACTACTTGGGAGGAATTAGTCAAGCAATTTTTGAACAAGTTCTATCCACCCAATAAAACTGCCAAACAAATTAATGATATATTGAGCTTCAGGCAGAGACCGACAGAATCACTACAAGAAACGTTGGAGAGGTTCAAGGGTATGCTGGTTAAGTGTCCACATCATGGAATTCTAGATCAGATGTTGGAGCAGAGGTTCTATATGGGACTGGCAGACGGCTTAAAGGACAATGTTGGTGCTTCAGCAGGTGGAGCATTTTTTAGCAAAACATTCAGAGAATGAAAGATCCTACTTGATAAGATGGCCCAAAACTCGGGATGGATGACAAGAGACTCTACGATCACTCCTGTGGTTCACTCAGTGGCTTTGGACCCAAACAACTCCATAGCTAAAAATATGGACACTCTAATAACGAAAATGAGTATCCTCACCAAAACGATCGTTGAATCAGGCCAGAAGCAGCAGGTACACATAGTTGACGCAACTAATGGGGGCTTATGTACACCATGCATTAACCAACCTTATGTATGCTCGTGGAGTTCGGAAGGTGACAACCAGCACTATCAGGAAGATATGAACTGTGTAGCCAACTATGGGACAGAGGCAAGGTGGTCAGAATTGGGGACAAAAGAATCAACAATATAGACTAGCACAATAGCAGTACAAGAACAACAACAATCCTGGAGCTATGCGACCACAAGGTCAAGTGGTGCCTTACCAAAGGCAACAGGATTACAACCAGCAAAATCAGCAGCTGGCTTATCAAGTGGTGCCTGTCATATTTTGATTTACCGTTATCATCCATTTATCACATCTTACTCATAATGTTTCATTTACTTTCTTCTTATTTTCCTGCTAATATTTCAGTCTATCACCTTATTATGAAAACTTCTTCAAAACATTCTTTCACTTTTAGCCCCCCTTGATTCAACTCACTGGCTCTTCGGGTCTCCTAAAACTCTTTCTTTACTAGGGACGAGAGCCATACAAAGGTAAATATTTACCCCTTCTAGGATTCCAATGCCAATCTTCTGAAATTTCTGAACATTTTAGTATTCATATCTGATTGTACTATTCTAGAGTACACCATCTGGGTGTCTCACAAGGAGAACCATTACCACGTTTACAATATCCCTCAGAAATATGAGCTGATGATAACAATCCATCCACAATTTTGGGTTACTCTAACCCTAGCTGGATGCTGATATCCCATCCTTCTCTTAAATTATATTTGTTAGCTCCCACAGGGCATAACTGGAATGGGTGTTATCAAATAAATATATCTTTATTATTGTTGAAAGTAACTCAGAACGCTTATATTTCTTTACCTGAATTGAGAATACAGATAATCCTCACTAACTGGGTACCTCGTATCCTTATTCACCTAACTTCTTTTAATTGTTGAAACTTGTATCTACCTTTTGATTCTCTCATTGCTTTTTACCATAGGGGTAGATAGATATTCATGCCTTAGGGCTCCTTATCAAGAGGCTCACACGTCGTAGTACACACATAATCTACTGAAGGCCTTACATTTACTCATCATAAGCATGATGCAAAATTGATTTCCTCTGACTCAACTCTTCCACAGCCACATTCAATATCTTACCAACTGTCTTTCTGGATGTAGATGTCGTTGTATAACGAATAAAATAGAATTTAGGATTTTGAATTTCTTACAACTGAGCTCTACCACACGATCTAGAGTAAGAAGAAAGAGTGATAGTCCTAAATACCCTGTGGCCTCCTGCTTATAAGTGTGGTGCATAACACACCCATAAACAAGACTCTACTAGACACGGCTTGTAGACTCCCTAGGACAGAACTGCTATGATACCAAGTTTGTCACGCCCCAAACCTGAAGAGGCATGGCTGGCACCCGGTGACATACTCGACCCGAGCGTACCACTCTGTAACTGTGAACTCTGGAGGGTAACCCTCAACTTAGGCCGATGAGGCCATATTCTGAATTATCTAAAAATAACTTCTACAACCAGTAATAACAAATTAAACATCTACATAGGGCTGGTAAAGCCACAATACCGATATAAAAATGTACAGGACTCGTCTACAAGCCTCTAGGAATAACTGAATTGTATTATGGTCGGGAAAGGGCCTCGACCTACTCATCAAACCTGTATATATAAAATGGACTCCAAGGTATCGACCTGGTAACTCCGAGGAAGTGGAGCTTACCAACCAAGCTGATGTTTGACTTTGTCTACTAGGAAGGTCTATCCAGTTGTCTATTAGTATCTGCAGGCATGAAATGCAGCATCCCCAACAAAAGGGACGTCAGTACGAAATAATGTACCGAGTATGTAAGGCAACATGATAACTAAAATCTGAAACTGAACTGATAATATAATAACTGAAAGTACGTGGGAGTCAAATATAATTTGAAGATATGCTTACCAGCTGATACTGACTCATCTCTCTCAATATAGTAAGTAAAGTAGTTGTCCGCCCCTATAAGGCTCGGTATGTGTAATTGCTCTGCCATAGTAGGCTCGCTCATAGGTGCTCGGCCATACTAGGCTCTGTATCTCGGCCATTCTGGGCTAGCTCATAGGCGCCCGGCCACAGTAGGCTCGGTATATAACTTACCATCTGATCAGAGGTTGCCTAATAGGGGCCTGCCCACTGATTATAGCTCGATGGTGGTGAAAATACCGTAATACTATATATATATACCCTCTGCTCTCTTGACTGGAAGAAGACAATACTCAATTGAATATAAAGTCCCGATAAGGAAGAACATTGTAACTTCTGAGACTAGGATAATGTGAATAAATTCATGAATACGAACTTCTCTTTATGTCTCGTTGTCAAACATATGTAGTTACAGGATCATGCCAAAATGAAGGAAAGGTTTAGCCTTAACATACCTTAACTCCGTTGAGTTCTTAATACCTTCCAAGAAATTCTTCAAACAACTCAACTCAATCTACCACAACATAAGGAGATTCAAAATCAATGCTGAGTAAAGGCTAAGTCCGCTACTTAAACTAGTAGCTCGTTTACGTAAATTTGGGCAGCATCTCCCCTGTAACTAGGCCCTCCTCCAATACCATATACCAACAAAAACAAGAACACAAAAATAACAACATGTAAGCATCATTTTCCAACCTTATATCCATCAAAATATACCACAAAACAGCCCACACACCCTAATCACTTCATACATAAAACGACAACCAAAGTAATGTCAAATAACCTAAAAATAATGTAACGATGAACGACCAGCCCACTATTCCATCATTACGTGGTGTTTCTTCACACAATTTGTCCTCCAAAACTCCATTAAACAGTAGAAAATAGACAGCCAAAAGGCAACACGAAACAACTCACAAAACAATCCACTACAAGTCAAATAATTCGAACTCATGGTTTCCGATCTCCGTCTCGTGAGTTCTAACTATTAGGAAACGAATTTATCAACCTTCCTTGATATTTAAACACTTAAATACAGAAAGTACATGTTTTCTTAACTATAAAGTACCTTCCAAAACTCAAACTACAATGAAAAAGAGAGGCGATATAGCGATACTTATGTCGTAGGGATTGTTTTAATATTATCGCTACTTGGTTTCGTGCCCCGGATGATAATCTCGTTGGAAACCCTTGAGGATAGCTTGAGAGTAAAGTTAGGGGTCTTATTTGGTCGTGTTCTCTGGAAAATTGAAGAAATAAACGAGATAAGGATATAAATATCCATTTTGTTTGAAAAGTCAAAAGGTGCTACTTGGCACCCTAGCATTGGTCATTCTTCCAAAGCTTATAACTTTTTATCCGGGTGTCGTATGAATGAACGGTTAAGAGTGTAGGAAAATAAATTACAAGACCTTAAATTTTGTATATAATATGTCCCAAAAATACCTCATATAGCACATAAAATATATTTCTTAAAAAGCTTTGTTACAAGGAAAATCCTTAGTCGGCTTTTCCGCAACTTTAATCTGATTTTTCCCAAACTTCATATTTTCTATACAAACATCATATATAGCCATATTATGACTTTAAAATCATTTAAATCATAATTAACAAGTCTTATATTCATTACGTCACCTTGGGACGTACATGGTGTAACATGTGTTCCCAGCAGATTTTGTCAATCTAGACTGCCGGGTTGACGAGGAGATTCCCATAATTTTGGGAAAACCATTCTTGGACACTGGGAGAGCTTTAATTTAATTGACTGTGAAACTGGAGATCTCAAAATGATACTAAATGATAAAGAAATAACATTCAACGTGCAGAAATCTATGCGGCGACAAAGTGAATTTGCTAACTGCTCTCTAATAGAAGCCATGGATGTAATTTTGGAGGAGGAAGATGAGACCTTGAATTCTAAAGACCCTCTAGCAGCCTGTCTCATGAACTTAGATGAAGTAAATGGAGAGGATTTGGCAGAGTGGGTTCTGGCTCTTGAAGGCCAAGGGTTTTGGAAACGAGAGCTCGAATTTGAACCTTTGCACTTAGAAGAAAGAAAAATTCCTCCATCTAAGCCATCGATAGAAGAGCCACCAAAGTTGGAACTGAAGCTGCTACTACCTCACCTCAGGTATGCTTTCTCGGGACCTAACTCAACTTTACCTGTTATTATCTCATCTGGTTTGTTAGATGTGCAGAAAGAACAACTTTTGCAGGTATTAAGTGAGTGCAAAACTGCAATTGATTGGACCATTGCAGACATTAAGGGTATCAACCCGCCCTTCTGTATGCATAAGATTCTACTGGAAGATGGCCACAAACCTTCCATAGAACATCAAAGAAGGTCGAACCCCAACATGAAGGAAGTTGTAAAAAGGAGGTGATAAAGTGGTTAGATGCGGGGATCATTTTCCCCATCTCCGACAGTAACTAGATCAGCCTAGTCCAATGTGTGCCTAAGAAGGGTGGGATGATTGCAGTTCAAAATGATAACAATGAGTTGATATCAACAAGAACAGTCACGGGATGGCGAATTTGTATGGACTATAGAAGATTGAACAAGGCCACCCGAAAAGACCACTTTCCCTTGCCGTTCATTGATCAAATGCTAGATAGATTGGCTGGGAAGTCCCACTTTTGCTTTCTGGATGGATACTCAGGGTATAATCAAATCTCCATTGCCCCGGAGGATAGAGAGAAAACATCATTCACCTGTCCATATGGCGTCTACGCCTTCCGGAGGATGTCGTTCGGCCTATGCAATGCACCTGCCACATTTCAAAGGTGCATGATGGCCATCTTCACTGATATGGTAGAGGACATTATGGAGGTCTTTATGGATGATTTCTCGGTAGTGGGAGACTCATTCGATGATTGCTTAAGGAATTTGAAAAGAGTGCTGAAAAGATGTGTCGAGACTAATCTGGTACTCAATTGAGAATTGTGCCATTTCATGGTACAGGAAGGTATAGTCTTGGGGCACCTAAGTGTCGAGTCAGGGCATTGAGGTAGATCATGCAAATGTTGATTTGATCGAAAAGCTTCCACCACCCACTTCCGTCAAAGCAATAAGAAGTTTCCTTTGCCACGTCGGGTTCTATAGACAGTTTATAAAAGATTTTTACAAAATTGCTAACCCCTTATGTAAATTGCTTGAAAACGATCACCCTTTTGTGTTTTCTGATGACTGCAGGGTAGCTTTTAAGGAATTGAAGAAGAGGATGGTGACAACACCTATCATAGTTGCCCCTGACTGGGAGCAACTATTTGACCTGATGTGTGACGCAAACGACTATGCTCTGGGACCAGTGCTTTGGCAGCGCAAAGACAAAGTGATGCATCTAATATATTACGCAAGTAGAACTTTGAGTGGTGCCCAACTAAATTACACAGTGAACGAGAAGGAGATGCTAGCAGTGGTGTTCATATTTGACAAATTTAGGTCATACCTGATAGGTTCAAAGGTAATTGTTTATACTAACCATGATTCTCTCAGGTACCTAATTGATAAGAAGGAGTCAAAGCCGCACCTGATTCGATAGGTGCTATTGCTGCCCGAGATGTATTGATAACCTAATGTGTTGATAACATGATCCGAAGATGTATCCCCGAGATAGACCAATTTTTTATTTTGCAGGCTTGTCACACGTCACCATGTGGTGGCCATTTTGGGGGAGTAAAGATAGCTACGAAAGTGCTGGAGTCGGGCTTCTACTGGCCGACATTGTTCAAAGATGCACACTTATGGATGAAGGGTTGTGACGAATGCCAACAAACCGAGAATATTTCCCGCCGACATGAGATGCCTATGAACCCAATTCAGGAGGTAGAAGTGTTTGATATATGTGGAATCGATTTCATGGGGCCTTTCGTCATCTCATAGGGCAACAAGTACATACTCGTAGCTGTGGATTACGTGTCAAAATGGGTGGAGGCTGCAACGCTCCCCACAAATGATGCAAAGGGGGTAATTGGTTTTTTGAGAAAGAATATGTTCACCCGATTTGGCACTCCAAGGGCAATAATCAGTGACAGAGGCACTCACTTCTGTAATCGAGCCTTCGCAAAGTTGTTAAAAAAGTATGATGTATGCCACAAGGTTGCCACCCCATATCATCCACAAACGAGTGGGCAAGTAGAGGTTTCGAACAGAGAGATAAAGAGAGTTTTGACAAAGACTGTGAATGCTACAAGAACAGATTGGGCGACAAAATTAGATGATACACTCTTGGCCTATCGTACCTCTTTCAAAACTCTGATTGACATGTCGCCATATAAATTGGTGTTTGGGAAGGCGTGTCACTTACCAGTAGAGTTAGAGCATAGAGCTTTATGGGAATTGAGGCAGCTGAATCTCGATATAGAAGCTGCGGGTACAAGTAGAGTCACAGAGTTGCACGAGCTTGATGAGTTTCGCTACCACGCTTTTGAGAGCACAAGACTATACAAGGATAAAATGAAGATGATGCATGATAAAAATATTCTTGAGCGGAGTTTTAAACCCGGAGATATGGTATTGCTATACAATTCAAGATTGAGGTTATTTTCGAGCAAATTAAAGTCAAGATGGTCTGGACCATTTCGTGTGGTAGAGATTCACCCCACTGGTGCCGTAGATATTGCTGCAAAAAATGACTCTCGCATGTTTAGAGTCAATGGGCACATGTTAAAACATTATTTGGGCATGGATGATGCGAAAGTAGTGTCGGTGACTCATCTGCTCGAGCCACCAAGGTTGAGCGAGCCTTAAGTACAATTACCTGCATCGTGCCATGACGTTAAATCAGGCGCTTCATGGGAGACAACCCATTGTAATGTTGTATTCGTCGTGCCGTGACGTTAACTAAGGTGCTCGTTGGGAGGCAACCCAATTCGTAGTTGAATTTTAGTGTAGTTAGAATTTTCTTTTCATTTTTAGGTACTAACAAGTTACAGGTGATTTTGGGCAAGTCGAGCAGGACATTAATCGTCGCCTGAAGGAAACCTGGCTGGGGAGCTAGCCTCGCGAGGGTTTAGGCAAGGTGTAGCTGGCGAAATAGCTCGCCTCACATGGGTTTGGGCGAGCTGCAGCTCGTGTTACATCTGGCATCGCAAAGGATAAGGCCTGATGGACCAAGAGACATACCTCGCGCCGCAAGCCCCCAGGATCACGTTTGAGCGCGCGTCGCGAGGGCTAGGGCGAACTAAGTTTCACACGTCGCCAAGTAAGGATTTTTGGCTTATTTTAATTTGTTTTCCCTTATTTATCTTAACACCTCCCTCACTTAAACATCCAAAGCTAAACAAAATAAAAACCTAACCTAAACAAAACGCACAACACTGCTCACAAAATTTCCTCACCCTCACACACTCACCAGCCTCAGAGGATGAGGGAGACGATGCAGCATGACCAAAGAGTTTTTCCTTATACCCTACTCATTTTTCTTGTTTTGTTATTTTGTGCATGCACTAAGGACAATGCATGATCCAAGTGTGGGGTGGGGACTTGTAAATATTTGTTTTGCTTAGTTATTTATTTTTTTAGTAAGTGTCGTCTTTGTTTTAGTTGATTGTTTTAGTTATTAGTTTAGTTAATTGTTTTAGTTATTAGTTTAGTGAATTATTTTAGTTATTTGTTTTTTGTTATTTATTGTTAGTTAGAAGGAAAAAAAACAATATATAGAAAAAAATAGAAAAATTGGACTCTTCCCGACGATGGATCTCCTAGACAGGTTTCTTGAGGGAAGTAAGTCTAAAGAAAAACAAATCAAAAAGATTTTCTTGTACGTAGTGTAGTAATTTCCCCTTAGTTTGTTTTGGGCCGCGGTTCTTTTTCAAGGGCTTTTAGTTGAACCAGGTGTAGTTAGTTGTAATGTTTAGGAGTAGGAACCACGGGGCTATACATTTAATTGCAAAAATATCTCTTAGCTTTGTTATGCCTTGTGCTGGACCTGTAATAGCCCTACTAAGTTCGTATTTGTTTTATTGATCTAACTAGGCCTAGAATAATTTGTAAACAACAGCCGGGGTATTAATGAATATGGGGTTAGGGTATTCTAATACTTGCATAAATGGGTAGAAAACATGCCTCTAGGGTCTGCATGATCTATTTGCTATTTCTTTTCAATATGCCTGTATGTTATTTAGTTTCATATATTGTACACTGAGAGAAATCATGTCTATAAGGACCACACACACTGCACTTAATTTGTCTGACACAAGTACTTTATTCAAAGCATGTTAGTTTGAGTAATTGCTGCACTTATTTTTGTATCTGCTGCTGAATGCTTTAGACAACATGTCTATAATGATCAGACGCTTTGCTTAATAGACAACATGCCTATAGGACACTATAAAACACGCCTTTGGTATACTCATTTAGATATCATGACTATAGGATTAACTAATTAATCAACTGCTTCTATTATTTTCCTTTATATTGCCTCATTTAGATGATATGTCTATAAGGATAAGGTGTTACAAAACCAAGTCTAATTGTCAATTATTAAAAATCTTTCCTATAGGATACTGTCACCCGCCTAGAAAGCATGCCTATAGGGATAAAGCGTTTAAAATCAAGCCTAATTGTCAATCGTTAGAAAACCTGCCCATAAGATATTTATTGATGACTTCACTGCCTATTTACACAAACGACTAGATATCATCTCTATAGGACTTGCAACACTCTAATTTGCCTATACGTCAGAAATTACAGACTGCCTATATAATACTGGAATCCAAAATCATAGAAATCGTGCCTATAGGACTTAACGATTCCAACACGTCTTAGTGCCATATACTGCCTAACCAGAAATCTGTTTGTGTGCTTTTCCTGTTTATGTGCGGAGGTTACTTGAGCCCCTTTTATTGCAATTATGTGCAGTCCTATCTGTTTTGATTATCGCCTAGTTTTATCATTTTGAGTAGCTGAGTTGAGTCTTCGACTACCAAATAATAGGTCTAAAGCCTCCTGGACCCTAGGCATGGGACGGGTAACGCACACATAGGGCACGACTTAGAATTGAATTAGAACGCTTTTTAGTAAACAAATTCAACATAGTATTCGGGTAGCAGGAGATCATAGTCCGTGCCAGCTGAATAATATGAGCAACTCCTACCTAAAGGAAGTTGCGAAGTATTATTTATGTTGCACGAGGTAATCCTTTAGGCTAAAAAACTTAGGACCGCTCCTTTCCATTATATGCTTGCTAAAAAGATTTAGTCATTAAACATAGACCGACGCAGTTGTAATCCTTATGATCTTCAAAACTTGTATCAATTATTCATATAGTTTAATGATATTTTTCCTTACACTGGTTTACGTCATAATAGGACTTTCAACTTTCATATCTTTCTTTACTTATATGCTCGCCTAGTTTAATCATATAATCCACATAGTGTAAAATTTGGCCGGGAACCATAGTTGTGGACCTCGAAGAGTGCCTAACACCTTCTATTTGAGGTAATTTGAGCCCTTACCCGATCTTTGGTAGCGTTTACTAGTCAAACAAAGTTATTTGCAAATAGGTATCCTAACACACCTAAAAAATCATTAGGTGTCGACTCTTTTTAAAAGAGTTTTCACACGTTGAAACCCGCTTTCCCAAGAAAATGGGGCGCGACAACTGCTTTAATTTATTTTCTATTGAAAGAGTTGGGATTATTCTGTAATGTCATCTTGCCTAGTACCTCGTTAGGCTCCATCACGACAGGTTAGGATTTTGGGTCGTGACAGTGTGTATGTATATATACATATATGTGCATAATATTTAATTGATTCAACATCCTATATTATAATATATATATATATTGTATGTGTATGTATATAAATATATATTCAATTTAGGATGTTATATATACGTAGATTGTAAGTAACAATAATCTATAAGTGTTTGACCATTTTGACCACTAATACCGACCGATTTATATATGTAACTTATTAAAAAAAACATCAAACACATACACACACCGATCTTAATCAATCTATAAGTGTTTGACCATTAATACCGATCGATTTCGGTCGGAAACTTATTTAAAAATAAAATGTGTAGTTATAAGATGTAGTGCTATATTAAACCTTAAGTTGTAGCAACAACAACATATACTCGATCATATATATATATATATATATATATATATATATATATATATGTGTGTGTGTGTGTATAACAATAACATATATATATATATATATATATATATATATATATATATATATATATATATATATATATATATATATATATGTGTGTGTGTGTGTGTGTGTGTGTGTGTGTGTGTGTGTGTGTGTGTGTGTGTGTGTGTGTGTGCGACCAGTCGTTTTGTGCCCTAGCGTGTTGTTCGGTGTTTTGAGACCTTCAGTAGCTTTATTTCATAAATTATGACTTGTACGTGTGATCAGAATTGAATTTCGGGAAGTTCATAGTTGATTTAGAAATAAAATTCTAAATTCGGAAGCTTTACGTTGGAAGAATTGACTAAGGTTTAATTTTTGAGTAAGCGATCTCGGAATCGTGATTTGAAGGTTCCAATATGTTCTATGATGATTTCTGACGTGGGCGTACGTTCTGGTTGAGTATCGGATCACCCGGGAGCATTTCGATGCTTATTGTGAAAATTGGGCATTTTGAAGGTTTTAGAATTTCTTAAGTTTGGCTTGAAGTGGATTTTTATGTTATCGATGTCCATTTGGGGTTTCGTGACTTGGAATAGGTTCGTATCATGATTTTTCACCGGCACGCAAAATTTGGCATCATTACGGGACGTCTAACTGTAATTCGGACGTGTTCTGTGAAGTTTGAATGTTTGAAAGATTAAAGAAAGGTTCGGTTGTCGATTCGTAATTTTGATGTTGTTCGATATGATTTGAGGCTTCAACTAAGTTCATATCATGATTTGGGATGTGTTGGTATGTTCGGATGGGGTCCCGGGGGCCTCGGGTTTGAAACAGATTGAAATTTGTATTTGAGAAAATGCTGAGGACTACTGAAGTCTAGTGTCATCGTACATGCGATGGGTTTGGCCGCAGGTGCGGACACGCAGGTGCGAAGGAGGTACCGCAAATGCGAAATCTGGGCCTTCGATGCTGGACCGCAGGAGCGGTCAGTGCTCTGCAGAAGCGAGACCGGATAGCGATTAGTACTCCGCAGAAGCGAGACCGCAATAGCGGATTTTTGTCTGCAAAAGAGGATTTCGCTGGGCTTAATAGGAACCACACCTGCGATGGGAGTGTCCACAGGTGCGGAGCCGCATAAGAGGATAATTGACCGCATGTGCGAAGGTCGCTGGGCAACGAGGTATTTTATAATCCGAGACGTAGCCCATTTCTCTCACATTTGCATTTGGTTGGGCGATTTTTGGAGCCCTTGGAGGGAAAAGTTTCATCATCTATGTCAAGGTAAGTAATTCCCACATATTGTGAGTTAAATACATGGTTTATATGTGGATTTGAACATGGAAATTAGTAGAAATTTATTATTTTGGTAGAATGCCTAGAAATTAGTATGTTTGGATTTTGACCACGAAATTGGACATGAAAATTTGAATAAATTATATATTTGAGTTCGTGGTATTATGGGTAAATTTATCATCGAAAATTTTCGGAATCCGGGCGCGTCGACCAGTGGGTTGACTTTATTGACTTTTAGAATGGAGTTGGGAATTGTTATAAATTGATTAATTATAAGCATTGGAGTATATTTTGATTGAATTGCACATTGTTTGACTAGTTTCAGATCGTTTGGCTTGAATTGAAGAGTCAGAGAGGCGTTGGAGCCGGTTATGGAACTTCGGAGCGAGGTAAGTCTCCTGTCTAACCTTGTGAGGAGGAAACTTTCCCTAAGTGATGTAATTGTTATGTGATACTAGTTGTGGGGTCTACATACGCACGAGGTGACGAGAGTCAGTACATAGATAAATCATGTTTATGCCAGGGTAAACTTAGGACCTTATTATGTAAAATTAAAATGTTTGAACTCTTCCCATTGGCCTAATTATTTGAACTTATAATTGAAATTGATTTATAAATAAATATATGTATACTAGGACGAGCCTTATCACCTTGAGTTGTTGGCTAGTTATTCGAGGGTAAATATTATATTCACTTTGTGCTCGTGTACTGTATTGTAAGCGTGTCTCGTAATTCGGAAACTTCCTTCCGTTCTTGTGGAGCGGGACGAACGCTTCGGCAGTATAATAAATGCATCTATGATTTATGTCGCTCGACTCTCGGCAATGTACACATTATTCTGCGTCGAGCCAAACGGCCTCGGCATAATCGTGCATTATGTCATGGGATGCTTTCCATCATCGACCCATGACCCCTTGGACGTGCCCCGTGGCATCCTGGCAAGCCTCCCATCGCCTAGTGCCACGGTCGGCCCCGCGGTCTCGGCCGCGCCAAGTGACAAGTGCGCACGTGCCTTTGTCACCCCACCTATAATCATTGCCAGTGCCCAGCGGCTGGCAAATTTCAACAGTGCCGCGTGCACAGACACTGCCACGCGCACAGACCATCATATTGCCAACAACGCCGCGTGCACAGATCCAATGCCAAGCGCCTGCGCCCAGCTGCAGGCATATCCAAATAGTGTCGCGCACGCCAGCAACACAACGCGCGCAGACCTTGATGCTCAAGACAAAGTTGCTTCCAATGGACTTGCTTCTACCTCGTAGAAGACTAAGTCCTTTTCATTGTAATTATAGAGTAGTTTTACTTCATTCATTTTCAGTGTGCTTCTACAACTTTCATAGGTCTAGTCATGCAACTTTGGTTTATTGTTTTTAAGCATTATTAAGGGGGACCAAAGCATTCAAACATTCAAGCAAGCAATCATTTCTCTGTATTGGTGTCTCTCCCCCCCGACACCGCATAGCATTTTGTAATAGCTTTCATCATCATCAATACAATCATCAGCTTTCATCATCAATTGCTCATTTTTGCTGCTCAATTGCTCACGACATTGGTTTTCCAGTACGTCACCGACAATCTAGTCTAGCGTATGGAGGGGACCCCAGTTGGCGGACAACAACCACACTGACATCGATTGCTTTAGCCTTACGTCGCCCTTCCAAGGAACTTCAGCAAGGTGCCACATAATAGTTGGTATCAAAGCCTAGGCTCGACATTGGACGAGGAAACTCATTGCCATCATCACCATTTCTGACCATGGTAAATTATGGGGATCGCATCGCGACCCTTCAAGAGACGGTTGACGTATTACGGCCCATCGTGGATACGGTGCCTGATCTAAAAACCAGCCTAGTGCAAAGGTTGGACGACCTGGACCGCAGAATGCGGCAAGCCAAAATTGACATTGCAAACATCAGTCGCGACTCTGAGGAAGACCGGCAAACGGCAGCCGTCGAGGCAGCCGAAATTCATGGCAAATTGAAGGACCTCGAACAAGAGCGTGCCGAGGATTTAGCCCATCGGGAACTAGAGGCAGACAGACTAACTGCCATGCATCAAACCACAGACAACTTGACAGGCCAGCTCAATGTTGTTAATGCTGCCCTTCAAAGCCCGCTCAAAGGAGGCGAAAACCAAATCAAGGGTGCCATGAACATTGCCTCAATGCCACAAAAGCTGAAAATTCCATAGCCAAAGCCATACAACGGAGCTCGGGATGCTAAAGAAGTGGAAAATTTCATCTTCGACATCGAACAATACTTCGATGTCGTAGGACAGTTGGAA
This sequence comes from Nicotiana tabacum, assembly GCF_000715075.1. Classification (NCBI taxonomy): domain Eukaryota; kingdom Viridiplantae; phylum Streptophyta; class Magnoliopsida; order Solanales; family Solanaceae; genus Nicotiana; species Nicotiana tabacum. Next base: position 21,331,741 of record NC_134094.1, on the reverse strand, counting down.
GAAGCCAAAGAGGTAGCAACTGCTGCCATGTACCTTCAGGGTGATGCTAAACTCTCCTGGCAAGTCAAATACGAAGCCATCAGGGCCGGTGAAGATACTCTCAACACATGGCAGAACTGAAGGCAACCATACGCCTGCAGTTCTTCCCCGAAAATATGGAATACAATGCACGGAGAAAGTTGCGTGAACTCCGCCACACCAGGTCGGTGCAGGATTATGTGTGAGAAGTCTCTGCACTCATGCTAAACATACGGGATATGGGGGACAAAGACAAACTGTTCGCATTCATAGAAGGTTTGAAATCTCATGCTCGTATGGAACTGCAAAGACAAAGGGTAGATACCCTGCCCAAGGCCATTCAAGCTGCAGAGTGCCTTGGGGATTATCATATAGAAACTCAGAAGGATAGACCCCAACCGCCTGTCCGAGGGGGAAATAACGGGAGCCAGCCTAGCAATGGTGGCCCTAACAGAAACAGAGGAGGTCGAGGTGCATCCAAATCCAAGACTCCTTCCTCCAGCAGCAACAATGTTGTATCAGTCAACAACAATCAGGGGAGAAAGCCCCATCTAGAATGCCGTCATTGCGGCGGGGAACATTGGAACAATCAATGCCCAAATACATAGATACATGCTTAACAAACTGTTGAAGATGAGTCAGATCCTGATGACTCAGACGGCACAGAGCAAGTAGGTGCCTTCAACGCATTTGTTGGCTCCATTCATAATACCTTAGCGGGAACCAGTGCTGGTAACCCTAAGAAGAATGCATGCCCAATCACCAAGAAAGGGAAAGAAAAGGCGGATGAAAGGCCTCCCACCACATAAAAGAGGACCTTAATGTTCGTCGACATGAAAGTAAACGGCAAACCTATTCGGGCATTGATAGACACGGGTGCTACCCATAACTACCTGGCCTCAACTCAGGTACTACGCCTCGGTCTAGCGGTGAAAAAGAGTAGGGGTCGTGTCAAGGCTATTAACTCTCCATCTCAGCCAGTGAGTGGAATAGCCAAAGAAGTGCCAATGAAGCTTGGCCCATACAAGGGAATATTCGACCTACGCATAGCTATCATCGATGACTTCGAATTGATAGTGGGATTGGAATTCCTCAGGCAGACCAACACCATCCCGGTACCATATGCCAACATGCTTCTAATGATGGGAGATAACGTGGCCAAACCCCGTACCATACCGTGCATACCCATAAAGACGGCCGTTGGAAACATCTCGGCCATGCAGTCAAAGAAGGGAATCAAAAGACCTGAACCTACGGTTCTAGCTGCCCCCAGTATCATCAGTCAAACATCATATCATCAGCGTCCAACAACTCATGGTGCCCCTCAATGTGTGAAGACTTGTCAAGCATGCCAAAAGGAAAAGTTGGATCGCTCAGCACAAGCGGGACTCTTGGAACTGCTACCTGTCCCACAGAGACCTTGGGAAAGCATTTCCCTGAATTTCATCATAGGATTACCCAAGGTTGGAAATCTTGCAACCATCTTGGTGGTAGTAAACCGATTTTCCAAGTATGCTACCTTCAAAGCAGCCCCACAGAACATATCGACAGAAGATATAACTGAACTCTTCTTCTCTCATATTGTCAAGTATTGGGGAATGCCCAAAGACATCATTAGTGACTGCGACATGCGCTTCACTAGCAAATTTTGGACTCATCTCTTCAGTTGCCTCGGATCCAAATTGAGTCATAACTCAAACTTCCATCAACAAGCAGATGGCCAGATAGACCGGTTCAATGACATGCTGGAGGAATACCTCCGCCAATTTGCAACCGGGTCACAAACAAATTGGATGAAGCTTCTAGATGCTGCTCAACTGTGTTTCAATTCACAAAAGTGCTCCAACACAAACAAAAGCGCTTTTGAAATTGTTACCGGACAGCAACTACTACTCCCACAAATAGCTAATGCACCAAACATGCCATCATAGCCTTGTGCTGTCAGTTTCTAGAAAGAATGGGAGCAAACTTTGGAGATAGTATGGAGCTATCTTGTCAAAGCACAAGACAGGGCAACGAGGTATGCCAAACAAAACCTTCTCTTTTCCCAACATCAAGCAGGGGACAAAGTGATGGTAAGAACCCCGAGGTGGAACTTGTTTGCAAAGAGGACCCATGACCCTCGCCTATTGCAAAGATACATCGGACCCTTTTCCATTGTAAGGCGCATCGAGAAATCCACATACCGGCTGAACACACCAGCCTAGTGGAAAATCCATCAAGTCTTTCATGTCAGCCGCCTTAGAGCATTTCATAAATATATGGAAGATCATTCAGAAAGCCACCTCACAAGACAGAGGGGAACAGACCTCCCAGCTAACAAGAGCCTGACCAATCATCATCATGCAGGTAAGGCTCCGAGGACGTCCCCAACTCTGGTGGGGGAGAATGTCATGGGCTGTTTTCCATCATCGACCCATGACCCCTTGGACGCATCCCGTGGTGTCCTGGTAAGCCTCCCAACGCCTAGCGCCATGGTCGGCCCATGGTCTTGGCAGCACCAAGTGACAAGCGGGCATGTGCCTTTGTCTCCCCACCTATAATCATTGCCAGTGCCTAGTGGCTGGCAAATTTCAATAGTGCCGCACGCACAGACCATCATATTGCCAACAGCTTCGTGCACACAGATCCAATGCCAAGCGCCTGCGCCCAACCACAGGAAGATTCAAATAGTGCCGCACGTGCCAACAGCACAACGCGCGTAGACCTTGATGCTCAAGACAATGTTGCTGCCAACGAACTTGCTTCTACCTCGTCGAAGACTAAGTCCTTTTCATTGTAATTATAGAGTAGTTTTACTTCATTCATTTTCAATGTGGTTTTACAGCTTTCATAGGTCTAGTCATGTAACTTAGGTTTATTTTTTTAAGCATTATTAAGGGGGACCAAAGCATTCAAACATTCAAGCAACCAATCATTTCTCTGTACTGTTGTCTCTCCCTCCCCCCCCCGACACCGCATAGCATTTTGTAATAGCTTTCATCATCATCAATACAATCATCATCTTTCATCATCAATTGCTCATTTCCGCTGCTCATTTCCTCACGACATTATTTTTCCCATACGACACTAACAATCTAGTCTAGTATACGGAGGAGACCCCAGTTGGCGGACAACAACTGCACTGACATCGGTTGCTTAGCCTTATGTCGCCCTTCCAAGGAACTTCAGGAAGGTGCCGCATAACAATTATATCGCCGGTAGACCAAACATTCATGGGATTATCTTTCCACGGATGCCCGACATTTTATATGGTATGCCTTATACATTTGATATTGGCACTTGATATTTTGAGCTGTTAAGGTAGAATACAAGATTGAGAAATATTTGAAAGATTATGTAACTTACAGATTTACCCCATTATTGATATGTGCTTCATCTCTGTTTATGATTTATTATATTTCTTATTGGACCTCTAGTAAATGTCGATGTCGACTCCTCATTACTACTTCTTCGGGGTTAGTCTAGATACTTAGTGGGTACGTGTTGATTTACATACTCATGCTGCACTTCTACACTAAATGTACATGATCTAACAGGTTCATTTGGTGATCATCTTCGCGTGTAGGAGCACTTGTTGAGGAGACTTTATATGAGTTGCATTCTAGGCTACGCATCGTAGTCCATGGAATCTTCATCATACTATTTATTTTATCCTGTCTTATTTACATTCGGGAGAGATGTATTATTATTTTTACTCCTTAGTAAATGCTCATGTACTTATGACACCAGGTTTTGGGGGTGTTCTAGAACTTGTTATGGATTGTCTTACACTTATTTGTATTTTAACGAAATTGTACATAACTAGGATTTATTTTAATTCACTCACCTCGTTATCCAAGAAGGGCTTATGATTTTAAAAATAATAAAATGAATAATTAAGTGTTGGCTTGCCTAATGACGATGTTAGGCGCCATCACGGCCCATGATGGATTTTCAGTCATGACAGCTTGGTATCAGAGCGTTAGGTTCACTTATGTCTCACGAGTCATGAGCAAGTCTAGTAGAGTCTTGTGGATTAGTACAAAGACGTCTGTACTTATCTTCGAGAGGCTACAGGGCTGTTAGGAGCACTCCCCTTCTTGATTCCTCATCGTGCGATTTGTTTCCCTTGAGTTTAATGGCTTTATTTCTTTCCTACTCAATCTTATGCAACGTGAAGTGCTTGTTATCAATTGGGCATCGAGGAGTTGTAGTGGTACTTCAAACTTGGTGCAAGATGTTTTTCCCTACATATTCAGGCAGGCTACTATCATCATCTTGCAGAAGGATGTTCTGTCATTTCAGCTCTGTAGCTATATTACTAATGGTTTTGAGGTTATGCATAGATTCCTATGATGTTCATGCATTGCTATCGCATAATATTGATGTCATTGGGCAGTGAAGGACGAGGAAAGGACATGTGAGAGGTGTCTTGCGGTGGTTGAATTACTAGCAGGTCAAAGTATGAAGAACAGAGGTCGAGAAGTTACTTAGAGGAGGTGGATTAACCGAAGTGAGAGTGGCAGAGTAGGATATGGATTCTGTGCCAGGAAAGCCACTTATCCTGAGAAAATTTAGGGCGATTTGGGAATCATAATAGAAGGAGATTTGGTCTATTGATTTTATTTGGGATGGCAGCTACCGTACCGAGGAAGGTTGAATATGGCAAAGAGGAGTTTGCTTGAAGTGAAGATGGGTGTGAACAACTTGATTATCGATTTGGATGCAACGTGACTTCGAGTTTGGAATGTATCATCGGACTTTTACTTGTGTCAATGGGGAATGAACAAACTAGTACAACTTATGGGCAAGCATGGACTCAAGAGGGTTTACTGAGTTCACAGTGGTGGTACCCAGTGCGGTATCATTGGAAGATGCCGATATGGAATTTCCACATGTAGGTTATCCCCTGCGAGCAAGTTAGCGGTTGCATGATTTTGATGAACTTATATGAATAATTCTACTTACTACCCGACGGAAGGTCGAATATGCGATTGTGGATGATAATTCGGAATGTTCATGAAAAGTTTAACAAGAAACTACAAGAAATTTGGTGGGTTGATGTGCGAGATCATGGTAATTGAAAAGGATGAATCTTTGTAAGTTCTAGGTTTATATAATTTTAGCTTAAAGCTAAGTGGGGGAGCCCCACCATCTATGATTGGATCGCGTTGTTGTCTGCTGGTGCGGTTTCTTGTTATCAGTGCATTGATGGGTTATTATGGCTAAGTAAATGAAACATCAGGTATAATTCGAGCGGAGAACTTGATGAATGTGTGCTAAATTTCGTATTATCAACTCATGTGCAGTTTTGGGAAGACTCAGAATTTATGTTTCTTGTGGATGTGATGTACACGGAAAAGAATTAAGCCGGTTGCTTCATTGAGAGGGTGTTCATATACTAGCAAAGCGTTGGAGTTTGGTTATATTCGGGACTAGGTTAGAGTGGGTGACTCTCAACAACAGTCCTAGTGGGTTCAAGAATTAAAGTGCAATGCCTAAGGATTTCGGGTCCGTTGTGTGGTTAAAGATCAAGTTTTTGCAATGGATTACAAATGAGCCTTGGAATGTTCTATGGTGTCGTCGGGTATATGGTGCAGTATTGGAGGAAAAGAAGAATAGCTTCGGATTCGTGGAAGGTCTTGCAGAATGGGTGTACCAGTTGGAGATGCTATTGTGCACATAATAAGGGTATGAGATGGTCCATGAGTATTGAGATGAAGTGATCTCATGATGCGGGTCACTCGGGATGAAAGAGGATTTAGTTCGTTATGTTTTTGAATGGAGGTACTATTATTTCTAAGGCAAGTCAAGAGTAAACTGGAAGAAGTCAGGTCGGTTAGTAATAGTTGAATAAGCATGATTGTGGCAATGATTAGTTCCTTCAGTGTGTGAAGTTACACATATGATTTGTGGTTGTACGTACAGGCTCGACAACTACCATAACTTGATTGATTTGGGAGGTATTTGATTCAAATGGCCTTGTGGTGTAAATGGATTCCGGAAGACTCATGGCGGTTTAGATCACGACTTGAGGTTTGTATTTTTTGCAGTTTGAGAATTCAGTTGCATGCTGCATTGGTTCTTCTGAAATGAGCTAAATGAAAGGTTTCTAGCCAATGAAGTGTTTATTGTACTAGTAGTTCAGGGATAATGATGAACTCTTGTATTTTCTCGTAGCGGCATGATAGGTGCAGTGAGCAGAATAGGTATTTGAAAGTTGAGGATCAAGTTTGCGGTTCGGCGTTGACAAGAATGTCACAAGCTCGGATGAGTAGGGGAGAATTCAGATGTTCAGAGTAAGCTGGCATTTTCTTTAGTGTCACATGAGAATGACGTTCTGTGTAAGAGGCTTTGTGTATCGATTTGTAGATTCTTGATTTACTTTACAGAATTAGTACGGTTGGTGGTATGGATGTGCAGACTTTGCAACCTGGGCGGAAGGTCATGAGAGCATACCCCACGGGGACATTTGTATAAGTGTGACATGTTAGTCACTTGATTGTTAAAGATTGAAACCAAGTATGGAGATTTTTGGTACTATTGTTAATGTGAGAATTTATGCCTGAAAGAAGCTCTATTCCTTTGGTTGTGAACCATGGGAAATTGGTCCGAGGTGGATGACTGCTCGTGTGTGTCATGAATAGGTCCATTGTGGATCCTTGGAAGGTTATTGTCCCAGTATGGTATGATCAGAATATGTTTGAGTTCCGTTGGTGGGTTTAATATGAATGTGTGCTCTACGCCAGGTCATATGTGTTCATTCGTCATAGCATCGCTTACGGTGGATCCGCCGGGCATTGGATGTTATTCCTGTCGTCATCTATTCCGTGTAATCTCTATTGTGCCAAGTGGGTTGTGAGACGGCTTGATTATTCGCACATGTGTTGAGGTCCCGTATAGCTTGTGGTGTTATGAGCATGATGGATCTCAAGATGCAGGTCATTTATCGCACCTTAGTTGTGTTTAGGTTTCGTAGCATATGGCGCTATCCGTCTTCCAAGGATTTATATTATGCACTTGGCGTGCTTGTGGTCGATATTCGGGCATTTCGTAAGTATAAGCATTATGACTTGATGTGTATTTTCTTCTTGATTGTTATGTGCGGATCGGGTGGCACGTCGCCACAGGCATGTTGTGTGGATCGAGTTGCATGCCGCAATATTGTCATGTTTGGATCGGGTTGCACGCCGCAACAGTGAGATGTTGAGCATAGTTCCTTACACTTATTTTGTGTGCCTTGTTTTTCATCCCTGAGGTAGGTTCATAGCATCTATTCGGCCATTTAATTCGTTACGCGGGCTGGGTAATTCCCTGTCAAAGTTCGTTCTTCATTATGAGTTATGTTTGAGTGGTAGATTGTTGGTGCATTGATGGCGTCATATGAGATTTTTGGCAGTGTTTAAGATGGCTTATGGCCTGAGCAGCTTATATTGGGTGAGACGAGATTATTGGACCTAAAATCAGTGCAATCAAATCTATATAAGGTATATTATATAGCAAATATCGTTATTCAGTTCAGAATGAGGTAATGGTCCTTGTCACGAGGAGAGACTCCGTGATTTGTTAATTCGGTAGGTGGTTATGAGCTTCTACACATCTATTCCTTCGTGGCAGTATTGTGAGAGTTGGAGCAGGGCTTATATGTGTTATAAGGTATACAGCGGGCTTCGGGTCAGGAAAATTTCAGCGGTTGTGCATGGAGAAGGTTGCCCTGGGCAAATGAGTTATGCGATGCATTGTATGATATACAAATTAGGTGTATGATTATGTTTTGGTGCAGTGTGTAGTGATTGAAACGGTGTTTGTATGTTAGAATCAGGTCTGGTAGAGGAATTCAGAGATTGGAATTTGGTTATAAGGCTTATCGACTAAAAAAAAGGGAGAATATTCAGTCTAGTTTGAGCTAATATGCTCAACTAGGTTTTGGTGGCACGGGTAGGTGAACAAGATGTTGAACAATGATTTCGGGGCAACTCCAGAGTAGTTCTTAATACGCTCGAGGTCAAACGTATGTTTAAGTAGGGGAGAATGTAACGACCCGACTGGTCGTTTTGACCTCTAGCGCTTCATTCGGTGTTTTGAGGCCTTGAGTAGCTTCACTTCAAGTTTTATGACTTATACGTGTGGCCGAAATTGAATTTCGGGAAATTAGGAGTTTATTTGGAAAGAAAACTCTAAATTCGGAAGCTTTAAGTTGGAAGAATTGATTAAGGTTTGACTTTTGAGTAAGAAACCCCGCAATCAGGATTTGAACATTTCAATGGGTTCGTATGATGATTTCGGACGTGGGCGTATGTTTGAGTTGAGTGTCGGATCACCCGTGATCATTTCAACACTTATTGTGGAAAGTGATATTTTGAAGGTTTTAGAATTTGATAAGTTTGTCTTGAAGTGGATTTTTATATGATCGATGTCCGTTTCGGGTTCCGAGCCTTGGAATAGGTTCGAATCGTTAATTGTGACTTGCACGCAAAAATTGACTTCATTCCGGGATGTCTAAGTGTAATTCGGATGCGTTCGACGAAGTTTGAATGTTTGAAAGATTAAAGAAAGGTTTGGGTTGTCGATTCACAATTTTGAGGTTGTTCTACGTGATTTGAGACTTCGACTAAGTTCGTATCATGATTTGGGATGTGTTGGTATATTCGGATGGGGTCCCAGGGGCCTCGGGTTTGAAACGAATCGAAATCGGATCCAAATTTGGATTTGAGAAAATGCTGAAGAATGCTGAAGTCTGGTGTCATCACACCTGCGATGGGTTTGGCCGCAGGTGTGGACACGCAGGTGCGAAGGAAGTCGTCGCAAAAGCGAAAGAGGCCAGCTAGGCGAAGGGATGCATGTGCGGAGTTTGGATGCACAGATGCGCATCCGTAGAAGCGGAGGAGGCACAGCAGATGCAGAATCTGGGCCTTCGATTCTGGACCGCAGTAGCAAATTTTTTTCTGTAGAAGCGGACTTGGCTAGGCTTAATGGGAACCGCACATGCGATGGGATTTTCCATAGGTGCGGAGCCGCATAAGAGGCTAATAGACCGCACGTGCGAAGGTCGTTGGGCAGTGGGGTATTTTCTCAATCCGAGACGTAGCCCATTTCTCTCACATTTACATTGCTTGGGCAATTTTTGGAGCCCTTGGAGGGAAGAGTTTCATCATCTATGTCAAGGTAAGTAATTCCCACATATTGTGAGTTAAATACATGATTTATATGTGGATTTGAACATGAAAATTAGTAGAAATTTAGGATTTTGATAGAAAACCTAGAAATTGATATTTTTGAAATTTGACCACGAAATTGGACATGGAAATTGGAATAAATTATATATTTGAGTTCGTGGTGTTATTGGTAAAGTTTATCTTCTAAAAGTTTCAGAATCCGGGCACGTGGGCCTGAGGGTTGATTTTATTGACTTTTAGAACGGAGTTGGGAATTGTTATAAATTGATTAATTATAAGTATTGGAGTATATTTTGATTGAATTGCAAATTGTTTGACTAGTTTCGGATCGTTTAGCTTGAATTGAATATATAGAGAGGCGTTGGAGCCGGTTATGGAACTTCAGAGTGAGGTAAGTCTCATGTCTAACCTTGTGAGGAGGAAACTTCCCCTAGGTGATGTAATTGTTATGTGATACTAGTTGTGGGGAATACGTACACACGAGGTGACTAGAGTCCGTACGTAGCTAAAGCATGTTTATGTCCGGGTAGACTTAGGACCTTATTATGTAAAAAATTGAATTATTTGAACTCTTCCTGCTAGCTTAATTATTTGAACTTATAATTAAAATTGATTTAGAAATAAATATATGTATACTAGGCCGAGCCTTATCACCCTGAGTTGTTGGCTAGTTATTTGAGAAATGGTAAGGATGATTTTCACTTTGTGCTCGTGTACTGTATTGTAAGCGTGTCTCGTAATTCGGTAACTTCCTTCCTTTCTTGTGGAGCGGAACGAAGTCCTCGATAGTATAATAGGTGTATCTATGGTTTGTGCCGCTCGACTCTCAGCAATGTACACATTATTCTAGATCAGGTCAAACGACCTCAGCATAATCGTGTGTTATATCGCAGGTAGACCGAACATTCAGAGATTATCTTTTCACTGATTCCCGTCATTTTATATGGTATAGCCTTATTCATTTGATATTGGCATTTGACATTTTGAGCTGTTAAGGTAGAATACAAGATTGAGAAATTCATACTTTAAAATAAATATTTGGAAGATTATGTAACTTACAGATTTACCCCATTATTGCTATGTGCTTCATCTTTGTTTATGATTTATTATATTGCTTATTGGACCTCTATTAAGTGTCGATGTTGATCCCTCGTCACTACTTCTCCAGGGTTAAACTAGATACTTACTGGGTACGTGATAAATAGGGATTTTAACCTGTTATTTGCTCTCTATTACTTGTGTTTAGGGCCAAAAATGCGTGAAGGTATTCCCAGAAACTAATGTAATATGCTTTCTTGTAGGGATTATTCAAAATGAGCCAAAGGAGTCATAATCAACTCATAAAGGAGTCAAAACTTGAACAAAAACCAAGACTGGGCCAAAAGATATGAAACGCGGACCGCACAAATATTGTACGGCAGCGAAAGCTACAACGCGGTTGCGAGCACTATTTCGAGGTCCGCGAAAGGAAGATTCAGAGAGATGGATTTTGGGCTAAAACATGAACGTGGACCGCGTCAAAAAGGTGCAGCCGTGAAAGTCCCTGCGCGGCCGCGATTGGAATTACGCGGACCGCGGTTGCTGATGTTAAGAGAGCTTACATTTTAAGTAAAAACAATAAGTGCGGTCCGTGTCAAGATTATGTGGCCGCGGAAGTCTCTTACGCGATAGCGATGGGAATTACGCAATCCGCGAAACCCAGATTCAGAAGTGAAGAACGTGGACCGCGATCAGAATTACGCGGCCGCTAAAGCAGAAGTGCGGCCGCGGTCAGAATTACGCGGCCGCGTAACCTCCACAGGGGTATTTTTGTTCGGAAATTTCAGCTTAGTATAAATAGAACTTTTTGTCATTTTTAGGTTATGTTGTGTATTTTCTGAGCACGTGAGACGGCTGGAACTTCTCTTTTGGGAAATTTTATATTAAATTCACCTTTTAACATTAGATTTTCATCTTTTAATCTATTATTATGAATTTTATCTTATTTTTATCTTTGATTTCTACTATTGCTATGAGTAGCTAGACCCATATCTAGGGTTGTGACCCAACCCTAGCGTGGGTATTTAATGGGTACTAAATTTTAGGGCTTGAATGTTTATGGGTTAGTGATATTTAGCCTAGTTCTTGCTAGAATTGTAGAATTAGTGGTTGCAAACACTGATTCATGCCTTTATGACTTGGTCTCTTCTTGAGAAAGAAGGATTAAGTCTAGGAAAACTAGGCTAACAAGGAGGTGGGATGAACTCAAGAAATTGATAGCCTCAATTAAAGTGTTAAATCTAGAGATAGTAATACCCGATTTGAGCTAGTATCACATGACTTGCATGAATACCCATTTAGACTTGAGAAAGCCAAATTGGATAAAATCACTCAAACTATCGAGAGATATAGAGAGAGTACTTTGGTGTGATAGCTATATTATGACCCCAAATTAATCAAGCTTGCCCTAGATTCTTGCTACCCGTTATATGTTCACCTAGGCTGAAGTCACTACCCTAGTCCTTTTAAACACTTGAAAACCAACATAAAAAATATTGTACTTAGCTTTAATCATTGCATACAATAGAAAATAATTAGAAGTAGAATCAAAAACAAAATGTGTGGAAGCGTAATTAGGAACAAAACACGCATCTAGACTTAGATATAAACCTAATTCCAAATCAATTAACTCCCCGTGGATTCGATCCTGACCTTATTGGGTAAAACTGCATCGACCATCCTCGTTACTCAATAGTAGTGCAGCCTTGGACCCGATTAATTTTTGGCTCCGTTGCCGGGGAGTTAGACGGTCTTAGCTATATATCTAACTATTTGTGTGTTTTATTTTTCTTTCCTTCCATTTTTCTAATTTTTGTGTGTCAATTGCTTTTAGGTACCAAATGGCTCTTAACGAGGTCCTCGGACATATTCCTCAGGGGGATGAGGTAGATGAAAATGAAGTGGATGAGGTTCATCTTGAACCTCAAGTACAAAAAAGAGGTCGCCCGCCTCATGACAACATTCCAAACCATCCCCCACCTCCTCCAAGGTCATCACACCGGTTTTGCCTAATGAAGGCTACGCAAGTGCAATTGTCTCGCCCTGGATTCGGGCGGGCAATTTTCAAATAACCAATGTCATGCTTACTCTCTTGGAACAAAGGGGTTTCTTCATCGGAGCTCCACATCAGAACGCATATAAGCATCTCAAAGGTTTTGTAGACACATGCTGGGGGAGAAAGCAGACTAATGTATCTGAGGACGCTTTGAGATTAAGGCTTTTCCCTTTCTCACTCAGAGGGAAGGCTTTAGATTGGCTTGAGAGGCTACCCAACCATTCCATCTCCACTTGGGATGAGTTGGCCGAGAAGTTCATAGCGAAGTTCTTTTCTCCGGGACATATGGCAACATTGAGAGATGAAATCCTTGCTTTTAAACAAGAGCCAAATGAACTGTTACATGAGATTTGGGAACGGTACCGGACAATGGTCAAAGAATTCCCCAAAAATGATATGACTGAAGCAATGATCCAGCAAACCTTTTATAGGGGTATCAATATAACTAACCAGTGTGTGGTGAATCAGCTTGTAGGGGGTAACTTCATGAACACGCCATATTCAGAAGCATGTAAAATATTATATGAGATGGCGGACACCTCTTCAGCTTGGCAAAGTTAGGCCAACATTCCTCAGGGTGACCCTAATGTTATCCACCTTCACAAGGAACTTCATGATCACGGACAAGCCATAGAAGAGTTTACAACTACCATGAATCAGTTATCCAAGGCACAACTTCAGCGGGTTCAGGGGCCAAAGCAAGTAAATATGGAAGGAGTGAATGTAACGGTTAACAAGAGGAGACAAAGAGGTCATCAAGTTCAACACAATCAGGATCAATTTGAGCAAAATAGTAGTGGGTACAACCAAGATGACTCTTATGATGATCAAAGTGAAGAGGTTCAATATGTGAACAATTACCAAGGTCAACAAAGCAATGCTCCAAATCAACAAAAATGGAGATCACATGGAAAAAATCAAAATTGGGGCAACCAAGGCCAAGGGAATTGGAATAGTGGCAACAACAACAATCCGAACAATTGGGGGAACAACAATCAAAATTGGGGGGGATCAAGGAAATAACCAAGGCAATTGGGGTGGCAACAATAATAGTAATTGGGGAGGCAATGGAAACCAAGGGGGTTGGAACAACAATAATCAAGGGAATCTGGGGTCGAGCCCTCAAAGGCCTCCGATGTATAAACAACCCAACAACCCAACTCCATATCCGTCACAAGGGCAAAGTTCTTCCAATAATGAGATGGGATGGATAGAAATTATGTTTAAGCAAATGATGGAAAGAAACGCCGACTCCTATGACAAAATAACCTCCCACAACACTTCTATCCGCAACTTGGAAGTCCAAATGGGTCAAATTTCTCAATCCTTGAATACTCTCAATAAGGGGGCACTACCAAGTGATACGGTAGTAAACCCGAAGGGTGGAAAAAATACGGTCCATACTATGGCGGTGACTACAAAAAGTGGTAGAGGTGGAGTTGCTAGTATCTCCAATCCAAGAAAGATCGTGAATGATGATGTGGTTGTGCAAGATGAGGATGAGCAAATAAATGATGAGAATGTGAATGATAAAGTGAGGATAGACATTGATGAAAACGTGGAGGAGACACAAGATGATGTGAACCCGTCTAAGGAACACGTGATAGACATACCGGATCCGGTAGTGCCCAAAGCCAAGGATCCTTTGCCAAGGCCTCCTCCACCATATCCTCAAAGGCTCGCAAAGCAAAACAATGAGAACCAATTCAAGAAATTCATTGATATGATGAAAAGCTTGTCCATAAATGTGCCTTTGGTTGAAGCTCTAGAACAAATGCCGGGATATGCCAAGTTCATGAAGGACTTGGTAACAAAGAAGAGGTCAGTGGACTTTGAGACGATCAAAATGACACATCAAGTGAGTTCCATTGTGCATTCCATGGCTCCAAAGCTAGAAGATTCCGGTGCCTTTACAATTCCATGCACTATTGGTAGTGCCAATTTCGCCAAAGCTTTGTGTGATTTGGGAGCGAGCATTAATTTGATGCCATATTTTGTGTTCAAGACATTGGGGGTTGGGCAACCAAGACCTACTTCCATGAGGTTGCAAATGGCGGACCAAACAATGAAGAGGCCATTGGGGATAATTGATGATGTGCTAGTTCGGGTCGACAAGTTCATACTTCCCGCAGATTTTGTGATACTCGATTATGAGGTTGACTATGAGGTGCCAATCATATTGGAGAGACCTTTCCTAGCTACAGGGAAATCCTTAGTTGATGTGGAAGCTGGGGAGCTCACCTTCCGGGTGGGCGATGAAAAAGTTATGTTCCACGTATGCAAGTCAATGAGGCAGCCTAATAGCAACGAATTATGTTCGTTTGTGGATCTTGTGACTGAGGTGATTGTTGATGACACAAGTGCTATGATGAATGTGGAAGACCCTTTGGAAGCTGTGTTGTTGAATCATAATGAGGATGAGAAGGAAGGCTTGGTAGAATGTGCAAATGCTTTGTAAGGAATGAGATCCTACACATATGGACCCCGAAAACTTTCCTTGGACCTTGAGAACCGAAAGACTCCACCAACAAAGCCCTCAATCGAGGAGCCACCCAAATTGGAGTTGAAGCCCTTGCCTTCACACCTCAGGTATGAGTTCTTAGGCCTTTGTTCCACATTACCTGTTATTCTTTCTTCGTGATTAACTAACGTGCATGTAGATTCCACCCTTGCGGTGCTTCAAAAAAGGAAGAAGGCAATAGGTTGGACATTGGTGGATATTCGAGGTATAAGCCCCGCCTTTTGCATGCATAAAATCATATTGGAGGAAGATTCCAAACCCTCCGTGGAACATCGAAGGAGGTTGAACGAGGCCATGCAAGAGGTAGTCAAGAAAGAGATCATCAAGTGGCTAGATGCAAGGGTTGTGTACCCTATTTATGATAGTTCATGGACTTCGCCGGTACAATGTGTCCCAAAGAAGGGGGGCATGACTGTGATAAAAATGATAGAAATGAATTGATCCCCACAAGAACTGTCACCAGTTGGAGGGTATGAATGGATTATAGGAAGCTGAACAAAGTGACCCGGAAAGACTATTTTCCATTGCCATTTCTTGACCAAATGTTGGATAGACTTGCCGGGCGTGCTTATTATTGCTTTTTGGATGGGTATTCCGGATATAATCAGATTCTCATTGCACCTGAAGACTACGAGAAAACCACCTTCACTTGTCCGTATGGCACATTTTCATTCTCAAGGATGCCGTTTGGTTTGTGTAATGCACCGGCTACTTTTCAGCGGTGTATGATGGCAATATTTATGGATATGGTGGAGGACTCCCTCGAGGTGTTCATGGATGATTTCAGTGTAATGGGGGATTCCTCTAAAGAATGTTTGGATAATCTTGATAAAGTGTTGGCTCGATGTGAGGAGACCAACTTAGTGCTTAATTGGGAGAAGTGCCACTTTATGGTCGAGGAGGGCATTGTCCTCGTCCATAAGATCTCCAAGAACGGTATTGAATTGGACAAAGAAAAAATTAAAGTGATATCAAAACTCCCTCCTCCGACTTCCATCAAGGGAGTGAGGAGCTTTCTTGGTCACGCAGGGTTTTACCGTAGGTTCATCAAGGATTTCTCAAAAGTGGTGAACCCCTTGTGCAAGTTGTTGGAAAAAGATGCCAAGTTTGTGTTCAATGATGATTGCATGAAAGCTTTTGAGCTACTCAAGTATAGGTTGACTACCACTCCCATCATTACCGCACCCCAAGTGGAGCTTACCATTTGAGCTCATATGCGATGCTAGCGACGTTGCAGTAGGAGCGGTATTAAGGAAAAAAATCAACAAGATATTTCATCCGGTCTATTATGCAAGTAAAACAATGAACGATGCCCAAGTAAACTATACGGTGACCAAGAAAGAGCTATTAGCCATTGTCTTCGCCATGGAAAAGTTACGCCCGTACCTCATGGGTACCAAAGTGATTGTGCACACCGATCACGCGGCACTTCATTATTTGATGAGTAAAAAGGACTCTAAGGCTAGGTTGATGAGATGGGTTCTTCTTCTACAAGAGTTTGACCTCGAAATCATAGACCGAAAAGGGAGTGAGAATCAAGTGGCGGACCACTAGTCCCGCTTGGAAGAGGAGGGGGGCCCATGATGTCCTCGAGATTAATGATTCATTTCCGGATGAACAACTTCTCTCCGTGTCTGTGACTGGGATACCTTGGTTCGCCGATGTGGCTAATTTTCTTGTGACCGGCATTGTCCCGAATGAGCTCTTTTCAAACCAAAGGAAGAAGCTCAAACGTGACTGCTTGGATTATTATTGGGACGAGCCATATTTTTTCAAAATTTGCAATGATGGTGTTATCCGGAGATGTGTTCTGGAAGAAGAGCAATTGAGTATACTTGAAGCTTGCCATTCCTTGCCCTATTGTGGTCACCATAGTGGGGCGAGAACTGCTACAAAGGTCCTAAGCTGTGGATTCTATTGGTTTACCTTGTACAAAGACGCTAACGAGCTCGTTAGGCATTGCGATGAATGCCAAAAAGCCGGTGGAATATCCAAGAAGAATGAAATGCCTCTCACCACCATCCTTGATATTGATATTTTCGACGTGTGGGGCATCGACTTTATGGGACCATTTGTGAGTTCATGTGGGAACACTTATATTCTTCTTGCTGTGGATCATGTTTCCAAATGGGTTGAAGCTATGGCTTTGCCCAACAATGAGGCACGGAGTGTGGTGGCTTTCTTAAAGAAAAATATCTTCACAAGGTTCAGCACCTCAAGGGCTATCATTAGTGATGAGGGTTCTCATTTTTGCAACAAAGCCTTTAACACTTTACTTTCCAAGTATGGTGTCAATCATAAGGTGTCAACCCCCTATCACCCCCAGGCAAGTGGACAAGTTGAAGTCTCCAACAGGGAGATCAAGAGCATTCTATCCAAGAATGTCAATGCAAACCGGACTGATTGGTCAAGGAAACTTGACGATGCTTTATGGACCTATAGAATGGCTTACAAGACTCCAATTGGTATGTCTCTGTACCGGTTGGTATTTGGGAAAGTATGTCATCTTCCGGCTGAATTAGAGTACAAGGCCATGTGGGCGCTGAAGAAATTGAACCTTGAATGGGATGTGGCTGCCAATATCCGGGTAGAGCAACTAAATGAACTTGATGAGTTCCGATTCCATGCTTATTCCATCCCGTCCTTGTATAAGGACAAGATGAAGTACTTACATGATAAGTATATCCGGAACAAAGAATTCAAGGAAGGTGACTTGGTTTTACTATTCAACTCTCGGTTACAGATGTTTCCGGGAAAGCTCAAGTCGAAGTGGAGTGGTCCTTTCGAAGTGGTACATGTGACTCCTTTCGGTGCTCTAGATTTGAAAAACAATAATGGTGAGATCTTTAGAGTCAATGGGAACCGAGTGAAGCACTACCTTGGCAAGATTGATGATAGCCACGTTGTGGCATTGATCCATTTCAAATGATGATGGTAACATGCGTCGTGCCACGATGTTAAATCAGGCGTTTCTTGGGAGGCAACCCATGTGTTTTTCTTTCTTTTGATTTTCTTCGTAGATTAGACATTGTTTTGAACTAACTTGTTGTGAAGTGTATGTAGGAATTGGTTGTGCAGTACAGGTAATTGCTAAGGAAAAAATTTGGTTAAGTGGTGAACTTTCGCGAACCGCGCTCAAAGTTTCACGGACTGCATGAGCACTTCATGGCTGCACAATTCTGGGCGTGGTCGCGTAACTAAAATGGGCAAAATGCTAGCTCTCTGAAGTTGGCCTGTCAAAATTCCTTCAGAGTTGGCGTTCCGCGTTCAAATATTCACGGTCCGCACAAATTGTGCGGCTGCGGCCAGTTTTTCGAGGACCGCGCCCATGCATCTGAGGTAGACCTACAGAAAGGTAAAAAGTGCGGACCGCGACAAAATTTTGCGGCCACACTCAGGTAAGGCGGTGGGGTCATTGGTTATGAGTATAAATAGGAGTTCTTAAAATATTTCACACTTTACGAACCCTAACCTCTCAGACACACCTAAAGCACTGTATATCCTTACTTGGTTTCAAACTCAACCTATTCTCATCAATTGTCAATTTCCTACAGTATTTTACAACTGGTATGTTCATTTCAATAATTTGATTTTATGGTTTTCTTTTCGTTTCTCTCTGTTTTAATTTTTCTTTTTAGATAGGGTTAGAATTATGCCAAAATGTCAAATTAATGCTTAATTTTTGATTAACAACATATGGGTATTGTTTGTATGCATAATGGGGGTTGGGGTTAGTAACTTTGCATGTTTAATTGCTACAATTCTTGGGTAATTAGTGAAAACCTTAGTTTTAGGTGTTCATCAGTGCCTATGTTGAATTTCGCGGCCGTGGTCATTCTTCCCCAGTCCGCGATAGGGTATGTGGCCGCGTCCAAAATTACGCGATCCGCGATACCCTAGATTCAAAGCACTGATGGTTGTTTAGAATTCGCGGCTGCGGTCATTTTTATGGGGTCCGCGATTGGTCTTTCGCGGCCGCACCCAATCTTTCACAGTCCGCGCATTTGAACTTCAGAGACTCTATCATTTGCATTCGCGGCTGCGTTCATTTTTATGCGATCCGCGATTGGTCTTTCGCGGCCGCACTCATTTTTGTGCGGTCCGCGGTTGATCAAGTTCAGAGAGCCAGTAGTCTGCGCCTAGACTTTTCGCGGCCGCGTTCACTTTTACGCGGTCTGTGTTGGGCTGTTCGCGGCCACACTCATTTGTGCGGTCCGCGATGCCCTGTTCTGAGAAGCATTGTTTTTCATTTCATATGTACTGCTTTAACACATGATTGAACCCCAATTCTAACTGTCTTTCACTACTTGTGTGTTGCAGAAAATGGTGCGTTCTCATGGGGGAAGAGACACTTCAAAGGGGAGGGGTGAATCCTCCCGAGGTCGGGGTAAAGGAAAGCAAACCTTACCTTTAGCATCTCAAAGGGTAGTAGGCAAAAAGGCTACCCTCGCTAGACCTCCTGCCGATTCCTCGGACACAAGTGAATACCTCTCATCCCGGGAGACGTCTGAGGCGGATTCTGTACAACCACAAATGGGGGCACAATCACAACAACTCCCCGGCAGATTCCATTTAGTCGATGAGCCTACATCCTCCTCTAGTTTTTCTGATGGCTCAGAGGGAGGTAGTCAGGCATCCAAATCATTTTCCCCACATGCTACAACACTTCCCCCAATAAATGTTGATGATGATGACGAGGTCCCGGATGACGGGAGAGGGAGTGACACAATTATGGGAGGCCTGGCTAGATCAAAGAAGCCGGAGGTATGGCATCCATCACAGTGCCATTATTTGTGCCTTCATCTTCCACCTACCCTCAGATTGCACTGCGGGTTTCACAGACACTATCCAGCCTCAACAACTGGATGCAGGCAGCTACCACAAAGCTGACTGTCCTATCCAGTGCAGTAGCAGCACAGTCTTCAGCCCCATCAGAGCTTCAAGTACTTCCATCATTGGAGGAGTCTTTGAAGAACATTCTGGACAACCAGAACAAGATTTTGGACGACCAGAAAAAGATCCGGGAGACTCTTGATACACATGTGAGGATTAACAAATGTTTGGGAAAGCAGGTGAAGAAGATGCGGAAAACTCAGGCATCTAAGGATTCGGTGGAGAAGTGGAGCAAAGAGTTCATAAGATTACTTCTGCCGATGATATTCCACTGGACATGCTCATGGGGGAGACAACCCCAACAACACCTACACCAGTGCATGAGGCATCAGATATAGCAGTTGGCCAGTCTGAGGAGCCGGCTGCCACTACAGATATTGCTGAGGAGATGATCCAAATGCTCAGGCACCCCGTGGTCCCCCAGTCAGAAGATGTAGAGATCCAGTTAGAGGACACAGAGGGAGCTGATGATCCTATGCAGTCTGAGGACCTCACTCATGTTCCTGACCCGATGTAGACAGAGACCACATAGGGAGTTCTCTTGACTCTCTAACCTTTCCCTGATCTTATTTTGATATTAGCATTGAGGACAATGCTATTTGTTACTTGGGGAGGGGGGGGGTCTGTTTTGATTTGATTTGTGATGACATTTGGTATGTAATAACTATGGCACTATTTTTCTTTATCTTTATTTACTGTTATTTTCACTTTTGGTATGTATATAATTTTACCATTCGATGTATATATATTCATTTCCATTATGTATATATTCGTTTACTCCATTTTGTACATATTTAGTTTACTTTACGTAGTTTACTTCATAACTTCTTTCGTTATTTTTCCTTAATAGCTTAGCTTCTTATTTCCTCTAGTAGCTTCTTTTTAAGTTTTTAGCTTCTTTTTACATTTTGTGTGAACAATAAGCCTTTGGTTTTTTTAATGCCACGGTTCTTTCCAAAGATGGATGCTGTGTGAACTGGGTGGCTCTTCCCAACGATGGATGGCGTGACAACCTTCTTAAGGGATCGAGTCCGTTTTCTTTTTATTTTGGTGTATATAGTAGTAGTAATGAATAAAAGTGTCTCAAGAAGGCTTCACTTGGTACTAACACATTTACCTTCAACCTCATGGTTAGAGACAAGTTGATTGGCAAAGATTAGATCTAGTTGTGACCTTTAGACTCTTGCGTTGACTAAAACAATCATCGAGTGGTTTCCTTGAGCCATTTGTGATTCCAATCTTAGCTAGGGTTGTTGTGGGCCCTCGACTCTGTTCTCTTCAACAATCCAGCAGCTTGAGAGGTGAGGTATTGAATTGCAAGTCCAAGTCCCGTGCCAATAAGTCTAGAACTTGCCCTGAATGTTTGTCTAGGCGAAATTCTAAGTGTAGCTCGACTTGAGAAATGATTGCAGGCTCTCCTTGGTCCAATTTGAACTTTGAAAGCTTTCGTAACCTACCAATATGATATCCCTAGTCAACTCCTTTGAGCCTAAGCCTTTTTCATTCAATAGCCACATTACAAGCCTTTATCTGTTCTATAATGACCCTTTCTTGGCACCCAATCTTTCCTTAGCATTCATGATGAACAATTGGCAAAAGCATAAGTTTGGGAGAGAGACGGGGTATTTGAAAGTGATAAAAGGTTTAAAGAAGAAAAAAAAGAATTGTTGAAAAGGAAAGGCAAATTGATGCTCTAGTGTCACATTAGAACTATAGTACTCAAAAGGTCGTAACGTGATGTTGTTGATAATTCATTTATGTTGAGGGTAATTGTTAGTCCCAATTGATGCTTGATGGAGTCACCTTAGGCTAGCTGAAATATCATTTTCTTTTTCTTGTGGATGTGGGAATTACCCTATTTGCTCGAGGACAAGCAAAAGCTTAAGTTTGGGGAAGTTGATAAGTAGGGATTTTAACCTGTTATTTGCTCTCTTTTACTTGTGTTTAGGGTCAAAAATGCGTGAAGGTATTCCCGGTAATGTAATATGCTTGCTTGCAGGGATTGCTCAAAATGAGCCAAATGAGTCATAATCAACTCATAAAGGAGTCAAAACTTGAAAAAAAACCAAGACTGGGCCAAAAGATGTGAAACACGGACCACACAAATATTGTGCGGCCGCAAAAGTTATAACGCGATCGCGAGACTTATTTCGAGGTCCGCGAAAGGAAGATTCAGAGAGATTGATTTTTGGGCTAAAACATGAATGCGGACCGCGTCAAAAAGTTGCGGCCGCGAAAGTCCCTGCGCGGGCGCAATTGGAATTACGTGGACCGCGGTTGCTGAAGTTCAGAGAGCTTACATTTTAAGAAAAAATAAGAAGTGCAGTCCGCGTCAAGATTATGTGGCCTCGGAAGTCTCCTACGCGGCTGCGATGGGAATTACGCGGTCAGAGAAATCCAGATCCAGAAGTGAAGAACGCGGACCGTGATCAGAATTACGCGGCCGCTAAAGCAGGAGTGCGGCCGCGGTCAGAATTACGCGGCCGCGTAACCTCCGCAGGGGTATTTTTGTCCGGAAATTTTAGCTTAGTATAAATAGAACTTTTTATTTTTTTCGGTTATGTTGTGTATTTGCTGAGCACGTGAGACAGCTGGAACTTCTCTTTTGGGCAATTTTGTATTAAATTCACCTTTTAACATTAGATTTTCATCTTTTAATCTATTATTATGAATTTTATCTTCTTTTCATCTTTGATTTCTGCTATTGCTATTAGTAGCTAGACCCATATCTAGGGTTGTGACCCAACCCTAGTGTGGGCATTTAATGGGTACTGAATTTTAGGGCTTGAATGTTTATGGGTTAGTGATATTTAGCCTAGTTCTTACTAGAATTGTAGAATTAGCGGTTGCAAACACTGATTCATGCCTTTATGACTTGGTCTCTTCTTGAGAAAGAGGGATTAAGTCTAGGAAAACTAGGCTAACAAGAAGGTAGGGTGAACTCAAGAAATTGATAGCCCCAATTAAAGGGTTAAACCTAGAGATAGTAATACCCGATTTGAGCTAATATCACATGACTTGCATGAATACCCATTTAGACTTGAGAAAGCCAAATTGGACAAAATCACTCAAACTATCGAGAGATATAGAGTGAGTACTTTGGTGTGATAGCTATATTACGACCCCAAATTAATCAAGCTTGCCCTAGATTCTTGCTACCCGTTATATATTCACCTAGGCTGAAGTCACTACCCTAGTCCTTTTAAACACTTGAAAACCAACATCAAAAATATTGTACTTAGCTTTAATCATTGCATACAATAGAATAGAATTAGAAGTAGATTCAAAACCAAAATGTGTGGAAGTGTAACTAGGAACAAAACACGCATCTAGACTTAGATATAAACCTAATTCCAAATCAATTAACTCCCATTGGATTCGATCCCGACCTTGTTGGGTAAAACTGCATCGACCATCCTCGCTACTCAATAGTAGTGCGGGCTTGGACCGGATCAGTACACGTTGATTTACGTACTCATGCTGCACTTCTGCACTAAATGTGTAGGATCTGACAGGTTCATTTGGTGATCATCTTGGCGCGTAGGCGCACCTGTTGAGGAGATTTTATGTGAGCTATATTCCAAGTTACGCATCGCAGTCCGCGAAGTCTCCATCGTACTATTTATTTTATCCTGTCTTATTTACATTCGGGACAAATTTATTATTATTATTGCACTCCTTAGTAAATGCTCATGCACTTGTGACACCGATTTTGGGGGTGTTCTAAAACTTGTTATGGATTGTCTTACACTGATTCACTTACACTTATTATTATTTTAATAAAATTGTACGTAACTACCATTTATTTTAATGCACTAACCTCGTTATCCAAGGTCTTATGATTTTAAAAATGATAAAATGAATAATTAAGTGTTGGCTTGCCTAGCGGCGATATTGGTCGCCATCACCGCCCATGATAGATTTTGGGTCGTGACAATGTGTGTGTCTGTATAAATATATATACAATTTAGGATGTTATATATATACAGATTGTAAGTAACACTAATCTATAAGTGCTTGACCATTTTGATCACTAATACCGACCGATTTATATATGTAACTTATTTTAAAATAATTGAATATTTAGTGTTATAAGATGTGTTATATTAAAACTTAGTTATAGCAACAACATATACTCAGTCACATCACACAATTGGAATATATATATATATATATATATATATATATATATATTAGGATGTTATATATATGTAGATTGTAAGTAACAATAATTAATCTATAAGTGTTTGACCATTTTGACCACTAATACCGACCGATTTCGGTCGGTAACTTATTTAAAAATAAAATGTATAGTGCTATAAGATGTAGTGCTATATTAAAACTTAAGTTGTAGCAACAATAACATATATATATATATATATATATATATATATATATATATATATATATATATGTGTGTGTGTGTGTGTGTGTGTGTGTGTGTGTGTGTGTGTGTGTGTGTGTGTGTGTGTGGATTATAAGTAACAATAATATATAAGTGTTTGATCATTTGGACCACTAATACCGACCGATTTCGGTCGGTATTTTTATAATTATATTAAAAGTAATTTTTTATTATAAAAAAAACACAATTAACGCAGGGCGAAAAAAAATAAATTAGAATTTCCGAATGACATCGGTTAGTATTTTTATAATTATATGAAAAATATTTTTTTATTATAAAAAAACAATTGATGTAGGGCGGGAAAAAATAAATTAAAATTTTCGACCGACTTCGGTCGGTATTCTATAATTTTTTAATTAATCCTTTTTTTGTAGATAGTATGCAAGTCTGACCAGGCTTTGGTCAAAGATTGACTATTTTCTGACTGCAGTCGGTCGAAAATTTCAACTGTGTCAGATAAAGCAAACTTTTTTTTTGTGATTACATTTTCCGGCCGATTGCGGTAAGTATTTTTATTTACAATTTGTTATTTGATTTTTTCGAGCAATTTCAGTCGTTATTACTTTCCGACCAATTTCAGTCGGTATGCTCTGGACGCTTTTTGACAGTTTTCTAGTAGTGAAAGAAAACGAAAACAAAATTATAGAACTAAAGTTTCATAATTATAAAAATGAAATCAATGACTTTGAAAAATGGGAGATTTACACAAAATAGACTATTTTCGGCCCATTGTTTAAGTTTTAACTCCATTTAAATAGGTTGTGTAGAAATAGTGTTCAGGTCATAAGTGGGAGTTTAGTTCTTGGCGAATTGCCAGAAGACTTCTCTTGCCACAAGTTATGGCAAATCGTCATGAGTTTGGACTTGCCACAAATCGTGGCAAATCATCAGGAATTTGGTATATGCCGTAACTTTGCAACAAATTGTTCACAGAATTCGATTGATCACCAGAAATGTCTGATGGATGGACTTGTCACAAGTCTTGAGAAATATCATCAACATGTTTTTACTTCACATATAATCCAAGTCAACTCCAAATTTGATATCCAACATTCTAATACCAATTACGACAATTCCCAAAGGTTAGATTTAACTCAAACTTTCAAAAACAATAAATTCAATTTCTCTTCAACAAGCAATTAGCTCAACAATTGCCAGATAGATGGTTTTGTTTGGTTAAAAACCAACAATTACACCCTTAGTATTAAGGTAATAGGAAATGAAACCTGCCACATGCAAAGTTTTTCCTTTCTTGTTTCAAATGGAGATATTGCTTGTTAATGTTCAAGATATATCAAAAAGATAAAGTTAATCGATAATTCAAAGTAAATCATCTTAAAAATTAATGTGTGATTCGATATAGGACATGGTACTGAACTAGAACTGATAATGTTTTTATACAAATTTGGCAGTTAAAAAAATGAACTGAAAACAACCCAATTTCAGTTGATTTTTTTGCCCCATTAGCAATTTTTAAGCTAGTCAATACATGAATATATCACTCTTGATGATCCAATGGACAAAACACAGCACGTTCACATTAGTATTGTTTAATGTAAAATTTCTTTTCCAGAGAGAGAGAGAGATTCAATTGCTTTAATTTTTCTTTTTTCTACCAATTGCTTCACTGTTCAGTCAACCTCTCGAAGGATGCTTGCATTCTCTCCAGAAATATTACCTACAAAACACATTAGATTATGTAAGTCAACGTAAAAACTGATGGGAAGCCAAAGGGTTAAAAATGATAAGTTGATAACTATATTAAGTGACATTCTTTTAAGTGTTAATAATTTTCGATCTCTTTCGCATGTAACCAACATTCTCTAGCATATTTTCCATAATATTAGGAAATCACTCCCCAAAGTTAGCCACAATTTGTTTTGTCTAATAAGTCAAAAATGTAAAAATATGTACCTGTACACTTCAGCAACCAAACAAAAAGACCAAAACAAAGATTATCTCCAAAGAAGAGAATACTTGCCTTGATCCCTGACTGGAGTTTCTCCATCAGTAACAACTTGAAATTTCCATATTGGTGTTTCTCCATTAGTGACAACCTCAAACATTACACGATCTCCCTTCTTTAAGCAATTATCAACAATGAATTTACGCCATCCATCTCCAATATAGACTACAGTTTTCTTTTGTCGAGAGCTTAGCTTTAAATTCTAAGACCTTTGTTTTTCATCTCTTATAATCAAACCGCACTTGTTGGCGAGACCATTTGCGATTGCAAATTGTTTAGAAAGATACTGAAATGGTGTATAACCGTTTGTACACATCATAAATCAGTTCATATTTGAATCCAATTAACAGAGGAATATAAGAAAAAATGGTGCAATATAAGTTTTCGTTGTAAATTAAGCATTTTGTTTATATATTCAGACACGAACCCAGGATTTGAACATAACGGGGATGCCGCTATCTTTAACATAGATATGTCAGCTAGTAGCGAAAAAATTTGGAGAGCTAACTCCTTGAAAACTTCATGATTATGAGTGAGTGACCAAAAGCATGTTCAAAACTATCAAAAACTTACTCAAATAAGATCAATATTAAAGGTTTGTTAATCAGTCCAAGCAGAGTCTCAGTCACCATCGTTGAATCGATGGACGTTTGTTTCTTTGTGAAGTGATTTTTGAAGGTAGAAGGATTGTTGGTGTAATGACCCGACCAGTCGTTTTGAGCTCTAGCGCGTCGTTCAGCGGTTTGAGGCCTTGAGTAATTTTTTCAGGTATTATGACTTGTACGTGTGGTCGGAATTGAATTTCGGGAAGTTCGGGATTGTTTTGGAAAGAAATTCTAATTTCGAAAGATTTAAGTTGGAAGAATTGATTAAGGTTTGGTTTGTGAGCAAACGACCTCGGAATCGGGATTTGAAGGTTCCAACAGGTTCGATGATGATTTTGATCTTAGGAGCGCGTTCGGATGTTGATTTGGAGGTCTGTAGGTTATTTCGGCGTCTATTGGCGAAAGTTGAAAATTTGGATGATTTTTGGGAAGTTTGACCGGGAGTGGACCTTTTGATATCAGGGTCGGATTCCTATTTCGGAAGAGGGAGTAGGTCCGTAATGTCAATTATCACTTATGTGCAAAATTTGAGATCAGTCGGACTTGATTTGCCAGGTTTCAGTGGCGAATGTTGAAGGTTGAAGTTCTAAAGTTTATTAAGCTTGAATTGGGGTGCGATTCGTGATTTTAGCATTGTTTGATGTGATTTAAAGGCTCGACTAAGTTCGTATGATATTTTAGGATTGGTTGGTATATTTGATCGAGGTCTCGGGGGCCTTGGGTGGATTCCGAATGGTTAACAGATTGATTTTGGCCTTATGAAAAGGTTGGTGGCAGCATATCTGGTATAACCGCACCTGCGAGGTTTTGGCCGCAGGTGCGGAGCCGCAGGTGCGGAGCCACAGAAGCGACCTTTGGACTAGCTGGGATGACCGCAGATGCGAGTGTATTTCCACATCTGCGAGCCCGCAGATGCGAAGGGAGCTCCGCATAAGTGAAAAACGAGAGGGACAGTTGTGTCGCAGAAGCAGAGGGGTATCCGCACATGCGGGAGCGCAAAAGCCTGTGGTTGGCCGCAGAAGCAGTCGCGTAGAAGAGAAATGTTGTCCGCAGAAGCGGATTTCTCCTGGCTTGGACGGAACCGCACCTGCGATGGATCTTCCGCAGGTGCGGCTGGTGTCCGCAGGTGCGGAAAGTCGCTGAGCAGTAAGGTTTTATAAAAATGGGACTTGGCCCATTTTTCACTTGGTTGGGGCGATTTTGGATAGCTTCAAGGGGAGATTTTCTTCAAGCAACACAAGGTAAGTGATTCCCACCTATTACAAGTCAAATACATGGTTTGTATAAGGATTTAAATATGAAAATTAGTAGAAATTGTGGGGTTTCGGTAGAAAACCTAGAATTTGGCATATTTGGAATTTGACTACGAAATTGGACATGGAATTTGGAATAAGTTATATATTTTAGTTAGTGGTGTTATGGGTAAAGTTTATCTTAAAACAATTTCGGAATCCGGGCACGTGGACCCGAGGGTTGATTTTATGAACTCTTCGAGCGGAATTGGGAATTATTTAAATTGATTAATTATGGGTATTAGAGTATCTTTTGATTGGTTTACACATTGTTTGAATAGTTTTAGATCGACGGGCTTTGGATTGAGGTGTTGGAGAGGCCTTGGAGCCGGTTTTGGAATTTCGGAGCGAGATAAGTCTCCTGTCTAACCTTGTGAGGGGGAAACTACCCTTAGGTGATATTTATTGTTATGTGCAACTAGTTGTGGGTGCTACGTACGCATGAGGCGACGGGAGTCCGTACGTAGCTATAGCATGTTTATGTCCGGGTAGACCTAGGATCTTATCCTGTAATATTTGAATTATTTGAACTCATTTTGCTGACATTAATTAATCGAAGTTATAAATGAAATTGATTTAGAAATAATTATATGTATACTAGGCCCTGCTTTAACACTTTGAGTTGTGGGCAAGTTATTTGAGAAACGGTAAAGATTATATCCATTTTGTACCCACGTACGGTGTTGTAAACACCTGTCTCACAATTCGATAATTTCCTTCCTTTTCTTGTGGAGCGGGCCGAACGCCTCGGCAGTATATAGGTGCATCTATGGTTCGTGCCGCTCGACCCTTGGTAGTGTACACATTATTCCGGATCGGGCCGAACTTCCTCGGCAGAATCGTGCGTTATATCGCTTGTAGCCCGAGTATTCACGAGTTAACCTCTCTACTGATGCCCGGAATTTTATATGGTACTCCGGGTTTATTTGATGATGACACTTGACAACTTTCGTAGATACTAAGATAGAATACAAGATTAAGAAATTCATACTTTAAAGGAAATAATTGGAAACTTTTGGGATTTACAGATTACTTCACTATTGATGTGCACATCATACCTGTTATGGATTATTATATTATTTGCTAGGACCTCTAGTAAGTGTCGATGTCGACCCCTCGTTATTACTTCTACGGGGTTAGGCTAGATACTTATTGGTTACGCATTGATTTACGTACTCATGCTGCACTTCTGCACTAAATGTGCAGGATCTGACAGGTTCATTGATGACCACCTTGGCGCTTAGGCACACCTGCTGGAAAGACTTCATGTGAGCTGCATTCCAGGCTACGCATCGCAATCCATCGAGTCTCCATTGTACTATTCAATTCATTTTGTCTTATTACATTCGGGACATATGTTATATTGTTATTGTACTCTTTAGAAAATGCTCATGCAATTGTGACGCCGGGTTTTGGGGGTTCTTTCATGTTATTTATTATTGAGGTTCGTGGAAATATTTTCATTTACTCTGTAAATTTTACTTTATACTGTACAATTAAGGGAAATTATGATTTCAAGATGCTAAAACGAGTAATTAAAGTGGTAAATCGCTGCTGGCTTGCCTGACGGCGGCGTTAGGCGCCACCACGACCTATAGTAGATTTTGGGTCGTGACATTTGGAGTTTCTCTATTACTGTTTTTTGGGGTAAATTTTGTTGAATTACTTGTTTTTATACGGGTCAAGAAAATGGTGATGCTTATAAACTTAGTTATTAGGATAAAAAAGATCG
The DNA here is from genome assembly GCF_000715075.1 of Nicotiana tabacum. Lineage (NCBI taxonomy): Eukaryota > Viridiplantae > Streptophyta > Magnoliopsida > Solanales > Solanaceae > Nicotiana > Nicotiana tabacum. Next base: position 21,302,057 of record NC_134094.1, on the reverse strand, counting down.
TGACTGGCTTTTTGCTAATGGAATATCTTATCCCCCTTCCAATTTCCTTTAATCTTTTTATGTCTCTCTTTCTATTACCTTTTCGACATCTAGAAGGATGTTTCTCAAAAAGAGTTTTGGACTATTTTGTGTAGAAGTTCTGAAGAACTATTTGTGGAGAGAAGCTTGGTTTGAGGGTTTTAGAGAGAGATTTGAAGAAAAAATAGTTATACTAAGTTCACTACTATGCAGTAGTGTTAAACTATTGTTGAGGGGCACATCCAAATTATTTAGGGGTCCTTGATGTATACACAAATATTGATACACAAGCTAAGGTGACCCCTCTACTCGCCATGTAGGTCTGAATGTATTATCACCTTTACATGTTGCATAATTAATCTAGAAAATAATTTCCAAATATTACAGAAAAAAAAGAGTTGAGGACTGGAACTGGCCATTAAAGTTTCCGACCTATAAACTTGAGAGGATACATATATACAACAAACTGCATTTTAATATGATATTGATTTAAAAGTTTTAAGCCAGTTGAGATAAAGTACTGTTGTTATAACAAGTAGCTAAAAAGTACCCTTTATATAAGACTTTGCTACGCTATTAATATAGGGAGGAAACATACATGTGTAGATTTATTTTCTTAATTTGCATTAACTATGTTTTGTATGATCTAAAATGTATGTAAAAAAATTAATTTTCATAAAAAAATTATAAAACAATTCATTTGATGAATAAATCATTTCTAGCATAGGCGGAGCAAAGGTTTTTCTGTTGAATCTCCTTGACATAAGAAAAAAAATTCTAATATAGCGGCAAAGAACTAATATGTCAATGAAAGCCATTGATAAGAAATACGAACAATTACGGAGTAACACCACAATTTCCTATTTCTATTAAGTGAAAATTGTAAAATTAACTTTTACACACTTTAGACAAAAAATAGAAGTTTTTTCATCCAAGACGTAATACCACACGCAGAATATGGAAATGCATATGACAATAAAAGAGATCAACAAAGAAATAAGAAGGGCTGGTTATAAGATGAGAAACTTGCCTTGAAACTTCCTGATTGGAGTTTCATCAGTAAGAACTTGAGATTTCCATATTGGCGTCTCTCCATTAGTAACAATCTCAAACATTATATGATCTCCCTCTTTTAAGCAATTATCAGCAACGAGTTTACGCCATCCATCTCCCATATAGACTCGTCTTTTGGAAGAACTTAGCTTTATTTTCCACGACCTTTGTCTTTCATCTCTTATGATCAAATCACACTTCTTGTTGGTGAGACCATTTGCTTTTGCAAAATGTTGAGGAAGGGACTGACATGGTGTATAACCATTTGCACATATCAAAAAACTGTTCATATTCTTCATGTTTTCTTCGACTATATAACATCAATTAACAATGAGAAAAAAAATTGTTCACATGCTTCCTTTATCCCAGTTGTAGAGACACTTACAATCAAAAGTGACATCACATGGAAAATCTTAATAAAATATAATTAACACTTGAAAAATAATGCAAAGTAAGCTAATTTTGGTTTAGAAGTAATGCATTAGAACCCCATCGTCCATCGTCCCAGAGCTAAATCAGTATATGCAAACCACATTTCAACGATAAATCGACACTGTTTACACAAATTTATGCTCACACCATTGCTTTAGCCTAAAAGTCTTGAGAAGTTTGAATGAAATGAGTATTGAGACTTACCAAGTAACTTCTTGAAAGGCAATAAGGTTTATGTATTGTTTCCTGTACATGATTCATAATTAATCAAGAAAATAATTTCCATAAACAACTTCACCTTTGAATTCATATTTTTTGGAAGTCTCTTGAACATTATTGGCTTCTTCTTGTTGTTTTTGCAAATACTCCGAATATTCTCTGTCACAGTGACTTGAATCAAATATGGAAACTTCAAACTCCATGTTTCCTTCGTGTCTGAACACCAATAAATCCCCTAACTGCAAATCATGCTCCTCTGCAAACTTTTCCCAACCTTCTTCTATACGCCGGCCGTTCACCTTCACCCGCCACTGCTTACTACCCCTTCTCAATACTGCATGTTCAATATGTTCATGTCCCTTCAGATACTTCAAGAAACCACTAGGAATTTTCTGCACAAAGAGAAGTATAATTAGTCTAGCCTTGTCCCAAAATGACTAATATCTTTTTTTAGGAAGTGACAATACTATTCCCAATTAATCAATGAAAGAATATGCATTTAGAATATCTAAATTCCATACCCCAGCTCTATATCATACATAAAACATATATAAATATATATAACGAAAGATGAAAAACTTTGAAGTTTGAAGTATTACTCACAAGTCCATTCTTGAAACCTGGCAGAATGGATTTGAAAAAATGAGGTTTTTTTGGAGGGATTTTCATGGCTGCCAAGAATATGTAATTACAGAGGAGAGAAAAGGTGTTGTTTTTGTTTTGCCTTAGATAGAATGAAAGAATTCAAGGCAAACTAAAAAGTTGCAAGGGAACTTAAAAATCACTAATGGAATTAATATGCAAGTGGCCTTTTCATATTGAGAGGACAATGTAATCCAATACCAGTAAATACAACATTAATGGTACACTTGAATCTGCAATTGATAATGTAGGAAAACGTATGATATCCCAAAACATATTAGCCATCTAAATTAATCAAACTTGCTGATAGGAGAAAACATTTACAAAATGGAATACTTGCATTCGGTATACACTTTAATTACAATATTTATTCTGTATTAAAACTTTGATATGCATATTATAGTATACATATCAGATTTTGTTGTAAATTTTACAGAAAAAACCAAAATCGTCCGTTTAGTTCAAGCTTTGAGTCAAAGTAGTCTCTTATGCATTTGCGCAAACAATCAAAATGTGCCATTTCAAGAAGTTGCAATTGTGTTTCTACTCCTGATTGAATTCTCAGAGCCTCTTTTATTTACAGTATCACAAAATGGCTGCTTTCTACAAATTGTCACAAATTGAATCCGAAAAATACAAAGTAATCAGTACCTGGTTCTTTACTCCTCTATGCTCTTCTCGGTCGAAGTTCTACTCCTCCTCCTCCTCAAGTACCTTCTAATATGGACAAACTTTGAGTCTGAACTACTAAATCATATGTGTGTGAGAGAGAGAGGTGTGGAGAAGCAGTGCGAATTGCCTAAGATTCGACCAATTCCACCATCCAACTCAGTATACACCACCAAAAATGCACCACTTTTACATACCTGAAGGACTAATACTGCACCACTTTATATTTAAGTGCCATTTTGAATCAAAGTCCAATTAAACTTACAGGACGATGTTGTGCCTTTTATCAAGATTTTACATATAATAGATCTTTTCTCAATTATCAGACTAACTGTAATCAAGATGTTGTGACATTGTTTGCTCGCCCGCGGCAGGAGTCAAGGGAGCAATGCCTCTATAAAAAGGCCCGCCTTGCAAATTTTTGTTATCTTCTCATTTCCAACGTCCTAGAGCTCTGTCACAAGAGACATTTTGCCCCAATCTTCCTCCACTCACTACGTAAGCCTTTTTGGCCTAAACTAAGCTATTCCTCCTATTAAATCCATGGTTTAACATCAAATCATGGAGCCAAGGGTCTATCGGAAATAGTCCATATACCTTTATAAGGTACGGGTAAGTTCTGCGCACACACTACCCTCTCCAGACCTCAATTATAGGATTATACTGGGTTTGTTATTGTTATTGTTGTAACATCAAATCATGATTTCTACTAAATTTTCCATGTTCCCCCAAGTCTTATGACAAAAGATAGGGATTGCATATTGGGGCTTTTTTGAGGTAATCACCCTCACTATACTTATAGGTATGGTTTATTTAGCTAACGAGTAGAGTAGAATATGTTGTGGGTGATACGAATGTGATGGGTGAATCAAGATTCATCATAGCTTCATGAAAAGGGTTGAATGGCCAAGTCCCAGAAGATAAATTAGACTCTTTGAACTTTAAATGAATTGTCAAGTGATAATCTATGCAGATTGAATGTTGTTGAGGGGTTGTTGGGTTCATAGCTTCATCTAGACATGTCAAGGTTGAGGTAAATGGAGATCTAACTTTTCTCAAAAAGCATGCCTTCTAAGTGTTCAATAAATTGCATGAAATGATGTTTATAATTTAAACTTTGGACTTGTGCTTGTGGGACGGGCTTGTGCAAGTTTCAACTTGTCCAATAATGTTTATACCTATGTTTTAGTATGATAAAGCTCAATGAAAGTGAAGGTTGACAAGATATTCACTTATCACTGTCTTGTTTGTGTGAGGCCAAATGCGTCGATGATTATGATGATATATTTTGGGAGGAATCTACAGATAACTGAGAGAATATTCGCTACCCAACAATTGTCGGCGTTTATCTAGAGATGGCACGTGGCGATATGGGATAATAGGCCAAACCATATTAATGGCGGCATATAAAATGTCACAACAAGACCCTGGTACAAGTTTTTATTTGCTAGTATACCTTATCCTACTCGTACAACACTACGGGTAGGTGCGGTCCTAGCCGATCGGGTGCATGTGAAGTGTAATTTTTTCACTTTAAACTAATTTTTTTTAACTTCATACCTGATAAGTTTAAAGTTGATCGTAAACTGGGTAGATTTGTAATTTTTTTTTGTAAAGTAAGTATATGTTCAATTGTGACCCCGAAAATAGATGCAAAAGCCCCCACAATGCTTGCTCTAGTTTTTTTGTGTATAGTATATTCTATACTTATAGTACTAGTGTATTATGTATTTCCTATTCTTGGATTTCTAATACTAGTATACTACCTTAAGTTATCTTTTTTCTGATTGTGGTTACTGCTTCTTTTTATATAGATTGTCCTTTACCATATTTTTTTAATCTAAACTGTTGTGATTATGCTTTCCTTGAAGGGAAGATTTATCGAAAATAGCTTTTCTACCTTCACAATATAATAATAAAGTTTGCGTATAAATTATCTTTCCCGTACCCTATTTGTGAAAATATACTGAATAATTGTTGTCGTTGTTTTTGGTGTATATTATAAGCTGAAAGTTAACACATACAGCGCAAATACCTGTTGTGAGGAAATTGGTCTCTCTTGCATGACTTATTTTAGTTACGACATGTTATTTAGTATTAATTGCTTTTCTATTTTTGTTGGAAGGAGTTTGTGTTTCTCTGAATTCTTTCCACTTTTCATTCTTAACTTTTGTTTTTTCTTTTCATTCATTTTGTTTGTAAGGAGAAAAAGAGAGAGAAGAAAGGTTATAATTTGATAATATGACCATTAAAATATTTTGAATAATTATTTTCTTTCATATAGAATGGAACAGAAGCTGTATATTGCAGACTCAGTGGTTTAAATCTGTCAGTAAAAAGAAAATTTAGCCAAATAACTTTTAAAGGTGAAATTTAGCACACTAGACTATAAGGACAAAATTTAAAGAGCAACCTTAAAAAAAGGTCATATAGTGCAAATAATCCACTATAATTTATAGGGAAAATGACACTGTATAGCCCTCCAAAAGTGTGAGGTAAATTGCGTACCTCGATCAGAAATGATAGACACGGGCACACCGTGAAGACGGACGATCTCACGAATGTAAATCTCTGCCAACTGCTCCGAGGAATAGGTAACTGCCACAGGAATGAAATGCGCTGACTTAGTCAGCCTGTCCACAATAACCCAAACTGCATCGAACTTCCTCTGAGTCCGTGGGAGTCCAATAACAAAATCCATAGTGATACGCTCCCACTTCCACTCAGGAATATTTAACCTCTGAAGTAAACCACCAGGTCTCTGATGCTCACACTTTACCTACTGGCAATTTAGGCACCGAGCTACATAGGCAACTATGTCCTTCTTCATTTGCCTCCACCAATAATGCTGCCTCAAGTCCTGATACATCTTGGCGGCGCCCGGATGAATAGAATACCGGGAACTGTGGGACTCCTCAAGGATCAACTCACGAAGTCCATCCACATTAGGCACACAAATACGACCTTGCATAATCAAAACTCCGTCATCTCCAACAGTAACCTACTTGGCACCACCGTGCCACACTGTGTCTCTAAGGACAAGTAAATGAGGATCGTCATCCTGCCGATCTCTGATGCACTCAAATAAAGAAGACCGAGCAACTGTACAAGCTAGAACACGACTGGGCTCAGAAACATCTAACCTTATGAATTGTTGGCCAAGGCCTGAACATCCAATGCAAGCGGTCTCTCATCAACTGGAATATATGCAAGGCTACCCATACTAACTGAATTTCTACTTAAAGCATCGGCCACCACATTGGCCTTCCCGGGATGATACAATATGGTGATAACATAGTCTTTCAATAGATCCAGCCACCTCCTCTGCCTCAAATTGAGTTCCTTCTGCTTGAACAAATACTGCAAGCTCCGATGATCAGTGAATACCTCACATGGCATGCCATAAAGATAGTGCCTCCAAATCTTCAACGCGTGAATAATGGCTGCCAACTCTAGATCATGAATAGGGTAATTCGTCTCGTGAACCTTTAGCTGCCGTGAAGCATATGCAATAACCTTGCCACCCTGCATCAATACTGCACCCAGACCAATACGAGATGCGTCATAATATACTATATAAGATCCTGAACCTGTGTGTAATACCAATATCGGTGCCGTAGTCAAAGCTGTCTTGAGCTTCTGAAAGCTCACTTCACACTCGTCTGACCACCTGAACGGGGCACCCTTCTGGGTCAATCTGGTCAACGGGGCTGCTATGGATGAAAACCCCTCCACAAATCGACGATAATGGCCCGCCAAACCCATAAAACTACGGATTTCTGTAGCTGATGTAGGTCTAGGCCAATTCTGGACTGCCTCAATCTTCTTAGGATCCACCTGAATACCCTCTGCTAATACAACGTGACCCAAGAAAGCAACTGAACTCAACCAAAACTCGCATTTTGAGAACTTAGCATATAACTGGCTGTCTTTCAGAGTCTGAAGAACGATCCGAAGATATTGTTCATGCTCCTCTCGACTGTGGGAGTAGATCAAGATATTATCAATAAACACAACCACAAAGGAATCCAAGTAGGGTTTGAACACCCGGTTCATCAAATCCATGAATGTTGCTGGGGTATTTGTCAGCCTAAATGACATCACTAGAAACTCATAATGCCCACACCAAGTCCGAAAAGCTGTCTTAGGAACATCGGATGCCCTAATCCTCAACTGATGGTAGCCAGATCTCAAATCAATCTTTGAAAACACCTTGGCATCCTGAAGCTGATCAAATAAATCATCAATCCTCGGCAATGGATATTTATTCTTGATGGTGACTTTGTTCAACTGCCGATAATTTATACACATCCTCATCGATCCATCTTTCTTCTTCACAAACAACACAGGTGCACCCCAGGGCGAGATACTAGGTCTAATGAAGCCCTTATCAAGCAAATCTTGCAAATGCTCCTTCAATTCTTTCAACTCTAGCGAGGCCATACGGTATGGCCGAATGGAAATGGGCTGAGTGCCCGGAGCCAAATCAATGCAGAAATCAATATCCCTGTAGAGTGGCATCCCCGACAGGTCTATAGAAAACACCTCTGGAAACTCACGAACAACCGACACTGAATCAATGGAAGGAACTTCTGCATTTGAATCGCGGACATAAGCCAAATAAGCTAGACACCCTTTCTCGACCATATGCTGAGCCTTCACGTAAAAGATAACCCTGCTGGAAGAATGGCCAAGATTCCCTCTCCACTCTAATCGAGGCAACCCCTGCAAGGCTAAGGTCACCGTCTTGGCGTGACAATCTAATATAGCATGATAAGGTAATAGCCAATCCCTACCCAGTATGACATCAAAATCAATCATGTCGAGAAGTAGAAGATCTACACGAGTCTGAAGACTCCCAATAGTGACCACATACGAACGATAAACACGATCTACAACAATAGCATCTCCCACTGGTATAGACACATACACATGAGCACTCAAAGAATCACGGGGTACAACCAAATAGGAAGCAAAATAGGATGACACATATGAGTAAGTAGATCCCGGATCAAATTGAACTGAAGCATCTCTACTGCAAACTGAAACAGTACCTGTGATAACATCGTCAGATAACTTAGCCTCAGGCCTGGCTGGGAAAGCATAACACCGGGGCTGGGCCCCACCACCCTGAACTATGTCCCTGGGACGGCCTCTAGCTGGCTGGTCTCCATCTCTAACGGCCCGACCTCCACCTCTAACTGTCTGGCCCCTACCTCTGGCTGCCTAAACCCTACCTCTTGCTGGCTGAGCAGGTGGTGCAACAACTGGTGCCGGAACCATGTCACAAGAACTCTAATGCTGTGAGCTGTTCGTTCCCCGAGGGCAAAATATAGCAATGTGCCTCAGATCACCACAAGTATAACATAACCTCGGTTGCTGTGACTGCTGACCCTGAAACTGACCCTGTCGACTTGAATAACCACCCTCATAACTCTGGAGTGGAGGTGCACTAATAGGAGCTGGTGGTGCACTGTAGGCTAGCTGGTCGGAATAATGTATCTGAGGGCCACGACCACCTGAGGCACCGTGGGATGCCTGGAGCGCTGAATGAAATAGCCTGGGAGGATGACCTCTACCAAAAGTACTCCTGCCTTTAGATGAGGCACTGCTGAACTCACCGAATGAAGAGGCCTCTTGTCAGACCCCTGACCTCCCTGAGTAAGAACCATCTCGACTCGTCTGGCGACATTAGCAGCCGCCTGAAAAGAAATCAAGTCCATCAATAAACCTCCTCACCCTCTCTCTCTCGGTGGGAAGCAGAAGAATGGCATGACAGGCCAAATCCACAAAACGGGTCTCATACTGAGTAACAGTCATACTGCCCTGCTGGAGATGCTCAAACGGACGGCGACGCTCCTCTCTCAATATGATAGGCGAAAACTTCTCCATGAAGAGCTGAGAGAACTAGTCCCACGTAAGAGTAGGCGACCCAGCTAGTCTGGTCAATAAGTAATCTCTCCACCATTTTTTGGCGGAACCAGTCATCTGAAATGTAGCAAAATCGACCCCATTGGTCTCCACTATACCTATGTTCCGTAGAACCTCGTGACAGCTGCCAAGATACTCCTGGGGGTCCTCTGAAGGAGCACCACTGAAGTGAACAGGAAAGAGCTTGGTAAACCTGTACAATCTCCATAAAGCCTCAGAAGACATAGCTGGCCCATCTCCAATCTGTGCTGCAACAACCGGCTGAACTAATCCGATTGGCTGAGCTGCTGGAGCCTGATACTGGGGAGCTATCTGCTCCGGAGCAGGAGTGGTAGGAGTCTGGGCTCCTCTTCCAGCCTGAGAGACTGCTGGTGCCATGGGAAATGTGTCAGTCTGGGCCATACTCTCCATAAGGCCCACCAAACAGACCAAAGCGTGCTGAAGTACTGGGGTAGCAATGAACCCCTCTGGAACCTGAGCTGGTCCGACAGGAACAGTCTAGGCTGGAACCTCCTCATCAATCTCTATCTGAGGCTCCACTGTTGGGGTTGCTGCTCGAGCCCTAGGCTGAGCCCTGCCCCTGCCTCGGCCTCGACCTCTTCCCCGCGTAGGAGCTATCACTGGAGGCTCTGGCTGGAGGCTCTAGCTACTGCTCAGCTGAGGAAGCGGTACGGGTTCTCACCATTTGCCAGAGAATAAGAGTAGAAGAGTTCAATCAGTATTAAGAAAGCAAAATCGTACTACAAAGAAAAATAAAAGCGAAACTTGTTCCTAAACTTCATAGCCTCTGAAAGATAAGAACAAACGTCTCTGTACTGATCCTCCAGACTCTACTAAGCTTGCTCATGAATTGAGAGACCTAGGCAACCTAATGCTCTGATACCAACTGTCACGACCCGAAATTTCCACCGACGAGATCGTGATGGCGCCTAACATTTCATTTGCCAGGCAAGCCAATGTTAGAGAATCATTAAACCAATTCCTTATTTCCATTCAGTAAATAACAATAATTAACTAAAATAAAATATAATAAGTGCAAAATATCAAAAAAAAATGTATTATTTACTACCTTCCGGATCTGGAGTCACAATTCACGAGCATTCTAGAAATTTACTATAAGTAATAATCTGAAAGAAATATAACTGTCTGAATGAAAGAAAACAGTAGGACATAAAAAGTTAGACAGGGACTTCAAAGTCTGTGAACGCCTACAGATCTACCTTGAGTATCCGGACAACAGACCAATAGCAAATCTCGATCAACCTGAGCCGGTATCAAAATCTGCATAGAAAGTGCAGAGTGCAACATCAGTACAACCGATCCCATGTACTGGTAAGTGTCGAGCCTAACCTCGACGAAGTAGTGACGAGGCTAAGGGAAGGCACCTACAAATCAACCTGTACAATTTAACAGTGTATACGCAAATAACAGGAATGAAGAACTAAACAAGAAATGTCTGGAGGGGAAACATACTGAGGGGAATACAAGATAAAGAACTACAACAGAATGATCATTGGAGCACTCAATATAAAATGAATCAACAGGAATAGTGAATGCAGTAAGAAAAAATGCACAACATCACCCTTCATGCTTTTACTCTCAATCTTACCATAAAATTTATAGAAACGGCACGACATCACCCTTCGTGCTTTTACTCTCATATCATGGCACGACATCACCCTTCGTGCATTAACACTCACAATATGACACAACATCATCCTTCGTGTATTAACACTCACAATATGGCACAGCATCACCCTTCGTGCATTAACACTCACAATATGGCACGACATCACCCTTCGTGCATTAACACTCACAATATAGCACGACATCACCCTTCGTGCATTAACACTCATAATATGGCACGGCATCACCCTTCGTGCATTAACACTCACAATATACACGTAGCAATTTGGCATAGGAATGAGACAATATCAGAAAAACAGAGAAACATGGAAAACAGGTAAATTGGCGGTACATAGGTACTCGTCACCTCACATATACGCCGCTCACATGAATTTCACTTAGCAAATAATCTAAGGTTCCTAATTCCCTCAAGTCAGAGTTAGACACAACACTTACCTCGCTCCGAAGTCCACTTAATTCTCAATCACAACTTTTTCTTTGGAATTCACCTCCAAACCACTCGTATCTATTCAAAAATGACTCAATAATATCAAATATTGCTAAAGTAATCAATTATATTGCATACATTAAATTTTCTAATTTTTCCTCCAAAAGTGGAAAAATCGACCCCGGGCCTGCTTGGTCAAAACCCGAGGTTCGGACCAAAATCTTTTTATCCATTCACCCCCGAGCCCGAATAAGTAATTAGTTTTGGAATCCAACTTCAAATTGAGGTCTAAATCCCCAAATTCTCGAAATTCCTATTTTCTATCCTAACCCCTAATTCTACCATGAAAACTCTAGATTTTATGTTGAAAATTCAAGAAATGTGATGGGTAATTGAAAGAAAATAGTTTAGAATCACTTACCAACAATTTGGGGAAGGAATGACTCTTGAAAAATCGCCCCTCACCGTTTGGTTTTTGAGAAAAATGAGTTTTTTTGGCAAAAATCCCGTTTTGGATTCTGTTAAGTGCTGGGCGACAGTGTTCATCGCGTTCGCGAGAGCATTGTCGCGTTCGCGAAGTGTATGGCCTGCCAAGCCTTCGCGTTCGCGAGGTGGTGCTCGCGTTCGCATAGGCTACCCTTCCCTGGTCTTCGCGTTCGCGAGACATTGCTTGCGTTCATGATGAAGAAAAGGCCGACTCCCCCTCCTAGTGCCTAAAGCTACGCGTTCGCGATGGGCTTGTCGCGTTCGCGAAGGGTAACGCCCCCATCGCTTTGCCTTTGTGACCAAGCCTTCGCGTTCGCGAAGAAGAAATCCTCAGCTGCCCAGTTTACTCTTCGCGTTCGCGAGAGTACCTTCGCGAATGCGAAGAAGGACATGCCAGAACACAGATTCTGCAGAAAAACGAGATTTTCAAAGTCCAAAACATCTCGTGGCCTATTCGAAACTCACCCGAGGCCTCGGGGATCCAAACCAAATATGCACACAAGTCTAAAAACATCATACGAACTTGCTCGCGCGATCAAATCGCCAAAATAACACCTAAAACTCTAAATTTAGCACCAATTCAAATGAAATTTTCTAGAACACTTTAAAACTTCTAATTTCTCAACTGGACGTCCGAATCACGTCATATCAACTCCATTTCTCACCAAATTTCACAGACCTATCTTAAATATCATAATGAACATGTACCGGGCTCCGAAACCAAAATATGGACCCGATACTAACAATGCCAAATATCAATCAATTCTTAAAAACAAATAATTTCCAAACTTTTAATTTTCATCAAAAATTTATAACTCAAGTTAGGGACCTCCAAATTCGATTCCGGGCATATGCCCAAGTCCCATAATTCGATACGGACCTATCGGGACCGTCAAAGTACGGATCCGGGTCCATTTACCAAAAATATTGACCGAAGTCAACTAAAAATCAACTTTTAAGGCAAAAATTCTTATTTTCATTAGTTTTCAACATAAAAGCTTTCCGGAAGCCTGCCCGGACTGCGCACGCAAATCGAAGAGGGTAAAAATGAAATTTTTAAGGTTTAAGAGTATAAATTCGAGTTCTAAAATATAAGATGACCTTTTGGGTCATCACAAATACGGTTGAAAGAATAATGCTACTAAACTTAGTCCATATTTTACTTTCTTACATTGTTTCGCCGACTTTGTATATAATTTGAAATTTCTTTTCATCCTTTAGCCTAACATTAAACACTCAATTCTTCGATAACGCACTTAAGCTTCTTCATATATGAAATTCTCTTTGTTCTTGTTGTTTTGCTTCTTTGATATTTACCTTCTCTTTTTCCATTTACTTTAAAAAGTTATTTTCTGATGTTCATTCACGATAACAACAAAGAAAAAGCAGAAAGTCAATCACTTTTTAATTTTCAGGAAGTTAGCATCTGCATGTTTCTTCTAGAGTATGCAAAATTTAACTTTTATAATACTATTAATAATTAAGTATTTGGGGGACAATCAGAAAACCTTCGTCGTTAGAGTTCAAGTTTGTTAGATCTAACACTTGATTGATTAAAAAAAACTTCAGTGAAGAGTCAAAACTTTATGTTTGAACCATATATGAGATTTTGAGTTTGAAAGCAAAACTTGTATTTTCTTTTGAAATCAAAACTTGGATCTGAGATTTGAGGTTAATGTCGAAATGGGTGTTGCTGGGTTTGTTTGGAAACATCATTGGATGTAATCGATTGGAAATATCAAGAGGATTCCAAAACTTAAATTTGAAGTAGATTTAAGCTATATTTGAGTTAAATCTTGCAAAGCCTAAAAGAAGAAGACGAAGTCAAGTATAACAATGTATAATGTTATAGTATAATAGTGTATATAAGTGTAAAACACCTTTTATACACTTTTATACACCTATATACAAGATTTACCTGCGATAAACTTCTATAATTTTTTGTTGCAATTCTTGTTATAAACCAGTCCAAATCTTCTTTAAATGACTTCAAATTTTATATACAACCTTTTAAGAATAATTCTATCAAGTCTAAACAACACACACTCTAAAATTCTCATAAAATAATTTTCAAAGTTTAAACTTGCTTATTTAAGTTTGTTCAACAATGGTGGATTATCTAAAAATCTAATTTTTACGACCCCAAATAAATTTGGTTTGTTAAACTAATGATTAAGTCACAATTACTTATTTAGAAATTGCATTAGAAGCTTATTTTTTTCCAAAACAAAAATCTGAGTAGGAACTTTGAGAACTTATTTGGAGTTGAATTTGAATCTTGGCCTACAACTTTACAAAATTGTATATAGGCTACTCAGCTGCAATGTATGAGTTATATTTATATGTATTTCTCTCTTAGCTAAATCCTTAAAAAGAAGAAGAAAAGATTCAGCAAAATAGTAATACTAGTAAAAAGGAAAGGAATTTTTTCCTTCATATATAATATTTGAAATTTATTTAATAAAATTATCCTAATTTTATATATTACCTGCTATAAACAATGATTACTTACAAATTATATACAATCCATTATTAATGCCTTAAATTAGAGAATTTAGTTACATCTTTTTCCTATTTTCTCTCCACTCCTCTTTTAATAAAACTCCTTCCAGTTACATCCCTTCCGTTGCACATCGGCACTCGCAGTGGGAAACCGTTTCAGTCTTTCCTTTAATTTTCTGTTGAATCCCAATTTAATGAGAAAAAAGGATTAAATGTTGGGTCAATTTTCTTTTATGATTTCTTAACGTTAATATGAGTAATTGGAGTGCTTTTATACTCTATTAAATTTGAACTAGCAGGAATGCAACTCAGTTTGGGAATAAGAAAAGGATCAGAAACCAATCACTTATATCTTGTAATATATCACCTCCAAACTTAAAATTCAGCTTTGTATTAATATTTCCAACAAGAATCTATGCAACCCAATTAATTTCTCACACAAAATTCAAATCTCACATAAAACTGATTTTCTCCGAAGTGCGATGATGACGCTTTTAATGTGAAACTCAAAATTTCTCCACCAAATCATTCAGTTCCCATCAATATTCAAGTTTTTCGGTTCAAATAAATATGAATTAGTGCATATGAGTCGATTTGGAATTTATTCTCTACTTTTCTTTCCTTAATAAATCAATTAAGAAAAGAACAATGTATGGTGGCACATCAACATACAGATTAAAAATAAATTTGATACAAATTTAATGCAAATTTGAACATCTACAACAACATACATAGTAAAAACAAAATTTCATACAGCAAATTATATAGTATACAACTTATTTATAACTTATCTACAACTTTCATACATTATTTATACTCAGTTAAATACAACTACAACATCATACAACTTAAATACAATTTCAACACAAATTTTATACTATATGTCCTTTGTATATTTTTTGTATATATTTTGTACGTGGTGTATTCTTCTTCCTCTCTGAAATTCCAATCAGAACTTCCTTTCTTAAAATAATTTTGATACATATCAATAACTTTATATAAAAAGATAGTATTTTTAACTTAAATTCAAATTTCATACAATGATTCATACATTATACAACTATTTTTAAACTTTCATATAACATTTAAATAAAAAATATATATAATTTCAACAGAATACAACTTAGATACAATTTACATACAACTTTAATATAATTTCGTAAGTATATTGTATGTCATGTCTTCTTCTTCTTCTTCTTCGAGTTTTAATCTGAAATTCAGCCAAAATCAAGTCTAATATTCATCAAACACCCTCAAAATTGAGATATAAACTCCAAAGAATATTCTCAATTGTTTGCAACAACACCCAATACAAACAAACAATAGTTTTTGAAAACCCAAATTCGATTTCAAAGTTTTGAAACTTTTTAATGGTTGTCAATGGTGGAGAATCAAACACCTTCAAAATTTATTGATTGACTATTTCAATTCGAATGCCAATTTTGTAACATGAAAGGAAATTGCTAAGTTAAAATTTTATATTAAAATAATTGAAATTCATTGATAAAAAAAGAGGATTAAAAACAGAGAAAAATGAAGAAAGAAAATTTGGAAAAAGAATAGAGAAAAGAAAAAGAGAGAGAGAGACGGGGAGAGACGGAGAGAGAGGTGGAAATAAGTGATTCCCTATCAATTCCTAATAAGATATACTCGTTAATACTAATTTGTATATAATTGATAAATTATATATGCCCATTTAATTAAGTTAAAACTTGATTAAAGAATGTAAACAAGTTTCATATATAGAATAGGAATATAAAAATTCCAAAAGAAAAAACTCATTTTCTGAACCCAAGCCCCACCGAAACAACCCTCCACCCGCCGTCGGTCACAAAACTACCTGCCGCTGTCACCCTCGCCCTCCCGCCGGCATCTTCCCAGAACTCCCCAACAGCTTTCTCCCGAACTAAAAACCAGAAAACCCCACCATTGAAACAGCCGACCAACTCCATAAAACCTATAACAAAAACACCAAATAACTCCTGCGATCACACAATTTCTGTAATGACCCGGCCGGCCGTTTTGAGAATTTAAATCCCGTCCGATGTCATAAGGCCCTGAGCAGCTTCGTATTATATGTATTGACTTGCGTGCGTGATTGAATTCAGTTACCGGATGATTCGGAGTGATTTGGGACACTTAGTCCCTAAAACGGAAGCTTAAGTCTTAGGATTTTGATCGTAGTTGGAACTATATGAAGACGACTCTGGAATGGAGTTTTGTCAGTTTCGTTAGCTCCGTTGGGTGATTTTGGACTTAAGAGCGTGTTCGGACTGTGAATCTGAGGTATGTAGCTGATTTAGGCTTAAAATGACGAAAGTCGAATTTTTGGAGATTTGAACCGGAAGTGGACCTTTTGATATCGGGGTCGGAATGTGATTCCGAGAGTTGGAACAGTTCCGTTATGTTATTTGGGACTTGCCTGCAAAATTTGACGTCATTCCGGGTTGATTTGATAGGTTTCGGCACGGGTTTTAGAAGCTGGAAGATTTGAAAGTTTATAAGTTCGATTTGTGGTGTAATTTATATTTTTGGCATTGTTTGATGTGATTTGAGACCTCGAGAGAGTCCGTGTTAGGTTATGGTACTTGTTAGTATGTTTGGACGGGGGTCTCGGGTGTATTTCGGATGGGCTACGGGCCATTTTCTTCTATTTTTGGACTGCTGATATATGTCATCTGGTTTCTCCTTCGCGTTCGCGTCTGCTCCTCCGCATTCGTGATGTAATTTTGGAGGAGGGAATATTTTTTCTTCGCGTTCGCATTCGCGAAGGTCTGCCTTTTACCTTCCTTGCGTTCACATCCTTCCTTCCACGTTCGCGTAATAGAAACCAGGCCCCGAGCGCTGGTGAACCATTTTTGGATTTCTAGAGCTCAGTTTTGAGTGATTCTTTGTGGGGTTTTCAAGCAAATCGATTGGGTAAGTGTTCTTCACCTAGAATTTAATATATTCCATGATTTTATCTTATTTTTATCATTTAATTTGTGTTTCGAGTTGAGGAAAATGGTGATTTTTGAAGAAAATTTTCAAAATGAAAAATCATGATTTGAGGGACGAATTGATATCGGAATTTGATGATTTTAGTATGGTTGAACTCGTATCGGAATGTGTGTTCGGGTTTTGTGAGATTTGTCAGGGTCCGAGGTGCGGGTCCGGGGAATCGACTTTTGGACCGATTTTTAGATTTTGATAAAGATTGAAGCTTTGTTATCCGGAATAGTCTCTTATGAGTGTTATTTGTGCTTTGAAGTTATTTTGGTTAGATTTGAGCCGTCCGGAGGTCATTTCACCCGAGAAGTTTATTTTAGAGTATCGGTTGTCTTCTTTGAGGTAAGTATCTTGCCTAACTTCGTGTGGGGGAACCACCCCTTAGGATTGAGTCTTCTATGTTGATTGTAGTCCATGTACGCGAGGTGACGAGTGCGTCTTCAGACTTATTTGTGGAAAGTTGGTCTTTTAGGATTCTTAGGTCCTTATATTCACCGAGTATGAAGTTGTTCTTGATATGATTAAGTTCCTATTTACTAGTTTCGCCTCTACATGCTTTAATTAGAATTAATTACTTCAGGATTCACTCTTATTTGACTTAGCTGAAGATTTTACCTCTTTTATTGCCATGCTATCTTTTCATATCTGCTTATCTTTATTTGGAATCATTATTATCTCATCCTATAATTATTCAGTCTTAATTGAGGTTATGATTATCTTTACGCTGTTTATCCTTAATTGAATTGTTGAATATCCTTCGTAATTTATCAACCTTAAAAGAAGTTTAGATATCCTATATCTTAGTCGACTTGTTTTATTTGGAATTATTTGACTCGTGTTAGCTTCCCTGTTGTTGAAATGTATATTGTGGGATTGTTGCTACATATTAGTTTTTCCTTGTTGAGCTGATCTCTTTACGCCTAGAATTCTTTATTGTGGCTATTCCTTGTGAATTGGTTCTACCGTTTCTTGTGATTTAAAGTTCTTGAGTTGATTTACTTGTCGTACTTTGTATTATTGCCATTGTTGCTGTTGTACTTGTCGTGGTGATGCATGAGGTTTCTGCCGTGTAGTTGTTATTATCGTGATGCACGAGGTTTCTACCGTGCGGTTGTTGTTATGGGGTTGCATGAGGTTTCTGCCATGTTATTGTTACTATTGATATTTGCACATGCGGCGTGACAAGGCGGGATATATATATATATATATATATATATGGGTTGCGCATGTGGCGAGACAAGGTGGGAATATTGTTATGCACGTGTGGCGAGACAAGGCAGACACTTACTGTAATGACCCGGCCGATCGTTTTAAATATTATAACCCTTTTTCCCTATTTACTGCTTAAATTATGTCTTGCAATTGATTTATGACTTATCGGGTTAGTTGGTTCGGGTCCGGAAGGAATTCAGAATGAAATAAGACACTTAGTCTCATAATTAAAAATTTAAGTTAGAAAAATGAATCGGATATGGACCTATGTGTAAGCGACCTCGGATTTGAATTTTTATGATTCCAATAGCTCCGTATGGTGATTTTGGGCTTAGTAGCATGTCCGGAATATTATTTGGAGGTCCATAGTGGAATTAGGCTTGAAATGCCGAAAGTTAAATTTTTGGGAAGTTTGACCGGGGCTTGACTTTCTGATATCGGGGTCGAAATCCGATTTTGAAAATTTGAATACTTCCGTTATGTCATTTATGACTTGTGTGCAAAATTTGAGGTCAATCGGACATGATTTGATAGGTTCCGAAGTTGTTTGTAGAAATTGAAAATTTCAAAGTTCATTAGGCTTGAATCTATGTGTGATTCGTGTTTTAGTGTTGTTGGATGTGATTTGAAGGCTCGACTAAGTTCATATGATGTTTTAGGACTTGTTGGTACATTTGATTGAGGTCCCAGGGGCCTCGGGTGAGTCTCGGATGGTTAACGGATCAAATTCGCACTTAGAAGAAATAGCTGAAGTTTCTGCCCTCTACTGCAATTGCACCTGCGGAAATTCCATCGCAGGTGCGAGCTCGCAGAAGCGAGCCTGGCAAGCACAGATGCGCAAATGGACTGTGGGGTAGTGGTCGCAGGTGCGAGGGAAATTCCGCACCTACGTGAGCGCAGATGCAGAGGGACGCACGCAGAAGCGGCTTGCGCAGGAGCGCAAGGCACGCAGATGCGGGCAAAGGCGCATATGCGGGAGTTTTTCTGCACATGCGGTTGGCGTAGAAGCGGCCAAGTTGTCGCAGGTGCGAAAACCTCTGGGCAATACAAAAACAGAGGGGTTCCGAGCTTTTGCCATTTTTGGGTATTTCAAGCTCGGGTTGGGCGATTTTGAGCAAGGTTTTCACGGGAAAACTTAAGGTAAGTCCCTTGTGATCATTTCTACTCCATAATATTGAATTATCATCGAATAATCCGACTAGATTACATGTTTTTGAGGTATAAATCGGGGGTTTTGAACTTAGGGATTTGAAATAAGACTTGATGATTTGGAGGTCGAGTTGATGATGGATTTTGATAAAATTAGTATGGTTAGACTCGTAGTGGAATGAGCTTTCGAATTTTGTAACTTTTGTCGGGTTCCGAGACGTGGGCCCCACGGGCAATTTTTGAGCTAATTTTCGGATTTTTATGGAAAATCATTATTTTCTTATGGAATTAATTCCAATGAATTTTATTGACTGAAATGAATTATTTATGACCAGATTCGAGGCGTTTGGAGACCAATTCACGAGGAAAGGACATTACAGAATAAGAATTTCACGGCTTGAAGTAAGTAACAGTTTTAAATCTGGTCCTGAGGGTATGAAACCCCAGATTTTGGTATCATGCGATTATTTTGGAGGTGACGCACATGCTATATGACAGGCGTGTGGGCGTGCACCGAGGGGATTGTGACTTGGTCCGTCCCGAAAAACTGTAAAGTTGAATAACTTATTGTTAGCTATATGCTCTCTATGTGTTGATAAAATTTGACTGTAAATCATGTTAGAAATCATGCTTAGGCTATGTAATAGTACTGTTGGGACCCACAGAGGTCGTGTACTTGTTGAATTGCCTGCTAAATGCTATATTTACTCAGTCTCAATTTTTACTTGCACATTTTATCTCAGTCTCTGTTATTATTATTGATACATCATATCATTGTTGGTTGGGCTGATTTCATGATTATTGAGAGCCCGAGAGACTGGAGAGATTTATGACTGAGGGAGGCCGAGGGCCTGATTGTGAGGATATTTTATGGATCGGGATTGCCCACCTGCAGCATGCCTTATTGGCTTATTATTGCACGTGAGTTGGCCGTGCAGCACATGAGTTGGTCGTGTGGATCCTTATATTATTATTGCACGTGAGTTGGCCGTGCAGATCCAGATATTTATATTATGGCACGTGAGTTGTCCGTGCTTATAGCGCTTGGGCTATAGGAGCCCCTCATGATTCTGTA
Organism: Nicotiana tabacum; assembly: GCF_000715075.1. Taxonomy (NCBI): domain Eukaryota; kingdom Viridiplantae; phylum Streptophyta; class Magnoliopsida; order Solanales; family Solanaceae; genus Nicotiana; species Nicotiana tabacum. The sequence goes on along the minus strand of NC_134094.1, from coordinate 21,281,607 downwards.
CACCCCCAGTGAGCGCGGGTACCCTTTGAGAGTGAGTGATGAGGGCTGGGAGCCCAGGAAGTGATGAGGGTTGGGAGCCCAGGAAGTGATTGTTGTCCTAAGAGGTTGTACTTGATTTTCATTTGTTATTACACTTAGTTGCTATCTGTCATTGTTGTGAAATCTCTGAAAGATTGTTGATATAAGGATTACATGAAAAAGAACTGTATAAAAATTAATTTTACATTAAACTGCCAGACTTGATAGCATGTCTATTCTTTTGCTGGAATTACTGGAAATGAACCATAACTGTGTAGCTCGTTACTATCTTTAGTTCCTTATTTATTATTGTTACTTGCTGAGTTGGTTATACTCATACTACACCCTGTACTTCGTGTGCAGATCCAGGTGTTCCCGGACATAGAGGGTGTTGATCCTTTCGCGCGGTTGATTTTCAGGAGATTTTGAGGTAGCTGCCGTATTCCGCAGACCTTGTCTCTCCTTCTCTATCTCTTTGTTCACTATATTTGGTCTCAGACTATTATAGACTATATTTTCTAGACTTGTATTCATATTAGATGCTTATGTACTCAGTGACACCAGGTTTTGAGGAGTGTTTGTATTGTATTTAAATATTATATTTTCAATCTTGAGAGAAATTATGGTTTATTGAGATTTTCGGCTTGCCTAGTATTGAGATAGGCGCCATCACGACGGGTGAGATTTTAGGTCGTGACAAGTTGGTATCAGAGCCTAGGTTACATAGGTCACACGGGTCATGAGCAGGTTTAGTAGAGTCTTGCGGATCGGTACGGAGACGTCTGTACTTATCTTCGAGAGGCTGCAGAACCCTTAGGAAAATTTTACTTTCTTGTATTCTGTCGTGCGAATTTGTTGATTCTGGAAACTAAATTTCTGCTATTCTATTCTCTCACAGATGGTGAGGACACGTACTACCAGATCGGACGGTCAGCCACCAGTGCCACCATTTAGGGCCGCGAGAGGCCTGGGCCGTGGTAGAGGCCGGGCCCGAGGTAGAGGTCGAGGTGTAGCTCGTACCACAGTTGGAACAACACCTGTAGTACCACCAGTTATTCTAGCACAGGAGCAGATTCCAGATATAGTTGAGTCGACAGGGTCAACTCAGGCACCAGCTGTGCCCATTGAGATTGCATGCATTCAGGAGACTTTAGCCCAGATATTGGCAGCCTGCACTGGTTTTGCTCAGGTGGTTTCATCTCAGGCCGCACCTGCCACTTCTCAGGGTGGGGGAGATACTCACACCCATGTTTCCCGTACTCCAGACCAGGTAGTATAGTGACTTCAGATACCGGGAGCGCTACCAGCCCAGCCAACTTTAGTTGCTCACCAATAGTTCCTGTTATGGCAGATGATAAGCAGAGGAGGCTTGAGAGATTTGAGAGGCTTCGACCTCCACCATTTATCGGTACTGAGTCAGTGGATGCTCAGGATTTTCTGGATAGGTGTCAACGGATGCTTCAGACAACGGGTATTCTGGAGACCAGTGGGGTCTCATTCACTACTTTTCAGTTTTCTGGGTCTTCACTCAGATGGTGGGAGACTTACGAGAGACGTAGGCCTGTTGGCGCAGCACCCCTTACTTGGCATCAGTTCTTCGTGGTTTTTTTTGGAGAAGTTCGTACCTCAGTCCCGCAGAGAAGAGTTGCGCAGACGGTTTGAGAAGCTTCGCCAGGGTGATATGTCCGTGACGCGATACGAGATGAGATTTTCTGAGTTGGCTCGTGATGCGGTCTGGTTAGTTCCCACTGATAGGGAGAGGATTAGGAGGTTCATTGATGGCCTCACATATCAGCTGTGATTACTTATGACTAGGGAGAGAGTATCTGGTGCTACTTTTGATAAGGTAGTGGACGTTGCTCGGCAGATAGAGATGGTTCGTAGCCAGGAACATGGAGAGAGAGAGAGGCTAAGAGGCCTCGTGGTCCGGGTGATTACAACGGTGTTCCTTCAGGGGGTCAGTTTCACCGAGGTAGGGGTCGTTCTTACAGACACGCTCAGACGGGTCGTCCAGCTCATCGTGGTGCATCAGCTAGCCATGGTTCTTACAGTGCTCACTCAGGCCATTCTTCATTCAGTGCACTACCAGCGCAGAGTTCTCATCATGCCTCGTCCGTACAGGCTTCTGCAGGTCATTCCTCGGGTTATCAGGAGCAGCAGTTCCATCAGAGGAGGGGTTGTTTCGAGTGCGGAGAATTTGGACATTTGAAGAGAGAGTGTCCTAGGCTGTTGAGTGGGGTTTCACAACAGAGTTCTCGACCGACGGCACCAGCACCAGCAGTTGCACCACCCGCCCTGCCATCTCGGGGTGGGGGTCAGGCAGCTAGGGGGAGGCCGATCGGGTGGCGGGCAGGCTCTATTCTATGCTTTTCCTGCCAGGCCAGATGTTGTTGCCTCAGACACAGTGATCACTGGTATTGTTTCAGTGTACCACATGGAGGCTTCTATATTATTTGACCCTGGTTCCACTTATTCATATGTATCATCATATTTTGCTCATTATCTGGATATGCCCTGTGAGTCCTTAGTTTCACCTGTTTGTGTATCTATACCGGTGGGCGATATTATTACTGTGGATCGTGTGTATCGGTTGTGTGTGGTAACTATTGGGGAACTGGAGACTAGAGTTGATCTCTTATTACTCGGTATGGTTGATTTCGATGTAATCCTGGGTATGGATTGGTTGTCTCCATGTCAAGCTATTCTGGACTGTCACGCAAAAATCATGATGTTGACGATGCCGGGGGTTGCCACAGGTTGAATGGAAGGGTTCTCTAGATCTTATTCCTAGCAGGGTAATTTTTTATTTGAAGGCCCAATGTATGGTTGGAAAGGGATGCTTGTCATAATTGGCCTTTGTGAGAGATGTTGATGTAGATGCTCCTATTATTGATTCAGTACCAGTCGTGCGAGACTTTCCGGATGTATTTCCTGCAGACCTGCCGGGTATGCCACCCGACAGGGATATTGATTTTGGTATTGACTTGGTACAAGGCTCTCAGCCCATTTCTATTCCTCCGTATCGTATGGCACCAATTGAGTTAAAAGAATTGAAAGAGCAACTTCAAGAACTCCTTGAAAAGGGGTTTATTAGGCCTAGTGTGTCACCTTGGGGTGCACCGGTTCTATTTATGAAAAAGAAAGATGGTACTATGCGGATGTGCATTGATTATAGGCAGTTGAACAAAGTTACAATCAAGAATAAATATCCATTGCCCCGTATTGATGATTTATTTTACCAGCTTCAGGGAGCGAGGGTGTTCTCCAAAATTGATTTGAGGTCTAGGTATCACCAGTTGAAAATTCGGGATTCGGATATTCTAAAGACGGCATCCAGGACTCGTTATGGCCACTATGAATTTCTTGTGATGTCGTTTGGGCTAACGAATGCCCAGCAGTATTTATGCATTTGATGAATAGTGTATTTCAACCATATCTTGATTTATTTGTCGTGGTATTCATTGATGATATTCTGGTGTACTCACGTAGCCAGGAGGGGCATGCACAACACTTGGGTATTGTATTACAGAGGCTGAGAGAGGAGAAACTTTATGTCAAATTCTCTATGTGTGAGTTCTGGCTTAGTTCGGTGGCATTCTTGGGACATATAGTGTCCAGTGAAGGTATTAAAGTGGATCCGAAGAAAATAGAGGTAGTTCAGAATTGGCCTAGACCATCCTCAGTTACTGAGATTCAGAGTTTTCTCAGCTTGACCGATTTTTATCGTCGTTTCGTGGAAGGTTTCTCGTCTATTGCATCGCTTATGACTAAATTGACCCAGAAAGGTGTTCCGTTCAGGTGGTCGGAGGAATGTAAAGAGAGCTTTCAGAAGCTCAAGACAGCTTTGACTACAGCTCTAGTATTGGTGTTGCCTACAGGTTCAGAGTCTTATACTGTGTATTGTGACGCGTCGTGGATTGGTCTCGGCGCAGTACTTATGCAAGACGGTAGGGTGATTGCCTATATATCCAGACAGTTAAAGGTACATGAGAAGAATTATCCAGTCCATGATCTTGACTTAGCAGCTATTGTTCATGCCTTGAAAATTTGGCGGCATTACTTGTACGGTGTCCAGTGTGAGGTATATACCGATCATCGAAGTCTACAACATTTGTTTAAACAGAAGGATCTTAACTTGCGGAAGCAAAGGTAGTTGGAGTTCCTTAAGGATTATGATATCACCATTCTCTATCATCCCGAAAAGGCCAATGTGGTGGCCGATGCCTTGAGTCATAAGGCAGAGAGTTTGGGTAGCTTAGCATTACTTATCGGTAGAAGAGAGGCCTTTAGCCTTGGAGGTTCAGGCCTTTGCTAATAAGTTTGTTAGATTGGATGTTTCCGAGCCGAATCAAGTTTTGGCCTGTGTGGTTTCTCGGTCTTCTTTATATGATCGCATCAGAGAGCACCGATATGATGATCCACATCTGCTTGTCCTTAAGGACACGGTTCAGCACGGTGATGCCAAGGAAGTCACTATTGGAGATGACGGTGTATTACGGATGCATGGCAAGCTATGTGTACCTAATGTAGATGGTTTGCGTGAGATGATTCTCCAGGAATCTCACAGTTCGCGGTACTCTATTCATCCAGGCGCCGCGAAGATGTATAAGGATTTGTGACAACACTATTAGTGGAGGCGGATGAAGAAAGATATAGTTGGGTTTGTATCTCAGTGTTTAAATTGTCAACAGGTAAAGTACTAGCACCAGAGACCGGACGGATTGCTATAGAGACTTGAAATTCCGGAGTAGAAGTGGGAGCGTATTACTATAGACTTCGTAGTTGGACTCCCACAGACTTTGAGAAAGTTTGATGTTGTTTGGGTGATAGTAGATCGGTTGACCAAGTCCGCACATTTTATTCCAGTCAGTACTAATTATTCTTCGGAGCGGTTGGCTGGGATTTATATTCGCGAGATTGTTCACCTACACGGTGTGCCGGTGTCCATTATTTCAGATCGGGGTATGCAGTTTACCTCACAGTTTTGGAGGCAGTGCAAGGGGAATTGGGCACACAGGCTCAGTTGAGTACAGCATTTCACCCTCAGACTGACGGACAGTCCGAGTGCACTATTCAGATATTAGAGGATATGCTACGCGCTTGTGTCATTGACTTTGGGGGTTCATGGGATCAATTTCTGCCACTCGCAGAGTTTGCTTACAATAATAGCTACCAGTCAAGCATTCAGATGGCTCCGTATGAAGCTTTATATGGGAGACAATGTCGGTCTCCGGTGGGTTGGTTTGAGCCGGGTGAGGTTAGACTATTGGGTACTGACTGGGTTCAGGATGCTTTAGAGAAGGTCAAAGTGATTCAGGAACAGCTTCGCACGGCACAGTCTAGACAGAAGAGTTATGCCGACAGGAAGGTTTGTGATGTTGTTCACATGGTTGGGGAGAAGGTTCTACTCAAGATTTCACCCATGAAGGGTGTGTTGAGGTTCGAAAAAAAGGGAAAGTTGAGCCCTCGGTATATTGGGCCTTTTGAGATACTTAAGAAAATTGGGGAGGTGGCTTATGAACTTGCTTTGCCACCTAGTCTATCAGGTGTTCATCCAGTGTTCCATGTATCCATGTTCCGAAAGTATGTCGGGGATCCGTCTCACATTCTGGATTTCAGTACAGTACAACTGGACGGTAATTTGACTTATGATGTGGAGCCGGTGGCTATTTTAGACCGGCAGGTTCGAAAGTTGAGGTCAAAGAACATAGAATCAGTAAAGGTGCAGTGTAGAGGCCAGCCAGTCGGAGAAGTTACTTGGGAGACTGAGCAGGAGATGCGGAACAAATATCCACACCTATTTGAGACTCCAGGTATTATTCTAAAACCCGTTCGAGGACTAATGTTTGTTTAAGAGGGGGAGAATGTAATGATCAGGCTGGTCGTTTTGAATATTATAACCACTTTCCCCCATTTACTGCTCAAATTATGTCTTGAAATTTATCTATGACTTATCGGGTTAGTTGGTTCAGGTCCGGAAGGAATTCGGAATGAAATAAGACACTTAGTCTCATAATTGAAAATTTAAGTTAGAAAAATAGACCGGATATAGACCTATGTGTAAGCGACCTCAGATTTGAATTTTGATGATTCCAGTAGCTCCGTATGGTGATTTTGGGCTTAGGAGCGTGTCCGGAATATTATTTGGAGGTCCATAGTGGAATTAGGCTTGAAATGCCGAAAGTTAAATTTTTGGGAAGTTTGACCGGGGGCTTGTCTTTTTGATATCGGGGTCGAAATCCGATTCTGAAAATTTGAATACTTCCGTTATGTCATTTATGACTTGTGTACAAAATTTGAGGTCAATCGAACCTGATTTGATAGGTTCCGAAGTCATTTGTAGAAATTGAAAATTTCAAAGTTCATTAGGCTTGAATCTATGTGTGATTCGTGAATTAGTGTTGTTGGATGTGATTTGAAGGCTCGACTAAGTTCGTATGATGTTTTAGGACTTGTTGGTACATTTGGTTGAGGTCCCGGGGGCCTCGGGTGAGTCTCGGATGGTTAACGGATCAAATTCGGACTTAGAAGAAATAGCTGAAGTTTCTACCCTCTGCTGCAATCGCACATGCGGAAATTTCATCGCAGGTACGAGCTCGCAGAAGCGAGCCTGGCAAGCGCAGATGGACTGTGGGGCAATGGTCGCAGGTGTGAGGGAAATTTTGCACCTGTGTGAGCGCAGATGCGGAGGGACGCGCGCAGAAGCGGGTTGCGCAGGAGCGCAAATAGGCGCGCAGATGCGGGCAAAGGCGTAGATGTGGGAGTTTTTCCGCACATGCGGTTGGCGCAGAAGCGGCCAAGTTGCTGCAGGTGCGAAAAGCTCTGGGCAGTACAAAAATAGAGGGGTTCCGAGCTTTTGCCATTTTTGGGCATTTAAAGCTCGGGTTGGGCGATTTTGAACAAGATTTTCACGGGAAAACTTGAGGTAAGTCCCTTGTGATCATTTCTACTCCATAATATTGAATTATCATCGAATAATCCGATTAGATTACATGTTTTTGAGGTATAAATCGGGGGTTTTGAACTTAGGGATTTGAAATAAGATTTGATGATTTGGAGGTCGAGTTGATGTTGGATTTTGGTAAAATTAGTATGGTTAGACTCGTGGTGGAATGAGCTTTCGGATTTTGTAACTTTTGTCGGGTTCCGAGACGTGGTTTTTGAGCTAATTTTTGGATTTTTATGGAAAATCATTATTTTCTTATGGAATTAATTCCAATGAATTTTATTGACTGAAACGAATTATTTATGACTAGATTCGAGGCGTTTGGAGACCAATTCACGAGGAACGGACATTGCAGAATAAGAATTTCACGGCTTGAAGTAAGTAACAGTTTTAAATCTGGTCCTGAGGGTATGAAATCCCGGATTTTGGTATCATGCGATTATTTTGGAGGTGACGCACATGCTATGTTACAGGCGTGTGGGCATGCACCGAGGGGATTGTAACTTGGTCCATCCTGAAAAACTGTAAAGTTAAATAATTTGTTGTTAGCTATATGCTCTCCATGCGTTGATAAAATTTGATTGTAAATCATGTTAGAAATCATGCTTAGGCTATGTGATAGTACTGTTGGGATCCACAAAGGTCGTGTACTTGTTGAATTGCCTGCTAAATGCTATATTTACTCAGTCTCAGTTTTTACTTGCATATTTTATCTCAGTCTCTGTTATTATTATTGATACATCATATCATTGTTGTTTGGGCTGATTTCATGATTATTGAGAGCCCGAGAGACTGGAGAGATTTATGACTGGGGGAGGCCGAGGGCCTGATTGTGAGGATATTTTATGGATCAGGGTTGCCCGCCTGCAACATGCCTTATTGGCTTATTATTGCACGTGAGTTGGCCGTGCGGATCCTTATATTTTTATTGCACGTGAGTTGGCCGTGCAGCACGTGAGTTGGTCGTGTGGATCCAGATATTTATATTATGGCACGTAAGTTGTCCGTGCAGCACGTGTTGTCCGTGCTTATAGCGCTTGGGGTTGTAGGAGCCCTTCGTGAGTCTGTACACCCCCAGTGAGCGAGGGTACCTATTAAGAGTGAGTGATGAGGGCTGAGAGCCTAGGAAGTGATGAGGGCTGGGAGCCCAGTGAGTGATTGTTGTCCTAAGAGGTTGTACTTGATTTTCATTTTTTGTTACACATAGTTGCTATCTGTCATTGTTGTGAAATCTCTGAAAGATTGTTGATATACGTATTACATGAACAAGAACTGTATAAAAATTGATTTGACCTTAAACTGCCAGATTTGATAGCATGTTTATTCTTTTTCTGGAATTACTGGAAATGAACCATAACTGTGTAGCTCATTACTATCTTCAGTTCCTTATTTATTATTGTTACTTGCTGAGTTGGTTGTACTCATACTACACCTTGCACTTCGTGTGCAGATCCAAATATTCCCGGACATAGCAGGTGTTGATCCTTTCGCGAGGTTGATTTTCAGGAGATTTTGAGGTAGCTACCGTGTTCCGCAGACCTTATCTCTCCTTCTCTATCTCTTTTTCACTGTATTTGGTCTCAGACTATTATAGACTATATTTTCTAGACTTGTATTCATATTAGATGCTCATGTACTCAGTGACACCAGGTTTTGGGGAGTGTTTGTATTGTATTTAAATATTATATTTTTAATCTTGAGAGAAATTGTGGTTTATTGAGATTTTCGGCTTGCCTAGTATTGAGATAGGCACCATCACGACGGGTGAGATTTTGGGTCATGACACTTACTTTACTATTGCACACGTGGCGAGACAAGGTGGGTTATGTCAAGGATTGATTTTTGATGGCCTAGGGGCATTTTGTTGTTGATATTTGTGTAGTGGTACACTTACCTGTGTGAGCTTTATCTTGTGAAAGCTGTGAGAAAATATTCTACGTGCTGTCCGTTCTTTTTCCTTATGCCTATTTGCTGGTATGGACTATGTTAGGACACTTGCACAAGCATACACGTAGTTAGGCACTCTTATCGGATAAGAGGTGTTCTTGATATTGTTGAGCATAGATGCTTACCCTTGTTTACTTGCCTTCTATGTGAGAATGGCTCTATTGGCATGTGATTCGTCAATGCGGTTATGAGATGTTATGAGGGCACAGGGTGCCAAGTGTTAGGATTCAGGTATTGAGACTCGTGAATTGTGATTTATTCGAGGTTCGGTATCTCGTGGAGTTGTTGACTTAAACCTGACATAAAAGCGGTCGTAGTTGCTGAGTTATTACTTGTTCTTGCTGTATTTGTGATTCCGGAATTAGGTTGTGTTCTATTCACTTTTCTGTGTCACTTTTATGGTATTCTGATGATACTTGTTGTTTTTCTTTCTTGTTGCCATTACTGTATTGTGAGCCATATTACATAGTCTTTATGTAGATATCATTTTTCCGTTGTTTCTTATACTTATACTTGTTCAGTTTATTAGACCAGTGGGTGTCTTGATTGTTCCTCATCACTACTCCACCGAGGTTAGTCTTGATACTTACTGGGCACCGCTGTGGTGTGCTCATTCTACACTTCTGCACATTTTTGTGCAGATCCAAGTATTTGTCGTTAGCAGCTGTGCGGGTTGTTTCTGTGGAGACTCAAGGTAAACCTGTTTGCTGCTTTCGCAAGCATCGGAGTCACCTTCAAGTTTTCGTTTTGCACTTTTATTCTTATTTCTAGACAGTTGTATTCAGATGTTTTCTAGCAAACACTCTTTAGAGCTTATGACTTGTACTACCGGTTTTGGGAATTGTAAATTTTAAGAGATTTCTATTTCAAATTGTTAGACGTTATTTAAATAAAGTTGTTGTTTCAATTAATGTTAGGCTTACCTAGTCCCTAAGACTAGGTGCCATCATGATACCCAAACGGAGGGGAAATTGGGTCGTGATAAGTTGGTTTCAGAGCTCTAGGTTCATAGGTGCTACGAGTCATAAGCGAGTTTAGTAGAGTTTTGCGGATCGGTACGGATACGTCTGTACTTATCTTCGACAGGCTACGAAACTATCATATTAGGACAGTTTCACTTCCTTCATACCTATCATGCGAGTTCAATAATCTTGAAGTTTGATCTTTTATCATTTCATTCTCTTACAGATGGTGAGGACACGAGCTGTAGTTACTGATGACGTTGCCCTTGGAGTAGATGTCGCTAGAGGCAGCGGCAGAGGCCGATGAGGAGTACGTGCCGCAGCCAGAGCACCTACCAGAGCAGCAGTTGAGGAGCCGCCAGTAGTTCCAGTTGGGGGGCAGGTACCGGAGGCGCATGTTGTTACCCCCGGACTTCAGGAGACCTTAGCACAGTTCCTGAGCATGCTTGGTATATTGGCTCAGGCGGGGTTGATTCCGGTTGTACCAGCTATTTCACAGACCGTGAGAGGAGCCCAAACTCCCGCCGCCCACACCCCAGAGCAGCGAGTTCATGTTGGTCAGGTTCCAGGTGTCATGGTGACACAGCCTGTGGTTCCAGTTCAGCCAGTGGTTAGGGCAGCAATATCTGAGGAAGAGCAGCTTAGACTTGCCAGGTTCAAGAAATATGACCCTCATACATTTAGCGGTTTGGCTTCAGAGAGTGCATAGGGTTTTCTGGAGGAGTGCCATCGCATTCTCCGCACTATGGGTATTGTTGAGACGAGTGGGGTTGCTTTTACTACATTCCAGCTTAGGGGAGCGGCTTATCAGTGGTGGCGGGCATATGCGTTGGGTAGTCCAGCTGAGTTAGCTTCACTTACATGGGTTCAGTTTTCAGAGATGTTCCTGAGAGAGTTTGTACCTCAGTCCCTTTGATATGCATGGTGCACGGAGGTTAACCGGCTGCGCCAGGGCACTATGTTAGTATCAGGGTTTGCCGTTAGATTCAGTGATTTGGCCAGACATGCACCTACGTTGGTCACCACAGTTAGAGAGCATGTTCGTAGATTCATTGAGGGACTCAAGCATGATATTCGGTTCAACAAGGTTTGGGAGTTAGAGTCAGATGTTTCGTTTCAGCAGGTGGTAGGGATCGCTCGCCGTGTGGAGGGCATGTGGGATCAGGAGAGAGAGGACAGGCGGTGCCATGAAAAAGAGTACATGTAAGATCAGGAGAGAGAGGACAAAGAGGCGAAGAGGCTTTGTAGACCGGAGAGATCTACTGGTCCTTATTTTGGAGGCAGGGTACGACATGATAGAGGTTTTGTGGGTCAGCCAGTTCAGTTTGCACTTCAGGCTTCGCACAGTGTTTCAGGTGCTCATGGGTCTCAAAGTACCCGTACCGCACAGTTCCCACAGCCACGTCAGTAGAGAGGTTGCTTCGAGTGTGGAGATACCAGTCTCAGGGTGAGAGATTGTCCTAGACTCCAGACATGTGTGTCACAGCGGAGTATTCAGGCGAGTAGAGGGCGCCCAAGAGGGGAAGGCCCGACCCGTTGATGTGTTTCATATAGCAGGCTTGAGGCCAATGCGCCAGATGATGTCATATTGTTAAAGAGGGGCACCATTCGTATTTAGATTCGGTTCTACTTATCGGGGCGAGTTCCTCTATTTGTTGACCCACCTATGGGTGAGTTCATGACTTAGTATCATGTTTATGTGTTTGCCCTTGTTGGGAGATTATATGAGTGATAGCCGTGTCTATCATTGTTTTAATTTATTTTTGAAAGTTACGAGACTAGAAGTGAATTCATGTTGTCCATTATGGCAGGTTTGATGTGATTCATGAGTAATTTGGTTACGATTTGTGATTTGATACTCTACCGGGGTGAGAATTTAGTAAGTGTTGTGATTCTATTGGCAGAATTGAGTTAGTGGAAGATTTCCATTGGTATGATGTGTATTCGACTTGTGATTCAGAGTTGAGGGTGAGACCCTCGCGATTCCATGTGATTTGATATGTTGAGCCGGGCTGAGTACCGCAGTGGAAGTTATATCAGGATGAGATCCTTGTGATTTGTTCATATACTTTAATTTTCCTTTTAAATTGATTCATAGTAGGGTACTGTTAGAGAGTTGTGCTTGTCGGGCTTGTTTGATATTTCTCTTATGTGTTTCTCTTTACATATTCGGTAATTATTCGTTATGTGCTTATTAAGGTTTTGCTTGCGGGGTGTGTGCCCGATGGTATTTGTTGTGACTTGTTGATTCGGGTGTATAGTTATGAGGTCTTCATGTTTTTTGCATCATTGTCAGTGTTGTGGAGGTTTGAAATGGGTTGCTAACGGATATGAGTCTAATTGCCGGTGCTGGTTTTGATTTCACATTATGGGTGTAGGCATAAGTTGTTACAGCTGGTTGAGATTGATACCGGTTATGGATTTAGAATCGGGTCTTTTGAAGATAAATGGAAGGTGATAATTTTTTACTCTAAGGCTTATCGGTGTTGGCAGAAATGATAAATTACAGTTGAGATGGTGTCGTCAGGCTTATGTGGATTGGGGTGACGTGGGGTCACCCACGGGTGTATGTTGGGTATGTACTTTAAGTGATTTCAAGACTTCGAGGCGATTCTTAATACGTTCGAGGATGAACGTTTGTTTAAGAGGGGAAGGATGTAACGACCTGACCGGTCATTTTGAGAATTTAAGTCCCGTCTGGCGGCATAATCCCCTGAGTAGTTTCGTTGTATGTGTATTGAATTGCGTGCATGGTTGAATTTAGTTACCGGATGATTCAGAGTGATTTTGGACACTTAGTTCCTAAAACGGAAGCTTAAGTCTTAGGATTTTGACCGTAGTCGAAACTATGTGAAGACGACTCTAGAATGGAGTTCCGTCGGTCCCGTTAGCTCCGTTGGGTGATTTTGGACTTAGTAGCGTGTCTGGACTGTGAATCTGAGGTCTGTAGCTGATTTAGGCTTGAAATGGCAAAAGTTAAATTTTTGGAGATTTGGACCGGAAGTGAACTTTTTGATATTGGGGTCGGAATGCGATTCCGAGAGTTGGAACAGCTCTGTTATGTTATTTGGGACTTGCCTGCAAAATTTGACGTCATTCCGGGTTGATTTGATAGGTTTCGGCACGGGTTTTAGAAGCTGGAAGATTTGAAGTTTATAAGTTCGATTCGTGATGTGATTTGTATTTTTGACGTTGTTTGATGTGATTTATGACCTCGAGCGAGTCCGTGTTAGGTTATGGAACTTGTTAGTATGTTTGGACGGGGTCCTGTGGGCCTCGGGTGTGTTTCGGATGGGCTACGGGCTATTTTCTTCTATTTTTGGACTGCTGATATCTGTCATCTGGTTTCTCCTTCGTGTTTGCGTCTGCTCCTCCGCGTTCATGATGAGTAATTTTGGAGGAGGGAATATTTGTTCTTCGTGTTCGCGTTCGCGAAGGTCTGTCTTTTTCCTTCCTCGCGTTCGCATCCTTCCTTCCGTGTTCGCGAGTAAAAACCAGGCCTCGAGCGCTGGTGATCATTTACTCTTCATATTTGCGTGTCCTCTTCGCGTTCGCGTAGGTCCCTGTCCTTTGTGCTTCGCGTTCGCGTCCCTTTGCTCGCATTCATCAGGGGTCTTTTGGAAGCCTTCATTTTTCTTCTTCGCGAACGAGGAATAAATAGTACGTTATTCCGAGGGTTTGCCATTTTCACCATTTTTGGAGTTCTAGAGCTTGGTTTTGAGCGATTCTTTGTTGGTTTATCAAGAAAATCGATTGGGTAAGTGTTCTTCACCTAGAATTTAATATATTCCATAATTTTATCTTTATTTTTATTATTTAATTTGTGTTTCGAGTTGAGGAAAATGGTGATTTTTGAATAAAATTTTCAAAATGAAAAATCATGATTTGAGGGACGAATTGGTATCGGAATTTGATGATTTTAGTATGGTTGAACTCGTATCCGAATGGGTGTTCGGGTTTTATGAAATTTGTTGGGTTCCGAGGTGCGGGCCCGAGAGTCGACTTTTGGACCGATTTTTAGATTTTGATAAAGATTGAAGCTTTATGATCCGGAATAGTTTCTTATGAGTTTTATTTGTGATTTGAAGTTATTTTGGTTAGATTTGAGCCGTCCGGAGGTCATTTCAGCCGAAAAGTTCATTTTAGAGTATCGCTTTGTCTTCTTTGAGGTAAGTATCTTGTCTAACTTCGTGTGGGGGAACCACCCCTTAGGATTGAGTCTTTTATTTTGATTGTAGTCCATGTACGTGAGGTGACGAGCACGTGCTCGGACTTATTTGTGGAAAGTTGGACTTTTAGGATTCTTAGGTCCTTATATTCACCGAGTATGAAATTGTTCTTGATATGATTAAGTTCCTATTTACTAGTTTCTCCTCTATATGCTTTAATTAGAATTAATTGCTTCAGGATTCACTCTTATTTGACTTAGCTGAAGATTCTACCTCTTTTATTTCCATGCTATCTTTTCATATCTGCTTATCTTTATTTGGAATCATTATTATCTCATCCTATAATTGTTCAGTCTTAATTGAGGTTATGATTATCTTTACGCTGTTTATCCTTAATTGAATTGTTGAATATCCTTCGTAATTTATCAACCTTAAAAGAAGTTTAGATATCCTATATCTTAGTCGACTTGTTTTATTTGGAATTATTTGAATCGTTTTAGCTTCCCTGTTGTTGAAATGTATATTGTGGGATTGTTGCTACATATTAGTTTTCCCTTATTGAGCTGATCTCTTTACGCCTAGCATTTTTTACTGTGGCTATTCCTTGTGAATTGGTTCTACAGTTTCTTGTGATTTAAAGTTCTTGAGTTGATTTACTTGTCGTACTTTGTATTAATGCCATTGTTTCTGTTGTACTTGTCGTGGTGATGCACGAGGTTTCTGCCGTGCGGTTGTTATTATCATGATTCACGAGGTTTCTACCGTGCGGTTGTTGTTATGGGGTTGCACGAGGTTTCTGCCATGCTATTGTTACTATTGATATTTGCACATGCGGCGTGACAAGGCGGGATATATATATATATATATATATATATATATATATATATATATATATATGGGTTGCGCATATGGCGAGACAAGGTGGGAACATTGTTATGCACGTGTGGCGAGACAAGGCGGACACTTACTTTACTATTGCACACGTGGCGAGACAAGGTGGGTTGTGTCAGGGATTGATTTGTGATGGCCTGGGGGCATTTTGTTGTTGATATTTGTGTAGTGGTACACTTATCTGTGTGAGCTTTATCTTGTAAAAGCTGTGAGAAAATATTCTACGTGCTGTCCCTTTTTCCTTATACTTATTTGCAGGTATGGACTATGTTAGGACACTTGCACAAGCATACACGTAGTTAGGCACTCTTATCGGATAAGAGGTGTTCTTGATATTGTTGAGCATAGATGCTCACCCTTGTTTACTTGCCTTCTATGTGAGAATGGCTCTATTGGCACGTGATTCGTCAATGCGTTTATGAGATGTTATGAGGGCACAGGGTGCCAAGTGTTAGGGTTCAGGTATTGAAACCCGTGAATTGTGATTTGTCCGAGGTTCGGTACCTCGTGGAGTTGTTGACTAAAACCTGACGTAAAAGCGGTCGTAGGTACTGAGTTATTACTTGTTCTTGCTGTATTTGTGATTCCGGAATTAGGTTGTGTTCCATTCACTTTTCTGTGTCACTTTTATGGTATCCTGCTGATACTTGTTGTTTTCCTTTCTTGTTGCCATTATTGTATTGTGAGCTATATTGCATAGTCCTAATGTAGATATCATTTTTCTGATGTTTCCTATACTTATACTTGTTCAGTTTATTAGACCAGTGGGTGTCTTAACTTTTTCTCGTCACTACTCCATCGAGGTTAGTCTTGATACTTACTAGGCACCGCTGTGTGTGCTCATTCTACACTTCTGCACATTTTTGTGCAGATCCGGGTATTTGTCATTAGCAGTTGTGCGGGTCGTTTCTGTGGAGACTCAAGGTAAACTTGTTTGCTGCGTTCGCAAGCTTCGGAGTCACCTTCAAGTTTTCATTTTGCTCTGTTATTCTTATTTCTGGACAGTTGTATTTAGAAGTTTTCTAGCAAACACTTTTTAGAGCTTATGACTTGTACTACCGATTTTAGAAATTGTAAATTTTATGAGATTTCTATTTCAAATTGTTAGATGTTATTTAAATAATGTTGTTGTTTCAATAAATGTTAGGCTTACCTAGTCCCTAAGACTAGGTGCCATCACGATACCCAAACGGAGGGAAAATTGGGTCGTGACAAGTTGGTTTCAGAGATCTAGGTTGATAGGTGCTACGAGTCATAAGCGAGTTTAGTAGAGTCGTGCGGATCGGTACGGAGATGTCTGTACTTATCTTCGAGAGGCTACATAATTATCATATTAGGACAGTTTCACTTCCTTCATTCCTATCGTGCAAGTTCAATGATCTTGAAGTTTGAACTTTTATCATTCCATTCTCTCACAGATGGTGAGGACACGAGCTACAGTTACTGATGACGTTGCCATTGGAGCAGATGTTGCTAGAGGCAGAGGTAGAGGCCGACGAGGAGTACGTGCCGCAGCTAGAGCACCTACCAAAGCAGCAGTTGAGGAGCCGCCAATAGTTCCAGTTGGGGGGCAGGTACCGGTGGCGCCTGCTGTTACCCCCGGACTTCAAGAGACCTTAGCACAGTTCCTGAGCATGTTTGGTACATTGGCTCAGGCAGGGTTGATTCCGGTTGCACCAGCTATTTCACAGACCTGGGGAGGAGCCTAGGCTCCCGCCGCCCACACCCCAGAGCAGCGAATTCATGTTGGTCAGGTTCCAGGTGTCATGGCTTCACAGCCTGTGGTTCCAGTTCAGCCCGTGGTCAGGGCAGCAGCATCTGAGGAAGAGCAGCTTAGACTTGCAAGGTTCAAGAAATATGACCCTCCTACATTCAGTGGTTTGGCTTCAGAGAGTGCACATGGTTTTCTGGATGAGTGCCATCGCATTCTCCACACTATGGGTATTGTTAAGATGAGCGGGGTTGCTTTTACTACTTTCCAGCTCAGGGGAGCGGCTTATCAGTGGTGGCGGGCATATGCGTTGGGTATCCCAGCCGAGTTAGCTTCACTTACATGGGTTCAGTTTTTAGAGATGTTCCTGAGAGAGTTTGTACCTCAGTCCCTTCGAGATGCATGGCGCGCGGAGTTTGAGTAGCTACGCCAGGGCACTATGTTAGTGTCAGAGTATGCCGTGATATTCAGTGATTTAGCCAGGCATGCGCCTGCGTTGGTCGCCACAGTTAGAGAGCATGTCCGTAGATTCATTGAGGGACTCAAGCATGATATTCGGTTCAGCATGGCTCGAGAGTTAGAGTCAGATATTTTGTTTCAGCAGGTGGTAGGGATCGCTCGCCGTGTAGAGGGTATGTGGGATCGGGAGAGAGATGACAGGAGGGGCCATAAGAGAGAGTAGAGGCGAGATCAGGAGAGAGAAGACAGGGAGGCGAAGAGGCCTTGTAGACCGGAGAGATCTACTGGTCCTTATTTTGGAGGCAAGGTACGACATGGTAGAGGTTTTGTGGGTCAGCCAGTTCAGTTTGCACTTCAAGTTTCGCATAGTGTTTTAGGTGCTCATGGGTCTCAGAGTACTCGTACCGCACAGTTCCCACAACCACGTCAGCAGAGAGGTTGCTTCTAGTGTGGAGATACCAGCCACAGGGTGAGAGATTGTCCTAGACTCCGGACAGGTATGTCACAGCGGAGTATTTAGGCGAGTAGAGGGCGCCCAAGAGGGGAAGGCCTGACCCGTTAATGTGTTTCATATAGCAGGCTTGAGGCTAATGCGCCAGATGATGTCATATATGTATGCTTTTGATTTGTTATAGAGGGGCACCATTCGTATTTAGATTCGGTTCTACTTATCGGAGCGAGTTCCCCTATTTGCTGACTCATCTATGAGTGAGTTCATGACTTAGTATCATGTTTATGTGTTTTCCCCTATTGGGAGATTCTATGAGTGATAGCCGTGTCTATCATTGTTTTAATTCATTTTTGAAAGTTACGAGACTAGAAGTGAATTCATGTTGTCCATTATGGCAGGTTTGATGTGATTCCTGAGTAATTTGGTTACGATTTGTGATTTGATACTCTACCGGGGTGAGAGTTTAGTAAGTGTTGTGATTTTATTGGCAGAATTGAGTTAGTGGATGATTTCCATTGGTATAATGTGTATTCGACTTGTGATTCAAAGTTGAGGGTGAGACCCTCGCAATTCCATGTGATTTGATATGTTGAGCCGAGCTGAGTACCGCGGTGGAAGTTATATCAGGATGAGACCCTTGTGATTTGCTCATATACTTTAATTTTCCTTTTGCATTGATTCATAGTAGGGTACTATTAGAGAGTTGTGCCTGTCGGGCTTGTTTGATATTTCTCGTATGTGTTTCTCTTTACATATTCAGTCATTTTTCGTTATATGCTTATTAAGTTTTGGCTTGCGGGGTGTATGCCCGGTGGTGTTAGTTGTGACTTGTTGATTCGGGTGTATAGTTATGAGGTCTTCGTGTTTATTGCATCACTGTCAGCGTTATGGAGGTTTGAAACGGGTTGCTAATGGATATGAGTCTAATTGTCGGTGTTGGTTTTGATTTTGGGTAGCTATTGTGATCAAAAATGTTATTATGGGCCTATATGTTGTGTGTGTTGTTGTGTGGTCGTACAATGTGGGTGTAGGCATGAGTTGTTATAGCTGGTTGAGACTGATACCGGTTATAGATTTAGAATCCGGTCTTTTGAAGATAAATGGAAGGTGAGAATTTTTGACTCTAAGGCTTATCGGTATTGGCAGAATGGATAAATTACAGTTGAGATGGTGTCGTTGGGCTTATGTGGATTGGGGTTACGTGGGGTTACCCACGGGTGTATGTTGGGTATGTACTTTCAGTGATTTCAAGACTTCGAGGCGATTCTTAGCACGTTCGAGGATGAAAGTTTCTTTAAAAGGGGAAGGATGTAACGACCCGGCCGGTCGTTTTGAGAATTTAAGTCCCATCCGGTGGCATAAGGCCCTGAGCAGCTTCGTATTATGTGTATTGACTTGCGTGCGTGGTTGAATTCAGTTACCGGATGATTCGGAGTGATTTGGGACACTTAGTCACTAAAACAGAAGCTTAAGTCTTAGGATTTTGACCGTAGTCGGGACTATGTGAAGACGACTTCGGAATGGAGTTTCGTCAGTTTCGTTAGCTCTGTTAGGTGATTTTGGACTTAGGAGCGTGTCCGAACTGTAAATCTGAGGTCTGTAGCTGATTTAGGCATGAAATGGCGAAAGTCGAATTTTTGGAGATTTGGACCGGAAGTGGACTTTTTGATATCGGGGTTGGAATGCGATTACGAGAGTTGGAATAGCTCCGTTATGTTATTTGGGACTTGCCTGCAAAAGTTGACGTCATTCCGGGTTGATTTGATAGGTTTCGGCACGGATTTTAGAAGCTGGAAGATTTGAAAGTTTATAAGTTCGATTCGTGGTGCGATTTGTATTTTTGGCATTGTTTGATGTGATTTGAGACCTCGAGCGAGTCCGTCTTAGGTTATGGAACTTGTTAGTATGTTTGGACGGGGTCCCGGGGGCCTCGGGTGTGTTTCGGATGGGCTACGGGCCATTTCCTTTTATTTTTGGACTGCTGATATTTGTCTTCTGGTTTCTCCTTCGCGTCTGCTCCTCCGCGATGAGTAATTTTGGAGGAGGGAATATTTGTTCTTCGCGTTCACGTTCAAGTTTTCGCATCCGCGAAGGTCTGCCTTTTTCCTTCCGCGTGTTCGCATACTTCCTTTCGCGTTCGCGTAGTAGAAACCCAGCCCCGAGCGCTGGTGATCATTTACTCTTCGCATTCGCGTGTCCTCTTAGCGTTCGCATAGGTCCCTGCCCTTTGTGCTTCGCGTTCGTGTCCCTTTGCTCGCGTTTGTGAAGGTTCTTCTGGCAGCCTTCATTTTTCTTCTTCACGAATGCGATCACCCTTCCGCGTTCGCGATGCTTTAAGACCTCGGCAGAATAAATATTATTCTATTCCGAGGGTTTGCCATTTTCACCATTTTTGGAGTTTTAGAGCTCGGTTTTGAGCGATTCTTTGTGGGTTTTTCAAGAAAATCGATTGGGTAAGTGTTCTTCACCTAGAATTTAACATATTCCATGATTTTATCTTTATTTTTATCATTTAATTTGTGTTTCGAGTTGAGGAAAATGGTGATTTTTGAAGAAAATTTTCAAAATAAAAGATCATGATTTGAGGGACGAATTGGTATCAGAATTTGATGATTTTAGTATGGTTGAACTCGTATCAGAATGGGTGTTCGGGTTTTATAAAATTTGTCGGGTTTCGAGGTGCGGTCCCGGGGGTCGACTTTTGGACCGATTTTTAGATTTTGATAAAGATTGAAGCTTTATGATTCGGAATAGTCTCTTATGAGTTTTATTTGTGCTTTGAAGTTATTTTGGTTAGATTTGAGCCATCTGGAGGTCATTTCACCCGAGAAGTTCATTTTAGAGTATCGGTTTATCTTCTTTGAGGTAAGTATCTTGCCTAACTTCGTGTGGGGGAATCACCCCTTAGGATTGAGTCTTCTATGTTGATTGTAGTCCATGTACGCAAGGTGACGAGTGCGTGCTCGGACTTATTTGTGAAAATTTGACCTTTTAGGATTCTTAGGTCCTTATATTCACTGACTATGAAGTTGTTCTTGATATGATTAAGTTCCTATTTACTAGTTTCACCTCTACATGCTTTAATTAGAATTAATTGCTTCAGGATTCACTCTTATTTGACTTAACTAAAGATTTTACCTCTTTTATTGCCATGCTATCTTTTCATATCTGCGTATCTTTATTTGGAATCACTATTATCTCATCCTATAATTGTTCAGTCTTAATTGAGGTTATGATTATTTTTACGCTGCTTATCCTTAATTGAATTGTTGAATATCCTTCGTAATTTATCAATCTTAAAAGAAGTTTAGATATCCTATATATTAGTCGACTTATTTTATTTGGAATTATTTGACTCGTGTTAGCTTCCCTGTTATTGAAATGTATATTGTGGGATCGTTGCTACATATTAGTTTTCCATTGTTGAGCTGATCTCTTTACGCCTAGTATTCTTTACTGTGGCTATTCCTTGTGAATTGGTTCTACTGTTTCTTGTGATTTAAATTTTTTGAGTTCATTTACTTGTCATACTTTGTATTATTGCCATTGTTGTTATTGTATTTGTTGTGGTGATGCACGAGGTTTCTGCCTTGCGGTTGTTATTGTTGTGATGCACGAGGTTTCTGCCGTGCGGTTGTAGTTTTGGGGCTGTACGAGGTTTCTGCCATGCTATTGTTACTATTGATATTTGTACACACGGCGTGACAAGGTGGGATATACATATGTGTGGGTTGCGCATGTGGCGAGACAAGGTGGGAACATTATTATGCACGTGTGGCGAGACAAAGCGGGCATTTATGTTACTATTGCAAGACATGGCGGGTACTTACTTTACTATTGCATACGTGGCGAGACAAGGTGGGTTGTGTTATGGATTGATTTGTGATTATTTGTGATTGCCTGGGAGCATTCTGTTGTTGATATTTGTGTAGTGGTATACTTACCTGTGTGAGATTTATCTTGTGAAAGTTGTGAAAAAATATTTTACGTGTTGTCCGTTCTTTTTCCTTATGCCTATTTGCTGGTATGGACTATGTTAGGCACATGCACAAGCATACACATAGTTAGGCACTCTTATTGGATAAGAGGTGTTCTTGATATTGTTGAGCATAGATGCTCACCCTTGTTTACTTGCTTTCTATGTGAGAATGGCTCTATTGGCACGTGATTCGTCAGTGCGGTTATGAGATGTTATGAGGGCACAGGGTGCCAAGTGTTAGGGTGCAGGTATTGAAACCCGTGAGTTATGATTTGTCCGAGATTCGATACCTCGTAGAGTTGTTGACTAAAACCTGACGTAAAAGCGGTCGTAGTTGCTGAGTTATTACTTGTTCTTGCTGTATTTGTGATTCCGGAATTAGGTTGTGTTCCATTCACTTTTCTGTGTCACTTTTTTGGTATTCTGCTGATACTTGTTGTTTTCCTTTCTTGTTGCCATTACTGTATTGTGAGCCATATTGCATAGTCTTTATGTAGATATCATTTTTTTCGTTGTTTCCTATACTTATTCTTGTTCAGTTTATTAGACCAGTGGTGTCTTGACTTTTCCTCGTCACTACTCGACAGAGGTTAGTCTTGATACTTACTGGGCACCGTTGTGGTGTGCTCATTCTACACTTCTTTATTTGTCGTTAGCAACTGTGCGGGTCGTTTCTGTGGAGACTCAAGGTAAACCTGTTTGCTGCGTTCGCAAGCTTCAAAGTCACCTTCAAGTTTTCGTTTTGCACTGTTATTCTTATTTCTGGACAGTTGTATTTAGAAGTTTTCTAGCAAACACTCTGTAGAGCTTATGACTTGTACTACCGATTTTGGGAATTGTAAATTTTAAGAGATTTCTATTTCAAATTGTTAGATGTTATTTAAATAATGTTGTTGTTTCAATTAATGTTTAGCTTATATAGTCCCTAAGACTATGTGCCATCACGATACCCAAACGAAGGGGAAATTGGGTCGTGACAATATCTGTCACGTGTTCCAGTCGAGGTCTCAATTCTTGGCTGCTGTTCAAACTTGCATGACGCTAAACTTTGACAACTCTTCTTCCTTAATAAGATTTTTAATTATTTTATTTATTTGGTGGTGAATGTAACGTAATGGTGCTTGTGTGGCTAAGAAGATGGCTAAGAGGAATCGAGTTTATAAAGTTATAGTTTAGCCCCTGAAACTTTTTAATTTAAAGTTTGTAATTGGTCAATTGGTTTCCCTTATTAGTTCAATAATTTCCTTTTAAGTCCTATTTGGATAGAATTAGGATTTAGCTTAGTCAATATAGAATTTGTTTGGCCAAGCTTCTGGGAAGAAAAAAGTACTTATTTTTGTCAAAAATAAGTACTTTTTGAAAAATTTAAGATGTTTGGTCAAAATGAAAAGTGCTTTTGAGCAAAAGCAGAAGTAATTTTTTTTTCGTTTGAGAAGAGGCTACAAATTCTAGCTTCTTCCAAGAAGCAGAAGCAGAAGCAGAAGCAACAAAATTAATTTACTCAAAACAAAAATATCCTTACATTAAATTTATATTTTTCAAATTATCCCTCATTAATTTAATATTTCTTCTCTTTTTTTAATATATTTTTATTCTCTTTCTCTTATTCCTCTTTGGAATATTCTCTCTACTATAAATAGTTCTCTTCTTTTATATAGTGATTTATAAGAGTATATTTTTAATTTATACTGAGTGATGTATTTTAGTATATTTAAATCATTATGTAAACACCCAATATTATCGTTTTGGAATAATTATATTTTATCTTTAAATTTTATGTTTATTATAATAATATTTAAATTTGTTTATCTCTTTTAAGTAGTACTAATTGCAAACTAAACCCTTACGGTACTTTTTTGTAATTTGATACTCGAAAGTACTTTTTGAAATGATTGGCCAAACACAATTTTTTTGCAAAAAGAACTACTCAATAAATTGATCAAACACAAACTGCTACTTTACGAAAGTACTTTTTTGAATAGTATTTAAGTACTTTTAAAAATAAATAGTTTTTGGCAGCTTGGGCAAACAGACTCATCGTTAGTTGAGAACATTTGGCAAGAAGACCTCCTCAACACTTGAATTGGTCAAGTGATCTCCCATTTCTTTCTCAATTTCTTTTGGGTTGGAAAATGGTTAAATGAGTGGGTAAGGGTGGATGGGGCCTTTTTAATATTTTAAAAACTTGTGGGCCACATATAAGGTTTGAAAAATATTCCCTGTCATGACCCCAATTTCCCCCGTAGGATGTCGTGATGGCACCTAGTCTCTAAGACAATGCGGAATATAACTGAAATGATAAATTAACTCTCAAATACTCAACATCTATATAGAATAAACTTCGCTGCTCAACATATACAATTTTCCCAAAATCTGGTGATATCGAGTCACAAGCTCTATAACGGTATCATAGTCATCCCTATACAACTGTATCTAATAAAAGGAGAAAAACATAGGAGTATATAGAAGGTGACTCCGAGGCCTGCGGATGCCGGAAGGTGTACCTTGAAGTCTCCAAGTACTAACTCAGCTCACTGATGTCAGGACTGGTATGAGGTACCTGAATTTGCACAAAAAGGTATGCAGAAGTGTAGCACGAGTATACCACAACGGTACTCAGTAAGTGCTAGGCCTAACCTCGGTAGAGTAATGACGAGGTCAGGTCAAGGCTCTATTGGATTTAAATAAGAAAAATTGTACGAGTATATGTCAGTGTATGAATGATAGATATGAAATTGAAACAACAAATAACATATCAAGGTTAGATACACAGAACTAAAGCAAATAATGCAACACGGAGAAAACAAGGGATGATATGTTAAGGAAAAAAACGGACAAAGACAACTGTAGCCAAAGAGAAATACCAACAAGAGTCACTACCGAGGTACCACTTCGTAGTCTCAAATCACAAGAATAAATCACAACCTTTCCTTATATCACCGTGAGAGCATTGCATTTAGTTTTGAAAATTATTTTTCCCGAAATAGCATCCCCCGTTTTAGCCCACCTTATCACACTGCATGGTTTCTAGTAGTTCCCCTACTAGCCACGCGTATCAAGGCCACATTATCCCACCACATGCGTTTCAACCCCAAAATCTTATATCATCGCATGCGTATCAATATCACAACGTATCACAAATCGTACCTCAAGTGTCCAATATCACAACTTGTCAAAGAAATCAATAATAACAGTATTTTCACAATAAGGAGCCCACAGCTCAACCATAATGTACACAAAGTCTCAAAAATAACAACCGAAAGTGAATAACTCAACAGAATAGTATTTCACAACTTAACACTTTGCCTCAATATGAATCATAACCTTTATAACTCAATACCAATTTCATTAACAAGATATTCCAAGAATGTCAACTTCAAGTAAGGAGTTCAAGATTAAATAATGAATACGGAATAAAGGAAACAAGAACTTCAACTAAACATATAGAGAAATTAACAAGTAAGAGATAATACAAGTAGAACATGTGAAAATAAACTAATGATGACGAATATAACATGATAAGATAACTCAATTAAGGCATGAAAGGAATCTATATAGCTAAAACCAATAATTTTCATATTTAGCCCGTGTACACACTCGTCACCTTGCGTACACAGCTTTCACACATCATAGTTATCACAAACAACACCAATCCTAAGGAGTAATTCTCCCACACAAAGTTAGGCAAGACACTTACCTCGAAACACGCTAACTCAATTCACTAGAAAGCCTTTTCCTCGTTTATCCAACTCCAAACGGCTCGAATCTAGCCAAAACAACTTCATACTATAAATATCAACTATAGGAAACTAATTCGAACAATAAAATTACGATCTTTACAAAGAAATAAAAAGTCAACTCAAAAATTCAACCTGAGCCCGTATCTCGAAACCTGACCAAAATTTTAAAAAAACAAACACCTATTCGATAACGAGTCCAACCATACAAGAATTACTCGAATCCGACCTCAAATCGCCTTTCAAATCCTCAAAATTTAGCCTAAAGTGTTGCGCAAATATTCCCCCAAATTTCCAACTCAAAACACTAATTAAATAATAAAAACAACAATAGATTCGTGTAATTTAACCAAAATTGAGTTATTCTTACCCCAATGTTTTCCTTGAAAATCTCCCGAAATATTGCCTCACACCGAGCTCTCTAAGTCTAAAAATGGATTATGAAAATCAAACCCTCGAACAAGACCTTTCTGCCCTGCGATCCTCACTTCTGTGGGCCTGGGGTCGCACCTGTGATGTCACACCTGCGGAAAAATTATCGCAAGCGCGGATTACACTTAAATCCAGGAGTTCCGCTTCTGTGGATAAAAGCTCGCACCTGCGAGCCCATTTCTGCGGAGAAACGACCGCATCTGCGGTCACGCCCAAAGTTGCTCCCCCAAATTCCGCTTCAGTGAAGGCAGCCTCCGCATCCGTGAGTCTGCTTTTTGCGAACAAATGACCGCACTTGCGGTCCCACCTGGGCAAGGAAACTTTCACCCCTGTGGCTCGAAGGTCGCTTCTGCGGTGCCACACCTGCGACCCAAAATGCACAAGTGCGATTGCACCAGACATATCCCAGCTTCAGCAATTCATAAAAGTCTAATTTGATCCGGATTCAATCCGTTTCACACTTGGGCCCCCCGGGACCCGTTCGAATATACCAACAAGTTGTAAAATACATAACAGACCTATTCGAGGCCAAAAATCACATCAAACAACATCGATTCTATGAATCGCAACCCAAATTCAAGCCTATAAACTATGAACTTCCAAATTCCGAAACCAATGCCGATTCATACCAAAACAACTCCGATTGAATTCAAATTTTACGTACAAGTCATGGATGACATTACAGACCTATTCCAACTTCTGGAATTGGGATCCAACCCTGATGTCAATAAAGTCAACTTCCGGTCAAACTTTCTAATATTCTAAACCTTAATTTTTCTAACTTTCATCAATTCACACCGAAACGACCTACGGCCTCTAAATCCACATCAGGACATGCTCCTAAGTCCAAAATCACCATACAGAGCTATTGGAACCGTCAAAACTCCGTTCCAGAGTCGTCTATATAAAAGTCAAACTACGGTCAACTCTTTCAACTTAAACCTCTAACTTAGGGACTATGTGTCCCATTTCACTCCGAAACTCACCCGAAACCAAAATCAAACACCCTAACAAGTCACATAACCACAATATAGCATAAAGGAGGCAGTAAATAGGGGATCGAGGCTAAAATACTCAAAATGACCGGGCGGGTCTTTACATTACCCCTCTCTCATTGTTCTGCCTAATTTCTCTCTCATCTCTCTACTCTCTCTGCTCTTTGTCACTCAACCCCATCGACCAAGGCGGTTTCCGGCGGGAAAGGACAAGGATCAAGCTTGGATTTTGGGTGTAATCGTCTCTATAGACCCATCAAGCACTAACGCATCAATTTTGGTAAATCCTAAATTCTTCTTTTTTCGTTTCTTACATTATTGATTTCGAGTTTTGTAGAGTGATTCATTCATGTGCATGCTCAACATCGGTTGGGTTGTGTGTAACTGTCACGAACCCAATTCACCCTCCTTAGGATGTTGTGATGTCACCTAGTCTCTAAGACTAGGTAAGCCTAATAAATTTGTGGAATAACATAATAATAAACTGAACTCCAATATCAACACATGAAATAAATATAAAACTGCAAATCAATAATTACAACTCCCAAAACCCGGTGGAAACAAGTCACAAACTTCTAAGAGCAAATATTAAGTGTCTCTATACATCAGAGTCTAAAGAGAACAAGGAAAACAACATAGTAAGTATATAGGGGGACTCCGAGGTCTGCGGACGCTGGCAGATCTAACCTCGGTAGAGTAGTGACGAGGTCAGGTCAGGGCCCTACTGGTTTAAAAGAAAAGTAAGGCAGAAAATATAATAATATTTTGAAATGACTACGAATTTAAAACAACGAGAAGTTTCAGAAATTAACAGCTCAGCAATTAGAGGTAACAACAGAGGCACTCCCAAGGTACTGCATCGTAGTCCCAAATGTAAATATGCATGACAGGGGGATCTCCCAAGGTACCTCCTCGTAGTCCCAAAGTAAATATGCAGTACAGGGGGGGGGGAGGGAGGGGATCTCCCGAGTAAATGCCTCATAGTCCCAAAGTATATATGCAGTACAAGGGGATCTCCTGAGTAAACGCCTCGTAGTCCCAAAGTAAATATGGAGCAGATAACCGAAGGAACAACGAATTTACAACAAAAGATCTTATAGTTAATGATTTAATTCAAATCAAGTAAAGCAGGTAATCCAACTAAGCATGTTGTACAAATTGCAAGTAAGAGTTAAGACACGTAGACATGCGATACTAGGCTAAACATGATCACTACATATGCTAAGGCAACTCAATTAAGGAATTTAAAAGAAGACAACTCAGCAAGAATCGAAATTTCCACAATTAGCCTGTGTACGTACTCGTCACCTCGCGTACACGGCGCTCATATATCACAAAGTGTTACAACAGTACCAAATCCTAAGGGGATTTCCCCCACATAAAGTTAGACAAGTCACTTACCTCAAATCTCGCTCAATCAATCGATAAGGATGCCTTTCCCTCGATTTTCCGACTCTGAATGGCCCAAATCTAGCCAAAAGCAATTAGATATCATGAATACAACTACAAGAAACTAATTTAAATACTGAAACTATGACTTAAGCAAAGAATCAAAAAATCATCCCAAAAGGTCGACCAGGGCCCACGTCTCGGAATCGGGTAAAAATCACAAAATACGAACACTTATTCGATATCGAGTTCACCCATACCAAGATTACCAAAATTCGACACCAAGTCGCCACTCAAATCCCCAAATTAAACTCTCCAAATCCCTAGCATCAAACTCTCACATTCCACCTTAAACACACACAATCTAGGTGGGAAAATTAATAGGGAAACAAGGTTATTGATAAAAAATAAACACAAGAGACTTACCCCAAGAAATCACTTGAAAATGCTCTTAAACATCGCACTAGACCGAGGTTGCAAAGTCCAAAATGAGAGAAATCACAAAACCTTTCGTTTTTAAGCACTGCCCAGGCTTTTCGCACCTGCGGCCAATTCCACCGCACCTGCGAAAATCACTTAAGTCCCTCAAGGCCCGCACCTGCGCTCCAGGTTCCGCACTTGCGGATGTGCTTCTGCGGCCCGAGATCCGCTTTTGCGGAAACAGCTCCTGGCACAGATTCCACTTCTGCGGGTGCGCATTTGCGCAAACACGTCTGTTTCTGCGGACAAGCCTCCCCACACTCGTCCGCTCCTGCGATCAATCCTCTGCAGAAGCGACTTCGCTTTTGCTACCTTCCCACTGCACCTGTGACCACTGGCCATCCTCCTCACCTCCGCATTTGTGACTCCCAACTCGCTTATGCGAGACCGCACCTGCGGCCAACCACCGCAGGTGCGATGACACCAGAACCAGCCCATCACTAGAAATCTTCTAAGTCCAAAAATGACCCGTTAACCATCTGAAACTCACCCGAGGCCCCCGGGACCTCAACCAAACATACCAACAAGTACTAAAACATCAAACGGACTTAGTTGAGCCTTTAAATAACATCCAACAACGCTAAAAATCCGAATTGCACATTGATTCAACCCAAATGAACTTTAAAACTTCAAACTTCTACATCTGACGCCGAAAACTATCAAATCAAGTCCGATTGACCTCAAATTTTGCACACAAGTCATAATTGACATTACAGACCTATTTCAACTTCCGGAATCGGAATCCGACCCCGATATCAAAAAGTCCACTCCCAGTCAAACTTCCCATAAATCATCCCATTTTCAACTTTCGCCAATTAACGCTAAAATGACCTACGGACCTCCGATTCAACATCCGAAAATGCTCCTAAGACCAAAATCACTCTATGGAGCTATAGGAACCGTCAAAACTCCATTCCGGAGTCGTCTTCACACAATTCAACCTACGGTTAATTCCTACGACTTAAACTTCTATTTTAAGGGACTATGTGTCCCATTTCACTCCGAAACCAAAAACAAATCCTCCCGACAAGTCACGTAACCACAAAAATAAAATAGATGGAGAAATAAATAGGGGTTTGGGGCTAATTCTCTCAAAACGACTGGCCGGGTCGTTACATCCCTTCTTAAAACAAATGTACGTCCTCGAACGAGTATAGAGACATACATGAAGTGGTGAAAAGATAAGGATAATGGCTGCACATATTATGCTCGGTCTCCCAAGTCGCCTCCTCTATCGGATGACCCCTCCACTGAACTTTCATATACACAATGTTCTTTGACCTCAACTTTCGGACCTGCCTGTCCAAAATAGCCACTAGCTCCTCAACATAAGATAGATCCTTGTCCAGCTGGACTGAGCTGAAGTCTAACACGTGAGACGGATCGCCGTGATACTTCTGGATAATGAAAATATGAATACTGGATGAACTGCATAGAGACTAGGTGGTAGTGCAAGTCTGTAAGCCACATTTCCAACCCTCTCAAGAATCTCAAAAGTCCTGATATACCTATGGCTCAACTTGCCCTTCTTTTCGAACCTCATAACACCCTTCATGGGCGAAACCTAGAGCAAGACCCGCTCCACAACCATGAATGCAACGTCGCGAAACTTTTGATCTGCATAACTCTTCTGCCTGGACTGGGATGTATGAAGTCAATCCTGAATCAATTTAACTTTCTCCAAGGCATCCTGAAACAAGTCTGTACCCAATAGCGTAGCCTCGCCTGGCTCGAACTAACCCACTGGATACCGACATCGTCTACCATACAAATCCTCATACGACGCCATATGAATGCTCGACTGATAACTGTTGTTGTAGGCAAACTCCGCAAGTGGCAAGAACTGATCCCAAGCCCCTCCAAAATCAATCACACACGCACGAAGCATATCCTCCAATATCCGAATAGTGCGCTCGGACTGTCTGTCCGTTTAAGGGTGAAATGTTATACTCAACTCCATACGAGTACCCAACTCACGCTGTACCGCTTTCCAGAACAGTGATGTAAATTGCGTACCTCGGTCAGATATGATAGATACCGATATGCCATGAAGCTTGACAATCTCGCGGATGTAAACCTGAGCCAGCTGCTCTGAAGAGTAAGTAGTAACCATAGGAATAAAATGAGCTAACTTGGTCAGTCTATCCACAATCACCCAAACTGCATCGAACTTCCTCTGAGTCAGTGGGAGCCTAACAACGAAATCCATAGTGATCCGCCCCCATTTCCACATTGGTATATCTAACTTCTGAAGTAATCCACCCGGTCGATGATGCTCATACTTTACCTGCTGACAATTTAGGCAACGAGCTACATATTCCACTATGTCCTTCTTCACACGCCTCCACCAATAGTGCTGCCTAAAATCCAGATACATCTTTGCGGCACCTGGATGAATGGATTACCGTGAGCTGTGAGCCTCTCAGAGGATCTACTCATGCAAACCATCTACATTAGGCACACATAGCATGCCCTGCATCCGTAATACACCGTCATCTCCAATAGTGACTTAGAGGGCTGGTGCAGTGACAGGCGTCTCATGTGCTTGTCCTTTAATTGGAGCTACTAGTGGCTCCTCTGTAGTAGCTCGTGTGGGTGTTCTGGCTGCACCACGTGGATATCCTCGGCCTCAACCCCGGCCCTGGCCTCTCGCGACTCTAACAGGGGGCACGGGTGTCTGGTCATCCGATCCAGCTGTACGTGTCCTCACCATCTATGGGAGAATAGAAAGACAGACGTTTAGAGCCCTAAGTCAAAATCTCGCACGATAAAGAATCAAAGAAAGTGAAACTTTTCCTAACAGTTCCATAGCCTCCCGAAGATAAGTACAGACATTTTCATACCGATACGCGAGACTCTACTAAACCTGCTTGTGACTCATAACACTTATGAACCTAGAGCTCTAATACTAACTTGTCACGACCCCAATTTACCCTCCTTAGGATGTCGTGATGGAACCTAGTCTCTAAGACTAGTAAGCCTAACAAATTTGAGGAATAACATAATAATAAACTGAACTCCAATCTCAACACATGAAATAAATATGAAATTGCAAATCAATAATTACAACTCCCAAAACCCAGTGGAAACAAGTCACAAGCTTCTAAGAGCAAATACTAAGTGTCTCTATACATCAGAGTCTAAAGAGAATAAGGAAAACAAGATAGTAAGGATAGAGGGGACTCCGAGGTCTGAGGACACAGGTAGATCTACCTTGAAGTCTCAATGTGCGGTCCAACTCAATGGTATCTGGTCCGGTGGGATGAACCTGGATCTGCACAAAATGATATGTAGAGTGTAGTATGAGTACACCACAATGGTACCCAGTAAGTGCCTAGCCTAACCTCGGTAGAGTAGTGACGAGGTCAGGTCAGGGCCCTACTGGTTTAAAAGAAAGGTAAGGCAAAATATATAATAATATTTTGAAATGACTCTCAATTTAATACAACAAGAAGTTTCAGAAATTAACAGCTCAGCAATT
The DNA here is from genome assembly GCF_000715075.1 of Nicotiana tabacum. Classification (NCBI taxonomy): domain Eukaryota; kingdom Viridiplantae; phylum Streptophyta; class Magnoliopsida; order Solanales; family Solanaceae; genus Nicotiana; species Nicotiana tabacum. The sequence continues at coordinate 21,249,560 of NC_134094.1, read as the reverse complement.
AGAGGTAACAACAGGGGTGCTCCCAAGGTACCACCTCGTAGTCCCAAATGTAAATATGTATGACAGGGAAATCTCTCGAGGTACCGCCTCATAGTCCCAATGTAAATATGTAGTACGGGGGGGTGGGATCTCCCGAGTAAATGCCTCGTAGTCCCAAAGTAAATATGCAGTACAGGGGGATCTCCCGAGTAAACGCCTCGTAGTCCCCAAGTAAATATGCAGTACATGGGGATCTCCCAAGTAAATGCCTCATAGTCCCAAAGTAAATATGCAGTACAGGGGGATCTCCCGAGGAACCGCCTCGTAGTCCCAAAGTAAATATGCAGCAGATAACCGAAGGAACAACAAATTTACAACAAGAGAACTTATAGTTAACTATTTAATTCAAATCAAGTGAAGCAGGTAATCCAACTAAGCATGTTGTACAAATTGCAAGTAAGAGTTAATACACGTAGACATGCGATACTAGGCTAAACATGATCACTACATATGCTAAGGCAACTCAATTAAGGAATTTAAAAGAAGACAACTCAGCAAGAACCGAAATTTTCACAATTAGCCTGTGTACGCACTCGTCACCTCGCGTACACGGCACTCACTTATCACAAAGTGTTACAACAGTACCAAATCCTAAGGGAATTTTCCCACACAAAGTTAGATAAGTCACTTACTTCAAATCTCGCTCAATCAATCGATAAGGATGCCTTTCCCTCAATTTTCGACTCCGAATGGCCCAAATCTAGCCAAAACCAATTACATATCATGAATACAACTATAAGAAACTAATTTAAATACTGAAACTACGACTTAAGCAAAGAATCGAAAAATCGCCTCAGAAAGTCGACCCGGCCCCATGTCTCGGAATCGGGTAAAAATCACAAAATACGAACACTCATTCAATATCGAGTTCACCCATACCAAGATTACCAAAATCCAACACCAAGTCGCCACTCAAATCCCCAAATTAAACTCTCCAAATCCCTAGCCTGAAACTACCATATTCCACCTTAAACACACACAATCTAGGTGGGAAAATCAATGGGGAAACAAGGTTATTGATCAATAATAAGCAAAAGAGACTTACCTCAAGAAATCACTCAAAAATTCTCTCAAAATTCGCCCTAGACTGAGGTTGTAAAGTCCAAAATGAGAGAAATCACGAAACCCTTCGATTTTAAGCACTGCCCAGGCTTTTTGCACTTGCGGCCAATTCCACCGCACCTGCGGAAATCACTTAAGTCCCTCAAGGCCCGCACCTGTCTCCAAGTTCCGCACCTGCGGATGCACTTCTGCGGCCTGAGATCCACTTATGCGGAAACAACTCCTAGCACAGATTCCGCTTCTGCGGTCCAAATCCCGCTTCTGCGGGTGCCCATCTGCGCAAACACGTCCGCTTCTGCGGACAGGCCTCCCCACACCCGTCCGCTCCTGCGATCTAATCTTCCGCAGAAGCGACTCCGCTTCTGTGACCTTCACACCGCACCTGTGACCACTAGCCATCCTCCTCGCCTCTGTAGCTGCGACTCCTAACGCGCTTATGCGAGACTGCACCTACGGCCAACCCATCGCAGGTGCGATGACACCAGAACTTGCCTAGCACCAGAAATCTTCTAAGTGCAAAAATGATTTGTTACCCATCCGAAACTCACCCGAGGCCCCCGGATCCTCAACCAAACATACCAACAAGTCCTAAAACATCATACGGGCTTAGTCGAGCCTTTAAATCACATCAAACATTGCTAAAAACACAAATTGCACATCGATTTAAGCCTATTGAACTTTAAAACTTCAAACTTCTACATCCGACACCGAAACCTATCAAATCAAGTCTGATTGATCTCAAATTTTATACACAAGTCATGATTGACATTACGGACCTATTCCAACTTCCGAAATAGGAATTCAACCCCGATACCAAAAAGTCCACTCCCGGTCAATCTTCCCAAAAATCATCCTATTTTCTAACTTTCGCCAATTGACGCTAAAATGACCTACGGACCTCCGATTCAACATCCGAAAATGCTCCTAAGACCAAAATCACTCTGCGGAGCTATAGGAACCGTAAAAACTCCATTCCGGAGTCGTCTTCACACAATTCAACCTACGGTCAATTCCTACGACTTAAACTTCTATTTTAGAGACTATGTGTCCCATTTCATTTCGAAACCAAAAATAAATCCTCCCGGTAATCACGTAACCACAAAAATAAAATAGAGGGAGTAATAAATAGGGGTTCGGGGCTAATTCTTTCAAAATGACGGGCCGGGCCGTTACAGTAACCATATCTTATATGGTGTGGGTAGTTATATTTGCTTCTTGGACTACCCATGTGCTCTATATTTTAGAATTTTGTCCTAACTGGTGACCTAATATTTATTGATAAACCTGTGGTCGATTGTTTTCTGGTCATTGATGTTTGCTGGAATTGGGGCTTATTGTTTCTTATTCTGATCATAAGTTTGAAATTATTAAATGTTATATTGCATTTTTGCATTCAGGTAACATGAGGAGGAAATTAATTGCTAAGAAGAATATTCCTTTGATAAAGCCTTCAAAGCCCTCACAACCTTCAAAGCCTTCAAACAGGAAAGGAAATGCAAAAAAAGAAGCATCGGCAAGTAAAGCAATTGTTGAGCCTTCAAAATCTACTACTAGAAAACGAAATGTATATACTTCTAAAGCTTCTCATGGTAAAGGAAATGCTGAGATTTCTAAGAGTGATAGGAGGAAAAAGAACAAAGAGCCATGAAAGTCTATCAGTAAAAAAAGAACAAGATCAAGGTCTAGATTAGTTGACGAGAACATACCTATTAGTAAAAAATATGTTTTAATGAGTTTAGTTGTAATGACCCGACCGGTCGTTTCGAGCATTTGCACTTTGTTTGGTAGTTTGAGGGCATGAGTAGCTCCGTATGATGTATTATGATTTGTGGGAATCATAGGTTTTGGTTTTCTATTTATTTGGAATCGATTTGGATGAATGAATTTCATTGTTAAAGCTTTAAGTTGGAAGGGTTTACCAAGTTTGACTTTTGTGAATTTGAACCTAAAATAGAGTTTTGATGTTTCCGTTAGGTCCGGATGGTGATTTTGGACTCGTGCGTATGCCCGAATTTGCATTTGGATATTTCTAGAAGGATTCGACACAAATTGGTGAAAGTGGGAAATTTCAAAGTTTGGAAAGTTCATAAGTTTGACCAGTAATTGAATTTGATGATATCGGATTCAGATTGTGGTTCCGGGAATTGGAATAGCTTCTTTATGTCATTTGGGAATTGCGTGCAAAATTTGAGTTCATTTCGAGTTGATTTGATATGTTTCGGCGTAGGTTTTGAAAGTTGAAAGTTCAAAGTTCATTTAAGTTTGATTTGAGGTGCGATTCATTGTTGCAGTGTTCTTAGGCATGATTTGAATCCTCGAGTAGGTTCGCATTATGTTATTGGACTATTGGTATATTCGGACGGGGTCCCGAGTGGCTCGGCTGAGTTTCAGACGAGGTTCAGACCATTTCGTCGCATGTTGCATTTGGCTAAGGCTGTTGGTTCTGGTGTTTCCACATATGCGGAAGAATGGACATAGATGCGAGTCCGCAGATGCAGACAGTTGGTCGCGTAAGCAAAATAAGCTTGGCTGGGGATCATCGTAGATGCATAGGAAAAAGCCCACCTGCGTGTGCGCAGAAGCGAAAGTTGTGATCGCAGAAGCAGTTGAGTGCGTAGAAGTGTGTCTTGTCTCGCACCTGCACTTGCACAGAAGCGGTGCATGTTGTGTAGGTGCATAAGAGCAGAACTCCAAGGTTTTCCGCAGAAGCAGGAATTTTGTTGCAAAAGCAACGCCGCAAAAGCGGCCCTTTGTTCGCAAAAGCGAAAATGCTGGGCAGAAGCTATATATTGGGGTTTTGGGTTCTTTTATCATATTTTAAGATGTGAGACTTGGATTGAAGCAATTTTGGAGGAAAATTTCATCACAAGTATTGGGGTAAGTGTTCTACACTCGGTTTTGATTATATTTCGTGATTTTATCTTCATTTTTGGTAATTGGATTATGAGTTTTAAAGAGAAAATTGAGGATTTTAGCCTAAAGCTTTATAAAGTGAGTTTTTGAGTTTTGAAGGTCGATTCGGAGTCAGATTTGAGTGAAACTAGTATGATTGGACTCGTAAATGAATGGGTTGTCGGATTTTATAAGTTTCGTCGAGTTCCGAGGTGCGGGCCATGGTTGGACTTTTGGGTTGATTTTGGGCTTTTGATTAAAGAGACCTTTATCGATTGAGTTTGTTTTCTTTGGCATTAATTGATGTATTTAAGTTACTTTTGGCTAGTTTCAAGCCGTTTGGAGGTTGGTACGCATGGGATGGCATTTTTGGAGTATCGCTTGGCTTGCCCGGTATTGTATTTGGCTTGTTCGAGGTAAGTAACACTTCTAAACTTGGTGCTCCGGGTATGAAACTCCGAATTACGTGTTATGTGTTTGGTGTTGAGGTGACGCACATGCTAGATGACGGGGGTATGGGCGTGCACCGTGTGAATTGTGACTCCGTTATTTCTGTGGTACTGTGTAGTTACCTGATCTTATCTGTAACCATGAAATATCTACGTACTAGAGCTATTGAGATGTGATCCATGTTAGAAATCATGCTTAGGCAAATGCTAGTATTATTGGGACCCACTAAGGTCATTTCTGTTGTCGAATTATATGTTTAAATTGTAATTTCATACTCAGTCAAATACATTCATTGCATTTCATATCTCAGTTTCTGTTGCTATTTATCGATACATCATATCATCATTTTGGGCTAGTTTCATGACATTGTGAGCCCGAGAGACTGGAGAGATTGATGACTGAGTGAGCTCGAGGGCCTGATTGTGAAGTTATTGATACTATAACACGTGAGTTGTCCATGCAGCACGTGAGTTGTCCGTGCGGATCCAAATATTGATACTATAGCACGTGAGTTGTCCGTGCGGATCCAGTTATTGATACTAAAGCACGTGAGTTGTCCGTGCGGATCTAGATATTGATACTATAGCACGTGAGTTGTCTGTGCGGATTATAGCACTTGGCTGAAAGAGACCCTCCGGAGTCTGTACACCTCGAGTGAGCGCAGTTGCTAGCAGTTATTATGTTTGGGCTGGATCTGCCCTGTACAGTACCGAGTGAGTGAGTGTGCTGAGTATTGAGGATGATGAGTGAGAATACGAGTCAGTGATATTGAGTACTCTGAGAGAGGGTGAGTATATGAGTCATCATTGAGATGCATTGCATTTGACATGCGTACTTGAGATACATGCATAGAGATACATTTCCTCATGCTACCCGCTTTTTGGTGTCATTCATGATTTCACCTGCATATTGACATGTAGGCATAGAGAAGTATTTTACTCATGCCATTTGATAATAAAACATCTTATCTATTATTGAAAGATTTGTTTTTTTTGGAAAAAATCACAATTTTCAAACTTATAAATTTGGTGATTCCAGTAAAGGATTTGTGTTTTCACTGATATACTTGAAAAGCAGGCCTATTTTTCTGGAACTGTGAATGAGCTGAGCATTTTATCTCTGAGATACATCTCTTATTACTTCCATTATGTTGTTATGAACTATTATTGGCTATTGGTTTTGGACCCCGACCTGTGTTCCAGCTCGTCACTACTTTTAACCTAAGGTTAGGTTTGTTACGTATTGAGTACATGGGGTTAGTTGTACTCATACTACTTCTGTACCTTGCATGCAGATGTTGGATCCTGATATTGCTGTGATCGACGAGAGCTGGATTTGAAGACGTACCTGCATTCCGGCTGTAGCTTCCTCTTATTCATGGTAGCCTTAGATTTATAAAAAATCTGTTTATGTACATTTCAAACAAATAATGTATTTATTTCATACCAGCTTTGTAAATTCTAATCTTAGAAGCTCGTGATTTGTACTACCAATCCTTGGAAAATTCTTGTATAAAAGCAGTTGTATTTTCATTTTTTTCTTAATAAATCTCATTTAAATTGGATAGTTGTTAATGGACTTATCTGACGGGTTGGGTTAGGTGTCATCACGACTAGGTGGATTTTGGGTCATGACAAGTTAGTATCAGTATGATGACGTCCATACCTAGTAGAGTCATTAGGTTCTACAAGTCATGAGCAAGTTCCCAGTAGAGTCTTGCGGATCGGTATGATGACGTCCATACCTATCTTCGAAAGGCTACATGACATTTAGAATAATTTTCCATCTTTCTTTCCTTATCGTGCAAAATTTATTCAGCTTGAAACATAACTCTTAGAATTCCCTCCATGCATCCGTGTGCGCATGTGAGCGCTCGGTATCAGTCATGTATCGCCAACTTGTGATTCCATGGATGAGGTACGAGATATGATTTTTGTGTGCTGATGATGGGCCAGTCTGGAGGACTTGAGGCCGGGTTATGTCTGTAGCTTGAGCACGGGTATTTCAGTTTTGTTAGCATGTGCTTTTGGACTTATATGTCTGGTAGCGTCCCTATGAGTGGAATTTGTGATTCGATGAGTGGCAGGATGGCAATATGATGAGTATGATGTGACTGCAGGATGTGTCCAGATGGTTTGATTGTGACGAGAATAGTTTGCTTGAGATGTAAAAAGGACTATTGGGTGCTAGATTGTTATCTTGATATGAAGTATAGTCTCGAGTTATGAGTGTGCTGAAAGATTTTCATGTTGTTTAATTGTGGAACGAAGTAGATTTTCACGTCTTATTAATGAGTTCAGACTCAGAAAGATTAAGCGACTGCGTAGTAGCTGTGGCTGTGAAAAGGGATAGAGAGATGTCAGTTTGAGGCTAAGCAGGTGGGTTATAACCTGCACGGTAATCTACGAATGTGTGATCCTTATGATGTTGTATGGAGGCTTTCTTTTCTACCAGTGGGTATAGGTGTTGCGATTCGAGTTCAGATTGGTTGAGAAAGTTTACTTGACCGTCACGAGGATGAATGCGAGAATTGCAGATGATTTGAGATATTAGATGGTTTGTGTTACACGAGCTTATGAAGGATTTAGTTAAATCTCATTGCGGTATTATAGCAGTAATGGAGTATGGGTATTGTGAGTTATTGAGTGTTTTGCTCTATGGATTTGAGCCAAGTGGGGGAGTCTGCTATCACCGGTTTTATTACATGGTTACGTGTTGTATTGGTGTTTGTATGAGGCATACTTGTGGATCGGTTATGACTTGTTGAGGTTGAGATCGAGGATGACTCGAGTAAAGAACTTTCTGGATATGGGATATGTTACACTTTATAGGTATGTGGGAATCATGGGATGATTGAGTTGTTATTCGTGAAGGATGTAGTGCGCATGGTGTAGAAATTTGCTCGGTTGCGCAAATGCTATGCCCCAAAACCGAGGAGCGCGACCGGCGCTCAACCGAGTGAACCCGACCGAGCAAGCCTGTTAGATTTCATTCTACCCAAACTCATCCACGAATGGAGATAATACATATTTTCATTAATTAGACGAAAAGGTGTTCATGTCTACAATACTAATTCATTTCCAATAGTTTCATCATTTTTAAAGTCTCAAATGGACAAATAATACAACCACAATATAACATAGTTTATCTTTCCCAGCACCAATACACAACCCACACTATGTCTACGGAGCCTCTATAGATAAAGAAGAGTACAATGATAATGCCGGCAACAAGGCCCCGGCTATACCTCAAACCGAATACACAAAGTACAAAAGATACATGACCCCGGGATGAAGTGGGGCTCACCAAGTCAGCTGGGAAGAAGGTGTACTGCTATCACTGATCAATATCTCCTGCTGTGGAACCACCTGCATCCATTTAAAGATGCAGCGCCCCCGGCAAAAGGGACGTTAGTACCGTCGAATAGCACTAGTATGTATAACTAAACACCCTCTCAATTGAATGACAAATAATACAAACAAGATTATCATAATATCAATGAAAGCCTTAATCAATATCAAACCTCAATTTAGGATCCAGACAGTGTTCAAATTAATTTTCATATCTCATTTTGGGAGATTTTTAGTATCGGTATACCATTGTCCACAATACCATTATTCACAATACCATTATTCACAAAACCAGTACCACCATACTCTCAGCACGAAGACCGATCACGACCCGATCGGCTAGGCTATCTCATTAGAGACATCAAACACAATTACTCTCAATATCAATACCACCGTCTTTAACACGGAGTTCGATCACGACCCGATCGGCTAGGATATCCATTAGGGACATCGACCACAATCACAATTTCAATTACAATTTCCAGCACAATCACCACCATGTGTACGGCATGGTGTCCGATCACGACCCGACCGACTAGGCTGTCTTATTCGAGACATCAACCTTTTTATATCTATCATCGCATTTCATATTACTTTCACATCTTTTCATTTCATTGGCACTAATGGACATAATTATAAGATCATTCTTGGCACGTTAGCCATATTTAGTATTTCATGCTCACCTTTTCAATTTCAATTATCATCATCGTCGTCAACAACAAACACAATTCAAATCAAGGTGTGTAGTACACATGTGAGCAATTTAGAGTCTAAGGCACATAGAGATATTTCACAAAATTTGGTATAATAGCCTTCGTTTGAACTTGACTTAAAGTCGAAACATTATTAATGTACAGCCCATATTTTAACACATCCTCAATTGGTAACATAAGATGAATAAAGCATTTGGGATGCTTGTTGAACATATATCTTTCAACCCAATCTTACTCGAATAGCCAATTTCATAATGAATCACTCGAGACTTACATAATTTACATGAATTTCATGGGATTTAATTCTAAGAGAAGAGTTTAGTCAACATACCTCACTTGAGCTTCCTTACACTCTAAATGTTTCGAAATTCTTAGCAACTTCGAAATATAACAAATTGAATCAAAATTAGGAAGATGATCATGGTTCTAGCTCATTTGAGCATTTTATCAAACACTAGGTGTGCCTAGGGTTTCAAGGTCCTTTTATGGAGAATTCCATCATCCCACAACCCAATCTTTACCATGCTTAGTTCAACAATCTTCCTACACCTCTTGATAACACATGCATGTAAAACAAACAACTCCCATGCCCAAAAATTATCATGTTAATTACTCATTTCTAGACAAAAATTCAAAATTGAGGGTTAGGGTGTAGAATCTTACCTCTAGGATAAAGACCTAGTGAGTTTCCCTTCTTAATCTTCCAAAACTTGGGCAAGAATTGAAGAACAATTATTGAAGGACACCTTCTCACTCTAGGGCATTCTCTCTCCCTCTAAAATGTCAGATTATAGCTAAAAATGGCCCAAAACGTGTATTTAACGAAGTAGGATCGGGTTTTAAAAACCAAAAATGAAGCTCCGGAACATGTTCTGCGGTCGCATATGCGATCGCATAATGGTTATGCGGACCGCATATCCGTCGCATAATTGGTATCCAAAATGACCAAAAATCTGCCTGTGTCTGCGGTCACTATGCGGTTCGCATAACTGTTCTGCGGTCGCATAGTGCTCTGCATAACAGTTATGTGGTCGCATAGCCGACCACATAATTGCTTCTCACTGGCCCAATTAACTGCTTCACTCTACGGCCATTATGCAGTCCGCAGAGTGATTCCGCGGTCGCATAATGGACCGCAAAAATGCATTTCATTGCCAAACATTTTTCTTTACTTTCCGGTGCATTGTTCAACCCAAAAGGTCCGAGCAAATTTCGAATCCTCAAACATGTAAGCCCAATTCGGCACCACGAAACATTATTTTCTTTTGCAAATTTTATCGGGCTTTACACTTAAGTACTTCAAAAATTTTTGGGGTGTTATAGCTAAGGTGGGGTCACTTCTTTGGGTGTAGTTGTGCTAATGGGGCACAGGTCGTTCGGCCCGTTTGGTTGGTGTAATTGAGATTTGAGCAGAATGGATGACTCTCGAGAAGGTTCTAATGGATTCAAGATTAATATGTAGCAATTGAGAATTTTGCGGATTTTTATATGGCTTGAATCTGAGATTTAAGTTGAATGGTGTCGAGACTTGTGTCATTTCTATATCGCTATGGATTCTACATTTCAGCATCAGGGAGGTGAAGGAAACGACTTTAGATTCATAGGAGGTCTCTTCAGAGTGAGTGTCTCGGTTGTGGTACTTTTGGGGTGCTTGAGAGGGAATATAGCGACTTGTGGGCCTTAGGGCGGTGTGATTTTATTCTAGGATCTCGTGGCATGAGTTTTGTTTGAGGATCATGGTAATATGGAAATGAGTAGTGTCAACTTGAGGATAATTCGGACGGAACTTAGATAAATAGTATAGCTTGGTAGTAGGTTGGATCAACAAGGTAATAGATATGATCGGTTCTTTAGGTACTTATGATGTGGTGAGGCTCTACAGGTGTTTTGGTGTCAATACTCTTGGGTTTGGCGACCTACATGGCTTGGTTGAGTTAGAGAGACTCAGTTCTGATGGTCTGGTTATGGGCAAATGAGTTTCGAAGAGTTCTCGATGGTTTCTATCATGGCTTGGGATGGATATTTCCTATCGGAGTAAGGAGCATGTTCCGTATTGTTATTTTCTCCTTGATGAGAACAAATGGAAGGTTTTTGACTGATCGGGTATGTATTCTTCTTGTGACTTAGAGTTGATTATGATATTCTCGTATGTTTCATATGATGGCTGATGGTAGGCTATAATTGCGTGTTTTAGTTGCTTATCGCACTCTAATTGCCGGGGATTGGCAATTAATAGTGTTTGAAATAGTTTGTGGTGCTAATTCAGGAATATTTTTTGTCTCTTTTTACATTTGGTGTTCCTTGATTGTGCGCAGGCTACAGACTCGATCCTCTGGGAAGGACGTGCTACCTTACGAACCAGAAATCGAGAAACAACTGTGACAGTTGAGGAAGGAAAGAAATCTCCCCGAGAATATAGAGAAGGTTGGGCAATCCTCAACTAAGGAAGCTATGGCGGGAGATGATGATAATGTTGATTTGGCTACAAGAGAGGCAGCCCAGCAAAGAGAAAAAGCTACACGAGATGCTGAAGAGATAGCTCTTCGAAATGCTCAAATTGTCTATGAAGAAGAGAGAGTTCGAAGAATTGCTCATAATCAACCGTTGGTTCCAAACCAGTTCGAAAACATAGCTCCCGGTGCTGGGAGACCACTTGGTGGGTCTACAACCAAGGCTTATCAAGTATTATACCACCTCTAGTGGCTTCAATCAATTTCAAAGTGAAGCAAGGGTTGCTCTAACCTCTTCAGAATTGTTGTGTCTTCAGAGGGAAGCGAAACGAAGATCCAAACACACATTTGATGGACTTCAAGGAGATTATGAACACCTTTAAATATAATGGTGTGTCACAAGATGCAGTGTACTTAAGGGCATTCCCCTTCACTCTAAAAGACGATGCAAAGCAGTGGCTTCAAAGCTTGCCCCATGGATCAATTAGAACATGGGAGGAGATGACCAGAAAATTTCTTGATAAATATTTCTCCTCAGCTAAGACGGGAAAGTTTAGAACAGAGATCCATAACTTCTGTCAAAACGAGACTGAAACTGTGTTTGAAGCTTGGGAGAGGTTCAAAGAGATAGTACGTAAGTGTCAGCATAGTGAAATTGAACTCTGGATGCAACTCCAGGATTTTTGGGATGGTTTGACACCGGCCTCACGTAGAACATTGAGTAATGCATCTGGAGGCCCTTTGATGAAAAAGACACCAGAGGAGATAGTTACTATTCTCGATGAATTATCTAAAGATACAAATCAGTGGCCCTCTGAAAGTGCTGAAAGAAGACGGGCGAATGGTGTTCACCAGGTTGATGCTAACACATCTGTGCAGGTACAGCTTGATGCCATGGACAAAGAGATAAGGAAGCTGACCTTAGCTTCTATACAAAGTGAGAATAACACAACTTGTTATATATGTGGAAGAGGGCACCCTACGCATGAGTGTCAAGCCTCAACTGAGGAAGTAAATGTTGTGGGGAATTATAACTTCAATGCAATGGGCCAGAAGCACCCCGATGTTTCATGGAGTTCACCTGGGGTACAGCGAATGCATGGCAACAAAATAACTCCAGATTCCAGGGATAAGGAGCTCCAGGCTTCCAAAATCAACAAGGGCAACAGTTTCAACCTCAACAATCCAATCAGCCTGGGCTAGAAGATCTGATGAAGTCCTTTATTGTCAAGACAAATGAGAGGTTAGATGCTCATGGTGCAGCTATTAAGGAACATGGCACAAGGCTGCAAAACTTAGAGAAACAAGTGGGACAAATTGCCACCATATTGTTTGAAAGGATCCCATGTACTTTGCCAGTTGATACTGAAAGAAACCCCAAGGAGACGGTAAATGATGTAACTATGAGAAGTGGACAAGTAGTGAAAGAGCTCACCACTATCCAAAAAGAGGTGGTGCCTGAAAAAGAAAGTGGGGAGCAACTAAAAATTGAAGTTGATAAGAAGAAGAAAGGCAAGAAGGGAGCTGAGAAAAAAGAAGATAGAGGAAACTTCAAGAAGGGGAGAATCTAATGAGAGCGAGCATATGCCTGCTTTACCTTTTCCCCAAAAGCTTTGTAGAGAGAAGCTGGACAAGCAATTTAAGAGATTTATGGATATGCTGAAACAAGTTAATGTAAATTTGCTATTCACATATGTGCTCTCCCAAATGCCAACTTATGCTAAGTTCTTGAAGAAAATCCTGACAAACAAGAGAAAGATAGAAGAGACATCAGTAGTCAAGCTCACAGAGCATTGCAGCGCAATCTTGCAAAACAAACTCCCACAAAAGTGTGGAGATCCAGGGAGTTTTACTATACCTTGCTCGTTAGGCACTCTTAATTTTGTTAAGTCTTTGTGTGATTATGGTGCCTCAATTAATTTAATGCCTATGTCTATTTACAGGAAACTGGAGAATGAGCTTGGAGAGATAAGGTCTGCACCAATATCTTTGCAGCTGCCAGACCAAACAACTATAATACCCGAGGAGATAGTGGAAGATATCTTAGTTCGGGTAGATAAGTTTGTATTTCCAGTAGACTTTATAGTGGTGAAGATGGAGGAGAACAAGGAGATACCCATAATCTTAGGAAAGACCATTCTTAGCAACGACTAGAGCAATTTTAGATATACATGATAGAAAACTAATGCTTAGAGTGGGTGAAGAGACTATAACGTTCGAGATGAATGTAGAGACGGGGGTGAAAAAGGAGAAGTCTGCTGCAAGTGTAGAGTGGAAAGTGAAGAGTTCGAAAGAAAAGGCTGCAACGAGTGGAAAAGATAAGTGCGGGGTGCACCCCAAGAAGGCTGAGAAGAAGCTGTCCGCGTGGATGTGTACACTAGTTCGGGCAAGAAGGATGGAGCCCGACTTTGACTCAGACCCCGACTAGAGATTCAGGGAAGTTTCCTCTACCTTATGCTTTTTAATTGTATTTCATAGGGACATGCCACAACTTAAAGTGTGGGGTGGGGGATATATTTGTATGTATGTATGTATATTAGTCTTAGTTTTTGTTTGTTAGTTTTAGTAGTTTGATAAAAAGAAATTGGAAAACCATAAAAATTTTAAAATATTCGATTTTTCCCGATGATGCATATCATTCGACAGGTTTCTTGAGAGATTAAAGTCGAAAGAAAAAGACAAAAAGATTTTATTTTGTTAGGTAGTGTATTAATTCCCCCTTGGTTTTTCTTTATGCCGCGGTTCTTTTCCAAGGTTTTTGTTTGAACCGGGTGTAGTTAGTTTTGGTTTTGTAGAATAGTAAGGAACCTTGTGTTGTGTCTTGAATTGAAAGCAATATCTCTTGACTCTATTATACCTGGAGAATATTGAGTGCTTTAGTTGTGACGCTTAGGCTCAGTTTTTGACTCTTGCATAAGCACCTTAAATTGTATGATTTTAACTTTTCTTAACTGCTTTGACTAGATTGTCTTGATAATCCAATCTGGAGTGAGCTATGTGCCATGTGTGTATGAGGTTTCGTGTATTCTGTGTATTGCATTTTATGTCTAGAACTTATCCCGTGTGTGTGAAAAGCGAAATTGTAGTGTTGTTCAGTCTTGGAAGTGATTTAGGCATTTCTCTGTTGAACCAATTATATGCTCTTACCCACCTAATTGTTATGTATCTTAGTTAACCCTTTTGAGCCTGTAATCTTGTTTCTTTGGCAACCACGTTACAAGCCTTACCCATTTGTTTCGAATTGACTATTTATTTGAACCTTTTACCTATTGTGAGCACTTGAAATTGTTATCAACTCTGTAAAAGGTGAAGTGTAGGGTGATTGGGTTGGTTTTTGAGTGGAGCTAATGAAATAAGGAGAAAAGTGCACTGTTTGGAAAAAGTAGGAGCCACTTAAATTGATAAAGAGAAAAAATATACATAGTGTATTTTTGTGAAAATTATTCATTTATAAGTGGTAACTCTTGATGTATTTGTGCTTAAAGAAGTTGGGAGTTAAGGTAAATTGATGTGAAGGTAGAGTATTAGTTTGAAATAAGTGTGGGGGTTTAACAATGAGATGTATGTATTAAAGTGCTTAGGGAGGTGTAGTCACTCTTATATCTAAATGTATCTTATCCGTCCCGCAGCTTATATTACAACCAATTAAAGTCCTACTTGATCCTTGACTGAATGAGCTAAATTAGGAGAGTAGTACACTACGGACAAGCCTATGGTTCATCGTTTGTGGCATATGAATGTTATTTTTAAGAGTGAGTAAATTCTTTCTATCTTGCGTTCCTAATTGTTCTTAACTTTTATTGTGTGTGGAACTACTCTATATTATTATGTGAGGGCACATGATTCACGAAAGAAGGTAATTTCGTTGACCTCTATGTTAGAGTAAGTGAGCAGGTTGTGAATAATGCGTGGTGCTTATGAGTCAAATCTTGAGGCTAGGATGTTACACTATTGTGCTTAGTCTATTTTAAATATTCTTGGTATGATGAGTTACGAGAATTGTTTAAAAAGGTCGTGTCGTTATAAAGTGTAGTTTGATTGCTCGAGGACGAGCAATGGTTTAAGTGTGGGGTGTTGATGGTAGCTATAATTGCATGTTTTAGTTGCTTATCGCACTCTAATTTACTGCACTTTAATTGAGTTTGAGTTTTAATAGCTAGTGTTCTGCACTAATTATGTATTTTATGCCTTGTAGGAGAATTCCGAGCTATGTAAATGTTATGGATCTAATTTGCGCTATTTGGAGCTTTGAAGTCTGAGTAAAAGCCCAAGGGATTAAGCCGGGATCGCGTTCGGGGGTCGAATACCATGTCTGGATGTCAAAATCGAAGCAAAAAGCATGTACATTATCCGGCTGCCTGACAGATTTTAACTCTCTGAACTTTTCCATAACCGCCCCGCGTGGCGCGTCACCCCATGCGGCACGCCTGTGCAATTTTTACCGAGTTATTATCCCAGTTCGCGTAGGAAAAGGTATTTTCGTCTGGGCCTGACCCTACTTAGTATAAATACATGTAAAAATGTTATTTTATAGACTTTGACACATCTAAGACCTAAGAAGGCTAGATAGAAGGTGGAGAAGTTAAAGCACAAAGGATTCATCATTCAATCCTCACTCAAGACAATAGTTTGGATCGTTTTATGTTTTTCTTTATACTTATGATGAATTATTCCATTTCTATGAAGTAGTTCTCTTTAGGGATTGATCGATTTGGTGTATTGATATTTGTTTATGGATATTAACTCTAGTTTTTATGCATTGAATCGTTTTGGATGTTTTATTTGTTGCATCTATATTCACATGTTCATGTAATCGAGAGAGGCATACTTGTGATATCTTTGCATTTATCTTGTTGGTTGAATTCATTAATTATTCTTAGTAATCGAAAGAGGTTAGTTGAATTATTGTTTAGACCTAGTTAGGAGGATAATCGAGAGAGGTTCTCCTAAAGACCAATCCATTACGAACTTTTGCATATCTTCACCGAGCTTAAATTGGTTCACATTGTGAGGTTGAGACTTAATCGAGAGAGGAGTTTCTACTAAACGTTTGAACTAATAATTGAGTGAATTCAAGAAACTTACTTGAACATTAGAAGTGAACTAACTAGAGTTAAATCCCAGAAAATTATCTTGCACCTATCCAATCAACCCCTATTTTCTCCCATTGATATCTTCCTTGCTTACTTTTGTTTCGATTGTCATAGTCAATTAGCTATAGATTCTTAGTTAATTTTAGTTTTTAATCACATAATTCTCAATTGTTGATCATCTTGGATAGCAACCAAACTATAAACTATGCAAATACTATTTAACTCCATTCCATGTGGATAGGATACTATATTATACTATATTCGACTAGCGAGCATATTTAACTGTGTGTTTTGCGCTCGTTAATGGCATGATAGATACGGTGTGTTGTGTAGGATTGAGTTTTTCATATGCAAGGTCACGGTTCATAGTTGGAGGGAAGGTCATGAATTTTGGATAGCATGGATAGTTTCAGATATATAGATGAATGTTATAACCGCTTGGTAATTCCTGAGAAGGGTGCGCATTTCAGAAGGCGCATTGAGTGTTGATTTACGGATGCTTCATTGGGTATTGCGATACTCGCCTGGTTGATTGACTACTGTTATCCACATTTTGCTATGTAGCATGGAAGAATTATAGAAATATTCCTCGTAGGGTGATCGTGTATGATAGATGAGTTAGACATTCGAGTGGTGGAGTTGGGACTAGATATAGTGATTCGTGTATTCTACGGATTTGGAGACTAGGAGTTCTCAGGAGCAGATTATTTCGTGGTTGTGGACTGTGAAAAGAGTGGCCAAGGCTAGCCAGAGAATAGTATGTGTTATGATCCTGTCATTGTGGACTTTCGAATGGTTATTTATCTATTTGCGGGTGACCAGAATTGATTTGGAGTCCATTGGTAGGCCCAATGAGGATGTGTATTCTACACCGGGTCGGATTGGTTGACTTCGTACTGCTATTGTTGAGGGATGTGCCATTTAGTTATAGTGGAGATTAGTCGTGTTCTAATATGATCTATGTGTTGATCCTCTATGTTATGAGGGGTTGTGATTTGTTGGTTATATGCACATATGGTGCGGTTCTGTTTGGGGCCTTATAGCGGAATTCGAGCGGAATGGTTATTGGGGTGCGGAATGGTTGATTGCGCCTTGGTTATGGCCTTTGTCCAGTTATGATGTATGGTGTTGTTTACTTCTCGGTATTTATGGTCATGCACTTTTAGTACTAGGCATCAAATTGCGCATGGTTGTTGATTTTGAGCATGGTGGCTTGAGGTATTTCATATGGACCAGTGTTTGGATGGGACGCATTGCAGTAGAGTTATGTTGAGATATGATCCTTTGTGTTAGATTCATGTGTCTTAGTTCTACTATGTAATATGGCTTCCTAGCATTGCGGTTGTGGTGGTACTTGTTGAACTTGCGGGATGGTTCTCTCGTTTGAGTCATTTTCCATTTTTTGGGGTACATTTGAATTGTTGCTTATTGGTGCACGGATTGCACGGGTTGTGGCTCTTGGTTGAATTGGTGTGACATGTCAGTAGGGAGGCTGTATTTGATAAAGTAAGGTCATTGGACCTAGAATGGGTGCTATCAGATTTGCTTGTGGTATACTTGCAAGGATAATGTCACTGATCGGCTTAGAAATTTGGCTTTAGTTCTTGTCGAAGGAGAGGGAGCTCCTTGGCTTGTTGATCTAATAAGTGGTTATGAGTTTCTACGTGTTTCTTCCATCATTGGCAGTGTACGAAGGTTTTAGAATGAGGTTTTGTTTGATACGAGGTTTATTACCGTGGGTTTGCTTCGAGAAGTTATTGTGGCCGGAATTATTGCTATGAGCATTTGAGTTATGTGGTATATCATATGATTTCATCTTGGGTTATGGTTATGGCTTAATACAGCTTATTCACATTTATACAGTGGGTAGATGCGAGATTCAGATCTTATAGAAATTCTGGATGTTGGGAATTGGACTCTGTGGTTTACGGGCTAAGGTTGGAGTAATGATCTTAAGTTATGTTGCATTGTCAGGCCTATATGGAAAAGGGTGACATGGGATCACCCCCGGGTATATGCATGGTAAGGTTACACGGCGATGTGATGGCTTTGGAACGACTCTTGGCAAGTTCGAGGATGAACGTATATTTAAATGGGGGAGGATGTAACGACCCGACCGGTCGTTTCGAGCATTTGCACTTCGCTTGGTAGTTTGAGAGCATGAGTAGCTCCGTACGATGTATTATGACTTGTGGAAATCGTCGGTATTGGTTTTCTGATTATTCAGAATTGATTTGGATGAATGAATTTCATTGTTGAAGCTTTAAGTTGGAAGAGTTTACCAAGTTTGACTTTTGTGAATTTAAACCCGAAATAGAGTTTTGATGGTTCTATTAGGTCTGTATGGTGATTTTGGACTCGGGCGTACGCCCGGATTTGCATTTAAATAATTCTAGAAGGATTCGGCACCAATTGGCAAAAGTGGAAAATTTGAAGGTTTGAAAAGTTTATAAGTTTGACCGGTAGTTGACTTTGATCATATCAGATTCGGATTGTGATTCCGGGAATTGTAATAGCTTCTTTATGTCATTTGGGACTTGTGTGCAAAATTTGAGTTCATTCCGAGCTGATTTGATATGTTTCGGCGCAGGTTTTGGAAGTTGAAAGTTCAAAGTTCATTTAAGTTTGATTTGAGGTGCGACTCATCGTTTCGATGTTGTTAGGCATGATTTGAGGCCTCGAGTAGGTTCGCGTTATGTTATTGGACTAGTTGGTATATTCAGACGGGGTCCCGAGTGGCTCGGGTGAGTTTCGGACGAGGTTCGGACCATTTTGTCGCATGTTGCATTTGGCTAAGGCTGCTGGTTATGGTGTTTCCTCATCTGCTGAAGAATGGACGCAGATGTGAGTCCGGCAATGCAGACAGTTTGTTGCGGAAGCGAAAGAAGCTTGGCTTGGGATCATCGCCGATGCGTAGGAAGAAGCGCACCTGCATGTGCGCAGAAGCGGAAGTTGTGATCGCAGAAGCAGTTGAGTCTGCAGAAGCGTGTCTTATCTTGCACCTGCGCTTGCACGTAAGCGGTTCCTGTTGCACAGGTGCAGAAGAGCATAACTCCAGGGTTTTCCGCAGAAGAGGGAATTTTTTCGCAAAAGCAACGCCGTAGAAGCGGCCCTTTGTTCGCAAAAGTGAAAATTCTGGGCAGAAGCTATATATCTGGGTTTTGGGTTCTTTTATC
The DNA here is from genome assembly GCF_000715075.1 of Nicotiana tabacum. Taxonomy (NCBI): domain Eukaryota; kingdom Viridiplantae; phylum Streptophyta; class Magnoliopsida; order Solanales; family Solanaceae; genus Nicotiana; species Nicotiana tabacum. Next base: position 21,230,335 of record NC_134094.1, on the reverse strand, counting down.
ATATTTTGAGATGTGAGACTCGGATTGAGGCGATTTTGGAGGCAAATGTCATCACAAGGATTGTGGTAAGTGTTCTACACCCGATTTTGATTATATTTCATGATTTTATCTTCATTTTTGGTAATTGGATTATGAGTTTAAAAGAGAAAATTGGGGATTTTAGCCTAAAGCTTCACAGAGTGAGTTTTTGAGTTTTGAATGTCGATACGGAGTCGGATTTGAGTGAAACTAGTATGGTTGGACTAGTAATTGAATGGGTTATCAGATTTTATAAGTTTTGTGGAGTTCTGAGGCGCGGACCCAGGTTGGACTTTTGGGTTGATTTTGGGCTTTTGATTAAAGATTCGACCTTTATCGATTGGGTTTGTTTCCTTTGGCATTAATTGATGTATTTGAGTTGATTTTGGCTAGTTTCGAGCCGTTCAGAGGTCAGTACGCGCGGGATGGCATTTTTGGAGCATCGCGTGGCTTGCCCGATATTGGATTTGGCTTGTTCGAGGTAAGTAACACTTCTAAACTTGGTGATGAGGGTATGAAACCCCGAATTACATGTTATGTGTTTGGTGTTGAGGTGAAGCACATGCTAGATGACGGGCGTGTGGGCGTGCACCGTGTGAATTATGACTCCTTTATTTCTGTGGTACTATGTACTTACCTGATCTTATATGTAACCATGAAATCTCTATGTACTAGAGCTATTGAGCTGTGATCCATGTTAGAAATCATGTTTGGGCAAATGCTGGTATTATTGGGACCCACTGAGGTCATTTCTGCTGTTGAATTATATGTTTAAATTGTAATTTTGTACTCACTCATATACATTCATTGCATATCATATCTCAGTCTCTGTTGTTATTTATCGATACATCATATCATCATTTTGGGTTAGTTTCATGATATTGTGAGCCCGAGAAACCGGGGAGATTGATGACTAAGTGAGGCTGAGGGCCTGATTGTGAGGTTATTGATAGTATAGCACGTGAGTTGTCCGTGCGGATCCAGATATTGATAGTATAGCACGTGAGTTGTCCGTGCAGCACATGAGTTATCCGTGCGGATCCAGATATTGATACTATAGCACGTGAGTTGTCTGTGCAGCACATGAGTTGTCTATGCGGATCCAGATATTGATATTATAGCACGTGAGTTGTCTGTGCAGTACGTGAGTTGTCCATGAGGATTATAGCGCTTGGGCTGAAGGAGCCCCTCCGGAGTCTGTACACCCCAAGTGAGCGCAGTTGCTAGCAGTTATTATGTTTGTGCTAGATCTGCCATGTACAGTACTGAGTGAGTGAGTATGTTGAGTATTGAGCAAGATGAGTGAGAATACGAGTCAATGATATTGAGTACTCTGAGAGAGGGTGAGTACATGAGTCATCATTGAGATGTATTGCATTTGGCATGCGTACTTGAGATACAGGCATAGAGCTGCATTTCCTCATGCTACTCGATTTTTGGTGTCATTCACGATTTCACCCTCATATTGACATGTAGGCATAGAGATGTATTTTTCTCATGCCATTTGATAATGAAACATCTTATCTGTTGTTGAAAGATTTTTTTTTTGGGAAAAATCACAGTTTTCAAACTTACTCATAAATTTGGTGATTTCGGTAAAGGACTTGGGCTTTCACAGATATACTTGAAAAGCAGGCTTATTTTTCTGGAATTGTGAACGAGCTGAGCATTTTATCTCTGAGCTACTTCTTTTATTACTTCCATTATGTTGTTATGAACTGTTGTTTGCTATTGGTGTTGGACCCGGACATAGGTTCCAGCTCGTCACTACTTTCAACCTAAGGTTAGGTTTGTTACTTATTAAGTACATGGGGTCGGTTGTACTCATACTACACTTCTGCACCTTGCGTGCAGATGTTGGATGATAATGTTGCTGTGGTCAACAGGAGCTGGATTTGAAGACGTACTTGCGTTCTGGCTATAGCCGCCTCTTATTTATGGTAGCCTTAGATTTATAAAAAATCTGTTTATGTACATTTCAAATAGATAATGTATTTATTTCATACCAGCTTTGTAAATTCTAATCTTAGAAGCTCATGATTTGTACTACCAGTCCTTGGAAAATTCTTGTATAAAAGAAGATGTATTTTTATTTTTTTCTTAATAAATCTCATTTAAATTGGATAGTTGTTAATGGGCTTACCTGAAGGGTTGGGTTAGGTGCCATCACGTCTAAGTAGATTTTGGGTCGTGACATTAGCATTAGAAGATGTTGATGATGAGGAGGAAGAAGTCTTGGAGATAAATGCAGCATAAACTCAAATGGAAGAACATATTTCTAAAAAAATAACTGTCGAAGAAAAAAAGGGTAGTGAAGAAGAAGAAGAACATGTAGCAGAAGAAGAAGAAGATGATGAACAAATCGAAGATGGTGAAGATGGACTGGAAAGTGAAAGACATGTAGCAGTTGAAGGTGACCAGGATACTCTGTTAATTCCCGTGTTTGTAAGGGCGATCGACGCATCCAAATACAAATTCAGGACTTTTCTAAGATATCATAGACGTTTTTCGGCCAAGATAAGTGTGAGGTCTAGGACCAATGTATTCCATGAGTTCAAGGATAAACTTAGAACAATCAAATTGATGGAAATATTTAATAGTAGTTATTTTGGACAGTTTGCAAAACTTTTCAAGCACTGGACACAATTCAATGGACAACTTGTCCATTCCTTGTTGATTCGCCGAATTTATTGCGCGAAAAAGTATGAGTTGTGGTTTTTAGTTGGAGACAATCCTGTTCACTTTGGATTGAAGGAGTTTGCTATGATGACTGTATTGAAATGTGGTGCCAAACCCAGTAAAGAAGCTATGAAGAAAGTTATGGATAATGGCCAAGCATTCTGGGACAAAGTTTGTCAGTCTAGCAGGAAAAGGGTGGATGCAGAGCTGCTTTTGAAACAGTTGAAGTCCAAGAGATTTGACACAGTCGAGAGGTTTAAGATTGCATTGGTATGGTTTTTCCATTCAGTCTTGCTTGCAAGAGATAACATAGCGTGCATCGATAATAAATGGATTCGTATGGCTAACAATCTGGATTTTTTCATGAAATATCCATGGGGCAAGGAGTGTTTTGAACTTACAATTGAGTACTTGAAGAAGGACATGTTGCCAATGTACAAATCTTATATGATCAAGAGGAAGCAAAACAATAGCTCTAGTAAAAAGTCCAAATCGACTAGTTATGCCCTGTATGGCTTCCCATGGGCATTCATGGTAAGTATTAAAAACATCTTCTCATAATTTCCTTGTAGTTGAGTACTATTATTATATTTACTGCAGACATAAATTAATACTTTTTGGTTCGTGAAAAAATGTAGGCATGGGCGTACGAAATAATTCCGCTATTTGGTCGTAGTGCCAATAAATCAAATGTCGTACCGATGCCACTGCCAAGGATGTTGAGATGGCACAACAAGAAAGTGGCATCTGACTTTGATTGGGATCCCTTTAAGCAGAGAGTTGATGACCCTGGTGTGGTAAGATAGGGAGTACGATAACACTCCACCAGTAGATTAGAATCAACCAAAGTAAGAGATTATCATAGACCTCGTGTCTATTGTTTTGTATTGCTTGTCTAATGACTTCTATCTATGCTATATTTCAGGAGGTGCACCCTTACCTTATTCCTACCCTATGTGAGATGTATATAGATTACATGAAGAATTTGGTTCCATACAACAATGAGGTAGATGATCCTATAATAGACCAGCTAGCGGTTGATTTGTAATGGGTGACTGCCATTAAAAAGGCACCTGGTGCAGTGAGCTTAGAGACTAATGACAAAGCTGACATTGCTGATGATGACCCTTTGGGTAAGAGTTGTCACACCTCCTTTTTACGGGGGAAAGGAGTTTTTATCCAATTAAAGTGACTTTATTGAAATGGAATTCATTTATTTTATTTTAATGAGTCGCCACTTGGAATAATTAATATGGTGTCCGAAGTCACCAGTTATTTTAGAATCCCAAATCAAGGAAATTTTGTCTTTGTTTAAGTCAGCGAAACACAGAAGACCGGGTAAGAAATTTTGATAATCCGGGAGAAGGTATTAGGCATTCCTGGATTTTGCGGTTTGAGCGCAGTTGATGGTAGGCTATAATCTCGTATTTAGTCGCTTATTTTACTCTAATTTACTTTACTTTAATTGAGTTTGAGCTTTAATCGCTAGTGTTTTGCACTAATTGTGTGTTTATACCTTGTAGGAGTGATTCCAAGCTATGTAGATGTTATGGAATAAATTCACGCTATTTGGAGCTTTGAAGTTGGGATCGTGTTCGGGGGTCAAAAACCACGTCCGGATATCAAAAAGTCAAGAAACATCCATACTCTTAGAAAACAACACTAGCGTAACGCGTGGGGAGGCGTGTGGTGCTCCGCACCTATGAAAAATATCTGTTGCCCGTCAGAAACAACTCTCTGGAAATTCCCACTAATGCCCCGCATGGCGCGTCACCCCATGCGGTGCGCTTGTGCAATTTATACAAAGTATTTGTCCTATTTCGCGCAGGAGAAGGTGCTTTCGTCTGGGCCCGACCCTACTTGGTATAAATACTTGGAAAAACGTTATTTTAAGGACTTTGGACACATATTAGACCTAAGGAGGCTAAGGAGGAGTTGGAGAAGCAAAAGCACAAGGAGTTCATCATTCAATACTCACTCATGAACGAGTTTGGATCATTTTATATTTTCCTTTACTTTAAACAAATTTGTGATAAATTGCTCCACATCTATGGAGTAGATCCCTTTAGGGTTTGATGGATTTGGTGTATTGATATTTGTTTGCGGATTATAACTCTAGTTTTTATGCATTGAATCATTTTGGTTTAATAATTGCATCTATATTCCCATGTTCATATAATTGAGAGAGGCATAACTTGTGATATCCTTGCATTATCTTGTTGGTTGAATTCATTAATTCCTCTTAGTAATCGAAAGAGGCTAGTTGAATTATTGATTAAACCTAGTTAGAAGGATAATCGAAAGAGGTTCTCCTAAAGACCAATCCACTACGAAGTCGTGCATATCTTCACCGAGCATAAATTGGTTCTTATTGTGAGGTTTAGACTTAATCGAGAGAGCAGTTTCTGCTAAACGTTTGAGCTAATAATTGAGTGAATTCGAGAGACTCACTTGAACATTAGAAGTGAATTAACTAGAGTTAAATCCCAACAATTATTTTGCACCTATCCAATCAACCCCTATTTTCTCCCACTGATAACTTCCTTGCTTACCTTTGCTTCGATTGTCATTAGTGAATTAGCTTTAGATTCTTAGTTAATTTTAGTTATTAATCACATAAATCTAAATTGTTGATCATCTTGGATAGCAATCTAGCTACAAACTACGATAATATTGTTTAACTCCAATCCATGTGGATATGATATTATATTATACTATATTCGACTAGCGAGTATATTTAAGTGTGTGTTTCAAGCTCGTCAAAATTTGACATCGTTGCCGGGGATTAGCAATAAATAGTGTTGGAAATAGTTTGTAGTGCTAATTCAGGAATTTTTCTTTCTATTTTATTTTTCTCTTTTTAAGTTTGGTGTTCCTTGATTGTGCGCAGGCTACATGTTAGATTGGTGCATGACTCGATCTTCTGGGAGGGAAGTGCTACCATATGAACCAGAAATTGAGAAACAACTACGACAGTTGAGGAAGGAAAGAAATCTCCCCGAGGATATAGAAAAGGTTGGGCAATCCTTAACCGAAGAAATCATGGCTGGAGATGACAATAATGTGGATTTGGCTGCAAGAGAGGCAGTCCAACAACGAGAAAAAGATGCACGAGATACGGAGGAAGCTGCTCTTCGAAATGCACAACTTGTCTATGAAGAGGAGAGGGCTCGGAGAATTGCTCAGAATCAACCCTTAAGTGCAGACCAGTTCGGAAATATACCTCCTTGGGCTGGAAGACCACTTGGTGATTATGCTAGACCAGTCTACAACCAAGGTTTATCAAGTATTAGACCCCCTCCAGTTGCAGCTAACAATTTTGAGTTAAAGAAAGGGTTACTCCAAACCCTTCAAAATTGTTGTGTATTTAGAGGGAAGATGAACGAAGATCCAAACACACATCTGATGGACTTCGAGGAGATTATGAACACCTTTCAATACAATGGTGTTTCACAAGATGCAGTTTACTTAAGGGCATTCCCCTTCACACTCAAAGATGATGCAAAGCAGTGGCTTAGAAGCTTGCCCCAAGGATCAATTAGAACATGGGAGGAGATGACCAGAAAATTTCTTGATAAATATTTTTCCTCAACTAAGACGGGAAAGTTTAGAAGAGAAATCCATAACTTCTGCCAGAAGGATACTGAAACTGTGTTTAAAGCTTGGGAAAGGTTTAAGGAATTAGTTCGGAAGTGTCAACATAGCAGAATTGAACTCTGGATGCAACTCCAGGATTTTTGGGATGGATTGACACCGGCCTCACATAGAACGTTAAGTAATGCAGCTGGAGGCCCGTTGATGAAGAAGACTCCAGAGAATATAGTCATAATTCTAGATGAGTTGTCTGAAGATAAAAATCAACGGCCCTCGGAGAGTGCTGAAAGAAGAAGATCAACTGGTGTTCACCAAGTTGATGCTAACACATCGGTGCATGTGCAGCTTGATGCAACGGCAAAAGAAATACGGAGGCTGACCTTAGCTTCGATATAGAGTGAAACTCATGTAGCATGTGATATTTGTGGAATAGTACACCCTATTCATGAGTGCCAAGCCTCAACTGACGAAATGAATGTTGTGGGGAATTATAAGTTCAATGCAATGGGTCAGAAGCACCATATTATTCATGGAGTTCACCTGGGGGTACTGCAAATGCATGGCAACAAAACAACTCCAGATTCCAGGGACAAGGAGCCCCAGGCTTCCAAAATCAGCAGAGGCCGCAGTTCTAGCCTCAACATTCCACTCAGTCTGGGCTAGAAGATCTAATGAAGTCTTTCATTATCAAGACAGATGAGAGATTAGATGCTCATGGGGCAGCTATCAAAGAATTGGGCACTGGGTTTTGAAATTTGGAGAGACAAGTGGGATAGATAGCAACAATATTATCCGAGAGAGTCCCGGGTACTTTGCCAGTTGATACTGAGAGAAACTCCAAAGAAAAAGTGAATGTTTTGACCTTGAGAAGCGAGCAAGTGTTGAAAGATCCCACGCCAATCCAAAAAGAGGTGGTACCTGAAAAAGAAAGTGGGGAGCAGCTGAAAAATGAAGTTGATAAGAAGAAGAAAGGCAAGAAGGGAGCTGACAAAAAGAAGAAGGAAGAAATTCGAGAAACGAGGAGCATAAATAGAGCAAGCACATGCCTGCTTTACCGTTTCCCCAAAAGCTATATTGAGAAAAGTTGGATAAATAATTTTAGAGATTTCTAGATATGCTGAAACAGGTTAATGTAAATTTGCCATTCACAGAAGTGCTCTCCCAAATGCCAGCTTATGCCAAATTCTTGAAGGAGATCCTTACAAAAGAAGAGGAAGATAGAAGAGACCTCAGTGGTCAAGCTCACGGAGCATTGCAGTGCAATATTGAAAAACAAACTCCACAAATGTGTGGAGATTTAGGGAGTTTTACTATACCTTGCTCTTTAGGCACTATTAATTTTGACAAGTTTTTATGTGATTCTGGTGCCTCAATTAATTTAATGTCTTTGTCTATTTACAGGAAGTTGGAGAATGAAATTGGAGAGATAAGGTCAGCACTAATATCTTTGCAGTTGGCAGACCAAACAACTTTGATACCTGAGGGGATAGTTGAAGATGTCTTAGTTCGGGTAGATAAGTTCGCATTCCCTGTAGATTTCATAGTGGTGAATATGGAGGAGAACAAAGAGTTCCCCCTTATCTTAGGAAGACCATTATTAGCAACGGGTAGAGCAATCTTAGATATACACAAGAGAAGACTCATGCTTAGAGTGGGTAAGGAGACTGTAACTTTTGAGATGAATGTAGAAACGGTGGTTAAAAAGGAGAAGCTAGCTGCAAGTGTTGAGTGGAAGGTGAAGAGTTCAAGAGATAAGGCTCTAGTGATTGAGAAGGATAAGTGCAGGGTGTACCCCAAGAAGGCTGAGAAGAAGCTGTCTGCAAGGATGTGTGCATTGGTTTGGGCACGTGGAATGGAGCCCGACTTCAACTCAGACCTCGACTAGATATTCAGGAAAGTTTTCTTTACCTTATGCTTTTTAATTGTGTGTCATGAGGACATGCCAAAACTTAAAGTGTGGGGGTGGGGGATAGTTGTATGTTGTATGTATATATGTTAGTTTAGTTTTTGTGTAGTTTTCGTTGTAGTAGTTAGAGATAGAAAAATTAAAAAAAACCATAAAAAGTGAAAAAACTTTGATTTTTTCCGACGATGAATATCATTCGATGGGTTTCTTGAGGGATTAAAGTCAAAAGAAAAAGATAGAAAGATTTTCTCTTGTAGGTAGTATATTAATTTCCCCTTGGTTTTTTTTTGGGCCGCGATTCTTTTTCAACGGTTTTGTTTGAACCGGGTATAGTTAATTTTTATTTTTGTTAGGAGTAGGAAACATTGTGCTATGATTTGAAATAAAAGCAATATCTCATAACTTTATTATGCCTTGAGGATGGTTAGTGCTTTAGTTGTGACGCTTAGGCTCAGTTCTTTACTCTTGTATAAGTACCTTAAATTGTATGATCTTAACTTTGCTTAACTGCTTTGACTAGAGTATCTTGATGAGTCTGATCCTGAATGAGTTATGTGTCATGTGTGTGAGAGGTTTTGTGTTATTTTGTGCATTGCATTTGATGTCTAGAACTTGCTCCGTGTGTTTACAAAGTGAAATAGTAGTTTTATTCAGTCTTGGAAGTGATTTAGGCATTTCTTTGTTGAGCCATTTATATGCTTTTGCCCACCTAATTGTTATGTATCTTAGTTAACCCTGTTGAGTCTGTAATCCTGTTCCTTTTGCAACCACATTACAAGCCGTACCCATTTGTTTGAATTGACTATCTATTTGAAACTTATACCTCTCGTGAGCACTTGAATTTGTTATGAACTTTGTAAAAATTGAAGTGTGGGATGGTTGGTTTGGCTTTTAAGTGAAACTAATGAAATAAGGAGAAAGATGCATTGTATTGAAAAAGTAAGAGCGACTTGAATTTAAAAAGAAAAGAAAAAATGTTGTATGATTGTGAAAAATGTTCTTTGATAGTGGTGACTCTTGATGTAATTGTGCTTAAAGAATTAGGGAGTTAATGTATATTGATGTGAAGGTGGAGTTATGGTTTGACATAAGTGTGGGGTTTGAATAATGAAATGTATGTATTAAAGTCCTTAGGGAGGTGTAGTCACTCTTATATCTAAATGTATCATACTCGTCCCGCAGCCTACATTACAACCAATGAAAGTCCTACTTGATCTGTGACTGAATGGGCTCGATTAATTAAGTAGTACACTATGGGCAAGCCTATGGTGCATCTTTTGTGGCATATGAATGTTATTTCTGAGAGTGAGTGAATTCTTTCTATCTTGAGTTCCTAATTGTTCTTAATTTCATAGTGTGTGGAACTACTCTCTATTGTTGTGTGTCATGACCCAAAATCCATTAAGGTCGTGAAGACGCCGGACACCGCTGTCAGGCAAGCCAAAAATAAATACTTGATTTGGTTCTCATTTTTAATATTTTGAAATCATATTTTTCCTTCCATTAAACAGTAGAAGATGAAATTTACAGAGTAAATGATAATATTTTTAACAAATTTCAATACAAAACAACTCATAGTCACCCTAAAACCCGGTGTCACAAGTGCATGAGCATCAACTAGGAATGTAAACTAAAATACAGCATCTGTCGGGAATACAAATTTGGACAGAAAAAATATAAATACTTTGAAGGAGACTCTGCTAGATGTGGGTCGTAATGTGGAATGCAGCTCACGTAAGTCCCTGTATGCATACACACCTCTGCTCTCACAAGGCCACTAGTCACATATGTACCCGCACAAAAATGTGCAGCAAGTGTAGCATGAGTACGTAATCAACATGTACCCAGTAAATATCTAGCCTAACCCCGGAGTAGTGACGAGGGGTCGACATAGACACTCACTAGTGGTCCAATAATATCAAGTGCAGTGAAGAGATAAGTAAATATGAGGCAGAGTAAATAAATGAGGTAAACAAGTAATAAATCACATGGTACAAATTCCCCTCTATACGAGGAACTCAAGCTCTCCATTAGAAATCCCCTCCTTAACCGGAGCATATATATATATATATATATATATATATATATATATATATATATATATATATATATATATATATATATATATATATATAGAGAGAGAGAGAGAGATAGATCGTCATAACTCAAATCGGGAAAACTCACAGATATACTGGCTTTTGCCCAATTTTACGCACGAATCCATGAGGATATGATGTAGGAAATGCCGAGGCGTACGGCCCGATCCAACATAAGAATTTAAACTCTGCACTGCCGAGGGTCGAACGGCCCGAACCATAGATACATCTATTAAACTGTCGAGGCGAACGGTCCGCTCCCATGAGAGTGTGGTATATAAATCCTGCCGAGGCGAACGACCTGATACCATAAGAGTGAAATACAATTTCCTGCCGAGGTGAACGGCCCGATCCCATAAGAGTGAAATACAATTTTCTACCGAGGCGAACGGCCCGATCCCATAAGAGTGAAATACAATTTTCTGCCGAGGCGAACGGTCTGATCCCATAAGAGTAAAAAGCTTTGACGGGTCCTTGACCCCAATCACGAATAAACGTGTGAGTTGTAATTTCTTTAACAAAAACCTTTCAATGAAGTATATATATCGCAGAAACATGCCGTAAGAGGAGTATAATTATTCGGTGACTAATCATGAACTTGTGAAGTCTCTACAATAACAAGTCTAGTCTCAAGTAGTAATGTAAAATAGAGGAATTTAATAGGCGAGAGACAGCTCAAATAATACAGCTATAGCATGATGTGTACCTAAGCCTACCCGGACAATAACATGAATGTAGCTACCTACGGGCTCTCCTCACCCGGATAATGCTTGAATCCATGTAAAAATCATGTATTTAACTCACAATGTGAAGAAATCACTTACCCCATTATAGTTGATGAAGATGGCACTCCAAAAGTACTCCAAAATCGGCTCCCATGGACGAAATGAAGTGAAATGAGCCAAAACCCCGTTTTATAAAACCTCACTGCCTAGCGATCCTCGCACCTGCGGTAAAATAGCCGCTTTTGCGGCTCCACACCTGCGTAAATTCCATCGCAGGTGCAGTTCAAGCTCAGCCAAACATTTTCCGCATCTACGGCCTGGAAGCTCTTATGCGCCTCCGCTTCTGCGGCTCTTCATGCGCAAGTGCGGTCCCGCTTCTGCGAAACTTGACCGTATCTGTAGTCTCAGCCTTTCCCGACCAGAATCATTTCTGCAACCCTCTTGGCTGCTTCTGCGGCTTCGCACCTGCGGCCATAACCTCGCAGGTGCAGTTACACTAGATACCAGCTGCCTTAGCATTTTCCTTAGTCCAAAAATCGATCTATTAAGCATCCGAAAATCACTCGAGGCCCCCGGGGCCCCGTCCAATCACACCAACTAGTCAAATAACATAACACGGGCCTGCTCGAGGCCTCAAATCACATCAAACAACATCCAAATCATGAATCGCACCCCAATTCAAGCTTAATGAACTTCGAAACTTCAAACTTCTACAATCGATGCCGAAACCTATCAAATCACGTTCGATTGACCTCAAATTTTGCACACAAGTCATATTCGACATTACGGACCTACTCCAACTTCCAGAATCGCAATCCAACTCCGATATCAAAAAGTCCACTCCTTGTCAAACTTCTCAAAAACCTTCGAATTTCTAACTTTCGCCAAATGACCCCAAAATGACCTACGGACCTCCAAATCCACATCCAGACGCGCTCCCAATACCAGAATCACTATACGGAGCTATTCCCAGACTCGGAATCCCAAACGGACATCAATAACATTGAAATGCACTTCAACCCAAATTTAGGAAATTCTTCCAAAAATGCCAACTTCCATAATAGGCGCTGAGACACTCCTGAGTCATCCAAAACTTGCTCCGGGCATACGCCTAAGTCCAAAATAATCATACGAACCTGTTGGAACCTTCAAATCCCGATTCTGAGATCGTCTACTCAAAAATCATACTTTAGTCAATTTCCCCAACTTAAGGCTTCCGAAATTAAAATTTTCTCTCCAAATCAACTCCGAACTTCCCGAATTTCAATTTAGACCACACATACAAGTCATAATACCCGAAGTGAAGCTGCTCAGGGCCTCAAACCGCTAAATGACGCGCTAGAGCTCAAAACGACTGGTCGGGTCCTTACATTCTCTCCCACTTAAACATACGTTTGTCCGCGAACGTGCTAAGAACTGCTCTGGAGTTGTCTGAAATCACTTTTTAACACCTCGTGTACCTACCCGTGCTACCACAACCCAGCTGAACACATTAGCTCGAGAAAATCTGAAGATCCTCCCCTTTATTTAGGCAAATAAGCCTTAGAGAAAATTGCAACATTTAAAATTCTCTACCAGGTTTGTTTCCAACATACGAACGTCGTATTAATCACTACTCGATGCACCAATACATGTTCGCATACCTTTGCGGAATCCACACCATGCACCGCATAATTCACATGACCATAATAACATCCCCTGATAACAACAGCCGAAAACCCACGAATCTGATGCTCACAACACACCTCATGACGCATATAAGTCTTGTTCCAACTCTTGTAATACTACCACGACAGAGAAGATGTGTAGAACTCATAACCACCTGCCGAATCACAATTTATGGAGTCTCTCCTCTCGACAAGAACCATTACCTCATTATGTTCTGAATAATAATATTTACTCTTTAATATGCTTCATATAAATCTGATCGCACTGATCCCAGGTCCAATAATCTCGTCTCAACCAGTATAAGCTGCTCAGGCAGTAAGCCACCTCATACACTGCCAAAAGTCTCATATGATGCCACAATGTGCCAACAAGATACAAACTCGAATGTGATACATAAGGAAACGAACTCTGGAATGTACTCAACCCACGTAACTAATTAAACAACCAAAAGGTTGTTATGAACCTTCCTCAGGAAATGAGAAGCATAACACACAATAATAGATATGGGAAACTGTACTCCATAACACACTGTTGCGGCGTGCAACCTGATCCACACATGATACCATTGTGGCATGCAACCCAATCCAACCATGATACCCGTGGCGGCGTGCCACCCGATCCAAACAACATATCTGTGGCGACATGCCACCCGATCCAACCATATACCCGTGGCGGCGTGCCACCCGATCCACACATAATAATCTAAAGAAAAAACACATCGAGCTGTAACGCTTATACTCACGAAATGTCCGAATATCAACCATAAGCACGCTAAGTGCATAATACAAATCCTGGGGAGACGGGTAGTGTCATATGCTATAAAACTCAAGCACAACTAAGGTGCAATATATGAGCTGCATCTCGAGAGCCATCCTGCTCACATAATACCACAAACCATACGGGACCTCAATACGAGTGCGAATAATCAAACCACCTCACAACCCACCTGGTATAATATAGATTACGCAGAATAGTTGACGACAGAAATAACATCCAAGGCCCGAAGACCCTTCCGAAAACAACCCTATGCTGAGATGAGCACATCCGGCCTGATATAGAGCCCACATTCACCTTTGGATCCATCCACGAACCTCAAACTGATTCTGATCATACCATGCTTGGCTAAATATCCTCTCAAGGACCCACAATGACCTATTCACGACACATAAGAACATCCGTCAAATCCGGAACAAACTTTCACACTCCACAACCAAATGAACCGAGCGCCCTTCAGGCATAAATACTCACATTAGCGATAGTACCACAATCTCCATACTTGGTTTTAAATCTTTAACCAATCAAGTGACTATATGTCACACTTATATAATTTTCCCGTGGGATACACTCCTACGACCCTCCGCACCAGGTAACAAGTCTGCACATCCATACCACTGGTCATACTAATGTTCTAAAGCAAATCAAGAAGTTGCAAATCAGTACACAAATCCTCTTATATAGGATACCGATCTCAAATGACGCTAAGGACAATACCAGCTTACTTTAAATATCTGAATTATTCCCTGCTTATCCGAGCTCGTGACATTCTTGTCGACATCAACTGCAACCTTGATCCTCAACTTCCAATTCCCATGTCGCTCACTGCACCTAACATACTAATACGCAAGAGTATAAGAATTTCATCATAACTCCCGAACCACCAATAGGGTACACACTTCATCATATAGAAACTTTTCACTTAACTCATTTCAGGAAAACCATCGCCACACATGACTGAATTCCCATAACCGCAAAAAAATATAAATCTCGAGTGGTGGTCTAAACAACCATAATTCTTCCGGGATCCATCTACACATAACAAGCCATAATACTCGAATACCTCCAAATAAAATCAATTACGGCGGCCGTTAAACCTCACACGTACCGCCATAAATCACATGTATAACTCAACACGCTGAAGGAACTGATCATTGCCACCATCATGCCAATTCAACCATAGCTAACCGAATCCGACTTCTTCTAATTTACTCTAGACTTGCCTTAGGAATAATAATAGCCCCATTCAAAATATCATGAACCCAAATCCGCACTCATCCTGAGTGACCTTATTTCACGAGACCACGTTGTCTCCAACACCCACGAACCATCTTACACCCTCCTTATGCGCATATTTGCATCTTCAACTGGTACACCCATTCTGAAACCCCTTCTATGAATCTGAAGTTATTTTCTCCCATTCCTCAAATTCCACACCATAGACTGACGATAATATAAAACATGCCAAGTCCCCTTTTCCATAATCCGCTGCCAAAACTCGGTACTTAACCATACCACGGACTCGAAATCCTTAGGCACCTCACCTTAAATTTTGAACCTACTAGGACCATTGTTGAGAGTCACCCACTCTGACTTGTCCCCGAATATAATCAAACTCCAAGGCCCTGCTAGCACATGAACACCTTCTCAAAGAACCAATCGGCTGAATTCCTCTCCTTATACATCACATCCACACAAAGCATAAAATCCGGGTCTTCCCAAAACCTGAACATGAACCGATAAGGTCAAAGATAGCACACATTCCTCAAATCCTTTGCTCAAATTACCACTGATGTTTTTCTTTCCTTAGTCGTAATAACCCATCAATACTTCGATACCCAGAAACCGCACAAGTTGACAACTATGCAATCCAATCATAGACGGTGGGGCTCTCCCACTTAGCTTAAAGCTACAATTACATAACCCTGGGACCCGCCAAGGTTCCTCCTTCCCCATTGACATCAGCTAAAAGTCTAACAACGTATTCCAAACTCGAAGTCATGTTGCATCCAAATAAAATCCATGGTCCTAGTCACTGCCCATCACGGTTCCCAAATTGCTCTAAGCTTTCCTCAAGGCGTGTGGCTATCCTACCACATAACCCATATGCTACTCTGCCACTCTCCCACTTTGGTCAAACCCCCTCCCTTAGGCAACTCCTCGACTTCTACTTTTCATACGTGACCTCCTAACAATTCAACCACCGCAAGACACATCCCACATGTCCTTCCTCATCCTTCGCTGCCCAATTGTTGCCCCAAACCCGAAACTATTTCTGTAACATCCGATCACATGAGTTGCCACTAACTCTAAACCTCTTAGAAGATTATCTTTTTCGATTCATCAATACTAGAAATACGAATTCGATTCTGAAATCGCTACACTCTGTTATCTCTGACAACCGCATCTCAGGCACCATTTCACAACACCCTGCCGTGAACAAATCACAAATCATCATAACAATCATTTATTTCCTTGTTGAAAGAAATAAATGTACAAGCCTCAAAGAATCAATTTGCACGATGAGGAATCAAGAAGGGAAGTGCTCCTAACAACCTTGTAGCCTCTCGAAGATAAGTACAGACCTCTCCGTACCGATCCGCAAGACTCTACTAGACTCTCTCATGACTCGTGAGACATAAGTGAACCTAGCGCTCTGATACCATGTTGTCACGACCCAAAATCCATTAAGGTCGTGAAGGCGCCGGACACCGCCGTCAGGCAAGCCAAAAATAAATACTTGATTTGGTTCTCAGTTTTAATATTTTGAAATCATATTTTTCCTTCTATTAAATAGTAGAAGATGAAATTTACAGAGTAAATGATAATATTTTTAACAAATTTCAATACAAAACAACTCATAGTCACCCCAAAACCCAGTGTCACAAGTGCATGAGCATCAACTAGGAATGTAAAATAAAATACAGCATCTGTCCGGAATGCAAATTTGGACGGGAGAAATATAAATACTCTGAAGGAGACTCTACTGGTTGTGGGTCGTAATGTGGAATGCAGCTCACGTAAGTCCACGTATGCATACATGCCTCTGCTCTCACAAGGCCACTAGTCACATATGTACCTGCACAAAAATGTGCAGCAAGTGTAGCATGAGTACGTGTACCCAGTAAGTATCTAGCCTAACCCCGAAGGAGTAGTGACGAGGGGTCGACATAGACACTCACTAGTGGTCCAATAATATCATGTGCAGTGAAGAGATAAGCAAATATGAGGCAGAGTAAATAAATGAGGTAAACAAGTAATAAATCACGTGGTACAAATTCCCCCTCTTTACGAGGAACTCAAGCTCTCCATTAGAAATCCCCTCCTTAACCGGAGCGCATATATATATATAGTGGATCTCATCAGATAGATCGTCATAACTCAAATCGGGAAAACTCACAGATATACTAGCTTTTTGCCAAATTTTACACACGAATCCATGAGGATATGATATAGGAAATGTCGAGGCGTACGGCCCGATCCAACATAAGAATTTAAACTGTGCACTGTCGAGGTTCGAATGGCCCGAACTATAGATACATCTATTAAACTGCTGAGGCGAATGGCCCGTTCCCATGAGAGTGTGGTACATAAATCCTGCTGAGGCGAACGTCCTGATACCATAAGAGTGAAATACAAATCCATGTCGAGGCGAACAGCCCGATCCTATAAGAGTGAAATACAATTTCCTGCCGAGGCGAACGGCCCTATCCCATAAGAGTGAAATACAATTTCCTGCCTAGGCGAACGACCCGATCCTATAAGAGTAAGAAGCTTTGACGGGCCCTTGACCCCACTCACGAATAAACGTGTGAGTTGTAATTTCTTTAACAAAAACCTTTCAATGAAGTATAGTGGTGAGCACCCTCCACTTCCAACCAAGAGGTTGTGAGTTCAAGTCACCCCAAGAGCAAGGTGTGGAGTTCTTGGAGGGAGGGAGCCGAGGGTCTATAGGAAACAGCCTCTCTACCCCAGGGTAGGGATAAGGTCTGCGTACGCACTACCCTCCCCAAACCCCACTAGTGGGATTATATTGGGGGGTTGTTGTTGTTGATGAAACATATATATCACGGAAACATGTCGTAAGAGGAGTAGAATTATTCGGTGACTAATCATGAACTCGTGAAGTCTCTACAATAACAAGTCTAGTCTCAAGTAGTAATGTAAAACAGAGGAATTTAATAGGCGAGAGACTGCTCAAATAATACAGCTATAGCATGATGTGAACCTAAGCCTACCTGGACAATAACATGAATGTAGCTACGTACGGGCTCTCGTCACCTCGCGTGTACGTAGCCCCCACAACAAATAGCACACATCAATATACAACACTTAGGGGTATTTTTCCCCTCATAGAGTTAGACAGGAGACTTACCTCGCTCCGAAATTTCATACCCGCTCCAAAGCATCTCTAACAGCTCAAATTGATGCCCGCCGATCCAAAACTAGTCAAATAAGATGCAGCCAAATCAAAATATACTCTAATATTCATAATTAATCAATTTATAACAACTTCCAACTCTGCTCGAAAAATTGATAAAGCAACCCTTAGGCCCACGTGCCCGAATTCCAAAAATTTACGAAGACAAACACTACCCATAGCACTACGAACTCCAATAGATAACTTATTTTCAATTTCATGCCCAAATTCTTGATCAAAATCCAAGAATACCAATTTCTAGGTTTTTCTTCAAAATCCCAAATTTCTACAAATTTTCATGCTTGAATCCATGTAAAAACCATGTATTTAACTCATAATGTGAAGAAATCACTTACCCTATTATAGTTGATGAAGATGGCACTCCAAAAGTGCTCCAAAATCGGCTCCCATGGACGAAATGAAATGAAAATGAGCCAAAACCACATTTTATAAAACCTCACTGCCTAGCGATCCTCGCACCTGCGGTGCAATAGCCGCTTCTGCGGCTCCGCACCTGCAAAAATTCCATCGCAGGTGCGGTTCAAGCTCAGCCCAATATTTTCCGCATCTGCGGCCTGGCAGCGCCTCTACTTCTGCGGCTCTTCCTGCGCAGGTGTGGTTCCGTTTTTGCGAAACTTGACCGCATCTGCGATCCCAGCCTTCCCCAGCCAGAATCTCTTCTGCGACCCTCTTGGCTACTTCTACGAATCCGCACCTGCGGCCAAAACCTCGCAGGTGCGGTTACACCAGATACCAGCTGCCTTAGCATTTTCCTTAGTCCAAAAATCAATCCGTTAAGCATCTGAAACTTACCCGAAGCCCCCGGGACCCCGTCCAATCACACCAACCAGTCCAATAACATAACATGGACCTGCTGGAGGCCTCAAATCACATCAAACAACATCGAAATTATGAATCGCACCCCAATTCAAGCTTAATGAACTTTGAAACTTCAAACTTCTACAATCGATGCCGAAACCTATCAAATCACGTCCGATTGACCTCAAATTTTGCATACAAGTCACATTCGATATTATGGACCTACTCCAACTTCCAGAATCGGAATTCGACCCCCGATATCAAAAAGTCCACTCCCGGTCAAACTTCTCAAAAACCTTCAAATTTTTAACTTTCGCCAAATGACATACGGACCTCCAAATCCACATCCGGACGCGCTCTCAATACCAGAATCACCATACGGAGCTATTTCCAGACTCGGAATCCCAAACGAACATAAATAACATTGAAATATACTTCAACCCAAATTTAGGAAATTCTTCCAAAAATGCCAACTTCAATAATAGGCGTTGAAACGCTCCCGGGTCATCCAAAACCCGCTCCGGGCATACGCCTAAGTCCAAAATCATCATACGAACCTGATGGAACCTTCAAATTGTGATTCCGAGATCGTCTACTCAAAAATCACACTTTAGTCAATTCCCCCAACTTAAGGCTTCCGAAATTAGAATTTTCTCTCCAAATTAACTCCGAACTTCTCGAATTTCAATTTTGACCATACGTACAAGTCATAATACCCAAAGTGAAGCTGCTCAGGGCCTCAAATCACTGAATAACGCACTAGAGCTCAAAACAACCGGTCGGGTCGTTACATTGTGTGAGGGAACTTGATTCGCGAATTAAAGGTAATGCTTAACCTCTATGTTGGAGTAAGTGAGCGGGTTATAAATAATTCATGGTGCTTGTGAGTCAATTCTTGAGGCTAGGATGTTACACTATTGTGCTTAGTATATGTTAATTATTCTTTGTGTGATGAGTTAGGAGAGTTGTTTAAAAAAGTCGTGTCTTTATAAAGTGTAGTTTGATTGCTCGAGGACGAGCAATGGTTTAAGTTTGGGGTGTTGATGGTAGGCTATAATCTCGTGTTTAGTCGCTTAATGCATTCTAATTTACTGTACTTTAATTGAATTTGAGCTTTAATCGCTAGTGTTTTGCATTAATTGTGTGTTTATGCCTTGTAGGAGTGATTCCGAGTTATGTAGATGCTATGGAATGAATTCAAGCTATCTGGTGCTTTGAAGTCTGAGTAAAAGTCCAAGGTATTAAGCCGGGATCGCGTTCGGGGGGTCGAAAACCACGTCCGGATATCAAAAAGTCAAGAAAAATCCGTACTCTGAGAAAACAACACTAGCGCGTCGCGCCACGCATGTGTAAAATGTCTGTTGCCCGTCAGAAACCACTCTCTGGAAATCCCCACTAATTCCCCGCATGGTGCGTCGCCCCATGCGGTGCGCTTGTGCAATGTTTCCAGATTATTTGTCCTATTTTGTGCAGGAGAAGGTGTTTTCGTCTAGGCCCGACCCTACTTGGTATAAATAAATGGGAAAACGTTATTTTAAGGACTTTGGACACATATTAGACCTAAGGATTCTAAGGAGGAGTTGGAGAAGCAAAAGCACAAGGAATTCATCATTCAATCCTCACTCAAGACCCGAGTTTGGATCGTTTTATATTTTTCTTTACTTTAAACATATTTGTGATGAATTACTCCACATCTATGGAGTAGTTCCCTTTAGGGTTTGATGGATTTGGTGTATTAATATTTGTTTGCGGATTATAACTCTAGTTTTTATGCATTGAATTGTTTTGGATGTTTTAATAATTGCATATATATTTACATGTTCATGTAATCGAAAGAGGCATAACTTGTGATATCCTTGCATTATCTTGTTGGTTGAATTCATTAATTCCTCTTAGTAATCGAAAGAGGCGAGTTGAATTGTTGATTAAACCTAGTTAGGAAGATAATCGAAAGAGGTTCTCCTAAAGACCAATCCACTACGAAGTCGTGCATATCTTCACCGAGCATAAATTGTTTCTTATTGTAAGGTTGAGACTTAATCGAGAGAGGAGTTTCTGCTAAACGTTTGAACTAATAATTGAGTGAATTCGAGAAACTCACTTGAACATTAGAAGTGAATTAACTAGAGTTAAATCCCAACAATTACCTTGCACCTATCGAATCAACCCCTATTTTTTCCCACGGATAACTTCCTTGCTTACCTTTGCTTCGATTGTCATTAGTTAATTAGCTTTAAATTCTTAGTTAATTTTAGTTATTAATCACATAAATCTAAATTGTTAATCATCTTGGATAGCAATCTAGCTACAAACTACGATAATACTGTTTAACTCCAATCTCTGTGGATACGATATTATATTATACTATATTCGACTAGCGAGCATATTTAAGTGTGTGTTTCAAGCTCGTCAAATTTTGGCGTCGTTACCGGGGATTGGATTATTAATTTGATTATTACGTATTTTAGAACCCATGTGCATTTTAATCTTTTACCATATCTAAATTACTTATTATGGAGTTAAGGAATTATCTTTGAAACGAATCACATGTGGGTGAATCTGTTTTGTGTAGGTGCCAAATTTATGTCACGTGTACGTGTACACAATCCATAACACTTAATTATTTGTTAAGATTGTTCTGCCAAAGTCGCGCGAACGCATACTTTGATTTATGTTGGGAATCATAATTATGTCACGCGAATACATAATCACGATATTAAATTAAATGCGTGCCTAAAGCATTCTATGAATATTCATAAATGGATTATTTCCTAAATACGATATTTAGGGTGCGTATTTACAAGTTGTAAGCTGATTTACGGGTGGAGTATCTACAAGTGGAGAGGAGTCTAATTGATATGACTAACATCGTTTTGGGCACATCTGCTACTTGGTTCAATTCAAGCTTTCATGAGTCGAGGAGGTGGCCAATTAAAGGGGTGAACTGAGTTGTTGTCTATATCCCTATATACGTCTTTTTAGAGCCACTAACAGAAGTCAACCTAACAATTAGCAACAGTGCCATGGGTCAAGCTTAATTTCGTTCAAAATTCCAAACAGGTCATGTACAAACAAGTGGCCTTAATTTGAAGCCCAATTTCGTATGACAAAAGAAAATTCAGTGCCTAGCGAACTCCAAAGCTTGCTGGCAGGCACAATTAGCAAGGCCAATAAACTCAATCACAATACATGGCCAAACATGCCATCGTAAAGTTAGCCACCTTTTGTGCAGATTAATACTTTAAACTAAATTCAGATTTGCATATGAGCAGAAAAGTCAATTATACGAATATCAAATAGCAAAGCTGGCATTCAAACCTCGAGACTACCAGATTCTGGTGTTTACAGTAGTGGTCATTTCAATTACAATTCTCAATAATGATAACATGGCATAAAGCTTTCTAATACATGCATAAATCAGTTAGGATAATATTGAGCCTAAAGCAAAATATATTTTGCTTTCAGCTTGAACCTCCATCCCACTCTTTGGCGTCAAAATTCACTGACCTGACCAATTAGTGGTCAGGTCTGCAAATTACAGTCGTGTAGTCAGTGCCAACAACTTCCTTCATCACCAATAAACAGCAAGATTTTTTTATTCCAGGCAGAGAGTAAAATGATCGTTTATGCAACAATGATCTCATTTCAGTATATTAACACATTAAACTGTTGACAACCACAGAAATTACAACAACAATTCTCACGGAATAACATTTACACTTATCGATAGAACATGATGTAACATAGGGAATATCAATCAATTTGGCAGCAATGAAACTAACAAAACATGAACAAATTTATACTATTCTCATTCAAACAAATAAGGTTTAGGACATTTGATCAGAGGATACCTGGTTAACAGCAAAACACACAAAAGAAAATAGATCTCTTATTTCTGGAGAAGAAATAAAAACCAGAACTAAAAGCTCAGCTACAGATTGATAAGCAGCAACAAATAGCAACTAATAAGCAGTAGACCACATAGTAAACCTCAATTTCCAGTCCAAAATTAACTTGAGAAACCAGAAGTTATTGAAGAGAACCAGCAAAATCTTAGAAACAACTTCTAAACTCTTTTGTTTTTTTTTTTTACGGTTTTGGAAGTTTTGGATTTCAAGATCGAGAATTCAATTCTGAATTTCAGAATTTTGTTCTCAGCTTTTCTTTCAGGGAAGTATTGCATGGGTGAAGGGTGAGAGTTTATGAGAGTCCATGAGTAGTGTGTAGGGAGGGCATCTTTTATAACAGATTTTCTAGTTGTGCCTTCTGTTATTTCTTTTCTTTTTCAGTCCCTTTTCTATTTTTGTATTACTCTCTCAGCCCCAAATGCCCAACCCCTTTCATTTTTTAATTGTAAAATGACCCTTATTCTATCTTATAGAATCTTCTAAAACAGCTACAGAAAAAATATTCCTTTAGTCAATTCCCAACATATCCCCTTAGGCCCATGTTATTTACTCTTTCCTTCTTTTCTTTCTCTTAACTCCTTAACAGTTTAAAACCACTTACCCTAATTATGAAACAGGATTTCTGCATTGAACCAATAATTTAAACTAATATTTAGACAACAATTAAACTATTAAAAATAAAATCAAAACTCTTAATGACTGAACATATGCAAACTCAGCATCAAATTCGAAAGTCTATCAAACTAGCAAACAAATCAAAACTTGACAACTAAACATGGAAGTGGTCCAATTGATTATGCAAACCTATAAATACTCAACATAGGTAATTACTAACTAATTCAAAATTACCAATTAACTAAAGTTAAGCCAACAATTAGTGAACTATGAATCAACAACTAATTAAAACGGAAAAATGACAATTAAGACGATATGCAAACCTTAATTCATCTAGAACCTCATTCTGCATGACTGGACTTAATTGACGGACCAAATTCAAAGATGAATGAGGAGCCAAAAAGCTGAAAACAATAGAAAAGGGAGAAGAAAAAGGAGTATACCTATTAAGCTCAAAGTAAGCGACAGAAACGATCCTTGACCCGCTGGAGAAACAACATCAGAACGATTGGGGAGCAAATGACCGGTCAACGGTTGTTTGACCGGATTTCGACATCTTTGAAATGAACCGAAACTAATGTTAATCGATTATTCTCGTTGAGAACAATCGATCAACGCAAGTCCCAGGTCAAATCGAGTGTTGAAACTAGTGAAAAATTGAAAGGGGGCGGACTAGGGTTTTGGGTATTTCCTAAATCCTCTATTCAACAAAAACTGAAGGGTTCTAAGGGAAATGGGTAATATATTAGAAATGAGGAGGGAGAGGGAGTATAGAGTGATATTTTTTGGTGGTTTGGAGCTAGGCCGCCGCCGTAGGCAATTTCCGGCGGTGACGTTGGGCGGTGAGTGAGAGAGACGAGAAAGGGGGGGTTCTGGGAAGGGTTTTGGTGGGTAGGGGGGTCTGTTCTAACCATTTTAAGGGATATTGGGGTGAGTTCCCATCCGTTGGATTGCACAAGATGAAGGGCCAGGATTGTTTAGGCGAAAGACGACATTGTTTGGTTGTTGAAGAGGCTGGACCAGTTTTGAAGTGGACTGGGGCTAGTATTTGGCAATTGGGCCATTTAAATGTTGGCCCAGTTCGGTTTTGAAGCTCAAAACAACGCCTTCTCCTTTTTTCTTCTCTTTCATTTTTAACCACTAATTAACTAACATAATATGTAAGACTTAAATTGCAAAATTAACCTATTCCTACTTTGTCTAACAATTAATTAATTAAGTTATGAATCATTAAACTAATACTAATTGATTAATCAAAATAACTAATGAATTATTATTTTTGTGATTTTGTATTTAATAATGCAATTAACATGTGATTAAGATCTAAAAATACAAAGAGTAAAATATAAAATAATTTTGTCATTTTGATGATTTTAAAATGCTAATAAAATTGCACAAAACACAAATACACACAAAACAAAATCAAATAAAATATAGAAAAATTCCTAAAACTTTCTAAAATAATT
Organism: Nicotiana tabacum; assembly: GCF_000715075.1. Lineage (NCBI taxonomy): Eukaryota > Viridiplantae > Streptophyta > Magnoliopsida > Solanales > Solanaceae > Nicotiana > Nicotiana tabacum. Next base: position 21,205,647 of record NC_134094.1, on the reverse strand, counting down.
AAAAGCTAATTTGGAATATTTTTAGGAGTAATTTGACATTAGGGCAAAAATTACGTACTCACTAGAATATTCCTGGTTCACCACTAGTTGGTGGTTTTTCTAATATTGGTAGAGAAGGACCATGCAGGATGTGCAATGCTCAGCCAAGTGATACAGACGTGCGCGAAGAGTTGAAGGTAGTGAATGAGAAATTAGATAAGGTGTTGAAGATCCTTGGGGAGATGCAAAATTAGAATGAGAGCCCTTCTAAAGTAGTTGAGTACCTTGGTACGGAGTTACAAGATTGCAAAGCAGATTGAGGAATGCTTCAATTTCTGCAAGCTAGATGAGGAAGTTGAAACAGAGCAAGAAGAAGAAACCAAAGGTAGACGTACTCAAACCAATTTCGGAGGAAGATAAGAAACTATTCTATAAATGGTTTGACAAGAAGGAGAAGTTTCCCAAAAACTTCTTGACTGGAAGCTATGGTTGGAGGTTTTTCAAGCAGTTGTGCGCTGTTAAGTTCGTTTTAATTTTTGTAAGTCCCTTAATCACTGCGTGTATTTCTTTTTTTAGTAGCTCCATATTTAACGTACAATTTTTATAATATTTAGCATGTGGAGGAACTTTTGGCACTGATGCGTGTACGAAACATAAAATGCCCACACCTTTATGCCCATAGTCATGTTGTTATGGATGTTGCATTATGCAATAACATGTGCACTGCATGGGATAAGATCAAGGAGGTTGCCAGTAAAGAGGAAAATGATTTGGACTTTTGTAAGACAGTTGATGTTTGTCAAGACTTGTGCCTTACACCCCTGATGCTATATCCTCAAGGAAGTATGCCAAAACATGGGGCTGTAGAGTGGTGGTGCAATGCTAAGCTATTGTACTGTGTGTGGAAAATTGATAACAAGTATTTTGTGCCTTTTGTTTTTCACTTGGTGGAGGGTTTGATTTGAATTTACGATAGCAATATCAGTTTGTATGGTGATGGTAAACTACAAGAACCGGTACAACCCCTCGCACTCATGATGCCTAGGATTTCGATGAAAACTGGCCAATTTGCAGACTTAGGCCAAGATGTGCTTACCAAGAAATGGTCCTAGGAGCGTATTATAGATGTGCCAGCCATTCAGCAAAGGTAAATTAAATATGTCATCCATTATGTTTTACTCATTCTTCTAGTTTCTTTAATAATTAATTGTACCTTTGTTTATTGTAGTGAAAGCAGTGGAGCATATGCAGTGAAGGTTATTGACTTTCTGCTAACTAATACGCCGTTGGATCAGCTTAATGACAAGCGAATGAAGTTGTTCAGGGAAAACTTTGCAGCTGAAATCTTCAGGGGAAGGATGGACCCTTATTAGTTTTATAATTGAAATTTCAAGTTGTGTTGGTCATGGGACAAATTCATTTTGGGGCAACTTATACTAATTTATGATATTTGCATCTACCTCTATGTAATGAAATTACTTTGCTGCTTATTAACTGTTGATGCTGTAATTTTTGTTTCCTTATGTCACGACCCAAACTAATCCCTGTCGTGATGGCGCCTATCGTGGAACTAGGCAAGCCGACTCATTTCCAAAACAAATCGATATTTTTATTTCAAAGATAATTTCAATGTTATTTAACACAAAAACCTTCGTAAAGGAGTTCCAATCAAAATAAAAGTGCGAAAGAAAAAGCCCGACATCGGGGTGTCACTAGTCATGAGCATCTACTACAATCTGTCTAACAATATCAAAACTAACTCAGTCTGGAAAATAGCTAAATATAACTAAAGGAAGATAAGAGGGAGAAGAGTAGGGCTGCGATCACCAGGCAGCTACCTTGCTATCCCAGGGAAAATCTACATTCAAAACAATCAATAACCGCTACCGTGTCCAGCTACACCTAGATCTGCACACAAGGTGCAGGGAGTAACGTGAGTACGCCAACTCAGTAAGTAACAACAATAAATAAAGTCTGAGAAGTAGTGACGAGTAATAAAGCATATAACGTTCATATCAGGAAATCTCAGTAAAATACCACATGCATTTTAAACAACGAAATTTAAATCAAAACATCTCGTTTAAACCTAGTTCCAGTAAAAATCATTTAAAGATATTTTTCAACAGTTTTCAAACAGAGGAAAAGTGCAAAGGTGAGCAAAAATGATGAAATCATAAACAGTCCCTCGGGTAAAACATCACTCATATACAGCCCCTCGGGCAAACCTCACAGTCACTCGTGCCACTCGGGCATACCTCACAATCACTCTTGCCACTCGGGCATACCTCACAATCACGCATGCCTCCCAGTCACTCAGCACTCGGCACTCGCACTCAGTAGGTACATGCGGTCACTGAGGGTGTGTACAGACTCCGGAGGGGCTCCTTCAGCCCAAGCGCTATATCAAGCCACATCATGGCATAACCACTCAGGCCCTCGGCCTATATCAAACATGTTGCGGCGTGCAGCCCGATCCCATAAATATGCAACATGCTGCAGCGTGCAGCCCGATACCATAAATATGCAACATGTTGCGGCGTGCAGCCCGATCCCATAAATATCCTCACAAATAAGGCCCTCGGCCTCACTCAGTCATAAATCTCTCAAGCCACTCGGGCATTTCAGTAAAAACAGGGCATTCGGCCCAAAACAACATTTATATGATCAAAATAGAGTCATAAAACTGAGTTATGCAGTAAACAAGTATAACCATGACTGAGTATAGATTTTCAATCGAAAACAATGAGAGGATAGTAAGAAAAGGCCCCTAAGGGTCCAAACAGCACAAGCACAATGCCCAAACATGGCATTCAGCCCAATTTACAGAAACTCTTTCTAAAACATATAAGTATCATATAGTTTCAACAAAGTATGCAACTTTACAGTTGCTACGGGACGGATCAAGTCACAATCCCCAACAGTGCACGCCCACACGCCCGTCACCTAGCATGTGCGTCACTAAAAATAGTAGAATGATACAAAATCCGGGGTTTCATACCCTCAGGACTTGATTTATAATCGTTACTTACCTCAAACTGGTCAAATCTCTACCCCGCAATGCTCTTGCCTCTAGACTCGGCCTCCAAATGCTCCAAATATATTCATCATCAGTACAATGCCATCAATATACGCTAATGGAATGAATTCCACAAGAAAAGCTACAAAATTAGACCAAAATCCGAAATTAGCTCAAACCCGGCCCCCGAGCCCACGTCTCGAAATCCGACAAAATTTACAAAACTAGAAAGCTCATTCACTCACGAGTTTAACCATACCAAATTCATCATAATCCGACAACGTTTGGTCCTTCAAATCCTTAAATTACTCTCCAAAAATTCCAAGCCCTAACCCCTCATTTTCACTAATTACATGATTAAACAACGGGAAATCACCATATATAGGAGTATTAGGGCTCAAGCAACTTACCTCACTGATAGCCCTTGAATCACCCTTCAAAAATCACTCCAAAAGCTCCAAAAACCGACTTGAAAATGGTGGAAATGAACCAAATTCGCGAAGGGTTCTATTTATGATTTCTGCCCAGGTTTTTCGCACCTGCGAAAAATTTCACGCTTCCGCGCCACCGCACCTACAGAAAAATCCATCACAGGTGCGGAACTTACTTAGGAGCCCAGCTTCCGCATTTGCGGCCCAAAACCCCGCGCCTGCGGAGGCGCACCTGCGCGTTTCCTCCGCTTCTGCGAAACCTGCCCAGCATCCCCCTTTCCACATCTGCGCCCCAGGTTTCGCACCTGCGGGCTCGTAGATGCGACCTCCAACTCGCACCTGCGCAACCTGCCTAGCCCAGCATTTCCCGCACCTGCGCACTCCCCACGCACACCAGCGGCCTCGCACATGCGACTCTTTCTTCCGCAGGTGCGAAAATAGCAGTAGCAGCAGCTTCAGCTGCATTTCCAACTTCGACAAATCCGTTAACCACCCGGAATCACCCTGAGGCCCTCAGGACCTCAACCAAAAATACCAACAAGTCATATATCAACATACCAACTTGGTCGAACCTTTGAATCACTCAAAACAACATAAATTTATCAAATTACCCTCAGATTCAAGCCTAAGAACTTCTAAATTTCCAAATTCGGCAACCGATGCCGAAACCAACCAAACCACGTCCAAATGACCTCAAATTTTGCACACACATCACAAATGACACTACAAACCTACTCTAATTTCCAGAATTCCATTCCGACCCCGATATCAAATTTTTCACTGCCGACCGAAATCGCCAAATTTTCAATTTCGCCAATTCAAGCCTAATTCTACCACGAACCTCCAAATCACATTCCGGACGCACTCCTAAGTCCAAAATCACCTAACGGAGCTAATAGAACCATCAGAATTCAAATCCGAGATTGTTTACACATAGGTCAACCTCCAGTTGACTTTTCCAACTTAAGTTTCTACTTAAGAGACTAAGTATCTCAATTCACTCTGAAACCACTCCGGTCCCGAACCAACTAACCCGATATAACATAATATAGCTGAATAACACAAAAAATAAGTAGAAATGGGGAAAACGGGGCTATAACTCTCAAAACGACCGGCCGCGTCGTTACATCCTCCCCATTTTAAACATTCGTTCGTCCTTGAATGAGTCTAGAAACATACCTGGAGTATCGAATAGGCGTGGATATCTGCTCCGCTTCTCCCGCTCAGTCTCCTAGGTGGCCTCCTCCACAGGCTGACCTCTCTATTGCACCTTCACTGAAGTTATATCCTTTGACCTCAACCTTCGAACCTGCCGATCCAAAATAGCCACCGGCTCCACATCATAAGTCATATCACCCTCCAACTAAATCGTGCTGAAATCCAAAACATGGGATAGATCTCCAATATACTTCCGGAGCATGGAAACATAAAACACTGGATGCACATTCGAAAAGCTGGGTGGCAAGGCAAGCTTATAAGCCACCTCCCCTATCCTCTAAAGCACCTCAAAAGGCCCAATAAACCGGGGGCTAAACTTGCCCATCTTCCCAAACCTCATAACACCCTTCATGGGTGATACCTTCAGCAAAACCTTCTCCCCAACCATAAAAGACACATCACGGACCTTCCTATCCGCGTAGCTCTTCTGCCTAGACTGCGCCGTGCGAAGCCATTCCTGAATCAATTTCACCTTATCTAATGCGTCCTGGACCAAGTCTGTACCTAAGAGCCTAGCCTCACCCGACTCAAACCATCCAACCGAAGATCTACACCTCCTCCCATATAAAGCCTCGTACGGAGCCATCTGAATACTCGACTGATAACTGTTGTTATATGCAAACTCCGCGAGTGGTAGAAACTGGTCCCATGAACCCCCAAAGTCAATGATACAAGCACACAACATGTCCTCCAATATCTGAATAGTGTGCTCGGACTGCCCGTCCATCTGAGGGTGAAAAGTTGTGCTCAACTCAACCTGAGTACCCAACTCTCACTGCATGGCCCTCCAAAACTGCGATGTAAACTGAGTGCCCCTATCTGAAATGATGGAAACTGGGACACCACGCAGGCGAACGATCTCTCGGATGTAAATCTCAGCCAACCGCTCTGAAGAGTAAGTAGTACCAACTGGAATGAAGTGCGCGGACTTGGTCAGCCGATCCACAATAACCTAAATAGCATCGAACTTCCTCGAAGTCCGTGGGAGCCCAAATACAAAGTCCATGGTGATCCGCTCCCACTTCTACTCTGGGATCTCTAATCTCTGAAGCAAGCCACCCGGTCTCTGATGCTCATACTTAACCTGCTGACAGTTGAGACACCGAGCCACAAACCCAACTATATCCTTCTTCATCCGCCTCCACCAATAGTGCTGCCTCAAATTCTGGTACATCTTTGCGGCACCCGGATGGATGGAATACAGCGAGTTGTGGGCCTCCTCAAGAATCAACTCTCGAAGCCCATCTACATTAGGCACACATATCCGGTCCTACATTCTCAGCACGCCATCATCACCAATAGTCACATCCCTAACATCACCTCTCCGAACCCTGTCCTGAAGAATGAGCAAGTAGGGGTCAACATACTGACGCTCCCTGATACGGTCATAAAGAGAAGACCTGGAGACCACACAAGCCAATACCCGACTAGGCTCCGAAATATCCAATCTGACAAGCTGGCTTGCTAAGGCCTGAACATCCAATGCCAAAGGTCTCTCTGCTGCTGGAAGATATGCTAAACTCCCCAAACTCTCTGCCCGGCGACTCAAAGCATCGGCCACCACATTGGCCTTCCCCGGATGGTACAAAATAGTGATATCATAGTCCTTAAGAAGCTCCAACCATCTTCGCTGACGCAAATTAAGATCCTTCTGCTTTAACAGATACTGCAGACTCTGGTGATCAGTATAGATCTCACAATAAACCCCATACAAATAATGGCGCCAAATCTTCAAGGCGTGAACAATGGCTGCTAACTCAAGATCATAGACAAGATAGTTCTTTTCATGGGTCTTCAACTGGCGCGAGGCATAGGCGATCACCCTACCCTCCTACAACAAAACACAACCAATGCCTATCCTCGAGGCATCATAATACACGGTGTAAGAACCTGAAGCTGATAGCAGAACTAACACTGGAGTTGTGATCAAAGCAGTATTGAGCTTCTGAAAGCTCTCCTCACACTCATTTGACCACCTGAATGGAGCACCCTTTTAGGTCAATTTGGTCAAGGGCGATGCAATAGATGAAACTCCATCCACAAAGCAACGGTAGTAACCCACCAAACCAAGAAAGCTCCTAATCTCCGTGGATGAGGATGGTCTGGGCCAACTCTGCACCGCCTCTATCTTCTTCGGGTCCACCTGAATACCCTCACTGGACACCACGTGTCCCAAGAATGCTATTGAATTGATCCAAAACTCACACTTGGAGAACTTTGCATAAAGTTTCTCCTCCCTCAATCTCTGTAATACAATCCTCAAATGCTGAGCGCGCTCCTCCTGGCTACGAGAGTACACCAGGATGTCATCAATGAATACAACGGCGAATGAGTCCAAATAGGGCCGGAATACACTGTTCATCAAATGCATGAATGCTGTTGGGGCATTGGTCAGCCCAAAAGACATCACCAAGAACTCATAATGGCCATATCGGGTCCTGGAAGTTGTCTTAAGAATATCTGAATCCCGAATCTTCAGTTGGTGATAACCGGACCTCAAATCAATCTTGGAGAACACCCTCGCTCCATGAAGCTGGTCGAATAAATCATCAATACGAGGCAAAGGATACTTGTTCTTGACTGTGACCTTGTTCAACTGCCTGTAATCAATACACATTCTCATGGAACCATCCTTCTTCTTCACAAATAGAACCGGTGTACCCCAAGGTAGCACACTAGGCCGAATAACCCCTTATCAAGGAGTTCCTGAAGTTGTTCTTTCAATTCCTTCAACTCCGTCAGTGCCATACGATACGGTGGAATAGAAATGGGTTGAGTGCCCGGTATCAAATCAATACCAAAGTCAATATCCATGTCAGGCGGCATGCCCAGCAGGTCTGTAGGAAACACATCTGAAAAATCACGTACCACCGGAACAGAATCAATGACAGGAGTCTCTGCACTAACATCCCTCACACAAGCCAAATAAGATAGGCAACCCTTCTCAACTATGCGCTGAGCCTTCAAATATGAAATCACCCTACTTGGTACATAATCTACAGAACCGCTCCACTCAACCCTCGGAATTCCCAGCATAGTCAAAGTCACTATCTTAGCATGACAATCTAGAACAACATGACATGGAGACAACCAATCCATACCCAATATCACATCAAAGTCGACCATACTGAGCAGCAAAAGGTCCACTTAGGTCTCCAGACCCCCAATAGTCACCACATATGACCGATATACGTGGTCCACAATAATAGTAACGCCCACAGGAGTAGATACATGAACAGAAGAAACTAGAGACTCACGGGGCATATCTAGAAAATGGGCGAAATACGAGGAAACATATGAATATGTGGAACCAGGGTCAAATAATACTGAGGCATCTCTGTGGCAAACTGAGACAATACCTGTAATCACAGTATCTGAAGCAATACCATCTAGTCTGGCAGGGAAGGCATAGATACGGGCCTGGCCACCCCCTGATCTGCCTCCCCCTCTAGGGCAACCCCTAGCTGACTGACCTCCACCCCGAGCTGACTGGGCGGGTGGTGAGGTAACTGGTGCTGAAGTCGTAGGCTGACTCCTCTGTTGAGATAGACCTCCATGACGATGAGGACAATGCCTCCACATATGCCCAAGCTCCCCACACTCAAAACAACTCTCTGGCGCTAGTGGCGGAAACTGAAGGGAGCCCCTAGCACTGGGATGACTGGTAGAAGAACCTGGCATGGAAGATCCCTAAACAGGTGGAGCACGGGACAAACTCTGAGCTGGAAGGTAACTAAGTGATGAGTGGCCCTGATGAGAACTGTGAGAACCATGGCCATATGATGCACCCCGATGAAATGGCCGAGCTGACTGAGCCTGTCTGAAATGACGACCTCTACTGTGCTGGAACTGACCCCCGAAAAGAGCAACGTTGAATCCACCCTGACCACGAAGTCTCTTGGCCTCCCTCTCAACCCTCTCCTGACCGTGAACCATCTCAATCTGTCGAGCAATGTCGACAACCTCATCAAAAGTAGCACCCGAAACCCTCTCTCTAGTCATGAGCAACTGTAGATGATAAGTGAGACCATCAATAAACCTCATGATCCTCTCCCTGTCTGTGGGAATCAACCAGATCGCATGACGGGCCAACTCAGAGAACCGCATCTCAAACTGTGTCACAGATATATCACCCTAGCGAAGCCGCTCAAACTGTCTACGCAGCTCCTCTCTGCGGGATCGAGGCACGAACTTCTCCAAAACGACCACGGAGAACTGCTACCAAGTAAGGGGTGCTGCGCCAACAGGCCTACGCCTCTTGTAAGTCTCCCACCATCTGAGTGCAGCCCCAGAAAACTGAAAGGTAGTGAATGAGACCCCACAAGTCTCCAGAATACCAGCAGTACGGAGTATCCTCTGACACCTATCCAAAAAGTCCCAAGCATCCTCTCTCTCTGTGCCACTGAAAGGTGGTGGCTGGAGTCTCCCAAACCTCTCCAACCTACGTTGATCATCCTCAGTCATAGCAGGAACCACATAATCCTGAGCAACTACAACCGGTTGGGCTGGTGGTGCCTCCGGTGTCTGAAGTCCCCGAATAACCTACTCGGGTGTGTGAGCGACGGGAGTCTGAGTGCCTTCCCTAGCCTGAGAAGTGGCTGCGGCCGTCGAAATAGAGACCGCCTGAGCAAGGCCAGTACACGCTGCCAGAATCTGAGCTAGGGCCTCCTAAAGGCCTAGTATCACAATAGGCATAGGTGGTGCCTGAGCTGGTGCATCAACAACTGGAACCTGGTCCTGATCTGGGACAACCGGTGGACCTGCAGGTACTGCCCCAGCTGCTATACTGGTTGCACCTCTGCCCCTACCACGGCCTCTACTGTGGCCTCGGCCTCTCGCGGCCCCGGCTGGTGGTACTGGTGGCTGGCCCTCCTGACCGATAGCACAAGTCCTCACCATCTGTGAGAGGATGAAACAACAGATGTTTAGTTATTAAAATCAACAGATTCGCACGATAAGAATTCAAGAATGTGGAGTTTCCTAAAGGTTCTACAGCCTCTCGAAGATAAGTACAGTCATCTCCGTACCGATCCGCAAGACTCTACTATCTCTACTAAACCCGCTCATGACTCTAGAGACCTATGTAACTTAGGCTCCGATACCAATCTGTCATGACCCAAACTAACCCCTGTCATGATGGCGCCTATCGTGGAACTAGGCAAGCCGACTCATTTCTAAAACAAATCGATATTTTCATTTCAAAGATAATTTCAATGTTATTTAACACAAAAACCTTCGTAAAGGAGTTCCAATCAAAATAAAAGTGCGGAAGGAAAAGCCTGACATCGGGGTGTCACTAGTCATGAGCATCTATTACAATCTGTCTAACAATATCAAGACTAACTCAGTCTGAAAAATAGCTAAATACAACCAAAGGAAGATAAGAGGGAGAAGAGCAGGGCTGCGATCGCCAGGCAGCTACCTTGCTATCCCCGGGAAAATCTGCAATCAGAACAATCAACAACTGCTACTGTGTCCAGCTATACCTGGATCTGCGTACAAGGTGCAGGGAGTAACTTGAGTACACCAACTCAGTAAGTAACAACAATAAATAAAGACTGATCAATAGTGTCGAGCAATAAAGCATATAATGTTCATATCAGGAAATCTCAGTAAAATACCACATGCTTTTAAAATCAAGATTTGAATCAAAACATCTCGTTTAAACCCAGTTCCAATAAAAATCATTTAAAGATATTTTTCAACAGTTTTCAAACAGAGGAAAAGTGCAAAGGTGAGCAAAAATGATGAAATCATAAACAGCCCCTCGGGTAAAACATCACTCATATACAGCCCCTCGGGCAAACCTCACAGTCACTCGTGCCACTCGGGCATACCTTACAATCACTCTTGCCACTCGGGCATACCTCACAATTACTCATGCCTCCCAGTCGCTCAACACTCGGCACTCGCACTCAGTAGGTACCTGCGGTCACTGAGGGTGTGTACAGACTCTGGAGGGGCTCCTTTAGCCCAAGCACTATATCAAGCCACATCATGGCATAATCACTCAGGCCCTCGGCCTATATCAAACATGTTGCGGCGTGCAGCCCGATCCCATAAATATGCAACATGCTGCGGCGTGCAGCCCGATCCCATAAATATGCAACATACTATAGCGTGCAGCCCGATCCCATAAATATCCTCACAAATTAGGCCCTCGACCTTACTCAGTCATAAACCTCTCAAGCCACTCGGGCATTTCAGTAAAAACAGGGCATTCGGCCCAAAACAACATTTATATGCATCAAAATAGAGTCATAAAACTGAGTTATGCAGTAAACAAGTATAACCATGACTGAGTATAGATTTTCGATCGAAAACAATGAGAGGATATTAAGAAAAGGCCCCTAAGGGTCCAAACAGCACAAGCACATGGCCCAAACATGGCATTCAGCCCAATTTATAGAAACTCTTTCTAAAACATATAAGTATCATATAGTTTCAACAAAGTATGTAACTTTACAGTTGCTACGGGACGGACCAAGTCACAATCCCCAGTAGTGCACGCCCACATGCCCGTCACCTAGCATGTGCGTCATTAAAAATAGTAGAATGATACAAAATCCGGGGTTTCGTACCCTCAGGACTAGATTTACAATTGTTACTTACCTCAACCCGGTCAAATCTCTACCCGCAATGCTCTTGCCTCTGGACTCGGCCTCTAAATGCTCCAAATCTATTCACCATCAGTACAATGCCATCAATATACGCTAATGGAATAAATTCCACAAGAAAAGCGACAAAATTAGACCAAACCCCGAAATTGGCTCAAACCCGGCCCCCGGGTCCACGTCTCGAAATCCAACAAAATTTACAAAACTAGAAAGCTCATTCACTCACGAGTCTAATCATACCAAATTCATCAAAATCCGACATCGTTTGGTCCTTCAAATCCTTAAATTACTCTCCAAATATTCCAAGCCCTAACCACTCATTTTCACTAATTATATGATTAAACAACGGGAAATCACCATATATACGAGTATTAAAGCTCAAGAAACTTACCTCACTGATAGCCCTTGAATCACCATTCAAAAATCACTCCAAAAGCTCCAAAAAGCGACTTGAAAATGGTGGAAATGAACCAAATTCGCGAAGGGTTCTATTTATGGTTTCTGCCCAGGTTTTTCGCACCTGCGAAAAATTTCACGCTTCTGCGCCACCGCACCTGCGGAAAATTTCATGCTTCTACGCCATCGCACCGGCGGAAAAATCCATCACAGGTGCAAAACTCACTTAGGAGCCCAGCTTCCGCATCTGTGGCCCAAAACCCCGCGCTTGCGAAGACGCACCTGCGCATACCCTCCGCTTCTGCGAAGCCTGCCCAGCATCCCCCTTTCCGCATCTGCGCCCCAGGTTTCGCACCTGCGGGCTCGCAGATGCAACTTCCAACTCGCACCTGCGCAACCTGCCTAGCCCAGCATTGCCTGCACTTGTGCACTCCCCACGCACACCAGCGGCCTCGCACCTACGACTCTTTCTTCGGCAGGTGCGAAAATAGCAGTAGCAGCAGCTTCAGCTGCATTTTCCAACTTCGACAAATCCGTTAACCACCCGGAATCACCCTGAGGCCCTCGGGACCTCAACCAAAAATACCAACAAGTCATATATCAACATACCAACTTGGTCGAACCTTTAAATCACTCAAAACAACATCAAATCATCAAATTACTCTCGGATTCAAGCCTAAGAACTTCTAAATTTCCAAATTCGGCAACCGATGCCGAAACCAACCAAACCACGTCCGAATGACCTCAAATTTTGTACACACATCACAAATGACACTATGAACCTACTCCAACTTTCGGAATTCTATTCCGACCCCGATATCAAATTTTCCACTACCGACCAAAATTGCCAAATTTCTAATTTCGCCAATTCAAGCCTAATTCTACCACAGACCTCCAAATCACATTCCGGACGCACTCCTAAGTCCAAAATCACCTAACGGAGCTAGCGGAACTATTAGAATTTAAATCCAAGATCGTTTACATATAAGTCAACCTCTAGTTGACTTTTCCAACTTAAGTTTCTACTTAAGAGACTAAGTGTCTCAATTCACTCTAAAACCACTCCGGTCCTGAACCAACTAACCCGATATAACATAATATAGCTGAATAACACAAAAAGAAGTAGAAATGGAGAAAACGGGGCTATAACTCTCGAAACGACCGGTCGGGTCGTTACACATTAGCACTTCGTTATGTATTACAATAGGCATCTACTTGATTGCATAATAGACAATGTGTCTAGTAATAAACTAGCTACTTGGTTGCGTAGTAGACAATGTGTGTAGTACTAATAACTTGATCAAATATAATATTGCATCAGGCATAACCAGAGGTTGCATAATAAACACTGGGTCCATCAATAAACTAGCTAATTGGTTGCATAATAGACTCAAGGTCGCGTTTAATAACTTCAACAAATTTAACATTACATAAGTACAACATTGTATGATCCAAAATAATTCCAACAAAACAAACTTACAGTAATTAAACTATTCCTACCAACAACAAACCAATGTTCTCCTTCTCACTTCATCATCCAAGCTGCCACAAATCTGACAACGATGCACAAGAGCATTACCCACTTATTGATCCTCATTTCATTCATCTTAACCATCCCTCCAACTGTACAATTTATAGGAATATGCCTTCCATCCAGTTCAATCCCCCCATCATCATCATCATCTTCCTCATGAACATCCATTGCTAATATATTTTCAAGTTCAGTCACCTTCATCTGCAGAACAATCTTTTCATGCTTAAGAGCGTCCTTTTCATACTTCAAACTGCTGATAAGGTTAGAAATCCTTGGATCTAGCAGATCATCATCCCATTCCCAAAATTGACACCTTTTACCATATCGAATCAAATGGGAAAAATAATTTATTTGTAAAATTAAATCCCTAAAATTAAAAAGAGGCGAATCTGTGGAATTCATCTTACCTTAGTTTTGGAACATTTTGAGAAATGCCGATCAGCATTCACCGGAGTTGTAGCTGTAGATTGACTGGCAACCATGTCATAGTGACAATTCTTTCTCGACCCAAAGGATGTACTCGACCCTTGACTCATTTTTCTTCAATTGTTTGAGTAATGTTTTTCGGAAGTAAAAATTGGGGTTGAAATGTGATGAATTTTGTTTTGAGATGGCAGGTGAAATGGGTAATTTAAAATGGGTTAATTTGAGCGGGTCAAAAAATATGGTTGGAATATGATCAATTTTATTTTGATAACATGGCCGGTCAAATGGATAATTTTAAATGGTTCAAATGAGTAATTTCAATAGGTCAAAAATGTATGGTTAGGAATAAGCCACGTGGACATATTTTAATTTACTGAACAGCACGAGCTGTCTTCCACCAACCACTAGTCGCCGATAAATATCTTTAATAGTCTATAAACCTTGAACCCTGAACCCTAGCCCTGGACATTCAACATAAATCAATAGACTTCCTTAATGGGCGAGTGTCAACTTGAGGTTTCGTCCTCAACTCTTATTGCGGTCGAGGGTAAATTAATGGTAGAGAATTTGCTAAAATAAGGATTATACCACGTTTGACCTTGGTTTTTATAACGTTTAAACATCATGGAAAATTTAGAGTTATTATACATGGCGGTGTATTTCATACCATTAAGAGTTGCTCATTCTAGAACATGTAATAACTCAAGAAGCAATACCTCTAAATATAAGAGTGTTGTCTAGTGAAGTGTTGTCAACAAGTAATGCATCTAAGTATGAATGTTGTATATTGGATATTGGGTTGTAATATCAACATATGTTTATATTAAGTAATGTTATGATTGATTATAATAGGTAATTAGTCTTCAAATTGCATACATTACCTTAACATTATGTTGTAATAATATTCACTGACTATATAATAAAAATTATTTTCACCAATTGTAGGCTTAGGTTGATACTGATATAATTGCTACGTTATAGTAATCCATTTTATTCAATTCAAAGTTTGCAATTTGTTGAATTAGATGTTTACAACTTTAAGTTATTCACAAGTAATTGTCATTTTTTGATTTAAGGTAACTAAATTAATACTTTACACTAATGAACAACTAATAATCGAGGAACTACCCCTATGCCTGTCCAATTTATGACTGATATACCGTTCTTAATTCTTTACTATGAAATTCTCTTGGTTTTCATTTACAATGGATCTATAGACCACCGGTGGGGTAGACTATATACCGTAGGTTTATTCAACAACTCTTTTAAAATTTTCAATTCATTGGCGGGAAATTCAAATAATTGGAAGACTGAAATTTATATCCCCTGAGTTGTATGTTTCAATTGGAATCGCTTTATTTTATTTTGGGGCCTTTTTGCACTTAAATATTTTCTAATGAAAAAACAACAACCAAAGCATAAAATTAAAAAACAGGGCAACAAAATTAAAAAAAATATGGCAGAAAATTAGATAGACAAAAACATAATTTAAATATTTTTATTAAATAACTCCACTCACAACAACATACATTTTTCTCCCATTAACTAAAGAAAAAAATTAAAACTGTAGGGGGAGAAGGATCACGGGTAGGGAAATTTTTTAGGCTAACATAGTGGTGAATATTTGCACCAGCCCTACGAAGGAGAATCTGCAACATGCGTGCGATACGACGAATATTCCTCTCTTGCCTCACTATGTCTTCCTGGGTCTCTCGGATGAGACTATCCAGTGATTCCTTGATGAAAATGACGTCCATGCTTGGCCTTGTCCTCAAAGGTATTTCTCTCTTAACTGATTGGGCTATGTGAAAGAATGATGAATAAATATTTTCATCAGATCTAGTGTATTTATAGGCAAAATTTGACACTGCATGGTGCCTATCCATATGACTTCTCATAAATGACGTGATTGTTGAGAGTTTTGAGAAACGAATTGATGCTTTGAATCGGCATTTTCCATGTATTTCAATTTATTAAACAAATACTTTTCATATTGGCTGCCAGTGGTTATTAATATTAGATATTAAATTAACTACCTAAACCAATGATTGTCAATAGACTATCTAAACTATTGGCGCATAGTTGATACCGAGTGCGCAATTTCATATACGAGTGGATGCAAAAGAACATAAAATATATGCTTCAAGCTGAATAAATGCCACACGGTATGGAATGAAAGAAGTGAAAATTTTTCCTACTAGTTCTGTAGCCTCTCGAAGATAAGTACAGACGTCTCCGTACCGATCCGCAAGATTCTACTAAACTCGTTTATGACTCGTAGAACCTATGAACCTAGAGCTCTGATACCAACTGTCACGACCCAAAAATCCCACCACAGGTGTCGTGATGGCACTTAGTCTCTATGACTAAGTAAGCCGATTATAATCATAATTCAAGCCCTTTTTTTAAAACATATAATTTAATATAACCTCCCAAGACTGGTAATACTGAGTCACGAACTCTAACTGAATACATGGAATGATCTCGGGGATCGAATGTACAATACTGTTCGAATAAGAAATTAACAGTACAATAAAATGGAAAAACTCCAAGGGACTGCGATGACCAAGCAGTCCTACCTTGAATCCTTGCGATCATACTCAAATCTCTGTCCGAATCTGATATCTTCAATACCTGGCTCTGCACAAAAATGTGCAGAAGTATAGTATGAGTACACCACGGTCGATACCCAGTAAGTATCAAGACTAACCTCAGTGGAGTAGTGACGAGGTATAATCAAGACACTCACTAGTCAAATAATCTGTGTAATATAGCATACAAAAATAATTGAAAACAAATAGCAGTGATAGCAACACCAATCAACTAGTGATTTAAACAGCAAGGCAACAGGAACACCATAAATATTACTCAAACGAATAATAAACACAGCTACAACCAATTAATCAAGTCCTTCAAAATATACATCTTTTATCTATAAGTTTTTCAATAAAAAGTCTCTAGAATATAATCATTTTCAATAAATATATTTCGAATATACTTCCTTCAAATAAATATCTTTCCATTATAATTCTTTCAAATAAATATCTTCCGAATATAATTCTTCCAAGTAAATATCTTTCAAATATAATTCTTTCAAGTAAATATCTTTCAAATATACTTCTTTCAAGTAAATATCTTTATAATATAATTCTGTCAAATAAAAGTCACCATGTGACACCTCATTTAACTTTCCTGGCGTGAGAAATATATTCAACATATTACATCAAATGGCAAGCCAATACCTTCGTGAATGTCACGACCCAAAATCCAACTAGTCGTGATGGCACCTAACCCAACCTGCTAGGTAAGCCAATTACCAACTATCCAATTCCAATGAAATTAATAAGGCAAGTAATTAAAAGAAAATAGATAAAATTAATACATTTTCCCAAGAACTGGTAGTACAAATTATGGGTGTTTAACGGGCGGGCTGGGACGGGCTGTACACAAATAAAACCAACCCGTCCGTTTAACGTTCCGGGCTGTTAACGGGCTGAATTAGCGGGCTGTACTTTTTCGGGGTTTTTTTGTCCGTCCGGGTTCGGTCTTAGCGGGTTGGACCGGGCCGTGCTATTTATTTTTTAAGTAAATTTTGTTTTTCTTATTCACTGTTATTGATACTTAAGTGTTTGCAAATATTTAAGGCTTAGAATTAAACTTTGAAGTTTAAAGTTTTAAATATGAAATTTGAATTTTACAATTTTAAAATTAAAATTTGAAAGTAAGTGGCTACAAAATATTATTTAATAAGACCAATAGGCAATATGTAAGGATCAAGCTCTGAAGGCTTTCATTTAATATTTTTATTGAATAATATATAATACTTCAAATTAAGTTGCAAGTTCTTTTTTGATTTTGTTATTTTTGAACTTGCAAATTAAATGTTTACAACAATTATTAAAAAAAAGAAGAAATAGTACATCACATGCTTTGCATCATTTTTGTAAGTTCATCCATGTCAACATGAGGTTCTTGATTTCCGGCATTGGTTGAATCAGAACCATAAACCATTATATCTCCAATTTCTTGGTCCTCCGCTTCATCTACCTCGTCACGCCCTTGATTTCGCCGTTCTGATCTTATCCAATCTTTGAAGCACACTAGAATTTCCAAAGCGTTGCTGCCCAATGAATGACGGGTATCTCCTAGTTGCTGCCTTGCTTGGCTAAATGCGCTCTCTGATGCGACTATTGAAATCGGCACATTTAGCACGTCTCGAGCCATGGCCGAAAGAACATGAAATTGATTTTGAGTTGCTCCTCCACCAACCCAGTGGTAGAAATTCTTTTGTGCGGGGCTCTGCTGACTTTTGCAAGTAGAATTGAAGTTCATCAATATTCCTGCTATTGGTTTGTTGATGCTCCCCTAGTGTAGACCAAATCAAATAATCTTCAACACCATCATTATCATCCAAAGCACTGGTCCCAGATGTTGAAACTGAACATGAAGGAATATTTGCATCTACAGCAGAAGAAGTATCAACAATGTTAGCATAATAATTATATAATGTTTCTAAATGTTTGTGTAGATCAGAAATACAAGTGTCAATATCAGGAGCTTCAATTGGTCCAATATCCATATAAGAATATAAAGCACTGATTAATTGGCGACAAGTGACCATTTTGATAGAAGGGTTTAAAATAGCACCAATTAGGTAAATAGGGGGAATTGGGTAAAAATATTTTTTAAACTTATCTAGCATAGATTCAAAAATAGAAGTATATCCTTCTTTCTTCTTCAAATAATGTAGTAAAAGAGAAATTTCAGCAATATGAACTAAACCATTTGCAATAGTAGGATAATAAGCTCCAGAAAACTCAAGTGTAGCCACATAAAAATTTTGTAAAAACTTTACAACATCTTCAATGACATCCCAACTCCCAAGTTCTAGATGTTAACAAACGGCTAGGATTGGTACAATGAGAATTAGCAACTTCAGTTATAGGCATTCTATATTTATAACAATATTTTAAGAATAAATAATTATAATTCCACCTAGTAACTATTTCTTCAGGCATGAGTCTTGGTTTTAGTCCATAGTGTACACATTTTTCTTCAAATACATTTAATCTATCACTTCTATTATTTCCTTGAATTACACCGACGGCTCTTCTAACTAAAGTGATATCATCTCTAAATAATTCAAGGCCACTCTTCACAATCAAATTATAAATATGACATGCACATCTAACATGAAATATTTCAGGAAGTGGTGGGTGCAGATGCAATTTTAATATTGTAATAGCAGCATTATTGTTAGAAGCATTATCAAATGACACATACAAAACTTTTTCTGCAAGATTATAAAATATAGCAACTTCATGGATAGTATTACTTATAAATGCACCAGTATAACTTTGATCTTCATCATATTTAAAAGCAATAATACGTTTTTGCATACAAAAATTATCATCTATCCAATGGAATGTAACAATCAAATAATCATTACCATTTACAGCACGACCAATATCAGAAGTAAGAGAAATTCTACAAGAAAGACTAGCGAACAAATAACGTATATATGTCTGATATTGTCCAAAAAGCCTAAAGATATTAGCTCTACAAGTACTTCTAGGAATACCTTTAAACAAAGGGTTATAAATTATTTGAATATAAGTAACAAGATATGGTAAAGCAGCAAAACTAAGAGGTAAACAACCTAAAACAATCATTTTAGCTAATCTTCCCAATCTTTCTTAATATCGTATTTACCCATTAACCCTCCAGTACCCGGGTTAAGTTTTTGTTGACCATCTTCGTCATCTACTCCTCAATCAATAGGGTGGTTGTCTACCATGTGCCTACGAAGTTGACCCGTTCTCCCTCCCTTACCGGTCTCATGTTTATAAATATCCTTACAAATTCTAAATCTTACATAATTTTTATCTTCTTCTAGTCTGTCAAAAAAATTCCAACACTTACTTCTTAATCTTCGATTCTTCTTAATAGGGAGGGGAGGCCTACTTGTATTACCACGACTTCCACCCCTAATATTTTGAGTTTGACTAGCATTACCAGGTGTAGCTGGTGGTGTTTCAAGATTATCAGGTGATTGAATATCATCTAAATTATCATCTAAATCATCATCTATACCATTATTTTCTTGAAGTTGCTCATAATCTACATTTAAATTTTCAGGTGAACTTTCAGAAATATGTGTAAAGCTACTAGAAGAACAAGCACCACCTCTTAATCTTTTGAAAGTTTTCTTACTACCACCTCTACTAGTGCACGCTTTTTTGGCTGCTCTAAATATATCCATTATGTAAATTAAATTAATAAATTAAATTAATAATTCTAAATAATAAAATAAGTGTACACCAAAGAAGAGAAAGATATGGAACGAGTGTACTGGGATTTCGGATGTCGCACTAAATTTGATATCAAAAATCAAACTTCAATTGATAGATCGATACTTGATAGTTGATACCACACTTCACGTGAATACTTGATATTTGATAATAATAATTTTGTAATGGCTAAACTAAATATTTGATGAAACTTGAAATAATAAGTAATTGAGAATTTAAGAACAATAATCAATAATATCAAGAGAGAATTAGAGTAGTAAGAGAGTGAATTGTGAGGAAAAATAAAGAAGAAGGGGGGATATTTATAGTTTTTAAAAGGTTAAGATTGTAATTTATCAAATATTAGGGGTGTGGGGGCTATTTTCTTAAGGGGTAGGCCGAAATGGCCATTTCTGCAAAAAAGGGCCGTTGGCCAACGGTCAAATTTGAATTTGACTATTGGCAACGGTCCAGAAAAAAATTAAAAAAAGAAAAAAGAAATTGTAACGGATACCGGGCTGTAGCCCGTTAAAAACCCGTTAACGGGTTAACGGGCTTAGCGGGTTCCGGTGCACCAATATCAAAAAACTATTCGTTTGAAACCCGCTCCCCGCCCAACCCGTCCCAGCCCGTCCCTCACGCTACAGTACCGGGCTGACCCGGGCTTAATCGGGTTGTAAATGGGTCAGCCCGGCCCGATTAACATGTATAGTACAAATCATGAGCTTCTAAGAATAGAATTTACAAAACTGATATGAAATAATACATCATCTGTTCGAAATGTACATGAACAGATTGTTATAAATCTAAGGCTACCATGAACAAGGGTCAGCTACTATCGGAACGCAGGTACATCTTCAGATCCAACTCCAAAAAAACACAGCAACATCTGCACGCAAGGTGCAGAAGTGTAGTATGAGTACAACCGACCTCATGTACTCAATAAGTAACAAACCTAACCTTAGGTTGAAAGTAGTGACGAGGTAACACAAAGGTCGAGTCCACACCAATATCCAGAAAAAAAATCTCATAACAATAAAATTGAGACAACACAAAGAATAACTCAATAATAAAATGCTCAATTCGTTCACAGTTCCGGAAAAATAAATATTTTCTTTACAAGTATACTAGTAAAACTCAATTCTTTTCACTGAAATCGCCAAAATATGAGTAAGTCTGAAAACTGTGATTTTTTTCAAAAATCCTTTCAACAATAAGTAAGATGTTTCATTTCTTTTCCAGATAGCCAGTGGAAAATGCATCATTTCACCAATATGTGTGATAAGTCATGAATGACTTGATACCGTACAGCATGAGGAAAATGCATCTTTATGCTTGTATGTCAAATGTGTTTGTCAATGCGATGCAACTCAGTGCTAAAACCATATGCATACTCTCAGAGTATCCCACAGTCAGGCCCTCGGCCTCCCTCAGTCATCAATCTTCTAGTTTCTCTCTCATGGGCTCACAATATCATGAAAATCAGCCCAAAAATGATGATATGATAAATCAATAATTAGCAACAGATACTGAGAGATGATATGAAATGAATGAACATGAATGAGTTTCAAATTTCAATTTAAACAAATTCAACAATAATATGACCTATGTGGTCTCAATAATACTGGCATATAACCTCAACATGATTTTCAGCTCAATAGCTCTAGTACGTAGAGATTTCCATGATTTCAGATAAGTTTAGGTAACTACGCAGTACCACAGGAATAACGGAATCACAGTTCACACGGTGCACACACGCCCGTCACCGAGCTTGTGTGTCACCTTCAAACAATTCACATAATACGTATATTCAGGGTTCATACCCTCAGCTCCAAGATTAGAAGAGTTACTTACCTCGAACAACCCGAATCTAATGTCGAGCAAGCTAAACGGCTCGAATCTAGTCACAATTAATTTGATTCAGTCAACCCAAATTATAAGAATTTATTCCATATCAAAATACTAATTTTTTCACAAAATCCGAAATTACACACAAAATCGCCCGTGGGCCCCATGTCTCAAAACCCGACAAAAGTTACAAAATCTGAACGCCCATCCGACCACGAGTCCAACCATATAAATTTTACCAAATTCCAACATCAACTCGACCCTCAAATCTTCAATTAAAGTCATTGAAGATTTTTTCCATTTTCAACCCAATCTTTACCCATTTGAACTCAAAAATCTTTTCATAAACCTTATTGATATGTATAAATAATACTATTACACCCAAGAATCATACTCTTAATCACCCATCTTTACCCAAACTCGAAATTGAAGACTAGGGGTTAGAACCTTACCTCCTGGGTGAAGATCTTGTGATATTTCCTTGTTGGATTTCAAAGCTTGAACAAGATCTTGATGAACAAAACACTTGAGCTTCTTCCTCTCTCTATAACACTCTCCCTTCTCTCTAAAAATGTTAGATTTTTGCTCCAAAATGAGTCCCAAAGTCTATTTATTAAAATGGGGTCGGGTTCTGAAAATAGAAAATTTATCCGAAAGCAGGTCTGCGGTCGCATAATGGACCGCAGAATGGATATAAGGGTCGCAAAATGCACCGCAAAATTGATGCCCAGAAATGGGCTTCACTGGACAGGTCTGCGACCATTTTGCGGTCGCATAACTACTTCTGCGATCGCATAATGGTTCTGCGATTGCAGAATTGGTCGCAGAATTGCATTTTTCCAGCCTTTGGTAATTTGGTCATAACTTCTTGTAGGACTGTCCAAATGATGAACGGTTTGAAGAGTTAGAAACTAGACTCAAATATCTTTCATTTGATAGGTAATACACCATATAACACTTCATATCATGAGAGTTATACTCATTTGAAGTTAGGGCTTGTGCGAACTCACTTGAAACTTTAGTGTCTTATGAAATTTCCAACTTCTACATTCGATGCCGAAACCTATCGAATCAAGTCCGATAGACCTCAAATTTTACACACAAGTCATAAATGACATAACTGAGCTATTCAAATTTCTAGAATCGAATTCCGACCCCGATATCAAAAAGTCAACCCCCCGGTCAAACTTTCCAAAAATTCAACTTTTGCCATTTCAAGCCTAATTCTACTACATCCTCCAAATAATTTTTCGGACACGCTCCTAAGTCCAAAATAACCATACGGAGCTATTGGAATCATCAGAATTCAATCCCGAGGTTTTTTACACATAAGTGAATATCCGGTCAACTTTTCCTAACTTAAGTTTTTAATTATGAGACTAAGTGTCTCATTTCACTCCGAAATCCTTCCGGACCCGAACCAACTAACCCGATAAGTCATAAATCAACTATAAGACATAAATTGATCAGTAAATAGGGGAATAGGGGAACGGGATTATGATACTCAAAATGACCGGTCGGGTCGTTAAAGTGCACTTGTCTCATTCTCACCCAATATATATATATATATATATATATATATATATATATATATATATATATATATATATATATATATATATATATATATATATAATCAATTGGCACGGTAACACCCTTCATGCATTTATATCTTTCTCACCGTGCATACATATAACAGTACCAACTAGGTAGGAGAAATGCCAATAACAATAAATAAAATAAAGTGGAGGCACACAAAAAGCAACAACGACTACAAGTCACATAGAAAATATAGGTGCACAATAACATCTCAAGATAAAGGCATGAATGTATACACAATGAAACGATATCACAATATAATGTATGTCTCTCGTCCTCGCCTGCACGGAAACACCCTTCGTGCCATGAATATATGATAATATAAAAAAATAATTGCACGACATCACCCTTCGTACTTTTACTCTCATCCTCACCTGATAATATAAATGAAATGGCACGGCATCACCCTTCGTGCTTTACACTCTCAATAGCACATCGTGCTTTACACTCTCAAATGGCACGGCATCACCCTTCGTGCTTTACACTCTCAAATGGCACGGCATCACCCTTCCTGCTTTATACTCTCAAATGGCATGGCATCACCCTTCCTGCTTTACACTCTCAAATGGCACGAAAACAACCTTCGTGCTTTACACTCTCAAATGGCACGGCATCACCCTTCGTGCTTTACACTCTTCCTTACCAAGCACATGTATATCATTAACAAGCAAGGTAGGAAGCATAAATAACATCAAGGAGAGTGTTTAAACCACAACACAATACAACAATTCATATCACAATTTGCCACTGACCACAACCAAATTCCAAATATGTAGCAGAATCAATAAATTTCTCAACAAATAGCCCAAGGCTCCACACAACATATATAAAACCTCAAAACAATCAACAGAGGTGAAAAATACTCAGTATAGGGCAACGCCTTCATTAATCCAAATTCTTGATAATTATATTAACTCCTCAATTTAAACTTATTTAATAAATATTTGCAGATAAGGATTCCATCATGAATTTAATTCCAAGAAAAATATCAAATCAACAAACACACGGAATTCACATAAAATCCAAGTGACAATAACACCAAATTATTATATAAAATACAAACTTGACAAAAAAGGAATGAGGCGTGATAATTCAAGGATTTACTAATGCCAACAATTATCCAATTTAATACATAAAAGGCCTAAAAGTTTAAACCAATACAATTTGAACATATAAGCCCGAGTACGTACTCGTCACCTTGCGTACACGGCTTCCAATCACACAAATTTCACATAAGACTCAATGCCTAAGGGGTAATTCCCTCACTCGAGGTTAGGCAAGATACTTACCTTTTTGAAGTTATGCTGATATTCCGAAATCGCCTCCTTGCTTGAATTGACCTCTAGACAGCTCAAATCTATCCAAATTAATTGTACAACTTCATTAAAATTCATCAAAAATAATTTCGGATAATAATACGCCGACTTAAAATTTTATTCCAACAAGTCAACAAAAGTCAACGCGGGGCTTGCCTCTCAGAACCCGACATAATTTTCATAAAATCTGAACACCTATTCCGATACGAGTTCAACCATACCAATTTTATCAAATTCCGATAACAACTCGACCTCCAAATCTTAAATTTTCGTTTTTGGAAGAGTTTTCAAAAAATCTTGATTCTTCCATTTAAATCTGAATTAAACGATCAATATAACCATAGATTCATGAAATATAATCACTTTCGGATATAGAACACTTACCCCAGTCGAAGTCGTGAAGAAATCCTCAAAATCGCCCAAAACTCGAGCTCCAAAAATCCCAATCGAAAATGAAGAAATGACAGATTTTCAATCCTAAGTTTCTGACCAGGTTCGCATTTGCAGACAAAAACTTTGCATTTGCGAATGAACAGTGTTTTCGCATTTGCGGACAAAGACTTGGCATTTGTGAATGAACAGTATTTTCGCATTTGCGAATGAATAGTACCGCACCAGAAACCAGCAAAATCCAAACTTCTCTGAAATGATCCGAAACCATCCCGAAACTCATCCAGAACCTCCCGGACACAAACCATATATGAATTTCAATCATAAAATACGCTACGGACCTGCTCGCGCACCCAAAACACTGAAAAGAGGTCGTATTGACCCGATATTGACCATGGTCAAACTCCCAAATTTCTTAACTTTACTAGTCTCTCAACCAATGATCCAAAAATACACCTAAGCCCCTCGGGACCCGTCAAATCATACCAACAAGTCCTAAAACATCATACGAACTTAGTCGAAACTTCAAATTACATCGAACAATGCTAGAACCATGAATCATATCCCAATTCAAGCTTAATGAAACTAAGAAATTCCAACTTCTATATTTAACACCGAAACCTATCAAATCACGTCCGATTGACCTCAAATTTTGCACACCAGTCATGTAACGACCCGAAATCCATAAAGGTCGTGATGGCGCTGGACACCACTATCGGGCAAGCCTACAATGAATACTTAAATGGGTTCCCATTTTCGTTACTTTTGAAATCATATTCTCCTTCAATTTAAAATAGCAAAAGAAGGAGTTTACAAAGTAAATAATAATATTTTCAACAATTTCAATACAAGACAACCCATAATCATCCCAAAACCAGGTGTCACAAGTGCATGAGCATTTACTAAGAATGTAAAATAAAATACAACAGTTGTCCGGAATACAATTGGACAGGAAAAAATGTAAGTACTCTGAAGGAGACTCTATTGGCTGCGGAACATCGTATAGAATGCAGCTCACCTAAGTCCCCGCCATAATCGCACCTCTACGCCCAGAAGGCCGCTAAACATACGTGTACCTGCACAAAAATGTGCAGCATGTGTAGCATGAGTACGTAAATCAACACGTACCCAGTAAGTATCCCGCCTAACCTCGAAGAAGTAGTGACGAGGGGTCGACTCGGGCACTTACTATGGGCTATAATTAATATACCAATGATATGATCAATTATGGATTTTTTTTGAGGCAACGGTAAACATAATAACATGAGACAGGTAAATAATTCTCTTGTTAATAGGGGATTTCCAAATTTATCTTCATCTTTTAACAATTTATATCTCCAGCTAATGAGGCCATATCAATTATCAATAATTCCAAACAAGCAATTAAGTCATGGGCAAATCATGCCGAGGTCGTAGATCCAACATAATATTTAAATTGTGCACTGCCAGAGGGTCAAATGGCATGAACCATAGATGCATCTATAAATTTCCCCGCTCGCGAATCATACATGCGACGCGATCCCCGCTTGCGAATCATACATGCGACGCGGACAAATATAAATTTAAGGAAATACCCCGCTCGCAAATCATACGTGTGAAGCGGCCAAATATAAGTTTAACATTTAAAATCATATCTCTTTCTTGATTCTTTTCAAAATAATGGAAATTCAGCTTGTAGTTTTTTAAGAAAATTACCCCGCTCGCGAATCATACATGCGACACGGTTACACATGGATTCTTCAGCTATTATATTATTCCTCAATTCTTTTCAAAATTACGAAGTTCAAATGAAACCTTTTAAATCTTAAGTTCTTCAATTTTAACTCCTTTCAAAATATTTAATAAGCAGACTCAATTTCGCTCCCTCTCAAGGCAACATAAATCAATAACAATATCAACAAGGCATGATGTGAGCCTAAAACTACCCGAACATAGGCATAGCTAGTAGCTACGCACAGACTCTCGTCACCTCGTGCGTACGTAGCCCCCACAAATAGAAGCACACAATAATTTAGTTCACCTATGGGGTTAATTCCCTCTTACAAGGTTAGAAAGGAGACTTACCTCGCTCCGAAATTCCATAACCAGCTCCAAAGCCTTTCAAACAACCTGAATTGATGCACAACGCTCCAAAACTAGCCAATGATTATGCAAACCCATTAATATATACTCAAATACTCAATATAATCCAATTTATAACAATTTCTAACGCCGATCGAAAAGTCGATAAAAATCACCCTCGGGCCCACGTGCCCGGATTCTAAAACTTTTCGAAGATAAACTTTACCCATAACCTCACGAACTCAAATATATAGTTTATTCTCAATTCCATGCCCAAACTCGGGGTCAAAATCCAAAATACCAAATTTTAGGTTTTCTACCAAAACCCCCCACAATTTATACTAATTTCCATGTTTGAATCCTTATACAAATCATGTATTTAACTTATAATAAGGGGGGATCACTTACCTTGAGTTGCTTGCTGAAACTCTCCCCTTGAAGCTCTTCAAAATCGCCCAAACCAAATGAAAATGGGAGAAAAATGGCCAAAACCCCACTTAAAAGCATTCTGCCCAGCTCGACCTTCGCACATGCGGTGCCTCGGCCGCATCTGCAGTCCCGCACCTGCGGAAATCCCATCGCAGGTGCGGCTCTAGCTCGGCCCAACATTTTTTGCACCTGCGCTCCATGAGGTGCACCTGCGCGTCTGCTCCTGCGCTGCTCTCTTTGCTTATGTGCCTTCGCAGGTGTGCAAATCTTTCCGCTCCTACTGTTCTTAGGAGCCTGCCCCCTTCCACTTCTGCGAGCCATTTTCCCGCACCTGCGGGCTCGCACCTGCGGCCCTCTTCACGCAGGTGCGGTTACACCAGATGCTCAACTGCTTCAGCCCTTCTTCAAATTCCAAATTCGATCTGTTAACCTTCTGGAATCTACCCGAGGCCCTTGGGACCTCAACCAAATATATCAACACGTCCCAAAATACGTTACGAACTTAGTCGAGCCTTCAAATCATATCAAACAACGTCGAATTCATGAATCGCACCCCATTCCAAGCTTAATGAAATTTAGAATTTCAACTTCTACATTTGATGCCGAAACCTATCAAATAACGTCCGATGGACCTCAAATTATGCACACAAGTCATAATTGACATTACGGACCTATTCCAACTTCCGAAATCGGAATCCGACCCCGATATCAAAAAGTCCACTCCCGGTCAAACTTCTCAAAAACCTTCAAATTTCTAACTTTAACCAAATGACTCCAAAATGACCTACGGACCTCCAAATCCACTTCCGGACGCGCTTTCAATACCAGAATCACCATACGGAGCTATTCCCAGACTCGAAATTCCAAACGGACATCGATAACATCGAAATGTAATTCCACCCAAATTTATGGAATTCTTCCGAAATGCTAACTTCCACAATATGTGCTGAAACGCTCCCGAGGCATCCAAAACCTGATCCGAACATACGCCCAAGTCCGAAATCATCATACGAACTTGCTGGAACCTTCAAATCCCGATTCCAAGTCCATTTACTCTAAAATCCAATCTTAATCAATTCTTTCAACTTAAGGCTTTCGAAATGAGAATTTATTTTTCCAAATCAACTCCGAACTTCCCGAAATTAAATTTCGACCATGCGTACAAGTCATAATACCTAAAGTGAAGTTGCTCATGGCCTCAAACCTCCGAACGACGCGCTAGAGCTCAAAGTAACCGGTCGAGTCTTTACAAGTCATAAATGACATAACGGGCCTATATAAATTTTCAGAACTGGATTCCGACCCCGATATCAAAAAGTCAACTCTCCCGTCAAACTTCCCAAAA
Source organism: Nicotiana tabacum (assembly GCF_000715075.1). Taxonomy (NCBI): domain Eukaryota; kingdom Viridiplantae; phylum Streptophyta; class Magnoliopsida; order Solanales; family Solanaceae; genus Nicotiana; species Nicotiana tabacum. The sequence goes on along the minus strand of NC_134094.1, from coordinate 21,176,752 downwards.
ATTCTATTTTCACCATTTCAAGCCAAATTCCACTACGGACTTCCAAATAATTTTTCGGACACGCTCCTACGTTCAAAATCACCATACGGAGCTATTGGAATCATCAGAATTTGAATCCGAGGTCGTTTACTCAAAAGTCAACTCTCCGGTCAACTTTTTCCATTTATGCTTCTAAATAAGGATTGTTCTTTCAATTTAATTCTGAATCTTCAGTAAATCAAACTCGACCACACCCGTGGGTCATAATACATATTGCGAAGCTGCTCGAGACCTTAAGTCACTAAACGGGGCGTTAATTCTTAAAACGACAAGTTGGGTCGTTACATTCTTCACCTCTTAAACAAACGTTCGTCCTTGAACATGCTAAAAATTATTCTGAGGTTACCAAATTGATGATTTTACTTTTACACATATACTCACGGTTGATCCCACGTTACCGCATTTGAGATAAATCCGACAACACCGTCTCAATTGAGATTATTTCTTTTATCCATATTTGTAAACTTTAAGGCCAATTTCTTACACTCCAAACATTTTCAAAAGGCCTGATTTTCACAACAACGCACGGTATTAGTCTCAACTGAATATAGCAACTCGTGCCTACGCACACATCAACTTTTTTGATAGTGTTGAAGTACTTCGAAATTTTTTTCGGGGTGTTACATTCTCCCCCGCTTAGGATCATTCGCCCTTGAATGAGAAGTAGAGTCCGCCCTCAAACACATAACATAACTTTTCTCTTCTTTCGCACATATCAATCTCCCAAGTTTTTCTAACTCCCAAATATTTCAGAAATTTCAGCAGAGTCTCCCTTGTAAATGGGCCTATCCACCTGCCAGAGTAACACCCAAACAACTCCTAACAACACATCCACAACCCAACAAAGCATCACAATGCATATATCAATAACATTAATCTCAGTATTATAATCATTGCATTATCATAATGATATCAGTACATGAAGCACATCATATGTATGCCCATCACCACATCTCTGGCCTTAAAAGCTGTTCATAATTAATTCCAACATCATCAATTAATCTCATATTAACCAAAACCTCGTTTCGAATTTTCACAACACTGACAACAGAATGTGAGGCATGAATACCTCATAATTATTTACCCGAATTAACGAGTCACATTTAATGCCACCGGGGCACTTACCTCGTAGGCTAAAACTCAATAATTACAGTACAATTATGGCACAGAAACACATAAAAGAATTTTCACATAAGCCTATCACGCATAACTCCCTATTAGTACTATAGTACACATTAAACTTCACAAAGGGAGAATTTAAACTTACAAATATTTCACCACAAGGACCTCGTCCTTATATAACTTCTACTGCGACTTGTAGCCCGGTTTAATATTTCACATCATATAAAAATATGAGGATCTCGTCCTCAACTCCGAATCACAAGTATTTTGCATATTGTGCCAACTAAAATTTCAATTTCCTTTCTATCTTCTTTTCAATAAATTTCGTAAATATTTTTCATAACACATAATGAACCCTCATACCGGTAGGGCATATAATTCATAAAATTAGAATCAATTATTCCGAAACACATCACACCCACTGTAATGAATAATAAAAATTACTTTTGAACTTATAGCCCTCAATGGTGCAAAAAAATAAAAATGACAGACACTGGCTCACATCTTCAAATTTCCCAACAGGGATAAACATATAAATGGATCACAAAATTACGAAGCTCACCCATAAGAGGAGCATAATAGGAGGACTCACCTTAATTTTCAGAACCGAATCAAATTAAGGAAAGACATTCTTTTATAACAAATCAGGATCGTACATGTAACGACACCATCTGGTGTAGTGGCCTCAGCCACACTATAGCAATCATATCAACGGGTCGTGCCTCCACCTCTTAGGCACCCTTGACCCGTCTGTCCTCCACCCTAACCGGCTATGCACGTGGAGTATTAACTGGAATAAAGCGTGTAGCCTGAGTGTTCTGATGAAATCCACCCCTCCCAAGTCTGGGACAATTTCTCTTGATGTGTCTAGTATCCCATGTTTGATTCTGTTTTAAGTGTTGGGCGACAGTGTTCATCGCGTTCGCGAGACCACTCTCACGTTCGCGAAGAGTATATGCTGCCAAGCCTTCGCATTCGCGAGGCCCTGCCCGCGTTCGCGATGGTTGCTCCCCCTGGCCTTCGCGTTTGAGAGACATTGCTCGCGTTCGCGATGAAGGAAATACCGACCCTCCCCCAAGTCCCAAATGCTTCCCGTTTTTGATGAGCCGGTCGCATTCGCGAAGGCTAAATCCCCCATCACTTCGCATTCACAAACAGGCCTTCGCATTCGCGAAGAGTAAAAAATTAGCCATCCCAGTTTCTACTTCTTGTTCACGAGAGTGCCTTCACGAACGCGAAGAAGGAAACCAGAAGGCACCAGAATCTATAGAAAACCATATTTTCCAAAGTCCAAACATCCCATGGCCTATCCGGAACTCACCCGAGCCCTCGGTTCTCCAAACCAAACATGCACACAAGTCTAAAGTATCATACGAACTTGCTCGCGCGATCAAATCGCCAAAATAACACCTAGAACTACAAATTTAGCACCAAATCAAATGAAATTCTCAAGAACACTTTAAAATTTCTATCTTCTCAACTGGATATCCGAATCACGTCAAATCAACTCCGTTTCTCACCAAATTTCAGAGATAAGTCATAAATATTATATTGGACCTATACCGGACTCCGGAACCAAAATACGGACCCGGTATCAACAAGGCCAAACATCAACCAATTCTTAAAAATAATAAATTTTCAAACTTTTAATTTTTATCAAAAATTCATAACTCTAGCTAGGGACCTCCGAATTCGATTCCGGGCATACTCCCAGGTCCCATAATTCGATACGGACCCACCGGGACCGTCAAAATATGGATCTGGGCCCGTTTACCAAAAATGTTGACCGAAGTCAACTAAAATCAACTTTTAAGGCAAAAATTCTTATTTTCATCAATTTTCAACATAAAAGTTTTTCGAAAACACTCCCGGACTGCGCACGCAAATTGAGGAGGGTAAAAATGAGATTTTAAGGCTTAAGAACACAGAATCGAGTTCTAAAACATAAGATGACCCTTTTGGGTCATCACATTCTCCACCTCTAAGACAATCGTTCGTCCTCGAACGAACATAGAAAAGTACCTGAGCTGGTGAAAAGGTGGGGATATCTACTCCGCATATCGGACTCGGACTCCCAAGTAGTTGCCTCAACAGGCTGACCTCTCCACTGCACTCGAACTGAAGGGTAACTCTTTGATCTTAACTGGCAAACTTGTCGGGCTAGAATAGCCACCGGCTCCTCCTCGTAAGTCAAATCCTTGTCCAACTGGACAGAGCTGAAATCTAACACATGGGATGGATCGCCATGATACTTTTGAAGCATGGACACATGGAATATCGGATGAACTGATAATAACCCCGGTGGCAATGCAAGCCTGTAAGCCACTTCTCCACTTTCTCCAAAATCTAAAAAGGGCCGATATACTTAGGGCTCAACTTGCCCTTCTTTCCGAACCTCATTACACCCTTCATGTGTGCTACCCTAAGCAACACTCTCTCCCCGACCATGAATGCAACTTCACGAACTCTGCGGTCGGCATAACACTTCTGCCTGGACTGAGCTGTGCGAAGTCGATCCTGAATAACCTTGACCTTATCCAAGGCATCCTGTACTAAGTCTGTGCCCAACAACCGAGCCTCTGCCGGCTTGAACCACCCATCTGGCGACCGACACCACCTACCATATAATGCCTCATAGGGAGCCATATGAATGCTCGAATGGTAGTTGTCTGAGGATGAAATGTTGTGCTCAACTCAACCCGTGTACACAACTCATGATGTACTGCCCTCCATAAATGCGAGGTGAAATGCGTGCCTCGGTCAGATATGATAGACACGGGCACACCGTAAAGACGGACAATCTCGCGGATATAAATCTCAGCCAACCGCTCTGAAGAATATGAAACGGCAACAGGAATAAATTGCGCTGACTTAGTCAGCCTGTTCACAATGACCTAAACGGCATCGAACTTCCTCTGAGTCCGTGGGAGTCCAACAACGAAATCCATAGTGATACGCTCCCACTTCCACTTAGGAATCTCTAACCTCTGAAGCAAACCACCAGGTCTCTGATGCTCACACTTTACTTGCTGACAATTTAGACACCGAGCTATGAAAGAAATTATGTCCTTCTTCATCCTTCTCCACCAATAATGCTGCCACAAGTCCTGATATGTCTTGGCGGCACCCGGATGAATAGAATACCGGGAACTGTGGGCCTCCTCAAGAATCAGCTCACGAAGTCCATCAACATTGGGCACACATATACAACCCTACATCCTCAAAACTCCATCATCTCCAACAGTAACCTGCTTAGCACCACCGTGCCGCACTGTGTCTCTAAGGACAAGCAAATGAGGGTCATCATATTGCCGATCTCTGATGCACTCAAACAAAGAAGACCGAGCAACTGTACAAGCTAGAACACGACTGGGGTCAGAAACATCCAACCTCACGAACTGATTGTCCAAGGCCTGAACATCCAATGCAAACGGTCTCTCACCAATTGGAATATATACAAGGCTAACCATACTAGCTGACTTTCTACTCAAAGCATCGGCCACCACATTGGCCTTCCCGGGATGATACAATATGGTGATATCATAGTCTTTCAATAGCTCCAACCACCTCCCCTGCCTCAAATTGAGCTCCTTTTGTTTGAACAAGTACTGTAAACTCCGATGGTCCATGAAAACCTCACATGCCACGCTGTAAAGATAGTGCCTCCAAATCTTCAGCGCATGAACCATGGCTGCCAACTCTAAGTTATGGACAGGGTAATTCTTCTCATGAACCTTCAACTGCCGCGAAGCATATGCAATAACCTTGCCACCCTGCATCAATACCGCACCTAGACCAATATGAGATGCGTCACAATATACTGTATAATATACTGAACCTGAGGGTAACACCAATATCGGCATTGTAGTTAAAGCAGTCTTGAGTTTTTGAAAGCTCGCCTCACACTTGTCCGACCATCTGAACGGGGCACCCTTCTAGGTTAACCTGGTCAACAGAGTTGCTATAGATGAGAACCCCTCCACAAACCAATGGTAATAACCCGCCAATCCTAAAAAACTACGGATCTAAGTAAGTGATATGGGTCTAGGCTAGTTCTGAATTGCCTCAATCTTCCTAGGATCCACCTGAATTCCCTCTGTTGATACAACGTGACCTAAGAAAGCAACTGAACTCAACCAAAACTCGCATTTTGAGAACTTAGCATATAACTGGCTGTCTCTCAGAGTCTGAAGAACGATTCGAAGATGTTGCTCATGCTCCTCTCAGCTACGGGAGTATATCAAGATATCATCAATAAACACAATCATGAAGGAATCCAAGTAGGGCTTGAACGCCCGGTTCATCAAATCTATGAATGTTGCTGGGGCATTTGTCAGCCCAAATTACATCACTAGAAACTCATTATGCCCATACCGAGTTCGAAAAGCTGTCTTAGGGACATTGGATGCCCTAATCCTCAACTGATGGTAGCCATATCGCAAATCAATCTTCGAAAACACCTTGGCACCCTAAAGCTGATCAAATAAATCATCAATCCTCGATAATGGATATTTGTTCTTGATGGTGACCTTGTTCGACTGCCGATAATCTATACATATTCTCATCGATCCATCTTTCTTCTTCACAAACAACACAGGTGCACCCCAGGGCGAGACACTAGGTCTAATGAAGCCCTTATCAAGCAAATCTTGCAACTGTTCCTTCAATTCTTTCAACTCTGGCAGGGCCATGCGATATGACAGAATGGAAATGGGTTGAGTGCTCGAAGCCAAATCAATGCAGAAATCAATATCCATGTCGGGTGGCATCCCCCGCAGGTCTGCAGGAAACACCTCTGGAAACTCACGAACAACCGGCACTGAATCCATGGAAGGAACCTCGGCACTAGAATCGCAGACATAAACCAAATAAGCTAGACACCCCTTCTCGACCATATGCCAAGCCTTTACATAAGAGATAAACCTGCTGGTAGAATGACGAAGAGTCCCTCTCCACTCTAATCGAGGCAACCCCTGCAAGGCTAAGGTCACTGTCTTGGCGTGACAATCTAATATAGCATGATAAGGTGACAGCCAATCCATACCCAGTATGACATCAAAATCAACCATGTCGAGAAGTAGAAGATCTACACGAGTCTCAAGACTCCCAATGGTGACCACATACGAACAATAAACACGATCTACAACAATAACATCTCCCACTGGTGTAGACACATACACAAGAGCACTCAACGAATCACAATGCACAACCAAATATGAAGCAAAATAGGATGACACATAGGAGTAAGTAGATCCCGGATCAAATAAAACTAAAGCATCTCTACTGCAAACTGAAACAGTACCTGTGATAACAATGTCAGATGACTCAGCCTCAGGCCTGGCTGGGAAAGCATAACATCGGGGCTGGGCCTCACCACCCTGAACTACGTCCCTGGGACGACCTCTAACTGGCCGGTCTCCACCTCTAACGGCCTGACCTCCACCTCTAATAGTCTGGCCTCTACCTCTGGCTGCCTGACCCCTGCCTCTGGCTGGCTGAGCAGGTGGTGCAGCAACTGGTGCCGGAACCATGGCACGAGAACTCTGATGCTGTGAGATGCATGTTGCTTGAGGGCAAAATCTAGCAATGTGCCTCGGATCACCACAAGTATAACATAACCTCGGCTGCTGTGACTGCTGACCCTTTAACCTGAGTAACCACCCTGATAACTCTGGAGTGGAGATGCACTAATAGGAGCTGGTGGTGCACTGTAAGCTAGCTGGTCGGAATAAGGCATATGAGCACCACGACCACCTGAGGCACCGTGGGATGCCTTGAGTGCTGAATGAAATGGTCTGGGAAGATGGCCTCTACCAAAAGTACCCCTGCCTCTAGATGAGGCACCGCTGAACTCACCGGAGTAACGAGGTCTCTTGTCAGACCCCGGACCTCCCTGAGCAAGAACCATCTCGACTCGTCTGGCGACATTAGCAGCCGCCTGAAAAGAAATTTCACTCCCAATCTCTTTAGCCATCTGCAATCTGATAGGCTGAGCAAGTCCATCAATAAACCTCCTCACCCTCTCTCTTTCTCGGTGGGAAAGAAGAATAGCATGACGGGACAAGTCCACAAAATGGGTCTCATACTAAGTAACAGTCATACTGCCCTGCTGGAGACGCTCAAACTGACGGTGACGCTCCTCTCTCAATGTGATAGGCAGAAACTTCTCTATGAAGAGCTGAGAGAACTGGTCCCAAGTAAGAGCAGGCGACCCAGCTGGTCTGGTCAACAAATAATCTCTCCACTATTTCTTGGCGAAACCAGTCATCTAAAATGCAGCAAAATCAACCCCATTGGTCTCCACTATACCCATGTTCCGTAGAACCTCGTAACAGCTGTCAAGATACTCCTGGGGATCCTCTGAAGGAGCACCACTGAAGTGAACTGGGAAGAGCTTGGTAAACCTGTCCAACCTCCATAAAGCCTCAGAAGACATAGCTGACCCGTCACCGGTCTGTGGCGCAACAACCGGCTGAACTACTCCGACTGGATGAGCTGCTGGAACCTGATACTGGGGAGCTATCTGCTTCGGAGCAGGAGTAGTAGGAGTCTGGGCTCCTCCCCCAGCCTAAGAGACAGTTGGTGCCATAGGAAATGCGCCACTGGGCCAAACTCTCCATAAGGCCCACCAAACGGACCAAAGTGTCCTGAAGTACTGGGGTGGAAATGAACCCATCCTAAACCTGAGCTGGCCCGGCAGAAACAGTCTGGGCTGGAACCATCTCGTCAAGCTCTATCTGAGGCTCCACATCTGGTACTGCTGCATGAGCTCTGGGCTGAGACCTGCCCCTGCCTCGGCCTCTGGCACGGCCTCGGCCTCGACCTCTGCCCCGCGTAGGAGCTGCCACTGGAGGCTCTAGATGCTCCTCAGCTAAGGAAGCGGTACGTGTTCTCGCCATCTGCGATAGAATAAGAGTAGAAGAGTTCAATCAGTATTGAGAAAACAACATCGCACGACATAGGAGAATATAAGTGAAATTTATTCCTAAACTTCATAGCCTCTGGAAGATAAGCACAGACGTCTCCGTACCGATCCTCTAGACTCTACTAAGCTTGCTCGTGAATCATGAGACCTAGGCAACCTAGTGCTCTGGTACCAACTTGTCACGACCCAGAATTTCCACCGTCGGGACCGTGATGGCGCCTAACATTTCACGTGCTAGGCAAGCCAACGTTAGAGAATCATTAAACCAATCCTTATTCCATTAAGTAAATGACAACAATTAGCTAAGATGAAATATAGCGAGTGCGGAATAATATAAAAACTGCATTAATTTCTACCACCCGGATCTGGAGTCACAATTCATGAGCATTCTAGAATTCACTACAAATAATAGTCTGAAAGAAATACAACTGTCTGAATGAAAGAAACAGTAGAACGGAAAAGATAGACGGGGACTTCAAGGTCTGTGAATGCCGACAGATCTACCTTGAGTCTCCGGATAGCGGTCCAATAGCAAAATCTCGATCAACCCGAGTCGGTACCAAAATCTGCACAGAAAGTGCAGAGTGCAGTATCAGTACAACCGACCCTATGTACTGGAAAGTGTCTAGCCTAACCTCGATGAAGTAGTGATGAGTCTAAGGCAAGGCACCTACAAAACAACCTGTACAATTAAACAGTGTATATATAAATAACAGTAATAAAGAGCTAGATAGGAAATATCGGGAGGGGAAAACATGCTGGGGGAAATATGATATACGGAACTATAGCAGAATGATAATTGGAACAACCAATATACTATGAATCAACAGAAACAACGAATATAGTAAAGGAAAAATGCACGGCACCACCCTTCATGCTTTTACTCTCAATCTCACCATAAAAACAACAGAAACGGCACGGCATCACCCTTCGGGCATTAACTCTCATATCATGACACAACATCACCCTTCATGCATTAACACTCACAATATGGCACGGCATCACCCTTCCTGCTTTTACACTCACAATATAGCACGGCATCACCCTTCGTACATTAACACTCACAATATGGCACGACGTCACCCTTCGTGCATTAACACTCTCCCTTACCATAATGCAATGCATAAATAACAACAGAGAGATAGAATAACAAATAGAAGCCGTACTTCAACATTTGGTTCCACAATATCAATCTCAACTTTGAAATAAATACTCGATTATCAACAAAAAATCCGTAAACATGATAAGAACGATCAATTTAACAATACTAGTATAAACACGTAGTAATTAGGCATAGGAAAGAGACAATATAAGAAAAATGGGAGAAAACAGGTAAATTGGGCGCATAAGTACTCGTTACCTCACATATATGCCGCTCACATGAATTTTACATAGCAAATAATCTGAGGTTCCTAATTCCCTCAAGTCAAAGTTAGACACAACACTTACCTTGCTCCGAAGGCTACTTAATTCTCAATCACAGCTTTTCCTCTAGAATTCACCTCCAAACCACTCGTATCAACACTTTGGGGAAGAAACTATCTCTTGAAAATCGCCTCTAGCCTGTTCGCCAAAATAATACCTAGAACTACGAATTTAACACCAAATCAAATGAAATTCTCAAGAACACTTTAAAATTTCTATCTTCTCAACTGGACGTCCGAATCATGTCAAATCAACTCCGTTTCTCACCAAATTTCACAGATAAGTCATAGGTATTATATTGGACCTATACCGGGCTCCGGAACTAAAATACGGACCCGGTATCAACAATTCCAAACATCAACCAATTCTTAAAAATAATAAATTTCCAAACTTTTAATTTTTATCAAAAATTCATAACTCGAGCTAGGGACCTCCGAATTCGATTCCGGGCATATGCCTAGGTCCTATAATTAGATACAGACCCACAGGGACAGTCAAAATACGGATCCGGACCCGTTTACCAAAAATGTTGATCGAAGTCAACTAAAATCAACTTTTAAGGCAAAAATTCTTATTTTCATCAATTTTCAACATAAAAGTTTTCTGGAAACACGCCCGGACTGCGCACGCAAATCGAGGAGGGTAAAAATAAGATTTTAAGGCTTAAGAGCGCAGAATCGAGTTCTAAAACATAAGATGACCCTTTTGGGTCATCACATTCCATGACCCCGTTGATACTGAAATGTAGAATTACTAAGGATGCGAGAATACCGCAAGTTCCAGCATCATCCCATACAAATCTCAGCTCTTAATCATATACAAGTTGCGGAGAACCTTTTAATACCACATAAATACATCCCAGGCCAAAACTCATATAACACATGACCCCACAATCTGATCATTGATAGTGGACTCCCTCACTTGGCGCGAAGCCATAGGACACATTTCGATGATCCACAATACTAACCTTCATCGCTCGTAGGACACCGGTCATAAGACACCTCAGGCCATTTATTTGGCGCATGTCATCCTCGTGACAATTAAACTCGCTTCCTCCAGTGCGTTGCTTGCGTATCTACCCTTCACTAAATAGAAATTCCATATGAACTACATAGTCTCTAATACCACTAACTATTTCAGATCTACATCCACCTCTTGACCCTACCACAATTGTGATGATTAGGCAATTAATTAAACCTTCCTAATATCATACTTATCAACCAGATGTCAGAACCTGCTACACCCCAATGTGCACAACTGAATGATCTCTCAATACTTCTGCATCCTCGATCTGGATGACACGTTGTAATAATGGTTGAGCAACCCTGGCTCCCTTATAACCCCTCTGTAGTATCACGAACCATTTGGCGCATAGTTGATACCGAGTGCGTAATTTCATACACGAGTGGATGCAAAAGAACATAAAATATATGCTTAAAGCTGAATAAATGTCGTATGATAAGGAATGAAAGAAGTGAAAAATTTTCCTACTAGCTCTGTAGCCTCTCGAAGATAAGTACAGACGTCTCCGTACCGATCCGCAAGATTCTACTAAACTCGTTTATGACTCGTAGAACCTATGAACCTAGAGCTCTGATACCAACTGTCACGACCCAAAAATCCCACCACAGGTGTCGTGATGGCACTTAGTCTCTATGACTAAGTAAGCCGATTATAATCATAATTCAAGCCATTTTTTTAAAAACATATAATTTAATACAACCTCCCAAGACTGGTAATACTGAGTCACGAACTCTAACTGAATACATGGAATGATCTCGAGGATCGAATGTACAATACTGTTTGAATAAGAAATTAACAGTACAATAAAATGGAAAGACTCCAATGGACTGCGATGACCAAGCAGTCCTACCTTGAATCCTTGCGATCATACTCAAATCTCTGTCCGAATCTGATATCTTCAATACCTGGCTCTGCACAAAAATGTGCAGAAGTATAGTATGAGTATACCACAGTCGGTACCCAGTAAGTATCAAGAATAACCTCAGTGGAGTAGTGACGAGGTACAGTCAAGACACTCACTAGTCAAATAATCTGTGCAATATAGCATACAAAAATAATAGAAAACAAATAGCAGTGATAGCAACACCAATCAACTAGTGATTTAAACAGCAAGGCAACAGGAACACCATAAATATTACTCAAACGAATAATAAACACAGGTACAACCAATTAATCAAGTCCTTCAAAATATACATCTTCTATCTATAAGTTTTTCAATAAAAAGTCTCTAGAATATAATCTTTTTCAATAAATAGATTTCGAATATACTTCCTTCAAATAAATATCTTTCCATTATAATTCTTTCAAATAAATATCTTCCGAATATAATTCTTTCAAATATAATTCTTTCAAGTAAATATCTTTATAGGATAATTCTTTCAAATAAAAGTCACCATGTGACACCTTATTTAACTTTTCTGGCGTGAGAAATATATTCAACATATCACATCAAATGGCACGACAATACCTTCGTGCACTTGTCTCATTCTCACCCAATATATATATGTAGATCAAATCAATTGGCACGGTAACACCCTTTGTGCATTTATATCTTTCTCACCATTCATACATATAACAGTACCAACTAGGTGGAAGAAATGCCAATAACAATAAAAGAAATAAAGTGGAGGCACATAGGAATCAACAACGACTACAAATCACATAGAAAACATAGGTGCACAATAACATCTCAAGATAAAGGCATGGATGTATACACAACAAAACGATATCACAATATAATGTATGTCTCTCGTCCTCGCCTACACGGAAACACCCTTCGTGCCATGAATATATGATAATATAAAAATAATTGCATGGCATCACCCTTCGTGCGTTTACTCTCATCCTCACCTAATAATATAAATGAAATGGCATGGAATCACCCATCATGCTTTACACTCTCAATAGCACGGCATCACCCTTCGTGCTTTACACTCTCAAAAATCATGGCATCACCCTTCGTGCTTTACACTCTCAAATGGCACGTCATCACCCTTCGTGCTTTACACTCTCAAATGGCATGGCATCACCCTTCGTGCTTTACACGCGGCATCACCCAAGCACATGTATATCATTAACAAGCAAGGTAGGAAGCATAAATAACATCAAGGAGAGTGTTTAAACCACAACACAATATAACAATTCATATCACAATTTGCCACTGACCACAACCAAATTCCAAATATGTAGCAGAATTAATTAATTTCTTAACAAATAGCCCAAGGCTCCACACAACGTATATAAAACCTCAAAACAATCAACAGAGGTGAAAAATACTCAATATAGGGCAACGCCTTCATTAATCCAAATTCTTGATAATTATATTAACTCCTCAATTTAAACTTATTTAATAAATATTTGCAGATAAGGATTCCATCATGAATTTAATTCCAAGAAAAATATCAAATCAACATACACACGGAATTCGCATAAAATCCAAGTGACAATAACACCAAATTATTATATAAAATACAAACTTGACAAAAAAGGAATGAGGCGTGATAATTCAAGGATTTACTAATGCCAACAATTATCCAATTTAATACATAAAAAGGCCTAAAATTTTAAACCAATACAATTTGAACATATAAGCCCGAGTACGTACTCGTCACCTCGCGTACACGGCTTTCAATCACACAATTTTCATATAAAACTCAATGCCTAAGGGGTAATTTCCCCACTCGAGGTTAGGCAAGATACTTACCTATTTAAATTTATGCCGATATTCCGAAATCGCCTTCTCGCTTGAATTGACCTCTGGACAGCTCAAATCTATCCAAATTAATTGTACAACTTCATTAAAATTCATCGGAAATAATTTCGGATAATAATACGCCGACTTAAAAATTTATTCCAAAAAATCAACAAAAGTCAACATGGGGTCCGCCTCTCGGAACCTGACATAATTTTCATGAAATCCGAACACCCATTCCGATACGAGTTCAACCATACCAATTTTATCAAATTTTGATAACAACTCGACCTCCAAATCTTAAATTTTTGTTTTGGAAGATTTTTCAAAAAATCTTGATTTCTTCCATTTAAATCTGAATTAAATGATGAATATAACCATAGATTCATGAAATTCAGATATAGAACACTTACCCCAGTCGAAGTCGTGAAGAAATCCTCAAAATCGCCCAAAAACCGAGCTCCAAAAATCCCAATCGAAAATGAAGAAATGACAGATTTTCAATCCTTAAGTTTCTGCCCAGGTTTGCATTTGCGGATTAAAACTTCGCATTTGCGAATGAACAATGTTTTCGCATTTGCGGACAAAAATTTCACAATTGCGAATGAACACTGTTTTCGCATTTTGCGAATGAACAGTGTTTTCGCATTTGCGGACAAAACTTCGCATTTGCGAATGAACAGTACCACACCAGAAACCAGCAAAACCCAAACTTCTCCGAAATGATCCGAAACCATCCCGAAACTCATCCGGAACCTCTCGGACAAACCATATATGAATTTCAATCATAAAACACACTACGGACCTGCTCGCGCACTCAAAACACTAAAAAGAGGTCGTCTTGACCCGATATTGACCATGGTCAAACTTCCAAATTTCTTAACTTTACTAGTGTCTCAACCAATGATCCAAAAATACACCTAAGCCCCTCGAGACCCGTCAAATCATACCAACAAGTCCTAAAACATCATACGAACTTAGTCGAAACTTCAAATTACATCGAACAATGCTAGAACCACGAATCATATCCCAATTCAAGCTTAATGAAACTAAGAAATTTCAACTTCTACATTTAATGCCGAAACCTACCAAATCACGTTTGATTGACCTCAAATTTTGCACACCAGTCATAAATGACATAACGGACCTATACAAATTTTCAGAACTGGATTCCGACCCCGATATCAAAAAGTCAACTCCCCGGTCAAACTTCCCAAAAATTTTATTTTTGCCATTTCAAGCCAAATTCCACTACGGACTTCCAAATAATTTTTCGGACACGCTCCTACGTCCAAAATTACCATACGGAGCTATTGAAATTATTAGAATTTGAATCCGAGTTCGTTTACTCAAAAGTCAACTCTCTTGTCAACTCTTTCTATTTATGCTTTTAAATAAGGATTGTTCTTTTAATTTAATTATGAATCTTAAGTAAATCAAACTCGACCATACTCGTGGATCATAATACATATTGTGAAGCTGCTCGAGACCTTAAGTCACTGAACGGGGCATTAATTCCTAAAACGATAAGTCGGGTCGTTACACTAAACCAGCGCAGCAAGTCTTGGTTAAATTAAAAATATCGATGGGGTGATAATAGAACATTGGTTGATTACAGGTGGTTGATTCTAAAATAGTAGTCTGCGACAGAAGGTCACATGGATCCTTCTTAAAATAAAGGGGTTGATTATAGATCATAGGTCTACAAAATGTGGGTGGTTGACCATAAACAGTAGTCTATGATGGATCCTACAGTAGTCTATGAGACAACTTGGTCACATGACTCTTTCATAAAATAAGGGAGGGTTGACTCTAGATCATAGGTCTGCAATAGACAATGCTGGTGGTTGACTTTAAAATAATAGCCTATGATGTACAATGCAACAGTTGATAGTAGAAACAACAAGTGATTACAAACAATAAGTTTAGAATATTAAAAAGTTAATTATCTTTATTACAACACTAGTAGCTAAAAGATCAAGAATGCTGCAACAATACTTTACAAGTCATTTTCTTGTGGCCAAGTTCTTTGCAAATGGAACATTTATTTTTGCTTTTTTCCTGCTGCTAGAAGAACTAGGTTCTAAAATGCTTGGCCATCTCTTAAACTTCCTTCTACCCTTTGTAGGCTCGACATCAGGTGAAAGTATTTTTGTGGATTGAATCTCGTCAGGCACCACCAATTTCTCTTTTGTAGGGATTATGTGAATGGTTCCTTCATATGCAGCCAAATATGTTGAAACCTGTCACGACCCAATTCTCCCTCCGTAAGACATCGTGACGGCACCTAGTCTCTACGACTAGGTAAGTCTAACAAAATGCGGATATAACAAAAATGGAAGTAAAACTTAAAAACTAACTGCAACAGATAACTAAATAACTAGTAACAATGCCGCTCGACATGTACAATAACCAACACTCTAGTAATACACAGTATTCCCAAAACTCGGAACATTGTAAGTCACAAGCTACAGAAGGAAAATAGTATCTCTATACACCAGAGTCTAATAAAAAGGAATACATGAAGTGTTTGACATATAGGAGAATAGAGGGGGACTCCTAGGTTTGCGGACGCGAGCAGATGTACCTTAAATTCTCCGGAACAGCAGCAAATGCACAAATAATAGCGAGGCTGGTATGATGAACCTAGATCTACACACGAAAACATGTGCAGAAGAGTAGTATGAGTACACCACAATGGTACCCAGTAAGTGCCAAGCCTAACCTCGGTCGAGTAGTGACGAGGTCAGGTCAGACCCACTGGTAAATAATAAATAAGGCAGGAGAATATACAGTATAAGAAGAGACTAGAATTTAACAAAAGGAAACACAACAAGGCAATAGTACAACACACATGGGATCTCCCGATATACCGTCTCGTAGTCCCAAAATAAATGTACAGGGAGAACTCTCGAGGTACCTTCGTAGTCTAAAAAGTAAATATACAGGGAGAACTCCCGTGGTAACGCCTCGTAGTCTCAAAAGTAAATGTGCAGGGAGAACTCCCGAAGAACCACCTCGTAGTCTCAAAAGTAAATGTACAGGGAGAACTCCCGAGGAACCGTCTCGGAGTCTCAAAAGTAAGGAAGAACTCCCGAGGAACCGCCACGTAGTCTCAAAAGTAAATGTACAGTGAGAACTCCTGAGGAACCGCCTTGTAGTCTCAAAAGTAAACACACAGCTCAAACAGATAAATACAATAGTTAACAGCAAGATTTCTACAGTTATACTGACAAAGAATAAGGAAAAGCAGGAAAATCAACTAGGCATCATGCTTCACTGAGTTCAAATAAGCAGCTAAAGCATGTAGACATGTGATATTAGACTAAACAGGATAACTACACATATTGAAATAGCTCAATTAAGAATGAAAACAGACTAATACTCATTTAAACGGTATAACTCAAATTAAAGGAAAAACAGGTTAATATGCAGTAAAATAAATCGGCGGGTTTTACAACAAATAGCCCGTGTACGCACTCGTCACCTCACGTATACGGCGCTCACATATCACAACAGTACCAAATCCTAAGGGGATTTCCCTCACACAAGGTTAGGCAAGCCACTTACCTCGAACCAAGCTCAATCAATCGGTAATAATGTTTTTTCACGAATATCCGACTCCGAATGGCCCAAATCTAGCCAGAATCAATTACATACTATAAATACAACTATAATAAACTAATCTAATTAATGAAATCAAAGCTAAAGCAAGAAATTAGAAAATCGCCCCAAAAAACCTCCCCGGGCCCATGTCTCGGAATCGGGTAAAAGTCATAAAATATGAACACACATTCGCTCACGAGCCCAGTTATGTAATTTGTTTTGGAATCCGACCTCAATTTGAGGTCTAAATCCCCATTTAACAAAAATCCCTAATTCTACCCAAAACCCCAATTTCCACCATGAAAACACAAGATTTAAGAAAACTCATGAACTTCTAATTTCACAACCGGACGTCCGAATCACTTCAGACCAACTCCGTTTCTCACCAAATTTGACAAACAAGTCATAAATATAGTTTTGGACCTATACCAGGTTCCGGAACCAAAATACGGACCCGATATCCAAAAGGTCAAATATTTCAAAGTCATTAAGCATTTAACTTTCAAATTTCAACAAAGTGCGATAACTCGAGCTAGGGACTTCCGAATTCGATTGCGGGCATACGCCCAAATCCCAAATCACGATACGGACCCACCGGAACCGTCAAAACACCCGGACTATGCATGTAAATCGAGGAAAGCTAAAATGAAGTATTTAAGTCTTCAAAGAGCAGAATTAGGTTCTAAAACATAAGATGACATGTCGGGTCATCACATTCTCCACCTCTAAAACAATCGTTCGTCCTCGAACGGACATAGAAAAGTACATGGGCTGGTGAAAAGGTGGGGATATCCACTCCGCATGTCCGACTCGGACTCCCAAGTAGCTGCCTCGATGGGCTGACCTCTCCACTGTAATAGAACTGAAGGATAACTCTTCGACCTCAACTGACGAACCTGCCGGGCTAGAATAGCCACCGGCTCCTCCTCGTAAGTCAAATCCTTGTCCAACTGGATAGAGCTGAAATCTAACACGTGAGACGGATCGTCGTGATACTTTCGGAGCATCAAAATATGGAATACTGGATGAACTCCTACTAGGCTGGGAGGCAAGGCAAGCTCATAAGCAACCTCCCCAATATGTCGCAACACCTCAAATGGGCCGATAAACCTTAGGCTCAGCTTGCCCTTCTTTCCGAACCTCATCACACCCTTCAAAGGTGACACCCGGAGCAAGACCCGTTCCCCAACCATGAATGCAACATCGCGAACCTTCCGATCCGCATAACTCTTCTGTTTGGACTGGGCTATGTGAAGTTGATCCTGAATCACCTTAACCTTTTCCAAAGCATCTTGAACCAAGTATGTACCCAATAATCTAGCCTCGCCCGGCACCAACCCACTGGAGAACGACACCGCCTACCGTACAGAGCCTCATATGGTGCCATCTGGATGCTCGACTAATAACTGTTATTGTAGGCAAACTCCGCAAGTGGCAAGAACTGATCCCAAGAACCTCCAAAATCTATCACACACGCATGGAGAATATCCTCTAATATCTGAATAGTGCGCTCGGACTGTTCGTTCGTGTGAGGGTGAAATGCTGTGCTCAGCTCCACTCGAGTACCCAACTCATGTTGTATGGCCTTCTAGAACCGCGATGTAAGTTGCGTACCCTGGTCAGAGATGATAGATACCGGTACGCCATGAAGCCTGACGATCTCGCGGATATAAATTCGAGCCAGCTACTCAGAAGAATAGGTAGCCATCACAGGAATGAAATGAGCTGACTTGGTCAGCCTATCTACAATCACCCAAATTGCATCAGACTTCCGCTGAGTCTGTGGAAGCCCAACAACAAAATCCATAGTGATCCGGTCCCATTTCCACTCCGGAATCTCTAACTTCTTAAGAAACCCACCTGGTCATTGATGCTCATACTTCACCTGCTGGTAATTTAGACACCGATCTACATACTCTACTATGTCCTTCTTCATTCTCCTCCACCAATAATACTGCCTCAAGTCCTGGTACATATTTGCGGCACCCGGATGAATGGAGTACCGCGAATTGTGAGCCTCCTGGAGGATCAACTCACGCAAACCATCTTCCTTAGGTAAACATAGCCTGCCCTGCATCCTCAATGCACCATCATCTCCTTAGCATCACCGTGATGAACCGTGTCCTTAAGGACAAGCAGATGGGGGTCATCATACTGACGCTCCCTGATATGATCATAAAGCGAAGACCGAGAGACTACACAAGCCAACACCCGACTCGGCTCGAAATATCCAATCTAATGAACTGGATGGATAAGGCCTGAACATCCAACGCCAATGGCCTCTCTGCTGCTGGTAGCTATGCTAAGCTCCCCAAACTCTCCGCCCGACGACTCAAAGCATCGGCCACCACATTGGCCTTCCCGGGATGGTACAAAATGGTGATATCATAATCCTTAAGCAGCTCCAACCACCTCCACTGACGCAATTTAAGATCCTTCTATTTGAACAGATGCTGCAAACTCTAGTGATCGGTGTAGATCTCACAAGGGACACCGTATAAATAGTGCCGCCAAATCTTCAAGGCATGAACAATAGTTGCTAACTCAAGGTCGTGGATAGTATAGTTCTTTTCATGCACCTTTAGTTGTCTGGACGCGTAGGCAAACACCCTACCGTCCTGCATCAACACCGCGCCGAGACCAATCCGCGATGCATCACAATATACAGTATAAGACCTCGAACTTGTAGGCAATACCAATACTGAAGCTGTAGTCAAAGTTGTCTTGAGCTTCTAAAAGCTCTCCTCACACTCCTCTGTCCACCTGAACGGAGTACCCTTCTGGGTCAGCCTGGTCATAGGTGATGCAATAGATGAGAATCCTTCTACAAAACGACGGTAATACCCCGCCAAACCAAGAAAACTCTGGATCTCTGTAGCTGATGACGGTCTAGGCAAACTCTGCACTACTTTCACCTTCTTCGGATCCACCTTGATCCCATCACTCGATACTACATGACCCAAGAATGCTACTGAGTCTAGCCAAAACTCGCACTTTAAAAATTTTGCATATAACTTCTTTTCTCTCAAGGTCTAAAGCACAGTCCTCAGGTGCTGATCATGATCCTCCCAAGTCTGGAAGTACACCAGAATGTCGTCAATAAACACAATGATGAATGAGACAAGATAGGGCCGGAACACACTGTGCATCAAGTGCATAAAAGCTGTTAGGGCATTGGTCAGTCCAAACGACATCACAAGGAACTCGTAGTGACCATACCGAGTCTTGAAAGTAGTCTTCGGGATATCGGGCTCCCGAATCTTCAACTGATGTCAAACACTCTGGCACCCTATAACTGATCAAATAGGTCATCAATACGAGGCAATGGATACCTGTTCTTCATTGTGACTTTGTTCAACTGGCAGTAATCAATACACATCCGCATAGAACTATCCTTCTTCTACAAAAATAAGACAGGAGCACCCCAAGGTGACACACTGGGTCGAATGAAGCCCTTATCAAGCAACTCCTGTAATTGACTTTCAATTCCTTCAATTCAGGAGGAGCCATACGATACGGAGGAATAGAGATGAGCTAAGTGCCCGGCAACAAATCAATGTCAAAATCAAAATATTTGTCGGGTGGCATGCCCGGAAGATCAGCTGGAAACACATCTGGAAAGTCCCTCGCTACTGGGACTGACTCAACTATAGGGGCATCAATACTGACATCTCTCACATAAGCTAGATACGTGTCACACCCCTTCTCAACCATTCGTTGAGCTTTAAGAAATGAAATAACTCTGCTAGGAGTATACTCTAAGGTACTTCTCCACTCTAATCATGGAAATCCTGGCATAGCCAGCGTCATAGTCTTAGCGTGACAATCAAGAATAGCATAGTGGGGTGACAACTAGTCCATGCCCAAGATAATATCAAAGTCTACTATACTGAGCAATAATAAATCGGCTCTGGTCTCAAAATCACTAAAAGCAATCAAACACGACTGATACATGTGGTTCACAACAAGAGAATCTCCTACAGGAGTAGACACATAAATAGGGAAACTCAAGGAATCACGAGATACGCCCAAATACGGGGCAAAATAAGAGGACACATAGGAATAAGTGGAGCCTGGATCAAATAAAACTGATGCATCTCTATGACAGACCGGAACAATACCTGTAATGACAGAGTCGGAAGCAACTGCCTCTGTACGAGCTGGAGGAGCATAATATCTGGCCTGGCCTCCCCCTCTAGGGCAACCTCGACCTCTATCTCGAGCTGGCTAAGCAGGTGGGGCAATAGCTGGTGCTATAATCATAGCATGAGGACCCGGTGGAGCACGCGGTGGCTGAGAAGTCTGTGGAGGTGCACCCCTTCTAAGTCTGTGGCAATCCCTCACCATATGGCGGGTGTCGCCACACTCAAAACAAGCTCTCGAAGAGCGTGGCTGCTGTGACTGGCTCGGGCCAGGTCTATTGGACTGACCACTAAAAGCACCCCGTGCAGGAGGCACACTAGACATTGGCGATGCATAATAAGGCTCCTGGGCCTAGAAGGGGACGGAATACCACTGGCAGCTGGAAGAGCTGAATGAACGGGGCGACTCACATAACCCCTACCATGGTGAACTGCAGCTGGGGAACGAGTACCACTGTAAGTGCCAGACTCTCGAGACCTCTTGGCCTCCTTCTCCTCTCTATCCCGAGTGAGCATTCCCTCCAATCTCCTAGCAATACTTATAACCCTCTCTCGAACTGTGGCAACCAAGGCTGGTGCATCTCGGGTCAAATCACTGAAACGAACTGCATACTCTGACACAGTCATAGCACCCTAGCGCAGCTGCTCAAACTCCACGTGCCATGCATCCCCGAGGCTCTGAGGGACATACTCTCTCAAAAACATGTCCGAAAATTGAGTCCATGTAAGTGAAGCTACCTTAGCCGGACTACACAACTCATAAGCACATGACCACTGATAGGCTGCTCCTTTAAGCTGGAATGTAGTAAAAGAAACCCCACTCGACTCCGCTACACCCATAGTACGGAGAATACAGTGACACTCCTCCAGAAAACCCTGGGCATACTCTGACGCCAATCCACTGAAGGTAGGAGGGTGGTACTTCTTGTACCTCTCAAGTCTGAGCTGCTCCGCCTCAAAACTATTGCCCCAACCTCGGGCTGAATTGAGCTACCAGCTACACTGGTATGATCTCTAGATCCTGGTCTACCTAAACTCGCTGCTCTGGGGGTACCGGCGATGAGAGTCTGTGCTCCTCCCCCGGCCTGAGATGTGGCAGGAGCAAGTGGAATCAATCCAGCCTAAGCTAAGGTGTTGAACATGCTAAGAAACTGGGCTAAAGTCTCCTGGAGGGCTGGTGCAACAACAGGTACCTCAGGTGCCTGCCCTCCAGCTAGATCTACTGGGGGCTCCTCTGTCGCAGCTCGCACGGGTGCTCTGGCTGCACCGCGTGGACATCCTCGGCCTCTACCCCAGCCCCGCCTCTCGCGACTCTAGCAGGGGCACGGGTGACTGGTCATCAGATCCGCCTGTACGTGTCCTCACCATCTGTGAGAGAATAGAATATAGAAGATTAGAATTTTTTATGTCAACAAATTTCGCACGACAAGGAATCAAAGAAGTATAATTTTTCCTAACAGTTCCATAGCCTCCCGAAGATAAGTACACACGTCTCTGTACCGATTCGCGAGCCTCTAATAAACAGTCTTGTGACTCACGACACCAGAACTGAGACACACCAGCAATATTTTCTAAGTCCAATCTACTCCGTAGCCTATCCGAAACTCACCCGAGCCCTCAGGGCTCTAAACCAATTATGCACACAGGTCTAAAAACATCATACGAACTTGCTCGCATGACCAAATCGCCAAAATAACACCTAGAACTATGAATTTAGCATCAAATCAAAGGAAATTTTCAAGAAAACTCATGAACTTCTAATTTCACAACCGGGCGTCTGAATCATGTCAAACCAACTCCGTTTCTCACCAAATTTGACAAACAAGTCATGAATATAGTATTGGACCTATACCAGGTTCCGAAACCAAAATACGGACCCAATATCCAAAAATTCAAACATTGGTCAAACATTTCAACTTTATTAAGCCTTTAACTTTCAAATTTTAACAAAGTGCGATAACTCGAGTTAGGCTTCCGAATTCGATTCCGGTCATACGCTCAAGTCCCAAATCACAATACGAACCCACCAGGACCGTCAAAACATGAATCCAGATCTATTTGCTCAAAACGTTGACCGAAGTCAACTCAAATGGATTTTAAGGAAACAATTTCATATTTTCTCAGTTTTTTTAACATAAAAGCTTTTCCGAAAAAGCACTCGGACTGCGCACGCAAAATCGAGGAAAGCTAGATGAGGTATTTAAGGTTTTAAAGCTCAGAATTAGGTTTTAAACATAAGATGACCTATCGGGTCATCACAAAACCTTATAGAACGGAGAGGAGTGATCGTAAATGGAGGAACCATATCCATCCCCAAAGCTCAATCTCAGAGCTGCCATTGCATGTGGGCAGGATATATTTTTCAAATCAAACTGACAACAAGAACATGTGTTCAAATCCAGATCAACTACTACATCCATGCCATACCCGACGACTCTAAACTGATTATTCTCTAATTAATGCGCCTAGAGCGCATTGCTGACAACCATATTATTCCTAATATTCTTTTCAGCAGAAGGAACAAAGAGGGTCAAAACATTTTTTATTTCATTACGCCGCTCCTAGAATTTTTCTGCAAACATTCGAATAATATGGTTGAATAGGCCAATGATCGGAAAGTCTCTTTGATCCTTAAGCAGTGCGTAAAGCGATTCTGCAATGTTTGTTGTCAACACGCTGTATTGATTTCCTGGAAAGAAGGCCCTCCTCCACTTTTGGAACTCAATTTCATTCGCGAAGCACTTATCTACTTCCCTGCTTTTATCACACAATTGCTAAAAATGGTCAAAGAATTTCTTAGTACTGTATCAATGTGCGGCAGAAAAAGAAATGCTTAGTAAAAATTCCACAATGAAACCTCTTGTGCATATTTTCAGCAATGTGACACATGCAAAACCCATGATGAGCGACAGTAAAAACTATTTTGAAGCCATTCACAATAGACAGATGCCGATCAGAGATAATGCACAATTCATCATTGTCGTCAACAATGTGCTGCAACTGTTCAAAAAAGTACGTCCAAGAATCATCGCACTCTTTATCGACTACACAGAACGTAATTGAAAAAATCTGATTCTCTGTATCTTGTGCCACAGTAGACAACAAACAGCCTTCATACCTGCCACTCAGAAATATCCCATCAACAACAATAACCTTTCTCATATGCACGAATACCTTAATAAAATCTCCAACAGATAAGAAAAAAATATCTAAACTCAATTTATCACCAACCTTCAAATCAACAATACTTCCTTCATTATAGGACAACATAAGATGGCGATAAGCTTCCAACAAAGAATACCCCTCTTCCTGAGTACCCCTGATCATAGCCTTAGCTATTTTACCTACCTTTCAACTCCTCTAATAAGTAAGATTTTGATTAAAATCTGCAAAAATAGCATCTTTCAGATCTGACGAGGATAGGCCTTTTCCATTAACATATTGTTACTAGTAATATGCACCCAAAGTCGTCGACGACGCGTTAGGATGATGGATTGATATGTGTTGTATCCCGCATGTGTGCCCACCATGATACTTGGTAATATAAAACCTATCAGAACTCTCATACTTTAAAGCGCGTAACTTTCACAGGCAACTCACATCTCGACATGCCACTGAAGTTAATTTACAGCTACTCTTCCTCATACGAAACGTAAAATGCATTTTCACAGAAGTAATCTCCAACTGTTTCATTAGATCCAATTTGTTATCAAAATATTTCCCAAGGAAAAAACATGTACCATCGGGGTGGCTGTGTTGTGTAGCTAACGAGTCCACCAAGCCTTCATCTCCAGTTGCCCGACTGGCAATATCTGGGAGCTCTTCCGCTCCATCTGCATCTTCGGGACCATACGAGTTCTTTTTATTATCACTAAAATCATGCAAGTCATCACTAAATCCACTAAAGTCATCTTTCACCATTCTTTCCTCCTCTACTTCTAAAATTGGTGGTTGTGTTGTTGTTGTTGTTGGTGGTGGTGGTGGTGGTGGTGCAGCTGCGGCATTTGAACCTTGATGAGACCTTTCAACAGGAACTTCAGCCCCCTCTTCAAACTCATTTTCAGCCACAAATATCTTCAAACAAGGCCTCATACCATCAATTGTAACATCAAGGATGTACGATTGCAAATCATTGTCATTCTTAATTAAGGAAGGAGGAATCTTGTCCCTCTTCGGTGCAGAGCTAAGAATATATATAATATTCAAATTCCTCTGGAACATATTAGTTTTCCACGTTTAATGATGAATTCGTCAAATGTACAATTGCTAGGTATACAGATAGGTAATGTAACCTTTGTATAGGAATTCCAATTCCAACCAGTTGGCCCCTCAACCCATTCACCAGAATATAGATAGCATATTAATATATAATCTCCCATCAGTCTATTATGAACCAATGGTCTATTTAAACAGTGGTCTATTGTATACTAGTGGTTGAGTACCGTGCAGAAAACAATTGCAGAAACCAAATTAACAATGACGAAGAAGATGAGATGAAAACACTTATCAGATGAATGAGGTACACAATATACCACCTGGAGTGAATTATCAATCCAATGTACCACCAATTTCTTCCCCAAATTCGACAAATCCGAAAAATCCCCAATTTATCGATTTCTTTAAAGTAAATGATAAATCAAAAGAATGAAGCTTTAAGAGGAATAGTAAAGAAGGGAGACGACCTCTGTGTGTTGAATGCAAGAAAAATAAGCTGCAATAGAGGAATCAGCCGTGGGAAATGGGGATTGGGGCAACAGATAAGGCGCGAAGCTGTGGGATTTTTTTTATTTTAAAAATCTGATAATATTATATTTATATAGGTTGAGGCCAAAGTATAATAAGTGAAACTTTAAGAATAAAGACTCAACTTACCCCTTCACTTTATAATCCCACTTAATCATTAATTAAGCATGAAAGTCAATTCTACAATAATTAAACCTGATAATTACTTTAAAAAGAGGTAACTACCCATATTTAGTTTAGGGATAATGCATAAAATCCTCCCCAACCTATGACCATATTACCAACTACACACCTTTTCTTTTCGGGGGTCTATTACCCCTTGAACTTATTTTTACCGAATTTATTTAATATTATATGCTCAATTAAACCCGAGCATGACCACACCTCTTCCAAGCGCATGAGGACTAAATTTAAATGGCATGTCTGCTATACAATCGCCACGTGTTAAGCCAAATAAGCCATAAAAAAGGGCCCCAAACATTAAACTCAGCTATTTTATTTGAACCCATTATTCTTATCACTCTTTCTAAACTTAAAGGGACTATCTGCCATTGTTGAAGAAATTTCTCTGGTGCAGCTGAAATTGAAGAGGTGAGTTTCAATCTATAGACTATAAATTACTAAGCTTTAGTCAATTCGATTTCATAAACTTTATTTTAGGGTTTGAAATTTCTTCCCCAATTTTTATATTTTGGGAATTAGGGTTATGAAATGGCAAATACCAACTTGAATAGATTTTGTATGGAGGATGAATACCCAATGCTCAATGTTGAAGTGCGATGCAAACATAGAATTTTGTTGCAAATGCAGACTTCTTAGTCGAAGTGTAATCCTGGACGAAGATTTTGGTCTTGCCCCTACTATGGTGTATGTGTTCATTTCTAATCCATCTATTGTGGTTGATTAACTTTTTGTATTGTCATTAAATTGATTCTAATTTATAAAATTTTCAGGCCAAGAGTTGCAAATATTTTCAATGAAGGGACAATGAAGTTGACGAAAGATCAAAGTTTATTCTTCCAAGATTGTTCGACAAAATTAAAGAGATGGAAGAAGATTTGGTGCATTATGACAGCCTTAAGATGCAGTTGGTTGAGCTTGAAAGTCTGAAAAATGCCAACATTAATTTGGCTGTAACTGACAATGAAAAAGAGAAGGGGGCAAAGGAGAAAAGGAAATGGAGTTTAATAGGAAGTTCATTTTGTGTATTGTGATTTGTCTTTATTGTTATGTGTTGATTACAGCCTAATCCAAGTTGGCAACTTGGAGAGTGATCAAATGAAGCTGCAATAGTATTTTTGCTGTAATAGCAAATGTTTTGTGTTGTGGCAATTATTTAGAAGTGTTCGTTTAAGGTTGTAATAACTATGTTTTGTTGTCATTGTGGTATGGAACTTCATTTTAGTATATGTTATGTGGAAGTTAATTGTGTATGAATTGCTCACTTGCTATGATCGATTCCCAGATTCTTTCAACTACTATATATAAGTCACATTGAGGTTTTGTATAAATGGCAGGACACCGCTGAATTTCATAGAAATATAGCTGCAATATTCCATAAATATCACCAAAATCAGTCAACAAAATATCAAATATACTAAGGCAGCATTTGAAAACTAATACATTATCGTTCTAAAAGGATAAAAACTACAAATTGCAGTCAACAAAAATAACCAAATGTCTGGCTTAGGATAAACAATATTTGCTTATAATCAACCAAAAACATCAAGTAATTGTTTGCTTGTAGATTGCAGTCAACAAAAATAACCAAATCTATTGGGGATGTGTAAAACTACTATTCTGGCTTAGATTGTTTGAACTACCAGTTTTTGTTTGAATTCTATGTTACCCTCTAATCTCTTGAAGCCTTCTTGTTATGATTGCTGGTTTTCCCTTCCATTTCAGTCCACTACTTGGTTTGAAACCAATGTCACTAGTTACATCAGCTGATCTTGTTATCATTGTTGGTCCAGTGGACTCTATTCTAGTACTTGTCGTGGATACTATTCTATACCTTACACCAAGTCTCTTTGTTATAGTACAAAAGATCATCAACTATGTTCTTACCAAGTATACTGAGTGCTTGTAGGTTTTTCTTGAATTCAGCCTTATATGTACTTCTAGCACACTTCCAAAACAACATCCTCCTCTGAATCTCTCTCCAATTCTTTGACCAATTTGCAAGGATGTGGCTGGCACACATCCTGTGCTCACAAGCTGGTATAATGTTGCGACCAAACACACTCACGCAAGTATACGTGGTCGTTAAGTAATAGAGTAGTGAATAACGTATCGTTCCCACGAAGACTTATGATTAACTTTTAACTAATTCAAACTCAAATAGCTTATCGATTCAAGCGATTTCTTATAAAATAGATAATTGTCTAATTTACTACCTAAAAACTATCAATTAATGAAATACTAGAAATCAACACAACACTTAAATAGTTTTAAATAACAATCAATGGGAGATAATATTCCAGGGTCACGGGTTAACTAACAATCATGTTGCATTCTTAGCTTAAAATAACTAATTGATTTATCTGGATTGTTGATTGAGAGGGTTGATATTACTCATAAGAATCTGTCGAGTCCTTACTCGCCTATTTAAGCTAACTTAATACCTATATGTCTATGGAGTTAAGATTAACAAGAATGCATTTACACTTCCTGTATTTCAACCGAGCAAGACAATTAGGTATATTTCTATCCTAATTGCGAATCCGTTCCCCGATGTCCTGGTTCAAGAACTTGCTCTATTTAATTCTATATGCAATCTAGAATTTTCACTTTCGAGTTCAACTCTAGATTCGTAGATAGTAATTCACTGTTAACTACTCAGTAAATTAATTAAAAATAGAATTAAATAAACAACCCAATATGATAAAATCTACTTTGTCAAATTAAACTTCAAACATCAACATTCATGTATCGCCCATGACCCTAGAATAATAGGGTTCTTAGCCACTCATGTTCATGCAATCATCAAATAATTCACAAGAGTGCATAAGAATCAATAAAAGAAGGAAAAATAAGAACTCAAGATGAATTCCGTGGTTCCCCAGCTTTGTCGTGGCTTTTTCCCTCTTCCCAATCTGTTAGATGCCCTAAAAGAGACGTCTTTGGCTTATATATTGCGTACAAAAGTCGTGGGCCAAAGTTCTCCTATTTCTAATCCAAATCAGCTTCAGGGATTGATGCTAAGGTGGATGCGTCGCATCCACCTCGTCCTCCACTTCTCAGCTTCGCATGCTAGGGTGGATGCTTCGCATCCACCCTTTATTCCTCCATCTCAGCTTTGCCCAGGTGCGGATGCTAAGGCGGAAGCTATGGGCCGACTTCACTGCTAAGGGTGCACGAAAAATGATTTTTTTCTAGATTGGATGCGACGCATCCAACCCCTCTTCCTCTAGCTAGAGCACCTTTTCTTCATATTTTTGCACTCCAAATACCCTAAATTATCACACACAACTTAATTAGTCATAAAACCAATAATTAAACCATGTTGGGCATTTTAAAGATCAAATAGCATCAAAAAGCGGTTAAAATATGGGTAAAGTAATATCAACACATATCGAAATATGCCCAATATCATATAATATCTTGAATTGCTGCTAGAAGTCCTTACAGAAAAAGAAATTGGTTAGTAATCAAACATGAAAACACAAAAAAGAATATCAAAAAGGCTGGAATGATATACCTTTTGCATGTCTGTAATCAAGGTGAAACCCCTGCCATCTCCTAATCCCAAATCATCTTTAAGCAAAGACACAAACCATGTCCAGTTATTTTTGTTCTCATAATCACTACTGCCCAAGCAAGTAGAAGCATTTGGTTGTTGGCATCCTTAGCTACAGTAACTAATAACTGCCCTATACTAACTCCCTTCAAGAAACAACCATCTAAACTTATGCATTTCCTGCACCCCATGAATGCATTCTTCAATGCACCAAAACAGATGTGGAAACTTTGAAATACTGCATTACCAGATTCATCAGCTTCACCAAGTTTCACCACGCATGTACTCTCAGGATTGGTCCTTAACAATTCATCTATGTAATCAAGAATTCTTCCAAACTCAAGAATATGGTCACCTATAATTTCTGTCAATACTTTGGCTCTTGCTCTCCTAATTGTGGTCTTGCCAACATGCACTTTATATTTCTTCCTAATTAACTCTTGTAACTTGAACACTCTTATATTTGGTTGTTAAACTATTTTATCTTTAAACACTTTAGCCAGGTATTTAGAATTGCACAGGTAATTTCTGGTGGCCCTATTACACTTGTGAACTGGATTATAAGTCCTAAATACAAAATTATTACTTGAAGTGTCAAGGCTTTCATACAACAACCATGAATAACTATCCTTACACCTCACCCTGACTCTTGTTGGCTCATTCACATACCCAGCTGCCACACAACTTGTTTAGCTGTGGGATCATAAACCACCTTCTTGGTAGAAGAATATTTTCTTCTTAGTAGATTTACCCTAACTTCTTCCCCATCTTCAACCCAATATTCATCTTAATCTATTTCAAAGCTACAAGCATCGGAACTTGGGTAATATGGTTTATCACTCCCTATCCTACCTTCTATACTTTTTTACCTGTTTCAGTTTCATCAAACCCCAAATCTGATCCAGTTGCACCGCATGGAACATTATCAGGGTCAGCAAGAGCTCTTTCTTTTCTTTTTCTTCTATGGAAACACTTTCTCTCAACCCTAAATTCTATGAACTCTTCATGTATCATTGCCATAATCCTCTACATCATCAACAAAAAAATTACTGTCTTCATAACTTGAACTATATTCAATTGAGTTATCAGATTCCTCCTCAGTTGAGGATGAATTTGGATCTTGATCTGCTAGAGGAGCTGCTGGATCAGTAGGTGCAGGTGAAGTTGCTACTGCACCACTTAAAGCCTCCTCACCAACCCCAATATTTTGACTAGCATTTGCTTCAATGGTCCCATTCCCTTTATAAAAGGCTGAACGAGATTCCTCTACACCCATGTGCTGGACATATACTTCCAAAATAGCTCCATTTTACAAGAACTGTGCAATTCTTGAAAGCTCCATGTCATTGTTTATATTTTCTATAATGCCACAGTTAGGTGTCCTAACACTAAATGTGCAATTACTGTTGTACCTAATTCTTTAATATAGTCCATCAACTCAAAATAAGATATAGTATCCACATCAACATTCACATATTCAGTCATTACTCACCCACATGTCTTGGTTCCCCACTTTTAATCTCTAAGACCCCACCATGAAACAATCTCAAAGTCACAAATATAAACACACTCATACGTGAATGCAAATAAACAATAACAATAAATTCAGACAAATCCCCAACAATAAAATTATTGTGCCGAAAATAGGGCAACACTAAAAAACTATTTATTTACTTACAACCAAGAACACATCAGTGTAAACACGCAAAATCAAAACTTTAGTATTAAAATCGACATGCAAACCCCTCAAGTTTCAAAATCAAAATCTTATAATTTTGTACAATGACCGATTTTTTTACAAAACCCTAAACTACCAAAAATATCAATTAAAGACGGTAAAGAACTAACCTTTAGTCTTGGATTGTGACGAACAAATAGCTAATGGTTCTGCGCTGATCTTGATTGTAACACCACAATATCAAATTAAACCCTAGATTGTAATGCCCTACTGAAATTGAAGACGAAAATTGCATAAAAATAAAGATTACATACTTTTTTGCATTATATTAGAGCCGATTTTGCAATAGAATAAAGAAAAAATATGATTGGAGTGATTTTATGGAAGGAATCGAAGAGGTGAGATTTGAGAATTTGGTTTGGATCGTATTTTTGGTAGAGTATGAAAGGAAAGAATGAATGGGAGTCGGGTTAATTAATGAATGTGTTTAATTTAGTTTAAAATAAAAGGGATCCGATAAAATAAAAGGGAATTGGGTGAGACCCATTAGCCCTTGATGGGGTCGGATTTAATTGAGCATATAATGTTAAATAAATTTTAGTATAAATAAGTTGAGGCCGAAAAGAAAAGGTTTCTAGTTGATGATAATGGTATAGATTTCCCTTTATTATACATTGACTCGTTTTTACTCCGTTTAGCTACTTTTCTCTCCCTCCTTTTGTACTCCCTTCTTCCTTCTCATTTTCTGCAAATCCGCCATGGCAGCATATCGTTACACTGAATGATGAAATCCTTTAGCTAAAGAATAGTATTGTTCTGTTTCTTGTTCAGTCGGTCCCTTGCAATATTAAGGGTTTTCAAGGTCAGAATAATTAAAGGTTTGTTGGGCCGTGGAATTTTGGTGATGACTCGGCGGCTATGGAATCAAGGG
The DNA here is from genome assembly GCF_000715075.1 of Nicotiana tabacum. Lineage (NCBI taxonomy): Eukaryota > Viridiplantae > Streptophyta > Magnoliopsida > Solanales > Solanaceae > Nicotiana > Nicotiana tabacum. The sequence continues at coordinate 21,144,687 of NC_134094.1, read as the reverse complement.
CTCTCTATTGGATTTAACAGATGGTGGCTCTGTGGTTGACCAATGGAGGAAGGCAGCAGAGTTGAAGGTCATTAGAGTTGTTCTATATTCAGTGAAGTGGTGGTCGTTCGGCGGCTGTTTGACGGACTGGAGGTTACAGACGGTGAAATGGAGAAGATGGTTAAGCAAAAATGTGAGTTTTTTTAACCAAAAAAAGAAAAAAGATTATTATTGGGAAGGGGAAACACTTTTTTTTTCAATATCAGCATTTTGTGTTCAATAGATGCATTTTTTGATATTTATTAGTGTTCAATAGGTATTATTCCTAATTGAGGTGTCAAATTTTGATATATATGTTATATGAGTTGACTAGATCCAATAGCAATAAATCTGTGTCAACTGGAGTAGAACCCATCTTCATAGAAGCTTTCATATTTGAAATGGTACTTGTTTATTTCTTTTCTCCTGTATATGACTTTGTCTGAAATATCATCAATTGATCTCTTACCACAACTACAATCTATCCACACAACTCTTATTTTTTCTTTTCAACAAATTAACTAAATCCGTGGCATCATCTTCTTCTTCTTCTGATAAAGCTTCGCAGTTTCCTCGATGGAATTACGATGTATTTCTAAGTTTTAGAGGTGAAGACACCCGCAAAACATTTACAAGTCACTTGTACGAAGGTTTGAAAAACAGGGGAATATTCACCTTTCAAGATGGTAAAAGGCTAGAGCATGGCACATCGATCTCAGAAGAACTATGTAAAGCTATTGAAGAGTCTCAAGTTGCCATCATCATTTTCTCGAAGAATTATGCTTCATCCAGGTGGTGCTTGGATGAACTAGTGAAGATCATGGAATGCAACACTAATCAATTTGGACGACAAACCTTGGTAATACCAATCTTCTATGATGTGGATCCATCAGCAGTTCGATACCAAAAGGAGAGTTATGCTGAAGCCTTTGACAAACATGAGTCAAGGTGTAAAGTCGATGATGTTGAAGGAATGCGGAAGTTGCAAAGATGGAGGACTGCGCTAACTGCCGCAACAAATCTAAAAGGATATGACATCCGCCAAGGGTGAGTAAGAAAAACATTCCAATTGGTTCTTCAAGAGTTTGATTTATGTGCTTAATATTTTTATCATATTTATGCACACTAACAATATGAAATACTTACTAGTACTTGACTTTCTTACATTTAACTACAATTATTTTCTTATTATGTAGGATTGAATCAGAGAATATTGTGCA